>NC_080041.1:35022541-36222541 GCF_012489685.1 Lotus japonicus
GACACTGAGCGTTCTAGTTCAGAGTCTGGTTGAATTGGCTCTTGTTGGTCAGGGACAGGGTGAGCTTGATGAACTAGGGGATCTGCCTCTTGGATAGGATTGGCCAAGATAGGTTCATCTGGGTCAACTAGACGTTCAGGTCTAGGGCCAGGATATTGCCTAGGGCTTGGACAGGTAAGGTAATATTCTTCCAAGGCAGATACCTTCTCTTTCCTAACCTCCATGAATTTTCTAATTGATTCAGAGGTATTGGAGGGAGGAGAGTCAATGACATTGATGGGGAAGGATACAGGTGTGAAGGCGGATGAAGAGTCTGTATCCGTGGTTCTGACAGCAGGACGTGCTGATGCTCTGGGAGCAGAGTGATCAGACGTTCTGGGTTGTGGTTCTGTTTGGTTGGGCTCGGGTTGGTCTTGGATGATGGGTTCAGAAGGTAATGGGTCGTATGGAATGGTAAGGAGAGAGGTTGGATCTTCTGACCTAGAGGGTTGGTTCTGAAGCAAATTCCAGAGTGGTGCTTCAGTAGGAGAAGGTTGAAAGAATGAAGATCTTGGGGAATGTGGTGGAGAGGTGGTTTGTGCGGCTGGTTGGGTTTCAGGAATAGGAGTGAGGGGATTTGAAGAGTGTTGGAGTAAGGCAGAAATAGGAAGTGCATCAAATAAATTCAAACCATCATCAGAAGCAAGTGCAGGCTTACTTGAATGTGCTGATGATCGAGTCACTCTGGCAGGAGGTTCAGTCCTTCTGACCACTTCAGCAGCTGGTTCCACCCGAGTAGGCTTCACCACAATTCTGACTTTCTTCTGCTTCTTCTTTGGAGGACCATCCTCACTATCATCACCATCATCATCATCAGGCTTGCTCTTCGCCGTCTTGACCAGAGGGACATCAGATTCCTCTGAGGATTCGTCCAGAACCATCTTCCTCTTGGTTTTCTTCTTGGGAGGAGAAGGAAACTCTGGAGCTGGTGGAAGTCTGCTGACGAAATCATCAAGGTCAATCTCGAATCCTTGAGCCCTGAGGTCTTCAACATAGCATCTGATGGCTTCAGGATGGTCTGCTTGAGTCCACAGAGGGTAGTCATTCAGAGGCATTCTTCTTCCTCTGATCTCAGAAGATGTGTCCTCATGAGCAGGAGCAATCTTCTTCTGGACCAAACCCATCTTCTTCAGAGAGTTGGCAGTGAAGACATCGCTGACAATTGTGCTCAAGTCCTCTGTGCAACCAGCATCGATCAAATCTTGCACCAAGTTGCTTTCAATGAGAAAGTCTGAGAGCAGCCTCCCAAAAGGGATATATTTGATTGCAGACTTGATGGAGGAGGTGGTGCGAGACTTCCGGATGCATTCCTTCAAATAGGAGAACAGGAAGTAGGGAAGGCAGATCTTCTCCTTGTCTTGAATGAAGAATAGCATCGCCTTCTGGTTGAAGTTGATGTAGTCTGGAGAACTGCCCTTTGGTCGCTGATTGATGCAGTTGAGCAGGATCTTGTGCCAGATTCTTAGTTTGGGGTGAAGATCCATCACCTTATAACTCGTCTTGCCCGGTTTGAAAGTGGTGTACAGGGCCTTGTTGACTATGTCCTTGGTTCTGGGTTTCAGCTTCGATTCCGTCAGTGAGAACCGATACCCATGAGCAGTTTTTGCACCTAGCAGATTCACGAATGACTTCTCCGTGATGATGATCTTCCTACCCAGTATGTAAGAGACCACCTGAGTGTCATCACAATCGGCGTGCTTCCAGAATTCCTTTACCAGCTTCTCATACACCGGTCCTCGAAGTCGATTGAAGTAGTTTCCCCAACCTTGAGCTTGGACTTCAGGACGAAGATCAAACCCATTTGCAGCCAAGTTGTCGAGGTTGAATCTCCATTCTGCAAGGACTTGGAGTTCCTCAGGAGGAAATACACAGTGAACGGCACAGCCCCGTTCTGCAATAGGAACAATCTCCTCTTGAGCTTGAGCTTGTTCTTGTGCTGGGTTCTCAGAGCCTTGTTGACCCGTTGCCAAACCGACTACCATATGTGGGAACTGAGGTGCATCTGCAGTAGATCTTCTGGTTTGTCTCACCATTTTGAAGAGGTTGAAGGTTTGAGGTAGAAGATGAAGTTTGAAGGATGAGGAGAGATCGAGAGAGAAATTGAGAAGGAGGCGGTTTTGAAAAGCAGAGAGTGCAAGAGTGAAAACCGGAAGTGAGAGAGAACGTGTGTGTATAGTGGGTTTTATCAAATAACCGTTGTTGATTCAAAAAGCACTTTAAGATCAACGGTTGAAAATTAAAGATAGATAGTAACAGTAAAATACACAATCACACACAGGAGATAAGCATATCTACACGCAATCATAACAGACTGTCACACGGGCACAAGGAACTATGCATCAGAAATTCTGACGCACGTGTTGTTGTCTCAGCTTCAGAGTCAGTACCAGTGGGCACACACACTCTGATTGAGTTACCTTCTGGACTAGACATCTTCTGATCAAGAAGTATCATAGTCAGAGGTTCTGATCCATCTTCACTCTGGACAAAAGTCCATGTTTAGATTTTTCAGAATAAAATTAAATCTATCTTCAGCTAAGGGCTTTGTAAAGATATCTGCCCATTGATGGTCAGTATCAACAAACTTCAGAAGAAGTACGCCCTTCTGTACATAATCTCTAATAAAATGATACTTTACCTCAATGTGCTTTGCCCTTGAATGCAAGATAGGATTCTTACTCAATGAGATTGCAGCAGTGTTATCACAATAGATTGGGATATTGCTCTCAAGGATCTGATAATCCTCCAGCTGATGTTTCATCCAGAGCATCTGAGTGCTGCATATTGCTGCTGAGATATATTCTGCCTCTGCAGTTGATAGTGCAATGGTTGATTGCCTCTTGCTTGCCCATGAGACTAGATTGCTTCCCAGAAATTGACAATTTCCAGAAGTACTTTTTCTCTCTGTTCTATCTCCAGCATAATCAGCATCACAATAACCTGAAAGCTTATACTCTGATGTTTTCTTATACATCAAGCCAAGGTTAGTGGTGCCTTTCAGATACCTTAGGATCCTCTTAACAGCAGTTAAGTGGGTTTCCCTTGGATCTGATTGGAAACGAGCACATAAATGAACACTAAATAATATGTCTGGCCTAGATGCAGTTAAGTATAGAAGTGAACCTATCATGCCACGATAGAGCTTCTGACATACTTTACCACTTATATCTTCTTTTTCCAGAATGCATGTTGGATGCATTGGAGTCTTGGCCACTGTAGATTCCAGCATATTGAACTTCTTCAGAAGTTCTTTAGTGTACTTGCTCTGATGGATATATGTTCCTTCTGGTGTTTGATCAACTTGTATTCCCAGAAAGTACTTTAATTCTCCCATCATACTCATCTCAAATTCAGCCTGCATCATCTCAGAAAATTCTTTGCATAGAGATTGATTAGCAGAACCAAATATAATATCATCAACATAAATTTGCACAATTAAGATATCATCTTTATAAGTCTTGCAAAAGAGAGTTGTATCTACTTTACCCCTTACAAACTCATTCTCCAGAAGGAATGAGCTAAGTCTCTCATACCATGCTCTGGGAGCTTGCTTCAGACCGTAGAGTGATTTCTTCAATTTGAACACATGGTCTGGTTTCTTTTCATCTTCAAAACCTGGGGGTTGATGAACATAGACTTCCTCTGAGATATAACCATTTAGGAAGGCACTCTTTACGTCCATCTGATGTAGAATTATGTTGTGATTTACTGAGAAAGAAATCAATAGTCTGATTGCCTCCAGTCTTGCTACTGGAGCAAATGTTTCAGTGTAGTCTATTCCTTCCTGCTGGCTGTAGCCTTGAGCAACTAGCCTTGCCTTGTTTCTGACTACATCTCCTTTCTCATTTGGCTTGTTTCTGAATACCCATTTCGTTCCAATAACATGGACATTCTCAGGCTTCTTCACTAAGCTCCAAACATCGTTCTTGGAGAATTGATTCAATTCTTCTTCCATGGCCAAAATCCAATCCTTGTCCTGAAGAGCTTCATCTATGGACTTGGGTTCAATTAAGGACACCAATCCTTTCAGGCTCAGCAGGGTCTCTTCAGAGGGTCTGAAGGCAGATCTGGTTCTGACTGGTTCATCTTTGTTGCCCAGAATCAATTCCTTAGGATGAGCTGCAGTGATTCTGCTCTTCTTCAGAGTTTGTGAGTTAGAGGGACCAGCTTCTTCCTCTGGTTCATCTTCCTCTGGCTCAACTTCCTCTGGAGCTTTGCCTTTGTCAGAAACATTAATGCTTAAATCTGCAAACTTTTCAACTAGCTTTGACTGGTCAGAGTCAAGCTTATCATCAAATCTAACATGAATAGATTCTTCAATAGTCTTAGCATCAGTATTATAAAATCTAAAACCTTTAGATCTATCAGAATAACCAAGTAATAGACACTTAGAAGACTTAGCATCAAATTTATGCAATCTATCCTTAGTATTGAGAACATAACAAACACAGCCAAAAGGATGAAAATAAGAAATGTTGGGTTTTATGTTCTTCCACAATTCATAAGGAGTCTTATTCAGAATTGGTCTCACAGAGATTCTATTCTGAATGTAGCATGCTGTATTTACTGCCTCTGCCCAAAAGTGCTTAGCCATGCCAGTTTCTTGGAGCATGGTTCTAGCCATCTCCTGAAGAGTTCTGTTCTTCCTCTCAACAACACCATTTTGTTGAGGAGTTCTCGGACAAGAGAAATCATGTGCAATTCCATAGGAATCAAACAGACTCTCAAACTTGTCATTCTCAAACTCTCCACCATGGTCACTTCTGACACGCACAATTCTACAAGCCTTCTCGTTTTGCACTTGAGCAATGAAGGTAGAGAACACAGCATGAGACTCATCCTTGCGGGTTAGAAACTTTACCCATGTCCAGCGGCTATAGTCATCAACGATAACCATCCCATATCTCTTGCCACCTATAGACTCAGTTTTCACTGGTCCAAACAGGTCGATATGCAGAAGTTCTAACGGCCTTGAGGTTGAGACAACATTCTTTGCCTTGAAAGGGACTTTTGTGAATTTGCCTTTCTGACATGCTTCACAAAGAGCGTCTGAAGCGAACTTCAGATTGGGTAAGCCCCTGACAAGGTTTAGCTTGCTCAGCTGAGAAATCTTTCTCATACTGGCATGCCCTAACCGTCTATGCCATACCCACTGCTCTTCATTAACAGACAGAAGGCACTTCACATTCTGAGCCTCCAACTCAGATAATCTGATCTTATAAATGTTGTTTTTCCTCTTGCTGTTAAACAGAACAGAGCCATCGATCTGACTTACAGCCCGGCAGGACTTTTGATTGAATATAACATCATAACCCTTGTCAGCTAATTGACTTATAGACAATAAGTTATGTGTTAAGCCGTCTACCAATAAAACATTATCAATGCATGGACTACTATCTACACAAATAGTACCAGTACCAATAATTTTACCCTTTTCATTTCCTCCGAAGCCAACTTCGCCTCCAGGCTTAAGTTTCAGCTCTCGGAACATACGCTTTTCTCCCGTCATGTGACGCGAGCATCCACTGTCCAGATACCATGATTGGTGTTTCAGTGGAGCTATCAAGGATATCTGCAACATAGATAATCTTGTCCTTAGGTACCCACTTTCTGGGTCCTCTTTTGTTAGTTACCCCAGAGGTTCTGATCACCTTGGGTGTCTCAACATAATATTTTAAAGGAATATTTGTATGATATTTAGTCATAGAGAAAGATCCCTTTTTAAGAGGGTTTTTAGCAACTTTAGCAGGTACAGGATCAGGCAATATGGTACCAGAGGGAACAAAACATTCATATAAAGATTTAGCTTTAGACACAGAAGGCTCATTTCTAATTGGTTTAGAATAGCCAATGCCATGCATTCCATTTCTGCTTACACCATAGATCATTGAAGCCATTAAGCTTCTATCTACGCTTTTAGCCAGGAATCTTTGAAAAGATTTTTCATACTTAGATTCATGCTTACTATCAGAGGCATCGCAGGCAATAACTTCTTCTAACTTAGCAATTTGATTCTTAAGCACAGAGTTAGAGTTAACTAAAGCATGATTATCATTTTTCAAATCAGATATGATTTTCTCATGTTCAGAAGGAGTTTTAGAAACAGCAGATAAGTTCTTTTTCAGCTTCTTATGCTTAGACAACAAGGAGTTATACTTATCCATGATATCAGACAAAGCATGTTTCAGTTCAGAGGTAGAGAAAGAAGCAAATACCTCATTTTCATCGTCAGAGTCTGGATCTCCTTCTGATTCTGAGTCAGAGTTAACAGCTTCCTTTGACTCTGCTCCTTTGTCTTTGACAATGGCCATGAGTCCTTGGACTTCACCATCAGAGTCAACATCCTCTGACTCTGATTCATCGAATGTCACCATCAGACTTTTCTTGGTCTTGAAGTGCTTCTTTGGCTTCTTGTCCTTCTTCAATTTTGGACAGTCACTTTTGTAGTGCCCTGATTCTTTGCACTCAAAGCAAGTGACTTCCTTGATTGATGACTTCTTCTGACCTGAGGATTCAGACTTTCCTCTTGCCTTTCCAGAGCCTTTGAACTTGCTCTGCCTGTGCTTCCAGATGCGGTTGAGTCTCTTGGAGATCAGAGTCAGCTCATCTTCATCTGAATCTTCTGATGCTTCTTCAGATACTTCTTCTTCAGCTTGAAGAGCCTTTGACTTCTCAACTTTAGCCTTTTCAGATTTGGATTTCAAGGCTATGGATTTTTTTCTCAGATCTTGCATCTCTGAGCGTTTCAGCTCATGGCATTTCAAAATGCTGATGAGTTCTTCTAAACTCATATTCTCAACGTCTCTCGTGAGCTCTATTGAAGTCACCAAAGGCATCCAACTTTCAGGAAGACACCTGATGACCCTTATGACATGATCTTTTGTTGTGTAGCTCTTGTTGAGAGGACGTATGCCAGCTACAAGCAGTTGAAATCTGGAGAACATTTCTTCAATGGACTCATTTGGCTCCATGATGAAGGATTCATACTTTTGGATCAAAGACAATGCCTTTGATTCTTTGACTTTCTTGTTTCCTTCATGAGACATCTTCAGAGAATCAAAAATGCCTTTAGCAAACTCACGATCTGTAATCTTCTGGTACTCCTCATAGGAAATAGCACTTAGAAGAATTGCTCTTGCTTTGTGATGTTGTGAGTACAGCTTCTTTTGATCTGCAGACATCTCTGACCTTGGGATCTTCTTGCCATCTGCATCAACTGGACGCTCGTAGCCATCCACAATAATATCCCAGAGATCTGCATCGAAACCCAGAAAGAAACTTTCCAGTCTATCTTTCCAATATTCGAACCTTTGACCGTCGAACATAGGAGGCTTTGCATTGTAACCATCTCTTTGAGTTTCACTGGTGGTGGCAGCCATTGTTTTTCACACCGGCCCGGATCACTGAACACTGTTAGGTGTGGTAATCAGAACTTGCGCTCTGATACCAATTGAAGGTATGAAAAACGGTAGAAAGGGGGGGTTTGAATAACGTTTTCAGTACAAAACTACCACCTTAAAGATTTTGACAAATCTTTCGAGAACTTAAGTGCTAAAGATAAGAGATAGAAAAGCACACAAGGATTTTATCCTGGTTCACTTGATAAATCACTCAAGCTACTCCAGTCCACCCGTTAAGGTGATTTCTTCCTTCTTAGAATGAAGGCAATCCACTAATCAGGTAAGAGTTACAACTGCACTTGAAACCTACAAGTGACTAACAATTACACTGACTTAGCTCACACTAAGATTCACTCTCTTAGTCTTCTCTAGGATCCGATCAACCTTGATCTCCTAAAGGAACTAAACAAACTGTTTATCAAAGAAATGTTTACAAGAGATTTGCTTCTAAAAAGCTGATAGTAAACACTATGAATTTCAGATGAAAGAAAGCTTAGAATATTTTGAATATCTTGCGCGTGTGTTGCTTCTTGTATTCTTCTAGCCGCTTCTTTCAATCTTCAGCCTCTATATATACTCCAAGGATTAGGGTTGAGCGTTGCATGGGAAATGCTACCGTTGGAGGGCAGTTCTGGAAAATCCAGCTTCTGCTGTGGCTGAGAACGTTAGGTAGGTCGTCAGGAAGGTACACTTGCTTTTGTACTTGGATAGCGACTTGACCTTTTAACCTAGGAGACTTCTGATCAGGGGAATACTTCATATTGGAACTTGTGAAGCCGGTTGATCAGAGTCAAAGGGAAAGCACAGATCCTCTGACCATTGTATCTTCTGATTCTGAACTCAGAGGGAAGAACATGGCCTTAAGAGTTTCTTGCTTCTGGACCTCAGAGTTTCCACTATTCAGCTTCTGGATCTTCAGAGTCTTCTACACCATCAGAACATCTGAACCTTCAGTGTTTCTTGGCTATCAGAACTTCTGGATCTTCAGAGCTTCTAGCGACTGAGTCCTCATCAGAGTTTGTATAGCTTCAGAACTTCTGAAGCTTTTCCACTGTTCATACTGAACATGGTGAATGCGAAAGCGTTGCTTGGGTTACCCTTTATACACAGTGCTTCTGATTTGTGTGAGATTGAATTGAGGTCAGAGCCTGTAAATAGCACACTCAGAAAAACACGTTAGAGTACCACAATTGTTCATATCAAAAGGTTAACTTGTAATCATCAAAACATGAGTTGTACTACTAGATCAAAACTTGATCTTACATTTCCGTGTAAGAGCGTCTGTAGACGTCTCTTGTAGCAGACCGAAATGGCAGACCTACGGGTTACGGCTGATCTGGCTACCGCTGATGTTGGAGTAAGAGGCACGCGGGCCGAAATGGTCCCACCGTGGCTGGTGCTAGGGCTGATCCGTTGATGTCCATCCGTTCCGGATTGCATATTGGTTGACTGGGTTAACCTGCATATCATTTCATGCAACATGCATACTGACTTAGCTGTCGAATGTGATTGTTATTTGTTAATCCTATTTGGAACATGCTAAGTGTTTTTATTGTCATTTATGTTCGTTATGGAATATGTAACCCTAGGATGTTATCCCTAGTTATAAGCCTAAGTGGCTAATCTTTTAATGGTATCTATTGGTGGTATTATTTATATAATTCTTTGGAGTTGACCCTCGCGTCTTCTGTGTGTGCTTTGGCGAACAAACGCCCTTTGTCAGATGTCTTTGGCGGGCTGATTCATGATGGTTCATCCTTCGGGAGGAACTAGGGTTGAGATGCAGGAACTGGAGCGTATCGCGGTTGCGAGAGGAGGACGGATGGTGTATGTAGACTAGGTCGTTCTGGATTTCGAATTCGGACGACGATCATGCCAGTATGTAGGTTTTAGTGCTAGTGTGAGCTTCTCGAGATAGGATTAGGGTAGGAGTAGAGTCTTAGCTCTGACCGTCATTGTTTCTTTTGGGAGCAGGGTAGTTTCCCGCCTATAGCTTTTTGTGTGGTTTCTCTACGGGAATCACAGAGAGTTGGTTGGACTAGGAGGTCTTGTTTTAGGCCGTTTGGGCTGCCTTATTCTCATTTTTGAGGGATAGTGTTGCAGACACTTGACCTTTCTTTTGGATTGTACCTTTGCCTACGGGCGCTACTTTCTACTACTTTCTGTCACTGGAGGTTTACTCGTGACGGGGTTTGTTACTTACAGCAGGGGCTGTATTTATATTATATATTAGTTCTGTTATCTTTTGATGGGAGTTTATTTCTTTCAGTCTTTGGTTCTATTATCAAAGGAAAAAAATATATCACGTTTTTCCGCTTAAACTTTCTTTTTGGTTACTAAAGTGACGCCACCGAAATCGGTTACAGGAGGAGTACGTTGCAGAACCAACATTTTAGTTTTCTTGCATTAAGCTTATCAATTTCCAGTTCCTTTGTGCAGTTACTTGTCGAATTCTACGTCTCTTGTAGTTTTCATGCTATTTTGATTTATTCGACTTCCTTGTAATTGATCCGTGTTTAATAAAATCTAGTGTTTCCTGATTTGCTTGTTGTTGTCGAAAAACACCTAACCACACACAGCACTTTGGCAAAGCGTTTTCTCAAAAGGGCCCTGAATCTAAACTTCCTTTAGTCGAACTAAGAGGATATTTGTTTACCAAAAATCAGTGTAAACAAATTGGCACACCCAGTGGGACTGTTTTTGTGAAAACTAAGTTTTACAGAAGCGTTTTGTGTGTTTGGTTTATTGCATGCTATTTGGTATTTGTTACTTGCTTTGATTGTGATTTACGTTTTATATGCACCTGAGAAGTGGTAAGACTGTAAGTATGGCAAACAATCGAGGAAGAACCTCCCCCCAAGGGTCTAACATGGGCAATCAGGGCAGTCCCGGGGGAAGTAGCGGTAACAATAATGAAGAAGTGTCTACCGGGATGGGGCTTGGCACCACCATGCCAACCCAGAACGTGGCAATGTCTGCAGTTGCAGAAATGCCTGTATCTACATCAGTGCAGGCACAACTTGTTCCAACGGTTACAAGAGGAGACATGCCTTATGGTATGCCTATATCTGTGATGCAAGGCATACAAGGCACGTATTCGACGTTCCCTGAGAATGTTCCCCCATTCAGCATACCCCCCTTTGGGGAAAATGGAACAATGTTGAACTTAGGGAGTCGAGTTAGTCCTCCTGGCCCTATTCCTGGGTCTAGTTCACAAATTTATTTGTATACAGGTATGAACACTGGTTCACTTCAAGCCATTAGGCAGCAAGTCGATGATAGTAACCATGAAATGGTTAACATGCTATCTCGTCAGATAGGCGAAATAATTAACCCTGTGCTCCAAAACAACAATGCCAATAATCAGCATTTGCCACGTCAGATGGATCGCTTGGCTACGGCCTTGGGGGCACCGGTCGAGATTCAACCGGCACCAGAGGTTAACCAAATCCCATTGCCTAACCATGTCCCTGCTCCTGTGCGCTATCAAGCGCCACAACACCAAGATATGAGGGCAAACCCTTTGTTTAGGGGGAATGAGGCAGCGCAACCACCATTGCAAAATGTGTATATGGTGAACAGGGAAGAACATGCTGATGGTGTGCTAGAAAGAATTCGACACCAAAACGCTGGGGGGCAACAAAATGTTGCTGCTGTAGTGGAACAATTGTTGAACCAACATGGCTTCAACGTGGGTTTCGCGAATAGACCCCATTTTGTGTCGGCCTTTACAGAAGAGGTTCTCGAATCCGAACTTCCTCGAGGCTGGAAGGTCCCCAAATTCACTAAGTTCTCTGGGGATTCAGGAGAATCTACTGTGGAACACATAGCCAGGTACCAGATCGAAGCAGGGGATTTAGCCATCAACGAAAACTTGAAAATGAAATACTTCCCAAGTTCTTTAACTAAGAATGCATTTACCTGGTTTACCACCCTCGCCCCGAGGTCAGTCCATACATGAGCCCAATTGGAAAGAATTTTCCATGAACAATTCTTTAGGGGAGAGTGCAAGGTGAGTTTGAAAGATTTGGCTAGTGTTAAAAGAAAGCCAGCAGAGTCCATTGATGATTATCTAAACAGGTTTAGGATGCTTAAATCTCGATGTTTCACTCATGTCCCTGAACACGAGCTAGTTGTCTTAGCCGCTGGTGGTCTAGAGTATTCTATTAGAAAGAAAATCGATACTCAATATATTCGAGATATGTCTCTGCTCGCAGACAGAGTAAGGCACATCGAATTACTAAAGGCTGAAAAGTCTGAAGAAAGGGCCAAAACTACTAAGTGGCCAAAGAAGGAAAAAGTAGCGTACATAGACACCGACCCAGTGTGTCAAAGTCCATGCGTTTATCGAGAAGTCCCTACGGACGCCGACATAAATGATGTCAATCTGGCTGAACTCCAGCCAGGCGATCCTTATGTTTGTAAAGCATTGAAACCACATGAAAACAAACTTGGGGAAGAAAACCCAAAAACACGATCCCTGCTGTGAAAACTTATACTTTTGATGTGACCAAATGTGATGCAATTTATGATATACTTGTGTCTGATGGTTTACTTGTGGTCCCTAAAGACCAAAAGCTTCCTTCTCCTGAACAAAGGAAAGGGAAGAAATATTGCAAATATCACAACTTTTTTGGTCATTGGACCTCACAGTGTGTTCGTTTCAGGGATCTTGTGCAGGGGGCATTGGATTCAGGAAGACTCAAGTATGATGAAAAAGCTAAAGGCCAAATGAAGATTGACTCTGATCCGTTGCAGGTAGCTGAGGCCAACTATGTGGAACCTTTCTACATTGGCATGGTCGATATTTCTGAAAAGCTAGATCTTGGCCTGACACTTGGGGAGGCAAAGTAGGAAAACATGGCTGTCGACGAACCAGAGGTCGAGAAGGAGGTGAGCTTAGAGGAGGTTTACCCCAAGGCCGGAGAAACTCTTGTTGAGTTTTTGTCCTGAAGCAAGGATGGCGAAAAAGAAGTCATGCTGTGCCCTCGATGCAGCGCCGTCTTCGACAAGTCTGCAGCCAAAGCCTACCAAGATTCTGAAATGAAAAGACATTATCAGAACAAGGTGCCTGTATCTAGAAGGCTGAAATATCCCAACGAGGAGTGGGTTGAGAGAGGCCAGGAACTCGATGGCCATAAAGACCAGAAGCCGAGAAGTAAAGACAAGACTTACGTCCCTGATGCTGGGTTACCAAAAAACCAATGGTTCAGGCCAGCGCCTCCAAGGCCAAAACAACACCAAAAGTGGCTGAAAATCGACTTGGGCCAGGGATCCTCTTACATCAACAATTCTCGTGTGTCGCAAAGCTATTCCTATGGCTCTGGGAACTACTATACTCCTGAACAAATGACCAGAACTCAGTTCAGACGTTTCCTGAGGAAAAGGAAAGCGGAAAGGGAAAGAGGCGGCAAATTCCGTTCACTTTGGGATATAAAGCCAGAAGACAACCCTCGCAATGAACCTAGTGTGGCGTCGATTATTAATCAGCTAGACCACGCCATTTAGCAGGGAACAACTGTGCCACCAAACCCGGCCAAGGAAAAGGGGAAAGATGCTGTTGAAGATGAGGATGAAGACATGCTCGAAGATTTCGATGACAGTGATGGCGAAGACCTCAACATCATCTGCATAGTGTCTATCTTACCCGCTGAATTCGACAGAATCTCAGAGGTTACAGAAAGCGAAGAAGATTACTATGTCGAGGAAGAACCAGATGATAACCCTTTGTGTTATTATGTGATGCAGAGAGGATCCGTCGAGGATGAGAGAGCTATTTTCCAGAGGCCAACCGAGCAGATGAAAAGCCATTTAAAACCACTATTTGTTTGGGATAAAGTCGAGGAGAAAGGAGTCAATAAAGTCCTTGTCGACGGAGGAGCTGCAATCAACCTGATGCCTGGGTTTATGCTCAAAAAGTTGGGTAAAACTGGAGCAGACCTAATCCCACATGATATGGTACTTTCTGACTATGAAGGAAAGACAGGTTCTTCCCTGGGGGCAATCATGCTGAATATAACCGTAGGAACGGTGGCCCGCTCTACATTGTTCATTGTGGTTCCTTCAAAGGCCAATTACAATTTGCTGCTAGGGAGAGAATGGATTCATGGCGTGGGAGCAGTACCCTCGACTTTGCACCAACGTATATCCATTTGGAAATCAGATAGGGTTGTCGAAAATGTACAGGCAGATCAAAGTTACTATTTAGCTGAGACAGGTTACGTTGACAAGAAGAATTTCGAGAAAAGCTTAGCCACAATTGCTCCTTTGGACACAGTGGCCAATCAATATTTCAATCCATACTCAGAGTATTCAGTAACATTGGATCCCATTCGGGGGCTAAACCTCAATGAAACATGTAAACCTTATGCCATGAGCGGATGGCACAGCGATGAAGAAAAGGATGCCACTATTGAGTGGCAAAATAACGGTAAAGATGATTAATGCGAGCATAGCTCGAATTTCGGCTTACGCTGCCGAAAACAAAATAAGAACGGCCTTAGAGGCCGAAAGAATGGCCAAAGAAATGGCTATTGATGAAGCTAATGTCTCAATTCTGCCTGTCGAAATGACACCTCAGGAGGAGGCAACAATAAATAAAGATAACACGTGTTTGGAAGAAGACGAGCAGAGTGTCGAAGAAATCGACGATCTCCGCAATTTGAGGCTGGATTACATCTATGACGATAGCCCATTGGGTTTCGAGAAGCCAG
This sequence comes from Lotus japonicus, assembly GCF_012489685.1. Lineage (NCBI taxonomy): Eukaryota > Viridiplantae > Streptophyta > Magnoliopsida > Fabales > Fabaceae > Lotus > Lotus japonicus. The sequence goes on from NC_080041.1 coordinate 35,036,694, forward strand.
CGGTCGACATTTCCAAGAAAATGGAAGCACAGGACCCGTTGGAAGAAGTGGACTTGGGTGATGGCTCAGAGAAGAAGCCAACATACATCAGTGCTCTTATTGACCCAGAGCTAAAGGATAGGATGGTGAAACTACTCAAAGAATTCAAAGACTGTTTCGCTTGGGATTATGATGAGATGCCAGGACTTAGTCGAGAACAGGTAGAATTGCAGTTACCCATCAAAGAAGACAAGAAACCAGTCAAGCAATTGCCCAGGAGGTTCCATCCAGATGTATTGGTAAAAATCAAGGAAGAAATCGAAAGGCTCCTCAGGTGCAAATTTATCAGAACAGCTCGATATGTGGATTGGTTAGCCAACGTGGTCCCAGTGATCAAGAAGAATGGAAAGATGAGGGTTTGCATTGACTTTCGAGATCTTAATGCTGCCACTCCAAAAGACGAGTATCACATGCCCATTGCTGAGATGATGGTGGATTCAGCTGCGGGTCACGAATATTTAAGCCTGCTGGATGATTATTCAGGCTACAACCAGATCTTCATAGCAGAAAAGGATGTGTTGAAGACAGCTTTTCGATGTCCTGGTGCCTTAGGGACATATGAGTGGGTGGTTATGCCATTTGGGTTGAAAAACGCTGGCGCGACCTACCAAAGGGTAATGAATACCATCTTTCATGATTTTATTGAAACTTTTATGCAGGTGTACATCGATGATATTGTGGTGAAATCCCCATCAAGGGATGACCATTTATTGCATCTAAGGAAATCCTTTGAGAGGAGGAGAAAATATGGCTTAAAGATGAATCCCCTTAAATGTGCCTTTGGTGTTATTGCAGGTGACTTTTTGGGGTTTGTGGTACATTAAAAGGGCATCGAGGTCAACAAAAACAAAGCCAAAGCCATTCTCGACACAAGTCCACCAACTAGCAAGAAACAACTGCAGTCGTTATTGGGAAAGATTAACTTCCTAAGGAGATTCATTGCCAACCTCAGTGAGAAGACCAAAGCATTTTCCCCACTTCTTCGACTTAAGAAAGAAGATGTGTTCCGCTGGGAGGCAGAACATCAAAAGGCATTTGATGAAATCAAAAAGTACTTGTCCAACCCACCTGTGATGGCACCACCCATAGGAGGAAGGCCAATGAAGCTGTATATCTCTGTCACAGATGAAACCATTGGAAGTATGTTAGCTCAAGAAGATGAAGATGGCAAAGAAAGAGCCATATTTTACTTAAGTAGGGTGTTGAATGATGCAGAGACTCGATGCAGCATGATCGAGAAACTGTGCTTATGCTTGTACTTCTCTTGTGTAAAGCTGAAATATTATATAAAGCCAATCGATGTAATGGTTTTGTCTCATTATGATATAATAAAGCACATGTTATCCAAACCTATCTTGCACAGTCAAATTGGTAAATGGGCTTTGGCCCTAACCGAATATTCACTAACTTATGTCCCATTAAAAACAGTCAAGGGGCAGGCAGTTGCTGATTTCTTGGCAGGTCACACTCTGCCTAAGGAAACCGTAACTTACGTGGGCATCCAACCGTGGAAGCTATTCTTCGACGGTTCCAGCCATAAAAATGGAACCGGAATCGGGATGTTCATAGTGTCCCCAGGGGGCATCCCCACAAAATTCAAATTTAGGATTAAGAGCAATTGCTCGAACAATGAGGCTGAGTATGAGGCGTTAATATCAGGCCTCGAGATCTTGATAGCCCTTGGGGCGAAGAACGTGGCCGTAAAAGGGGATTCTGAGTTGGTAATAAAGCAACTCACCAAGGAATACAAGTGTGTTAGCAAAAATCTAGCCAGATATTATGTAAAAGCGAATAATTTGTTGGCTAAATTCGACGACGTTGGAATAGGTCATGTTCCTAGGATAGACAACCAAGAAGCCAATGAATTGGCGCAGATTGCATCAGGGTACATGGTTGATAAATTTAGGCTGAAAGAACTCATTGAAGTCAAAGAAAAATTAAATCACTCTGATCTCGACATCCTAGTCATCAACAATATGGCACCTAATGATTGGAGAAAGCCAATTGTCGAATATTTGCAAAACCCTGTGGGTACCACTGATAGAAGAGTCAAGTACAGGGCTATGAATTATGTCATCATGGGCAACGAACTATTCAAGAAAAATATCGACGGAACACTACTAAAGTGTTTAAGCGAAGATGAGGCGTTCATAGCAACCTCGGCTGTCCATGATGGATTATGCGGCTCCCACCAGGCTGGAATCAAGATGAAATGGATCTTATTTCGACAAGGGATGTATTGGCCTACTATCATGAAGGATTGCATGGAGTATGCCAAAGGATGCCAAGATTTCCAGAGGCATGCAGGGATACAACATGTACCAGCAAGTGAACTGCATTCGATCATCAAACCATGGCCATTCAGGGGGTGGGCTTTAGACCTAATCGGTGAGATTAACCCATCCTCTTCTAAGCAGCATAGGTATATAATAGTGGCCATAGACTACTTTACCAAGTGGGTAGAAGCAATCCCCCTACATAACGTTACCCAAGACACAGTGATCGATTTCATTCAGAATCACATAGTGTACCGCTTTGGGTTACCTGAATCACTCACTACAGACCAAGGCACAGTATTTGTAGGTCAAAAAGTGGCGTCATTCGCGGAATCTTGGGGTATAAAACTCCTAACTTCGACCCCTTATTATGCTCAAGCGAATGGCCAGGTAGAAGCAGCCAACAAAACATTAATCTCCTTGATTAAGAAACACGTTGGTCGAAAACCTAAAAGCTGGCATCAAACTTTGGGCCAAGTGCTTTGGGCCTACAGGAATTCACCTAAGGAAGCTACCGGAGCAACACCATTTCGACTAGCGTATGGCCAAGAAACGGTGCTGCCAGCAGAAGTGTATTTGCAGTCATGCAGAATCCAGAGGCAAGAAGAGATTCCAAGTGAAGACTATTGGAATATGATGCTTGATGAATTAGTCAATCTCGACGAAGAAAGGTTATTGGCATTAGATACCCTAACCAGGCAAAAGGATCGCATTGCTAGAGCTTACAATAAGAAGGTTAGAGTTAAATCTTTTATGCCTGGTGATTACGTATGGAAGGTTGTCTTACCGGTCGACAAAAAAGATAAACGTTACGGAAAGTGGGCTCCAAACTGGGAAGGCCCTTTCACAGTCGAGAAAGTGCTGTCGAGTAACGCTTATTCAATCAAAGAATTAGGAGGTCGACATCGACAAATGACAATAAATGGCAAATACTTAAAAGCGTATAAGCCAATGTTGCATGAAATAAACATCGAATAAGGAATAAGAAATAATTTGCCAAAAGCGAATGTTTTATTAATTGAAGCGAAACATTACAAATATGGCAAAAACTCTAAAAGGGAGGGTTGGCCCTATAACTATTATATCTAGCCCTTAGAGGCTCCATGCGCCTCAGTACATCTTCTTGTTGGGTTTCCAGTCGAGATTTCTCCTGTCGAAGATCCAGTTCCTCGCGGGCGGTAGTGGAAAGCTTGTCAACCAAGGCTTTCAGAGCTCCCACACTCCCCTCAGGGCCCACTTGATTCAGAGCAGCTCTCAACTCGTCGAACTCCTCCATCTTTTCATTAATTTGGTGTTCAGCAAAGAACACTCGAGCAGTGAATTCTCGGTGTTCTTCATACATAGGCACCACTTCATTCAGGAGTCCTAGGAACTCCAGGAGAGGAGTTTTCACAGAGGCAATGATATTCCGTTCCAGAAGTTGGTTGACGAGCCCAGTAAACTCTTCAGCCAAAGAAAGAGAAGAATGTAGCTCCCAAAACAAATCTTGGTCAAAGGCCAAGCTCCGGATTTAGTTGAGAAGACGACGACTGACCATAGGTAAAGGAGTTAGGAAGGAGGAGTTTCTGGAAATTCTGGAGAAGTTATTGAAAGAAAGGAAGGAGTTTGAAGAAGTTACTGAAGAGAAGTAACAAAGAGTGCTCTATTTATAGTATAACAACTACATTAATTAATGGTGATCAGTTGCCAACTCTTCATCTTATGGTTACGGGCCACGTAAATTACCACTACCATCGTAAATGGCTTTGACCTTTAATGGACAAAGACTTTCATTGAATCAAGAAAACGTGGTGCAAAACTGCAATAAATTGGCCTATTTCCCAGAAACCAAGCGACGACTACATAAATGGTGCGATTGGAGTTTGAACGGCGCAACAATAGTAAATAGCCGTCAGAATAAATGCATAGTGGAAACTGAAAAGACTTGGCAAATTAAATGTCAAATTATATGGCCTAAGTGCCAAAAACATTGTCGAATAATCACATAAAACCTGGCATCAAAGGCCATGATCAAAACAGTGTCATCATTACACATCGACAAAGGGAAATCTTAAAGCAGAGTTTTAAAAGAGTTCAAGCGGTCGGCAAAGGTAGCAATCCTGGCATCGAGATCCTTCTTCACGGCCTGGTCCACCTCCAAATCCTTGATAACCTCTTTTGTCGAGATGATCAGAGCCTTGGATTCCTTAGTAAGCGCATCTAACTGGGTCTTCACAGCAGGACCTTCCTCGACCAAATCAGCTCGTTTCCTCTCCAACTTGGCAATCTCTCGACGCAGCTCCTCAAGTTTGATATCGACATCAGAAAGCTCATCTGCGATTAAAACCTTCCTGGCAGTAAGCCTCTTGAAGTCCTCTTTCATCGCTGCAACCTGAGCTTTACCAGAAGATACTTTAGCTTCCTTGAGGCTAACAGCTGGACCCACGTCCTTGGCTTGATGAAAAGTGGCTAAGGCATCCATCAAAAAGGACTGAAGGTTGGCCAAAGTAGCAGTTTGGCGAGAATCAAGCTGTTGACCAAGCAGGAAGACAATTCCACTGTCGAAGAATCCACTGTCGAAGATGATAGCCTTCAGTCGATCCATGCTCTCTTCAATCTGCTGAAGATTGGCAATTCCACTGGATTGGGCAGTCTCAGTAGTAACATCAACTTGACGGGGCGGAGAATCCCAATCCAAAGTGCCATCGAGAAAGCCATCCAAAGCCGCCAGTGGGTCTTCCTCAAATAAGGTATCAAGCTTCTCACTAGACACATGGGATGAAGAGCCACCCTTGGCTTGAGGCGAAAGTTGCACAATAGCAGTCGACTTTGGAGGAGGCATGGGGCCAGCGTCCTTGTCAGGAAGAGCTTCTGTTTCACGAACGGGAGAGGTTGCACTTTGAGTTTCCTACAGAAGAAAACCAGAAAAGTCAGCTTAGGCCTCTTTAGTGGCCCCTTGGGTAAAATAGAATGCACATCCAAGAAGCCACTAGAACGCGAAAAGTTATAAAGATGGATGATTACTGGTGGGCAGACCCTTTGGAAGGGCTCGAGTTGGTGGAGCTCTTGGAACGATGAGGAGATTTGTGACCAGATTTGCTCCTAATCTTCCTCCTCCCCTCAGATGTCGAGGTCTTTTTAGCTGAGGATGCAGCTTTAGGAGGCTTCTCGACGCCCCCAGTTTTGGATTTTGCAGGGTTGGGAGCTGGAGAATTTTCACGGGACAGAAGATTGGAAATGGAATGCTCATGGACATCAGCCTGAGGAAAAGAACAAAACACGACCAGTTTAGGAAATCACAAATTAAAATGTCACAAGGTACTCTCGAGAATGAGAAACATACCTGAATAGCGGCGTCGCCACCACCTTCTTTGCCATCGCCTTCAGGCTGAGCATCAGACACCAAGGTAGAAGCCTTGCTAGCTGTAGAAGCACCAGCCCCTTTGGCCTTCTTTTGGCCAACCGAAGCAGCAGGCTTAGCTTTCCATTTTCGGCTCTGTCGAAGAAAACATTAGTCAAGATTCCAAAGAGGCCAAAAAGAAAAGGTAAAGCTAAAAGGAAAATACCTTAAGTTTGTCATCAAGGCTGACATTATCGTCCTCATCATCATCATCATCATCCTCAACCACAACTGGCTTGTCTTTAGAGGAATGGGCCACCGGAGAAATAACTTGAGGAGCTGGCTTAGTAATGACTTCAGCTGCAAATAGAAAGGAAAGTTAAGAAGTAAAGCAGCAAAGACAAGGCCAAGTCGAAATATTACCTTGACCAATACGCATGTTCAGCGATATGTGGTTGAAGTTTTCGACGGGCACATGATACGGAAAGTTCCATAAGTGGTATTTAGTCCAAGTCACTCGCTTTCGAGGAGGAAGAGCTTGATTGGCCAATACATTTATATTTACATGGTCAACCCATTTGGGCAAGACCGGTGGAAAGGCCAATGCAAACCTACTCGTAGGCAAAGATGGGAACCTAAAGCCAGTTTTTCGAATAACAAAAGATAGACCTTCCTCACCAGGAGGAATGACTAACTTGGATTTTTTGGCTTTGGATTCCCATTTTTGCCGTAATACTTGAGCCGCTTTCGCAACTGTATCTCAAAGGCGAAGAGTTGGATAATATACCACACCGAAGAACTCTTAAAAGGATCGGATTTCTGCCAGGTGCATACCTTTGGTCTTCTTGATATCCTGCTTCTGCAAAAGAAAAGCATCTGTCATGCATTGAAGACAATCGACGAGGGGCTTCAAAATTTGGGTCCAATTCCCAGACCACCAGGTTTTGAAAGCGTTAGTGGCATAATACGAAGGAACATAGTTGAAAGGGCTCAAGTTGAGAAGCTTCTTGTTATAGAAATGAACTGTCGTGTCGAAAGCAGAAGCCTTTTTGACGGTCCCAGGGTATAGGACAAGGCTCTTATCGAACAGGGTGTTGGGCAGAGCCTGGCTAAGCCCAAACTGTCGAGAAACCAATTGAGGATTGTAGCCACACAAAGTATAGTCACTGCTAGCAAAGCCTACAGTTAAAACCCTAGGCGAAAGGATGGTCCTCCAGAGCATAAGATGATGTTCCTTGGGCAACGCAGGATCACACACGTTGGGGTAAGAATTTCTCAGCCAGAAAGGGCCACGAACAGCCTTGCTGTAAGGGGAAAAACTGGAACGATAATGCTTCAACTCAAGAAACATGGTAAAATACTTTCTGAAGTCGGCCTCAAAGCTCGACGCATCATAAGTCGGGGTCAGGGTCTCGAGCCTGTGAGCATCAATCCTGGTGTTAGAAACAGCTGGGGGATCGTCTTGTGCCGGCAGTAGAGATTCGAAGACTGCGTTCAACCAAAGTTGGAACAACCAGAGAGGTCCAGCCGCATTCAAAGAAACGGTTTTGGCATTCCGAATATCCTCGACAGCTTCATTCAGCATCTGATAAAGGTTACCAAGAACAAGCCTAGCCATGGCAAGTTGTCGACCCTCGTGGAGCAAATTGGCTAAAGGTAAAAGCTTGGCAGGTATACGCAAAGACTTGGTACAAAAAACATAGGCTGAAAGCCAATACAACAAGAACGCGACATGTTCAGCATCAGATACCTCATCACTCTCGACATAATGGTCCTTGATAAATCGGCTAAACGAGATGTTATCAGTAGGAATCGAGATGGGTTTAACAGCCGCGGGCACGGAGTGATAATCATCACCAATGGGCCATAATCCAGTGATGGCAGCAACATCCAGGAGGGTTGGGGTAATCATGTCAAAGGGAACGTGAAGGCAATTAGTAGACCTCTCCCAAAAGTAAAGCGCGCTCAATATCATGGCAGGGTTATACGAAATTTGGGATCTCGACAGCTGAATCAAATCGAGAATCCCAACGTTTTTCCAGTGTTGTCTCTTGTGCTCCTCAACCCTATCTAACCACTTGAGATAGGCTTTGTCATTGGCAGAAGGGTTAGGAGGAGCTGAACGAAAAGCCCGTTTTGGGTCATTAAGGAATGGCATGCGGTAAGAAGGTTGGAAAGCCAAAATAAGCTCCTCTCCCCTAACACTAGGGTGAAATGACTCATGTTCTCAGGAAGACTATTGGGCCTATCATGCTTCACTACTTTTAAAGAACCCAAAATGGCACGTAAAGTACCATTAACAAAGAAAGGAATGAGTACCTGGGATTTCCAGATAGCTCTCTTCTCTGCTTCGTTGGGGGGTTCTGGGATTGCCACACGCTTGGATTCATCCAGCTTGAGCTCGGTGGCCAACGGAAGGGTCTGCTCAGGGGTAGTCTGCTCAGGGTTGGAAGCCATTGAAGAAAATGATGGTTATTCTGAAGAAAGTTGAGGAAGACGAAGGGAGAACTCAGGAAGAAGAAAGCTGCAAGCTTTATGTTGTGAGAAGCAAGTAAAGCTTGAAAAGGAATATCAATGGAGTATTTATAAGCAGAAATGCAAACGGAACCCAAGCCGCATTATGCCCCAATTTATAAAATTTGGAGTCCAAGTGATATTTTATTAATTAAATCATGTCATTGCCCAGCTTTTTGACATAGACGAAATCATGGCCCTAAAAAGGCTATAACTGTCAGCTAGTGGAAAGTCATCATACGTTATGGCCACTGATTGGACTTGAGGATCGGACGGTCGAGGGGATTGAACGGACGCGATAAAAAACGCTTGGTGTCTTCCAGCTCAGGCAGTCGACAACCAACATTTTTGGGGGGACAACTGTTGAGCTAAAAATCATTAACACCACGATTCTCGACTGCGGTTGCTCGACAGAAGGGATTATGGTAAAACTGGTGGCTCATCACGTGGCTTCCCCCAAGGGCAAGTTAGTGAAGGCCACATCTCGACAAACTCAGCAGATGAAGAAACTTCGATAAGCTTAACGGAAGAGGCAGTTACCGAGTGATGGGCAATTGCGAGCACGTGCGTGTACCCACGATGCCACGAATGACAACGGTTACCCACGACTCAAGACCACCCACGTGGCAATTAAAATCACGTGCTCAGAATCTCCGGTTGAACGTGGGGTAAGGCGCCAAAATTCAAACCCACTAAGCCCATACACATTGAAGAAAAACCGCCAAGAACGTGGAGAAAAGGAGAACACTATAAATAGAAGAAGCAGCGTCAGGAAAGGGGTTCCCAACTCAAACTCTGAAAAACTCACCAAAAAGCTCTAATGTCCGCATCAATGAGACTCAAGGAGCAAGACGTGATGATGGAGGAGTACGTTGCAGAACCAGCATTTTAGTTTTCTTGCATTAAGCTTGTCAATTTCCAGTTCCTTTGTGCAGTTACTTGTCGAATTCTACGTCTCTTGTAGTTTTCATGCTATTTTGATTTATTCGACTTCCTTGTAATTGATCCGTGTTTAATAAAATCTAGTGTTTCCTGATTTGCTTGTTGTTGTCGAAAAACACCTAACCACACACAGTACTTTGGCAAAGCGTTTTCTCAAAAGGGCCCTGAATCTAAACTTTCTTTAGTCGAACTAAGAGGATATTTGTTTAGCAAAAATCAGTGTAAACACTAGGCTTGTAAATAATTTTTTTGTTTTAATCCGTCATGTAAAGTAAAGAAGTTTACTGAGAGGGGGTTAAGCATATAATATAAAATTTGCATGCAGCTTTTTTCATTCATAATATAATATTAGTCTTATAGAGTTTCATCTTTATCTTACTTATTTTTATTAAACAATTATGTTTCATTAAGATGGGTAAATCTATGTATTTTATCCTTCTAACACAAGGTTTTCATCGAATTCAAGTATATTATTACTGGAATTTTATTATGATAAAGGGGCTGAACATCTCATTCTTTCTTTTTCATATTTCTGTCCCTTTTGGTTCAGTTTATTATTATATGAGGCTTATCTTTAGATTAAAGCAGTATAAAACTTAAAACCATTGAAAAATATAAAAAGAAATCAAATAAGATCTCGAAAAGTTATCATTCCATATCTCAAAAATCATGAGAGAAGAATCTTATCCAAACTTTTTATGTACTTCTTTTTCTTTACTTGGTATCAATTACCATTGGTTTGGTATGGTAAGGTCAAGGTACATAGAGAGAACCTCGATTGAGGAGTGACTCACTAATTAAATTCGTGCTAAAAAAATTAAACATTCAACAAGTTAGTTCCTTGAAAGAAAAATTCTCAAAAATTGATAACCACGTCAAATGTCTTGTTAAATTAGTCTCTACATATGTTCACATTAAACGTTAATTAACTAACTTAACCAACATTTGACACTATTTAAAAACTTTTAAATGTATGTTTTTTTCTATGGGTTAACTTGCTTGATGCCTGATCTTTAGGAAACAAATTTGGTGACTTGTTCGAACCTCAAGTGTTATATCAGGTTGAGGGGGAAGGAATCTTTGCAAATTAAATGTGAGCAAAATGGCCGGCCATGTTCACTTACAGCTGAAACAAATGCGCACCCACCCTTTAGTGAATAAATGGCAGACAAAGTGCATGTCCTTGCCTTTGTTATTCGCTAAACTTTAAATCAGATATCTCAATCAGTACCAAAAACGTATACTACTTGTGTGATCTGGTAGAGCATACGAATCTCTCAACCAACCACCATACCCTCTCCTTTAATTTCTCTTGTCTTTTCTTTTAAAGAAAATTTACATTTTTCTGTTGCCGGCACTTGAGTTTACAATTTACATACTAATACACTCTAATCACAATTTTAAATCATACTCAAAAATGTGTTTTGGACCATTATGGTTCGCCGCCATACTCAACCATAATCAGAGCTGATGTCATCGTCAACCGGCCAACATTGTATCTCATTAACCGTGATTAGTTCCACTGTTCACTTCCGTAAGTAAAACATTGGGCAAGATTTCTGGATTAGTCATAATTAAACACTTGCGGATTCTCATCTTTCACTCTGTTGGCCCAAAAATATTTGGCCCAAGGCCCAAAACCACATGGGTTTAGTGGAAAATGAAGCCAAGGAAATCAGGAGAAATGACTAAGTTATATGGCTGGCAGATGTCGACAAGAATGGCACTGACAACCGTTGCTATTAAAACAGGCAGGCATAGCACGTGCGTTTAGTTTGAAAACGTGCCATAATAAGAATCAATTGAAGGAGCGGATGCCTCTCCCCACGATGGTCATCCACGTGGCAGGCAAGCGGTTAGGAAGCACCACCCTCCCCCACTACGCATGAAAATTCCGGTACAAGCAAGAGTTCGTGGGGGGAGGATAGACTCATCCATCGAGAGGAAGAAAACTGCCAAGAACGTGTGAGGCCATGGAGCACTATAAATAGAAGAGCATTCATTCAGAAAAGGGGTTCCCAACTCAACTCTTAAACTCACTAAAACGTTCACATGTCCGCATCAAAGAGACTCAACGAGCCTAACGTGATCATGGAGGAGTATGTTGCAGAACCAGCCATTTATGATTCTTGCACTTAAACGTTTTCGAATTTGTTGTCATTCTCTTTGGATTTCCTGTCGATTTTCTGTGTTTGGTTGATGTAAAGCTTTTCGAATTGTGTACTTTGTTTTTACTTAATGAAATTTACTTCCATGTACTTTTAATTGTTCTTTGTTTCTCGAATCGTTACTTTTACCCCTTGACACACGGTTGTCGAGAAGTCTTATTTTGCACACAACGCTTTGGCAAGACGTTTTCCCAAAAGAACCCTTAATTCGCAAAATTCTTAAACCTTTTCCAGTCGAACTTGGAAGATGTTTGTTTACTAAATATCACTGTAAACAAATTGGCACGCCCGGTGGGACCATTTTTGTGAAAACTAAGTTTTACATAAGTGTTTTGTGTGTTGTGTTTCTTACGTATAACTTGCTACTTGTTCCTTGCTTGCGTGAGTAAGTTTTATGCACTTGAGAAGTGGTAGAACTGTAAGTATGGCGAATAGTCAAGGTAGAACCTCGCCCAGGGATCCAATGTGGTGAATCAGAACAGTCTTGGTGGAAGCAATAGTAACAATGATGAGGAGTTACCTCATGGAACGAGTTCTGACATCATGGCGCCACCTCACGGTGTAGCAATGTGATGACCCGGGTTTATATGATGTTTTTATGGTTTTTCCTTGTGGGTTTTGAGTCTTTTTCTTGTGTCTCATGTAGTGTTTCATGCATTCTCATGCATTTTTATCTTTTCTTGAGTCTTTGTTTTGTTTTGGTAATTTTGTAGTTTTATAGGGAGTTTTCTTGCATTTTAAGTTAAGTTTAGGACTTGCATGATTTTCTTTTGTTTTATGAAGGACCTCTTGTGCTAATGAGCTCTTTGAGCTTCTAGATTCTTCCTTGACTTGTTGGTTAGGTTTGGAGAGCAGAAACTGAAGGTAATAGAAGGCCAAGAAGCATGGAATTGAAGGAGGACTTAAAGAGGATTGAAAGAGGAGTTACAGAAGCCAAAGAGTCTTTTCCAAGCGAGCTGGAGCGCCTAGGCGTTGGCAGGCGTTGGGTAGGCGCCAATTAGCTCCAGAGAGCATGTTTTCAGGATGGAATTGGCGCTCAGGCGCTCTGAATTGGCGCCTGAGCGCCCAGAACAGCCCAGACTCGGGAATTTTGCCTATAAATAGGATTTTAGTCATTTTCTTTTGTAATATTTTGATACTTTGTAAAATTCAGAGGTAGAGGATCATCTAGGAGAGTGAGAGAGGGCTTCCAAGCTTGTGTTCAAGGTTCTTAGCCAAGCATGGCTCTTGCCATGCTTGGCTAATCTCTCTTCTTTTACTTTGGATTTCTTGTAAGACTTTTCCTTTTAAGTTATAATCTTAAGTTCTTTCCCACATGTTCTTCTTCTTTCCTTGAATCCCATATCCATGCTTTATGTTTCAAGTTAGAACATGTGCTAGCTTTATGCTTTTCTATAATAGAACGGAAGTTTGTTATAGATTAGGGACTTGTTATGGGATTACCTCTTCTATACTTGCTGCTAGGAATAGAGGAAGGGTTGGGGTTTGTTGGCCTGAACTTTATAATCTTTATGCTTCAAACAAATGTTTAAGTACGCAAGGAATTGGGCTTATCTTTTGGTTTGAAAGAATTATCTATGCGAGGCATCGATAGGTAGTTGCTTAGGCTATAACATCAAGGAGAGATTCATGAGAACATGTGCTTAGAATGATGTGCTTGAATTGATTAGTTGAGCAAGAACCCAAAGTAAATCACTCTTCCTTTTCATTCTCTGTTTCATTTCTGAATTTATATTTTCTTTTTCCTTATTACTACTTCGTCATATGTTTGCCTCAATAAAACAAACCTTCAAACTCAAAGCTTGAACCGAATCTATTCACTCACAATCCCTGTGGTTCGATATTTAAAACCGGGTGGATTCCGTACACTTGCGGATTTACCAACACAATGTCTGCCGTGGCGGAAATACCTATTTCCACAACGGTCCAGGCAGTCACGCTGCCGACTGTGACGAGAGGAACAGTCAACGTGGCTCAAACCTCCTTTATGCCTAACTTTCCTCTACCCGCAAGAGATATGCTCTTTGGCATGCCCACATCGTTGATGCATGGCTTGCAGGGCAATTATTCGACATTCTCTGAGAATGCACCCCCTTTTGGGATGCCCCCATTTGGGGCAAATGGAACAATGATGAACTTAGGAAATCGTGTGAGCCCTCCCGGCTTTACCACGGGGCAAAGTTCGCAAATGTACTTGCCCACAGGCATGAACTCAGGGTCACTTCAAGCTATTAGGCAGCAAGTTGACGATAGCCATCATGAGATGGTTAACATGTTATCTCGACAAATGGAAGAGATTTTCAATCCCCTGATCCAAAACACTAATGCCAACAACCAACAATTAGCCCATCAAATGGAACGATTGGCCACAATGTTAGGAGCCCAAAACGAAGTTGCACCTCTGCCTGGGATTGAGCCAATCCCGCCAGTCGCAATCCCTGCTCGTAGGCCTGTACAACCCTACCCAAATGTAGGAGAAAATCCTTTATTCGAAGAAAATGAAGGGGTACAACCAGGACCACAGAACGGTGAATAGAAATGAGCACGCCGATGGAGTGTTAGAGAGGATTCGACACCAGAACGCTGGGGGGCAACAAAATGTTGCTGCAGTTGTCGAACAGTTGCTAAATCAGCACGATTTCAATGTGGGCTTTACGAATATACCGCATTTTGTTTCAGCCTTTACTGAAGAGGTTCTCGAAGCAGCTTCCTCGAGGCTGGAAAGTCCCGAAGTTCACTAAGTTTTCTGGGGACTTAGGAGAGTCCCCTGTAGAACACGTGGCGAGGTACCAAATTGAGGATGGATGTAACACCCCGATTTCCGGGTGTCACTTTAGTAACTCAAGAATAAACGTTAAGCGAAAAGCAGGTAATTTTTTTTTCGTTTGTTTCTTTTTATTTTTAAATAAAGTGATAGAAGGTAAAGACATAAACCCAGCAAACTAAAACTAACCGATGTACATCATATAAACATGTACAGCCTTAGCTGCACTCCAACGTCACGCGGACTCGCAGTGACTCCCAAGCAGTGTGCCCGCAGGCAAATATTTACAGATCCAGAAACGTGAGTGAGAAAGTTATAATTACAATCCTCTAGAAGAAAGTCGGCCTCAAAATGGCCTAAGCAAAGACCCCTACAGTCCGACTAACTCTCTGTGATCCTCCAGAAAGAGAACCACACAAAAAGCCATGCGTCGGGAACCTACCCTGTCCCAAAACAAACGAATCAGAGCTCTACACAAAATATGGTGCCCACCTAATCTACCCTCCAGTACCGCTCACATATCCTCCTCCTCCTCCTCGTCGCTTGGTGAGTAGCTGTCGACGTCGGTGTCGGAGTCAGAGTCCGGGTCCACCGTGATCATCTCAGTATCCAAGTCCACAACCTCCTTCCTGACTGTCATGCGAACAACCCTAGTCGAGCCCATCTCAACGTCTACCTCCTCAGATAGGACCTCCTCCTCCACCACACGTAACAAGGGTCCCACGCAGTAGCCTCGTGATGGAGTCGGTGGGAAACGGCGAGAGGCAGATGGAACAACAGGCTCCCTCTTCGGCTCCACGAGCCTCGAGGACGACGCAATGTCGGTAGGATCGACAGCAGTAGCAGGAAGTGGCGCGACAGGTGCATCAATATCAGCCTTGATCTCGGATGGGTCCTCCTCGTCCGATGAAGATGAAGGTGGTGAAGGTTGTCTCCGGCCAGTGCCCGGTCCACAACGAACTGAAGGCGGCAAGTTGAAGCTCAGCTCCATGCGCCGTAGAACTCCCTTCGTCAGACGTCCTCGCTCGCCAGTACGGTCCTCCATGACCCTTCCCCGATATGTCGCCCGATGATCCACAGGATCTATCACCCAAGCGGTGGGGGCATGTCGGTCAACCAGCTCAAACCTGATCCCCCCCGAGGGAGAGACCATCGAAAACCAATCCGCCATCGACATCTGGCAGCAAGCCGACCGCCCAAACACAAACATGAAACCAAAGCCAAGGCGCTAGGGTCAACTCACAGAATAGAGTACATATACAATCAGCATGCGATAAGGGGTGTAAATATATATGTGTGAAAGGTCTAATATATATATATATATATATATATATATATATATATATATATATATATATATATATATATATATTCCTAGCATATTATCAGCTCTAACAATAATCCAATAATGCAAATAGCATACGATTCCAGTTAGGGTGCATGTATGCGTGAAATGCAATTCAAAATGATCCGAATAGTTGTTTGGGATGGGCACCATCGAGTCTGTCCTACACCGGCCTAGTGTCGACAACTCCGCTCGGGTGTCGCTTACAAACCCATGCATAGTCAGATCAGTCCCAACCACCCTAGGTTGTACCACTCCGCCCGCTATGCCAAAGATACACTCTAGGTGTTCTTCGATGAAGGCCCAGTATTTCGACCGTCCCAACCTTCGTGAAGCCCGACCGAAGCCGTCCCAACTTCACCGAGGCCCGATCTTTTGGTCGTCCCAACCTCGAATGTATGCATGATGCAATATGGTTAGCAAAACATCGAATCGTCCTCACAACGCAAGTGTTTAGCTTTAATCTCAATTTCAAACGCAAGGGTTTAATGTCGACCCTACGACATAAACTCCAACAACAAGAGTACTAATGCACTCGGTGACCTCCTCTCGTCACCATGGCTCACCCCCGTGGCGTCCGCCAATTCCCAGTAACTTCAAGACTTGTCGACATTTCCCCGTCTTTCGCAATCATTTTCCCCTTTAGGTTCCCTGTGATTTATTCGTTAATGAAAAGGTTCAAGTTTAATTAGTCAAGTTATGAGTTTTATTCTTGAAGACTAAGTTCCCTAAGGTCTCTAGTTCCAAGATTCAGTCCTTATAAGTTTGCCCAAAATCCCACTAAATGTAATTCCCCCCGGGGAAAGTCTAAGTATATAAAAGAAGGCCAGGTCTCAAACCTCGGGTTTGGACTTGCCTAGGGTTGTTCATCCAACCCAAATGATTACAACGAATCAGTTCAGTGATTCTTCGCTCCGAAATCGCGTCAAAGCGCATAGTTTGATACAACATAAGCATCACAAGTTATGAAAGCAACATAACAATAGTTCAGCATAACATTCAATATCAAAGCAATGTACAAGTCGAATTTATCGACGCCTATCATGCAATCTTAGCTAATAAGTAAGTTGCCCTAACCTCGAGTTGCTCCAGCCTCGCTGTATAGGTCTTCCTCACAAGTTAGCACGGCACCACCCCAAGTTCCTTCAACTGAACCTTGGAGTAAACAAAGCGAAAATCAAATCAAACACAATCAATTCGAACATAACGAAGTTAACTAACGATAGACAAAGCTTAAGAAGCTTCAGAGTACAACAATCGAGCACGAGAGGAAGAGTTATTGCGAAAAACGAATTTCTCCCCCCCCCCCTCAAAACATGCTCTCGGCCACTCAAGGAAAATAGGGGTTCCGACGCTTTTTATTCTATCTAATTTAATTGCTAGATAGTTTTAGGGTAAAACTAGGGTAAGGAAACTGTCGGAAAAATTTTAGAACGAACGGTTGGAATTACGACTAGTTAGGGGCACTTTGGTCCAAAATTAAAGCTCAAAAACTCAAAGTTGAAACTTCGGAAAACAAATTTGATGGGGATGTTCACAACGGCATTTGTAGCAACTAATCCTAAAGGCACTAAGTCGGATTCTGGCTTTTCGAAGATAAAGTTTCAATATGTGCATAAATGGGTTTTTATATAGTTTTTCAGATCTTTGGCGACTCGATCGAAATCGGCACGCAACAGCGAGTGATTTAGCCTGTTGGGCAACTATAGAAGGTAGTTCAAAAGAAAAATCGGGAAAATCGAACAATTTTACGAAAAGCTCGAAACTTTGAGCTCAGAAAGAGATAAAGAAACGCGATATAAAAGATGATCAGAGGTAAGGAATGAGTAGATTACCTCCGTGTCGCGAAGTAGAGACAAACAGCTCGACGATCGGACAAGAAATGACAAAGTTCTTCCTCCTTCTTCTCTCTCCTTGCTCGCGGCCTTAATGGGTGAATGTGGGAGATATTTTGGTTTTTTTCCTATTTATTGGAGAGTGAAATCGCGGGAAAATGAATATTTCGCGATTCCGATTTTTGCAGCACGTTCATCGGTGAATTCTAAGCGAGATTCTGGCGACAGAATTCCAGAACTCAAAACAAGTTTCTTGAATTTGAGAAAAACGATCCAAAAGCGGTGTGAGCTAAATTGCTCCGAAAAAACTACTTTTTGCTGTGAAAATCGGATGGCAAAACTTCGTTCTGAAGAAAGATTGGAAACGTCGAAAGAAATCTGGCATCGCGGATGGAAACTTCGTTAGAAGCTGCGAATAGAAAAAGTATTCATACAACGCTTGAATTTAGAGTTTTGAGAGAAAAGAATTTAGCATCGTCGAACTTCCGAGAAGTGAAACCTATCGTGCATACAGTCCAGAGTTCCGAAATGAAACACTGGTCGAGGGAAAAATAAAGAGAACTTCTTATTTTTCCAAGGATTTAGAATTTCGCTTAAACAATTCTTTAAGAGCGGAATTAGCCTATTCTGAACACTCTCGCCATAAGGCGGGTGTGCAGACGACTCGCACTAACTCCTAAAACGACTATGGTACTATCCTCAAGCAATTCCTGAACTTTCTTCTTCATTAAACTTTCCCAAACAGCAAACTCCTGTCACGCTTACACCGGTCCTACGCGTGAGTCGAAAAAATAAACATTTAATCCAGTTCTGAAAATCCGTGTCTTACACTGGAGACCTGACCATTAATGAGAATTTGAAAATGAAGTATTTTCCAAGTTCTTTGACGAAAAATGCGTTCACATGGTTCACAACCCTCGCTCCCAGGTCAGTCCACACTTGGACACAATTGGAGAGAATTTTCCATGAGCAATTCTTTAGAGGGGAATGCAAGGTGAGCCTGAAGGACTTGGCTAGTGTCAAAAGGAAAAATGCCGAATCCATTGATGATTACTTGAATAGGTTCAGGATGCTGAAATCTCGATGCTTTACTCATGTCCTAGAACATGAACTAGTTGTTCTGGCCGCAGGTGGCTTAGAATATTCAATCAGGAATAAACTCGACACGCAATACATTCGCGATATGTCACAACTCACTGATAGAGTGAGACATGTCGAGTTATTGAAAGCAGAAAAGAATGACGAGAAAGCTAAGACCACCCACAAATGGCCTAAGAAAGAGAAAGTGGCTTACATAGACACTGAGTCTATTTGCCAGAGCCCGTGTGTGTATCGTGAAGTCTCCCCTGATGTCGACGCTAACGACATTAATTTGGCTGAACTTCAACCAGTAGACCCTTATGTTTGTAAGGCATTAAGGCCTTACGACAATAAGATTGGGGAAGAATCCCCCAAAGACAGTGTACCTACTGTTAAAACTTATACATTTGATGTGACTAAATGTGATGCAATTTACGACATACTTGTATCTGATGGTCTAATAATGGTCCCTAAGGACCAAAAATTGCCTTCTCCTGAGCAGAAGAAAGGCAAGAAATATTGTAAGTATCATAACTTTTTTGGCCATTAGACCTCACAATGTGTTCGTTTCAGGGACCTTGTTCAAGGAGCACTGGATTCAGGAAGGCTCAAATATGGCGAGAAAGCCAAGGGGCAAATGCAAATCGACTCAGACCCGCTGCAGAAAGCTGAAGCCAACTACGTGGAACCAATTCACGTTTGCATGGTGGATATCGTTGAAAAGCTCGACTCGGGTTTGACTCTTGGAGAGCCAGAAGCCAGAAATACGCCAGTCGAGGAATTGGCGGAAGAGGATGTGAATCTAGAAGCAAAGATGGGGAATCCCTTGTCGAGTTCCTTTCTCGAAGCAAAGATGGGGAAAAGGAAGTCATGCTGTGCCCTAGATGCAGCGTCGTATTCGATAAGTCAGTTGCAAAGGCCTGTCAGGACTCTAAGATGAAGAGGCATTATCAACAAAAGGAGCCTGTGGCTAGAAGGCTCACGTACCCTCATGAAGTGCAAGTCGAGGAGGCGCCAGAACGCAATGGCCAGAAAGGCCAAAACCCCAAGGGGAGATCCTACTTGCCTAGCTCAGGTGTACCCAGGAACCAGTGGTTCAGGCCAGCACCTCCAAACCCAAGCCACGCCAGAAGTGGCAGAAGATTGACATGGGCCAGGGGTCTTCTTATGTCAACAATTCTCAAGTTTCCAAGAATTACTCATATGGCTCGAGAAACTACTACGGGCCAGAGCAGATGACCCGCACCCAACTTCAACGGTTCCTGAGGAAAAGGAAGGCTGAGAAGGAAAGAGGTGGCAGATTCCGTTCATTGTGGGATGTCAAACCAGAAGACCCTCCAGCTGACAAGTCAAGTGTTGCTTCAATCATCAACCAGCTTGACCATGCCATCAAGCAAGGGATGACCTTGCCAGATTCATCCAAGGAGAAAGCAAAGGTGACAGCTGAAGATGAAGATGAAGACATGATAGACGATTTCGACGATAGTGATGGAGAAGACCTCAACATAATTTGCATAGTATCTATCTTACCAGCAGACTTCAACAGGATATCTGAAATAACAGAAGGTGAAGAGGACTACTATGTCGAGGAAGAGGCTGATGATAACCCCTTGTGCTACTACGTGATGCAAAGAGGATCTGTCGAAGATGAGAGGGCTATTTTCCAGAGGCCTTCAGAGCACATGAAAAGTCACCTGAAGCCGTTGTTTGTGTGGGCCAAAGTCGACGACAAGGGTGTCAACAAGGTTTCTTGTCGACGGAGGAGCTGCAATTAACTTAATGCCTCGATTTGTGCTGAAGAAACTAGGCAAAACAGAAGCGTACTTAATTCCTCATAACATGGTTCTCTCAGATTATGAGGGCAAAACAAGCACCTCCATGGGTGCTATGATGCTCAACACAACCGTTGGAACGGTGAGCAGATCCACTTTGTTCATCCTGGTGCCATCAAAGGCCAACTACAACTTGTGTTGGGGAGAGAATGGATCCATGGGGTAGGAGCAGTGCCCTCCACGTTACACCAGAGGATCTCTATCTGGAAGGCAGATGGCGTGGTCGAGAATGTATAGGCAGACCAAAGTTATTATTTAGCAGAAGCGGGGTATGTCGACAAGAAAAATTTCAAAAAGAATTTGGCCACAATCGCGCCTTTGGATACAGTGGCTAATCAATATTTCAATCCTCACTCTGAGTATTCAGTGACCTTGGACCCAATTTGAGGATTGCACGTCAACGAGTCCTACAAGGTAGACGCCATGAGCGGATGGCGAAGTGAAGGAGATGAGGATGCCACGAAAGAAGCGGCAAAAGGCGAAAATGCCACTGCAAAAGTGGCAACACCGCATAATGATGATTAATTTGAGCTTGGCTCGAATTTCGGCTTACGCGGCCGAAAATAAGATAAGAACGACTCTAGAGGCCGACAAAATGGCCGAAAACCTGGCCATCGAAGGCGAAGTTGAAGCTTTGATTTTGCCTGTCGAGATGATAACTCGAAATGAAAAGGATAATTCATGTTAATTAGACGAACCAGATTAGGCAATTATGGACGATGTGCACAACCTGAGGTTGGACTGCATTTATGATGATGGCCTGTTGGTCAATCCGCAAGTGTACGGAATTCACCCGGTTTTAATTTATCGAACCACAGGGAATTGGTGTGGCAATTCAGTTTAAGCCTCGAGTTCACGGTAGGAAAGCGAGTAAAATTCAGTTTTAAAGGTTGATTGATTGTTGTGATACTTAATTAGAAAGCTAACAAAGATAAGTGTGTGATAATCAATGGTGAAAATGCCTTGGGTTGTTGCTTGACTAATTCAGTTCTAATCAACCTATTCTATCCACAAAACTCTGAGTCTCTCCTTGATGTTCTAGCCTAATCAATCATCTATCGATGCCTCGCATAGACAATCCACTCAAGCCAAAAGATAAGCACAATTCCTTGATAACCTAAACATTTGCTAAATGCATTAAGCATGCAATTCAGGCCAACAAACCCCAACCCTTCCTCTATTCGTAGTAGCAAGTATAGAAGAATTAATCCCACAACAAGTCCCTAATCTATAACAAACTTCCGTTCTATTATAGAAAAGTATAAAGCTAGCACATGTTCTAACTTGAAACATAAAGCATGGATATGGGATTCAAGGGTTTACTCAGAGGATTCATGAATAGAAATAGGAATTAAGATTAAAACATCATAAGTCTTACAAAGAACCCAAAGCAAAAGGGATTTAGCCAAGCATGGCTATAGAATCCTTACAAGAAGATAAAGATGAAACCTGAAACATAGGGCTTAGAGAAAGCTCCTCAAGCTCCAGAACTCAAACCCTCTCTTCTAACTTATGAAAATATGATAAAATGACAAAAGGTCCCAAGAGAAATGTCTAAAAACCAATTTATAGGCAAAACATGTGAGTCTGGGCGCTCAGTCGCCAATTCAGAGCGCCTGAGCGCCAATTCCAGCTCAAAACAAGCTCTTTGGAAGGTAATTGGCGCTCAGGCGCTCAACAGGAGCGCTCAGGCGCTAATTCCTTTCTAGCATCATGTAAACATCGATCTAATCGAACGCCTGAGCGCTCTCTACATGCTAGAAAGCCTCTTGACCTTCGTCTTAACTCCCCTTTAAGCCTCCCTTCGATTTTCCAAGCCTTTTGACCTTCTTTCTTCATTAGTTTTCAGACCTAGCAGCTTGGGAACAAAGTAAGGAAAATATCTAGGATTTCCAAGAGTTTATTAGCACAAAAGACCCTTAATTCAAGTAGAAAAGATATGCAAGTCCTAAACTTACTTAAAATGCAAGAAAGGTCCCTATAAAACTATGAAATTACCAAAACAAAGTAAAAACACAAAGAAAGATAAAAATGCATGAGAATGCATGAAACACTACATGAGACTCAACAAAAAGACTCAAAACTCACAAAGAAATGACCCTAAAAACACTACTAAACTAGGGTCATCATGGCCCCTTGGGATTCGAAAAACCTCTAGTGGATGTTACGAAAATGGTAGCTCAAGATCCCTTGGAGGAAATAGATCTGGGAGATGGATCGAAGAAAAGACCAACTTACATAAGTGCCTTGATTGACCCAGAACTCAGAGATAAAATGGTAGAATTGCTCAAAGAATTCAAAGAATTGCCTTGATTGACCCTGGACTCAGTCGAGAGTTGGTAGAATTACAACTGCCAATCAAAGAGGACAAGAAGCCTGTAAAGAAATTTCCTAGAAAGTTTCACCCAGATGTCGTGGTAAAGATAAAAGAAGAAATCGAAAGACTTTTGAAATGTAAGTTCATCAGAACAGCTAGATACGTCGACTAGCTCGCTAACGTGGTCCCGGTGATCAAGAAAAACGGTAAGATGAGAGTCTGCATCGACTTCCGAGACTTAAATGTTGCCACACCCAAAGACGAATATCACATGCCCATAGCCGAGATGATGGTGGATTCAGAAGCTGGCCACGAATATTTGAGTCTGTTGGATGGATATTCTGGCTATAACCAGATCTTTATTGCCAAGGAAGATGTGTCGAAGACAGCTTTTCGATGTCCCGGTGCGTTGGGGACATATGAGTGGGTGGTCATGCCATTTGGGTTGAAAAACGCTGGCGCGACCTACCAAAGGGTAATGAATACCATCTTCCATGATTTCATTGAAACTTTTATGCAGGTTTATATCGACGATATAGTGGTAAAATCCCCATCCAGGGATGACCACCTGTTGCATCTAAGGAAGTCATTCGAGAGAATGAGGATGCATGGTTTAAAAATGAACCCTCTTAAGTGTGCTTTTGGCGTGATTGCAGGTGATTTTTTGGGCTTCGTGGTGCACAAGAAGGGCATCGAAGTCAACAAGAATAAGGCCAAGGCTATTCTCGACACGAGTCCGCCAACCAGCAAAAAGCAGTTGCAGTCGCTGTTGTGGAAGATCAACTTCCTTAGGAGATTCATTGCAAATCTTAGCGAAAGAACCAAGCCTTTTTCATCACTTCTTTGACTCAAAAATGAAGAAACTTTTCGTTGGGAAGTAGAGCACCAGAAAGCGTTTGACGAGCTCAAGGAATACTTGGCAAGCCCTCCCATGATGATTCCTCCTATAAAAGGCAAGCCAATGAGGTTGTACATGGCACCGAAAGAGCCATATTTTATTTAAGTCGCGTTTTAAATGATGCTGAAACTCGATACACTATAATCGAGAAGTTGTGTCTGTGTTTGTACTTCTCTTGTACTAAGCTAAAATATTATATAAAGCCAATTGATGTAATGGTTTTTTCCCATTTCGATATAATAAAACACATGTTATCCAAACCTATTTTGCATAGTCGAATTGGTAAATGGTCTTTAGTTTTAACTGAGTATTCACTTACATATGTCCCTCTAAAGGCAATTAAGGGGCAAGCGGTAGCGGATTTCTTAGCAGACCACACTATGCCAAGAGAAATAACCTATGTAGGAATGCAACCTTGGAAACTATTCTTCGATGGCTCAAGCCATAGAGAGGGATCAGACATTGGGATGTTCATAGTATCCCTACAAGGAATCCCTAGTAAGTTCATGTTTCGAATTCGAGAAAGTTGCTCTAATAACGAAACTGAATATGAAGCCTTAATCTCGGGCCTCGAAATCCTATTGGCTTTGGGGGCAAGGAACGTCATTATTAAGGGTGACTCTGAGTTGGTAATAAAACAACTTACCAAGGAGTATAAGTGCGTTAGTGAAAACTTGGCAAAGTATTACGTGAAAGCAACGGGTTTACTAGCCAACTTCGACCAAGCAGGAATTGGCCACATACCTAGGATCAGCAATCAAAAAGCCAATGAGTTAGCACAAATTGCCTCTGGGTATATGGTAGATAAAAATAGGTTGGAGGAATTAGTCAAAATGAAAGAAAAGTTGAATCCGTTAGATCTCGGCGTAATGGTTATCGACAACCTAACACCTAGCGATTGGAGAAAGTCAATCGTCGAATACTTACAGAACCCTGTGGGGACTACAGACAGGAAAGTCAAGTATAGGACTCTAAATTACACCATCATGGGCAATGAACTGTTCAAGAAAAATGTTGATGGGACTCTACTGAAATGCCTGAGTGAAGATGATGCATTCATAGCGATTTCAGCTGTACATGATGGCTTATGTGGAGCGCATCAGGCAGGAGCCAAAATGAAGTGGATCCTATTTCGACAAGGGATGTATTGGCCGACTATCATGAAGGACTGCATTGAATACGCGAAAGGTTGTCAAGATTTCCAGAGACATGCAGGAATTCAGCATGTGCCAGCTAGCGAGTTGCATTCCATTATCAAACCGTGGCCATTTAGGGGATGGGCTATAGACTTAATCGGTGAAATTCACCCCGCCTCATCGAGGCAGCATAGGTATATAATCGTGGTTATAGACTATTTCACTAAGTGGGTAGAGGCTATCCCACTACAAAACGTGACTCAAGACACAGTGATCGAGTTCATACAAAATCACATCGTGTACCGTTTTGGTTTTGCCTGAATCACTCACAACGGATCAAGGCACAGTGTTTATAGGACGAAAAGTAGCAGTTTTTGCAGAATCCTGGGGCATAAAACTTCTAACCTCGACTCCCTACTATGCCCAAGAAAATGGTCAGGTAGAAGCTGCCAACAAAACCTTAATCGGTTTGATCAAAAAGCATGTTGGTCGAAAACCAAAAAGTTGGCATGAGACTCTGGGCCAAATCCTATGGGCTTACAGGAATTCACCAAGGGAAGCCACATGGGCAACACCTTTTCGATTAGCGTACGGTCAAGAGGCAGTGTTGCCAGCAGAAGTCTACCTACAATCTTACCGAATTCAAAGACAAGAAGAGATTTCTAATGAAGACAATTGGAGCATGATGTTGGATGAATTGGTGAATCTTGACGAAGAGAGACTCGGCAAAAGGATCGCATCGCGAAGCATACAACAAGAAAGTCAGAAATCGATCTTTCCTCGCCGGTGATTAAGTATGGAAAATCATTTTGCCCATAGATAAGAAAGACGGGGCCTATGGCAAATGGGCCCCAAGTTGGGAAGGTCCGTTCGAGGTCGAGAAAGTACTTTCTAACAATGCTTATTCGATTAAAGAGTTAGACGACCAAAATCGACGTGTAACAATAAATGGAAAATACTTGAAAACGTACAAGACAATGTTACATGAGGTTAAGATCGAATAAGTAAAAAAGCTAAATATACAGTTGATGCCAAAATCAAAATGTTTTATTAATCGAGATAGAACATTACAAACATGGCAAAGAAAAATCTAAAAGGGAGGGTTAGCCCAATAGGCATTATACCTAGCCCTCAAAGGTTCTATATGTCCTACTACTACTTCCATTTGGCTCTCCAGCCGAGCCTTCTCCTGACGAGCGGCTAATTCCTCAGAGGTAACCGCAGAAATCTCGACGGCTATTCTGACGAGATCTTCAGGATCTTGATGACCGAAGGAAGCTTGGAGCCGGTCGAATTTCTCCATCAACTCGTCCACGAGGAACTCTTGGAAGGTCACCATCACGGAGAGCTGATGATATTCCTCATATAGAGGCTTTGCCTCGAGAAGCAACTCCAAGAACTCCTGAAGTGTAACATGGGCAATAATCCACCTCTGGAGCAATTGATGAATGAGCCCCAAAAGCTCTTCAAGCTTAGAGGAAGAGGAGTACATGGCCTGGAATAAATCTCTTTGGAAGGCCAAGGTACGAATATTGCAAAGAATAATACGGCTATCCATGGTCAAAACGCAAAGTTAGAAAAGAAGTTACTGATGAGAAGTAAAAACAATCTCATTTATAGTAAGGTGTAACAAACAGTTGCATTGATGATAGATGACCAGTTGACGACTCTCATCCAATCACCATCAGCCACGTAGGCCACCACCGCTAGTGGAGGAAGACGTTTAGTTACTAATTGAAGCGTGGTAAAAGAGTGCCATAAATTACCCTATTCCCAAGGAGTCAAATGATGACTCGGAAGTTGGAACGCTTTGGACGGGGGAAGCTTAAAAGTTGTTAGAGTATAAATGCAATGTAGAAAACATGCAATAACAGAAAATATCGGACAATACGCATATTCGAAATTAAAATCACGAATGGAAACATGACCATGTGTGTCGAAATCCAAGCAATTGCAAATATAAAGCTATGTCCGAAAAGTGGCAACAAATGCCACGCAAAATAATAGTCATTACAGGCCAAGAAAGTAATAGAAAAAGGAAGAAAATCCTAAATCTTCGACTTAAATGCTTCAAGTTGGCCCTTTGCAGCAGCAATTCTGGCTTCTAAACCCTGCTTGGCGAGCGTGTCGACTTCTATTTCCTTGGAGAGTTTGGAGGTAGACAACATCAACTTCTTGCACTCATCAGCAAGAGCAGCCAAACCGGTGTTCACAGCAGGGCTTTCTTCAACCAAGGCTGCCCTCTCCTTCTCCAGCTTAATCTTCTCTCTTTGAAGCTCACTCATCAGCAAGAGCAGCCAAACCGGTGTTCACAGCAGGGTTTTCTTCAACCAAGGCTGCCCTCTCCTTCTCCAGCTTAATCTTCTCTCTTTGAAGCTCACTGAGTCGATCGTCGATACGTGCCAAATCAGAGGCTATCAAGGTCTTCCTAGCAGTCAGCTTGAGAACTTCATCTTTCATGTTCGAAATCTGACTTCTGCCAGAAGCAACCCGCACCCCCTTGCTCTTGATGATCTGACCCACACTATTAGCCTGATCGAAGACAGCCAAGAGTTCAACCAAGAAGGTTTGCAATTCGACAAGGGCAACTGCCTGAGCGTGATCAAGACACTGGCCAATGAGGAAAGTAAGCAGTTCCTTAACTTCATGGCTAGCTTGAGGGTCAGCCTGAACTCAATCAAGGAAGCCTTCAACAAATATCAGGCTCTTAAGCTTGGCCAGGCTCTCGTTAATTTGATAAGTGTTGGCCACCCCACAAGACTCAGCGGTTTCAGCGACTTCTACCTGGAGAAAACCTTGGATGGCACCAAGAGGGTCCTTGGCAAAGAGAGCATCCAACTTTTCACTCGAAGCATGGGACAAGGCCGTGGTCCTCGAAGAAGCCGAACCTCCCTTGGCCTGCGGGGAAGGCAGAGCCATGCCAGAATCTTGTTGAACCTTGGAGTGGGTGAAGCTTGAGTTGAGGTCTGGACCCCAGCGCCAGCAGCAACTGGAGACTTAGGAGGCGGCATGACGCCAATCACTTGGTCAGGCTGAGTGACTGGGGGCACTTGGTCCTCATCATGTTGAACCTCGACGTGTGGCACACTTTGCTCACAGGGAGGAGAGGAAGTGTTCTGAGTATCCTGCGGAGGAAGATTAGAAAGGTTATCTCGACATTCCTTGGTATAATAAGGATCACAACCAGGATGCTGCCAAGCAATTGGCTTTGAATTGAAATAGAACGTCAATCTGTTCCACACGGGGTCTAACTCGCTAGAGTTTAAACTCGAACTCGAGGACTCCAAACTGTGTAAAGGACTAGACAGAACGACTGGTGGAGGACTAGGAGGGAACCATGTGGCTCGAGGCACAACCATTTTAGACATACCGACCCTCTGAAGAAGGAAATGAGAATCTTTAAGAAGATACAAAGAAAAAGTAAAAAGTATAACAAACCAGGACCAACCAGTGGTTACCTTAGGAGCAGACTGTTTGAGGGGACTAGAATCCGCTGAACTCTTAGAAGGTTGTGAAGACTTGCTACCAGACCCTCTGCCAGACTTGGTTTTGGACTTCTTCTTCTTCAGCCTTCTCGATTGGCGTCTTTTCGCCATGCTTACTAGAGACCTCGACATTGGTAGAGACGAGCGGCTCTTCAGGAGGTGGAGGGCTGGAAGCAGAATGCTCTTGCATCTCGACCTGCATCTCGACCTAGGAAAGAAAACAAGGCACGAGTAAGACTCGACAGTATTAGCTTGATAAAAAATCACCAACGCAATCAAGAACATGCAAACCTTGTCGACGGCTGAACCATCACCACATTCCCCCACCTGAGGTTGACTTGTGGATTTGGCCAGAGAGGGCTTACTAACAGTAGAGCCACCAGTACCTTTGGCTCGTTTCTTACTGGCAGAAGTGGTAGGGGTGACCCCTCGTTTTCGACCCTAAGGCAAAAGAAAAAGGGAGGGGGGCTTAGCTCAGGTTATGAATAAGCAGAATAGGAAGCAAACACTTTTGCTCAGCCAGAAGATACCTTATTCAAGTTAAGTTTGTCAGCCAAGCTGACATCGTCGTCGTCATCATCATCGTCGACTTCAATAGTGACCGGAGGCACTTGAGGAGTGACCGGAGGCACTTGGGGAGAAGCCTGAGAGTTGATCGAGGGATGGGTTCCGCTGCAAAAATAGGAAATATCAGATAACCAACAGTGCAAGAAAGCCAAGTCGAAATGGTTACCTTGACCAATACGCGCGTTTAGCGATATGTGGTTGAAGATTTCGACCGGAATATATAAAGGGTAATTCCACATGTAGTATTTAGTCCAGGTCACTCGCTTCCGGGGAGGCAATGCCTCATTATAAATTTCCTTTATATTTACATGGTCAACCCACTTGGGAAGGACCAAAGGAAAGGCCAAGGCATACTTTCAGGTAGGCAACGATGGGAACGTAAAGCCTGTTTTTCGAATGACAAAAGAAAGACCATTCTCATGAGGAGGGATGACCAATCGAGATTTCTTGGCTTTAGTTTCCCACTTTTGCCTAAAGACCTGAGTAGCTTTGGCAACAATTTCCCGAAGTCGAGGTTCCGGAAAATACACTACACCAAAGAATTTCGTCAAACAAAGTATTGGGCATGTCCTGACTCAGCCCAAACTGTCGGGAAACAAGCTGGGGCTTATAGCCGCACAGGGTATGATCATTACTGGCGAAACTTATCGTCAAAACTCGAGGAGATAGGATGGTTTGCCAGAGTTCAAGCTGATGCCGAGAGAGAGCTCCTGAATCATGAAGGTTGGGGTACGAATTCCTAAGCCATCGTGGGTCGTAGGTTGGTTTACTGTAAGGGGCAAAGCTCGACTGGTAGTGTTTTAGCTCGAGGAACATGCTAAAGTACTTCTTAAAATCGGCTTCGAAGTCAGAAGCATCATAAGGAGGGGTCAAGGCTTCAAGCCGATGAGCGTCAATCCTGGTATTAGAGATGGCAGGAGGGGTCTCCTTGGATGGGAGAAAAGATTCGAAGACTGCATTCAACCAGAATTGAAGCAACCAGAGAGGGCCAGCGGCATTCAGAGAGATGATTTTGGGGTTTCGAATATCAGCCACTGCTTCATTAATCATTTGGTATAGGTTGCCAAGAACTAACCTAGCCATAGCAAGTTTTCGACCTTCGTGAACCAAGTTAGCCAGGGGAAGTAATTTGGCAGGGATCCTCAAAGATTTGGTGCAGAAGACGTTGGCAGAAAGCCAATACAGAAGAAAAACAACATGCTCAGCATCAGACACTTCACCTTCCTCGACATAATGGTCTTTGACAAATCAACCAAAGGCCACATTCTCTGTCGAGATTGCGATTGGTTTAGTTGGGGCAACAGTAGAATGATAATCATCACCCATAGGCCAAAGGCCAGCAATAGCAGCAACGTCGAGAAGAGTCGGGGTAATCATGCCAAGAGGAGTGTGAAAGCAGTTGGTAGACCTCTCCCAGAAGTAGAAAGAACTCAAAAGCATGGATGGGTTATACGAGATCGGTGACCTCGATAATTGGATTAAGTCGAAAATTCCGACCTCCTTCCATTGCTGAGCTTTACAGGCTTCTACCCTATCAAGCCATTTAAGGCAAGCCCCATCGTTGGCAGAAGGGTTGAGAGGGGCAGATCGAAAAGCCCGTTTAGGGTCACTCAGGAAGGGCATCCGATAAGAAGGTCGAAAAGCTAAAATAAGCTCCTCCCCTAGAATACTGGGGTGAAAGTTAGCATGTCCCTCAGGAAGACTATCAGGTGCACCCTTTCTCGCTTTTTTCAAAGGACCTAACATGGCGCGCAAAGTACCATTAACATTAAAAGGAATGAGTACATGGGATTTCCATATGGCTCTTTTCTCCTCAGCATTCGGAGGATCCGAAATGGGTACGCGTTTGGCTTCAGGCATTTTGAGGTCAGAAGCCAACGAAACAACTTTGCTAGGATCGGAGGCCATGAGAAACGGTTGACAAGTCACCGGAGGAAAGGAAGTTGCAGAAAGATTTGAAGTTGCAGATAGATTTCAAGAAATTCTGTGAAGATTCAGAGAGCGTAAAAGCTTGCAAAAGCGTTTATGGCGTATTTATAGACGTAAGGAAGAAGCGGATGGGAAGCTGCATTACGCTAGATTGAATAAATTTTAAAATACCAACGGTTATTTTATTATTATAACCGCTGCTTCCTAGCTTGTAGGCTAGAAGGGTGATGATGATACTAGTGAAAAGACTGCACCCAGCAGTGAAAAAGTAAGACGTTATGACTACTGATTGGACCTAAAAACGAACGGCTAGGATCGCAGGATGGTTGAGGAAAGGGTGGCCACAATTTCGAACTCAAAAAATGCTTGGTTTCTCCAGAGCATGGTAGTCGAAGACCAACACTTTTTGGGGGCATCTGTTGGCCCAAAAATATTTGGCCCAAGGCCCAAAACCACATGGGTTTAGTGGAAAATGAAGCCAAGGAAATCAGGAGAAAGGACTAAGTTATATGGCTGGCAGATTTCGACAAGAATGGCACTGGAAACCGTTGCTATTAAAACGGGCAGGCTTAGCACGTGCGTTTAGTTTGAAAACGTGCCATAATAAGAATCAGTTGAAGGAGCGGATGCCTCTCCCCGCGATGGTCATCCACGTGGCAGGCAAGCGGTTAGGAAGCACCACCCTCCCCCACTACGCATGAAAATTTCGGTACAAGCAAGAGATCGTGGGGGGAGGATAGACTCATTCATCGAGAGGAAGAAAACTGCCAAGAACGTGTGAGGCCATGGAGCACTATAAATATAAGAGCATTCATTCAGAAAAGGGGTTCCCAACTCAACTCTTAAACTCACTAAAACGCCCACATGTCTGCATCAAAGAGACTCAACGAGCCTAACGTGATCATGGAGGAGTATGTTGCAGAACCAGCCATTTATGATTCTTGCACTTAAACGTTTTCGAATTTGTTATCATTCTCTTTGGATTTCCTGTCGATTTTCTGTGTTTGGTTGATGTAAAACTTTTCGAATTGTGTACTTTGTTTTTACTTAATGAAATTTACTTTCATGCACTTTTAATTGTTCTTTGTTTCTCGAATCGTTACTTTTACCCCTTGACACACGGTTGTCGAGAAGTCTTATTTTGCACACAACGCTTTAGCAAGACGTTTTCCCAAAAGAACCCTTTATTCGCAAAATTCTTAAACTTTTTCCAGTCGAACTTGGAAGATGTTTGTTTACTAAATATCACTGTAAACACACTCACTTGAGGAGTTAAGAGCAATGAAGAGATTTGCATGGTGAAGGACCAGGGTTCATATCTTAGCAAATGAACTAATTTACTAACAATTAACAACTAACATTTACCTATAATTTACATATATAGCTAAGACTATTTGTAACACCCTCTAAACCCCGCATAAATACTATAGCTTAAATCAGAGTAAAATGCAGGGTGTCACACTTATTCTCCAAAACCATAAATCAAAACACATGCCATGCTCATAATAAATATTTGAATAAATTTTCAACTTTGATGTCTCAAGATCATATGCATAACACATCGGATTTATTTTCAAGTCCAAAATTAAACATAATCCAAGAATATATAAAGAGAGTTCATAAAATATCTCCTAACATCCAGGTACAATACTAAACGTTTCCCCGGTGTTACATAACAGAGCATGACTCGCTTCACTAAAAGCATATCTAAAGACTAGCTCCTCCAACTACTCGCGAGAACCTCCACTATCCTCAGTACCTGAGCAATGTCGCATAGAACATCAGTCCAACAGAAGGGTGAGAACTCATATCATATGGATAAGCATAATAATAAATAATGTAAAAGCTTATCTATGTTCCACATAAATTCTTCACACTTCACTAACAAATAATAAATTATGTAATTTAATATAATCAATCTATCTCACAGTTATGACAATATTCCATAATTCATAGCATCAAGTAAGCAAATATTATTGTCTCCAATTACCACAACATCAAATCTAAAAAAATATCACAATTATCATTAATTAGCATCAACAACTCCCTAATACATATGAGTCAAGTGAGACCCGTGCAAATGCATTTGGTACCAAAGTTGTTATCCTTACTTAGCGGTATCATCGCGTCCACTCCACACAGATAACCACCAATAAAGCCCTCGCTATAGGCTTTCAAAACCACTCCAATTTTGAACAAGTCACTAGCCTCGACGAGAACTAGCAAACATTGTCTCTTGACAACTATGCAGTGTATTGTGCAAAACTCAACTAACATATGCATATTCAGACCATCTCCAAGTCTTAATTTTTTAGCATCTTCATCACCAGTTCAACAATACGAAATCATCACCAATTTCACAAAACATAGCTTTCATGTTATCCATTACACAATTTGTAGTCACAGTAACTTAGCAACTAACACATAACATCAATTCAGAAAACAACACCAAAATAATAAACTATTAAACAAGTATAAATTAAATATAATTCATATTTAACAGGTTCTGAAATTAATTATACAAAACTGGATTTTCTCTCAATTTTCCATAAACTCGCGACATGCTCATGCTCGCCATCTCGCAACATGTTCATGCTCGCCATCTCGCGACATCTTGCGAAATCTCCCTGCGCAACTAGCCATGTCGCGACATCTCCCTAAGCAACTCACCATGTGCGAAATCTCGCGACATCTCCTTGCGCAACTCGCCATGTCGCGACATCTCTCTGCGCAACTTTGGCGAATTTTTAAATAAATCAAATACACTCAGAAAAATCCAATATTTTTATCATGGTTCCGTATACACGTTTTGTAAATCCCTGTAAACTTTCAAGTCTAAATTCAAAGTAAAATCTAACACTAACAATAGTTCGTGAGAAGCGAGACAACTTAACCTATCCTCACTAAATTGCATATAACTCAAGCTATAGATGCGGAACAACGTGAAACCAGCGGAAAAAGTCTTATAACAGAAAGGGCTACAACTTTTATGAAGACTACTTCTTCCATTTCAACACTAATACAGCTGAAATAGGGTTCAAGAACTCGTAAATTTTTGCAGCCTCATGCGCGGCGCGCTACCCCCTCTCTTCCACCCACAATTCATAACCCTAAATTCAACTATCCCCCTTCAGTTTAGAAAAAACTGCATCCTAGGGTTCCTAAATCAGGTTTTCTATCATTATCCACTATCATACCAATCAAAAGAACATGAATTCAAATATTTACCTCTTGAAGATCAAATTCTAGGTTTTCTTCTCTTTTTCTCCTCTTCTCTCTTTCACGCTTCTTTTCTTCTGCTCTGCTAACTCCTCCAATTCTCAAATTCTGATTTCTCTCTTTCTATTTCACTCCTAACCCTAAAATAGTCTTATAATGGGCCCCACTCCCAACTACTCACTTAATTATCTAATAAAATCACTTAATCACCTTATTATATAATAAAATCTCATAATCACCTTATTATGTAGTAAAATCACCTATTTATTCAAATCACTATATAACCTAATAATAATTAAAATAAACTAATAATTATTCTACTAATCGGAAAATGGGATGTTACACTATCCATACTAGACCGGATCGAACCGGATCTGAGAAAATCAGCTGTTTTTTTACGTAATGGGCCAGTTTGATTCGACCGCGAGTTTCATCGGTTCAATTTTAGGGTTCAGGTGGGTTTGACCAGTCAGTTTCTGTTTGGGCTTCGACTAGACCGAACCAACTAAAGTTACTATGTTTATTAAAAAAACCAGGCTTAATCTATATTAGAACACTAGCCACTCTCACTAACTTCTCACACTCACTGAAGGTATGAAAAACACTAGAAATGGGGGGGGGGGGTTTGAGTAGAGTTTTACGTTTAAAAACTTTAAGATTTTAGCAAATCTTCTCGGTTTCTAAGAACAAAACGTTCAAGAGATAAAGAGAGGAGAAAAGCACACAAGTGTTTTATCCTGGTTCACTGGATAAATCCCTCATGCTAGTCCAATCCACCCGTTAAGGTGATTTCTTCCTTCGTAGGATGAAGGTAATCCACTAATCAAAGATTGTTACAACTGCACTAGCACACCTTGCTTAGTGACTAACAAATCTAAGAACTAGCAACATTAAGACACACAAGTCTTAGTCTTCTCAAGGAAGCTGACCTACCGGGTCCCTTAAGGAATTACAAACAAAGTTTGTGAAAGATTTGAGTTTACAAAGAGTTGCTTCTAAACAAGCAGGAGTAAACACAATAAGGACAATGAAGAAATATTGCTAAGGTATTCGCTTGGTAAGTTTCACTTGAATTGCACAATAGTTTCTTAGCCAATTTCTTCTCTCTTCAGCCTCTAAATACTCCAAAGTGAAAGTGTTGTATCTGTTGAAGGAATCTAACCGTTGGAGGGAAATTCTAAAATTTCTAGAACCTGCTGTGGCTAAACCTCGTTAGGTAAGGCGACATAATAGTACACTCCTTTTGTACTATTGAAAATGACATTTTCCTTGTCCTAGTTGACTTCTGATCTTTGGAGACGCTTCGAGTTGGAACTTGTGAAGCAACTTGATCAGAGTCACGAGGAAGCTTTGATCCTCTGACCTTCATAACTTCTGCATTTGGACCATTCACTCAGAACTTCTGGTCTTCAGAATTAGAAGTACTTTGATCTGAGAGCCAACTTTCTCTGGGTCTTCAGAATCTTCAAGTCTTCAGCTTCTGGACCGTTTGCTCAGAACTTCTGGTCTTCAGAATCTCTAGCACTTGAATCTTCAGAGCCCACATCAGAGCTTCAATCTTCAGAATATCTGAAGCATTGACTACCGTTCAGAAGAATGTAGTGAGTGCAGAAGCGATTTAATGGTTACTCTTTGGTCTTTATCTTCTGATTAATATGTCTTTGGATCAGAATCAGAACCTGTTTGTCAAACACTTAAAAGAGAAACGTTAGAGTACCATAATTGTTCATACACAAATATAAACTTGTTATCATCAAAACATAGAGTTGTACAACCTGACCAAATCTTGGTCTTACACTCACCAGTCATCATCTTCCTCCTTCTCTGAAACCTCTCTTTCTTTTCTCCACCTTCACCACAATCACCCACGCTCCTCCTTCTCCTCCCTCCCCACCGCAACCCGACCACCTCAATCACCCACCCTCCTCCTCTTCTGTCCTCCCCACCGCTACCCAGCAACCTCAATCACCCACGTGGGACGGGTGCTTTAGTCATTTTATTAAGTTAATCTCAGCCATCCAAATATTTTAGTATATATTGCTTATGAAAAGATTGTCATGCACACCTACATCACTTAAATGATGGTGCATGACATTTTACATCACTTAAAAGATTTTGGTTTCTAGATTTGTTGAAATTCATTCCAAATGAACGATTTTGTAATGTTTTCATTTTATCAATTTCTAAAAATTTTTTAATAAAAAATTATGTAAGATCATATCAGGTGTGTGCTACATCAAATTTCCAAAAACAATGGGATAAAAACCAATCCTTTACTTTTTCAAACTTAAAGTTCTAAAAAACCAAAACCATAAGAGAGAGGAGAATGACAACTACTATCACATTTGTGAAGACAAATTTCTAGAAGAGAAAAGTCTAAAACCCAAACATCATCATTTTCCCAAAAGGAACCCATAACATTGTAGCTCTTGATTAGCTCTACATTTTTCGTGAGGAGGATGAAGGAAGAAAATGAAGTATGGAGGGTGAGGAAGGTAGGGAAGGTGGCGGCCAAAGTGGTGGTGGTGGTGGTATTGCGTTGTGGCTGATGCTTCCATTTTTCTTTGATTGTTGGAGTTGGAGTTCTGCTACTTTGTGCAGTCTTGTAACCCATTTTTAATTTAGCCCGCTCAAATGATGTTAAAATATTATCTATTTTCTTTATAAATATTTTAAATTTTTTACTTATTTAATATCAATAAAAATTAACAACCTTTATAGTGGGTAACTAATCAAAATAAATATTAATTAAGACTTGAACATATAAGCTTTCTCTATTCAAGACAATTTGTATAAAAGATGACTTAAAGATGGGTTCTTTTAATAGGGGTAAGTGAAAAATTAACTCCTTGATGGGTAAGTTTGTTTCACCGGATTTCGACTATTGGATATGTCACTTTAATTTCAATGGTCTGGATTCTTGATTGGTAACCTGTAGAGTTGTTGAATTCCAGTATTTTATGAGCTCAAGTGTAGAGAATTTCCACCCATATTTCATGAATCTTCTTGGTTTTTTCTTTAAGCACATGAATCTTTTTGATGTCCTTCATCTTCATCAAACTTTTATATTCCCAGAATTTGAAACTCATAATTACTTATAAACCCAGATGTTCTATCCAATAACATAGAGATGAGGTACGGTACCCATGGTGAAAGGATCGTGATGTGAGAACCTAGAGAGAGTTTAGAGCATAACTGCTTAGAGAGAAAAAGTAACTAAATTTCAAGCTTGTTATTTCTCAAATGAGTTAAGAGTCTTTTACAATTGGTATCCGTCCCCTATTTATAGATTTGGGGGTTGGGCTTGGCGCCCTTAATTTCTCTTAATGGGCCAGTTGGGCCTCCCGGGAGAAGGCCCAATTTCCTGGCTTGCACGTCGTCCCGGGCTGGCGTGCCTGGGCAAGGGACCCTAGGGTCTCGCCCTGTCCACAAGACACCGAGCTCGAAGCATGAGAGCTGAGTGTGTCTTTTAAGTAGAAACCTGAGGCGACGATCATGACAAAACTGACTAGAACTAAAGCCTAATGACTCAAAACAATCGCCAACATGGCTTGATAACTAAAGCCTAAGACTGATTTTTTGATTTCCCCAGCAAGTTCCTTCGATCCCATGAGTCCACAAGTGGGCTTGTGGCGACGGTGCTTGGCTCCCTCGCCCCGCTTCAGCAGTGATCGCCATGGACCATGATGGATCGACGCGTGTAAGCCACATGTAATGTAATGAAATAATACAAAAGCCAACGAATCTGTAAAATCTTAACCGCTATCTCCGATATGTCCCTTCAAATCATAATAAAGCCTGTCAATTTGAATTTAAACAACGAACTTCAGCCATTGCAACTTTTCATTTAATGTGTCGTTCCCGTTCCCCCAAAAACCACGTCACGTTCCCTAGTGCAATCATTTCATCTTGCCACGATGGGACACGATTTCCCAACCGCTACTCACCTTAACTGTTGTTACTTTGTTGTCTTGCATTTTGTCAAAAACAACCGAATGTCGAAGCTGATGTCGTGGCATCTGCCTTTGTGTTGCTAGGACATCAGTCCTCTGTTTGGAAAGTTACTTGTGGGCCCTTGTATATTTTATGAAGATATATTTTTGTAGTTACTTGAGGAACAAGTAGCTGTACCGAAAGGGTTTGATTTATGGGTTGTTATTTGTTGAAACAATCTTTGATAAAAGATTGAGTTTCTATCTTCACGTTTGAATTTTGCAACAATATCTTGGAGATTCAGTTTTGATTTGTTGCTGCAATCTGTTACTTCAGCCAAGCAAACCATATTGCCCAATCCACCGTTGCTGAAGACTATAAAAGAACAAAGACCTAAAGCTTGAAGACTATCGAAGCTGATAGAGAGATTAAGTGTTTTAGGATTGTTATTGTTCTTTGTTCTTTGTTGCTTGTGATCATACCTTGCTCACTGATTCTATAAAGCAAGGTTATGATCTGTGTTGTTTGCATCTGCAAACTCTGATTGTTGTTTGTCAGTTACCAATCACTGAGGCAGTGATTGAGAGAAAGTGGGAGGGGCTCTCATACTTAGGTTGAGATACTAAGTAGAAATACACTGGGTAGATTAGGAAGGGAACTATGATCTGTGGTGTTCATGAGTGTCTGTAATTCCTGAATCTTGAGATAGTTGATTTCCTTTCTTTGGGTGAAAACCCTCCAAACGTAAGTGAAGTTTTTCACTGAACTAGGTTACCAATTCTTGTGTCTTGTTTACTTGTGTTTTTATTTACTGCTGTTACTGTTAGTCGATTGTTGAACCTGTTGTCTCAGCATCGTGTAGGACATCTGGACCAAGGGAACCTGAATTTCAATTGGCATCAGAGCAGGCACCCTGTTCTGTTTGGGTGAACTCCAGGGAATCTAATTCAGTTCTCATGGATAACAAGGAGGGAGGATCAGTCAATAGGCCACCTATTCTGGATGGTACTAACTATGACTACTGGAAGGTTCGCATGACAGCCTTTCTCAAGTCAATTGACAACAAGACTT
The DNA here is from genome assembly GCF_012489685.1 of Lotus japonicus. Taxonomy (NCBI): domain Eukaryota; kingdom Viridiplantae; phylum Streptophyta; class Magnoliopsida; order Fabales; family Fabaceae; genus Lotus; species Lotus japonicus. The sequence goes on from NC_080041.1 coordinate 35,075,363, forward strand.
GGAAAGCTATTGTTAAGGGTTGGACGCACCCCACCAAGGCACAAGCTGAAGGAACTTCAACTGTTACTGCTGAGAAACCTGAGGAAGAATGGACTAAGGAAGAAGATGAAGCTGCTCTTGGGAATTCTAAAGCACTGAATGCTATTTTCAATGGAGTTGACAAGAATACGTTCAGGCTAATTAACACTTGTACTGTGGCTAAGGATGCCTGGGAGATACTGAAGACTTCTCATGAAGGAACTACTAGAGTGAGAATGTCAAGACTTTAGATGCTTACTACTCAGTTTGAAAATCTGATGATGACTGAAGAAGAAACCATCTCTGAATTCCACATGCGTGTTCGTGACTTGTCCAATGCTTCTTTTGCTCTTGGAAAATCTATGTCAGATGAAAAGCTTGTAAGGAAAATCTTGAGGTCTCTACCAAAGAAATTTTCTATGAAAGTTACTGCGATTAAGGAGGCTCAAGATATTGAGAACATGAAGGTTGATGAGTTAATTGGATCTTTGCAGACTTTTGAGTTGAAACTTGGTGACAAGTCTGAAAAGAAACATAAGAATATTGCTTTTGTATCTAACACAGATGAGGGTGATGATGAAGGTTGTGAGGGTGAAAATCTTTCTGAGGCTCTGGCTATGCTAGCAAAAATATTCAACAGAGCATTGAGAAATATTGAAAAAAGAACCAGGCCTAATGTCCAGGACATGAAGTTCGACAACAAACCCAACTATTCTAATTCTCAGAGGAGGACCAAGGAAGAAGAAAGATGTGGTCAGAGTAAAGGAGTGCAGTGTCATGAGTCTGAAGGTTACGGTCATATTAGATCTGAATGTGCTACTTATCTGAAAAAGCAGAAGAAAGGGATGATGGTCACTTGGTCAGATGAAGACACTGAAGATGAGGAAGAGATTTCTGCCAACAAGGTAAATGCCTTCTCTGGAACAGTTTGTGATACAGATACAAGTGATGAAGATATTTCAGATGAGGAACTTGCTGAGACTTATAAGTTGTTACATATCAAATGGGAGGAAGCCTGTAAACTTGTAAGAGAACAGGAAAGTGAGATAGAACAACTCTCCACTCAGAATGAAAGATTGAAAGAACTCAGTGCTAAGCTAAAAGAAGATTGTGATAAGTGGAAATCCAAACTTGAAAATGTTGACACTATGGAAAAGGCAAAACTGATGTTAGTCAATGCAGAATTACAAGAGGAAATAGCAATTCTGAAAAGCAAGCTTGAAGCCACTCACAAATCACTCCGAATGTTGAATAGTGGTTCTGACATGTTAGATGAGATTCTGAAAGAAACAAGTAAGCAGGGAAGAAGCTTGAAGGGAATTGGATTTGACTATGGGATTGCAAACAAGAAAGATCAGAAGGGGTCAAAGTATTTTGTTTCTGCAGCAGAACAATCTGAAATCAAGAAACCTGCTAATTATCAGATGTCAAGACCGATGCCTCGACATGTGCCTCGCTATGAGAGTTCTCAAGTTAAGAGTATCAAAACAGCACCTTGGAAGTGTCACTACTGTGGAAGGAATGGACATATAAAACCCTACTGTTTCAAATTGTATGGCTATCCTCAAGCTTATGATAGGTCTAATAACTCAAAGCTCACACAGATGAAGAAGGAATGGAAGCCCAAGAGTGAAGTTACTTGTCTGGTTGCCTGCACATCTTTCAGAGCCTCTGCAAGAGAAGACTGGTACTTTGATAGGTTGCTCAAAGCATATGACAGGAAATAAAGGATATTTGAAGGATCTCAGGAGTCATTCTAGCAACTATGTAACATTTGGAGATGGAGCTAAAGGAAAAATTAAAGGGGTAGGAAAACTGGTTAATGTTGGATCCCCAGGTTTGAATAATGTGCTTCTGGTTAATGGTCTAACTGCTAATCTAATTAGCATAAGCCAACTCTGTGATCAAGGGCTTAAAGTGAAGTTCAAAAGAGCAGATTGTAACAGAAGATGACAAAGTCTTTATGAGAGGAGTCAGATCGAAAGATAATTGCTATATGTGGACACCTCAAGAGATAGCTCAAGTCTCTAGATGCTTGTTAACAAAGGAAGATGAGTTAAATGTATGGCACCAAAAACTAGGACATCTCAATTTGAAGAGTATGCAGAAGATAGTTGCTGAAGAAGCCATAAGAGATTTTCCTAGGCTGAGGATAAGAGAAAGTAAGCTGTGTGGAGAATGCAAGATTGGAAAACAAACCAAGGTATCTCATACAAAACTTCAGCATCAGACCACAACAAAGGTACTGGAACTGCTGCACATGGACCTCATGGGACCAATGCAGGTTGAAAGCTTGGGAGGTAAAAGATATGTGTTTGTTTGTGTTGATGATTTTTCCAGGTAAACTTGGATATAATTCTTGAGAGAAAAGTCAGAAACTTTTGATATCTTCATGAACCTGTGTCTGAGGCTTCAGAATGAGAAGAGCTCTGTGATTGTAAGGATCATAAGTGACCATGGAATGAGAGTTTGAGAATTCAAAGTCCTCTGAGTTTTGTGAATCAGAAGGAATCAATCATGAATTTTCAGCACCCATCACACCACAACATAATGGAATTGTTGAGAGAAAGAATATAACTCTTCAGGAGTCATCCAGGGTCATGTTGCATGCCAAGAAGATTCCTCTTAAGTTCTGGGTTGAGGCTTTGAATACTGCGTGCTACATTCACAACAGAGTCTCCATTAGAGCTGGAACTTCCTCTACTCAGTATGAAATATGGAAAGGTAGGAAACCTACAGTAAAACACTTTCATATATTTGGAAGAAAATGCTATATTCTTGCTGATCGTGAACCAAGAAGAAAGTTGGATCCAAAGAGTGATGAAGGGATATTCATGGGATACTCAACAAATAGCAAAGCCTACAGAGTATTCAATTCTCGCACAAAAAACCATGATGGAGTCAGTAAATGTGGGTGTTGATGATGAGCCTAGTGCAAGCAAGGAATCCAATCTCAGTGAAGATGAAGATGGTGCAGATGTTCTAGAAGATGCTCCAGCAACCAACCTCGACAATGAGTCTGATTCAAAAGATCCATCCTCAAGAAAATATTATTGGTGAGCTTCAGGAGGGAGTAACAACCAGATCCAGAAGTCTTATTGTTCATGGATGCTACATCTCAAAGATAGAACCTAGCAATATTAAAGAAGCTCTTACTGATGAATACTGGATAAATGCTATGCAAGAAGAGCTTGATCAGTTCACAAGGAATGAAGTTTGGAATCTGGTACCAAGACCTGAAGGAGTAAACATCATTGGCACAAAATGGATTTTCAGAAACAAGTTTGATGAAAATGGAATAGTCACCATAAACAAAGCAAGACTGGTTGCTCAGGGATATACTCAGATAGAGGGAATTGACTTTGATGAAACCTTTGCACCGGTAGCAAGATTGGAGTCTATAAGATTGTTGTTGGGAGTTGCATGTCTTCTAAATTTCAGACTCTACCAGATGGATGTCAAGAGTTCATTTCAGAATGGTTACTTAAATGAAGAAGTATATGTAGAGCAACCTACAGGGTTCATAGATCCTCATCATCCAGACTATGTATACAGATTAAGGAAAGCACTGTATGGATTGAAGCAAGCTCCCAGAGCTTGGTATGAGAGGCTTACTGAATTTCTTGTTAGTAATGGCTATTTCAAGGGAGGAATTGACAAGACCTTATTTGTTAAGAATGACAAATGAAAGCTCATGATAGCACAAATCTATGTGGATGACATAGTCTTTGAAGGAACGTCAAACACGATGGTGGAGCATTTCGTTCAACAAATGAAATCTGAGTTTGAAATGAGCTTAGTTGGTGAGTTGAGTTATTTTCTAGGTCTACAAGTGAAACAAATGGAGGATTCCATGTTCATATCACAGAGCAAATATGCCAAGGGCTTGGTCAAGAAGTTTGGTTTAGAGAAGTCAAGTCACAAAAAAACTCTAGCTGCAACTCATGTTAAATTAACCAAGGATGGGCAGGGAGAAGATGTTGATCAAAGTCTCTACAGAAGCATGATAGGAAGCTTGTTGTATCTTACTACTAGTAGACCTGATATCACTTTTGCTGTTGGTGTGTGTGCTAGATACCAATCTGCTCCTAAAGCAAGTCATCTACTGCAAGTAAAGAGAATCATCAAGTACATTAATTCTACAAGTGATTATGGTATTCTCTATACTCATGATACAAACTCTTCTTTAGTTGGATATTGTGATGTAGATTGGGCAGGTAGTGCAGATGACAGAAAAAACACATCAGGAGGTTGTTTCTTTTTAGGAAATAATCTAATCTCGTGGTTTAGTAAGAAGCAAAACTGTGTATCTTTATCAACCGCAGAAGCAGAGTATATTGCTGCCGGAAGTATTTGCACACAACTCATGTGGATGAAGCAAATGCTCAAGGAGTATGATGTTGAACAGGATGTCATGACATTGTATTGTGACAATCTTAGTGCAATCAATATTTCCAAAAATCCTATTCAGCACAGCAGGACCAAGCACATTAACATAAGACATCACTTTATGAGGGAATTAGTGGAGGATAAAATTGTCACTTTGGAGCATGTTACAACTGAGAAGCAATTGACTGACATATTTACAAAGCCCATTGATGCAAGCACTTTTGATAAATTAAGTGGAAATCTTGGGATTTGCCTCTTTGAAGGAGCATAGCAATTAACGTTCCTAAAGGTGTTAACGGCTAGTTTTACTTTTCTCATCATTAACTGCCGTTGTGACGTCACCCTTTCTCTCTGCTCCCAAGATTCGTCCTCCTAATTTTGTACTGATATTCATACTTAATGAGATGGACTCTTGTTCCAGGATTCTCTCTAATGCCAATGAAATTAAAAAGGATAGAAAGAGAAACAATTATGATTGTTATCAAAACATTACTGAATAAGAATTTAAATAAGTATTTTATAAAATCATAATCAGGCATAGGCATAGTAAAATAAATTTAAATTTGAGTGCAATTTTTTAAGAAGATGAATAGTTATCATTTTCTATTTCTTTATTGTTTTTTATTAACTAGGATGCAATTTTGAACTTTAAGGACCAAAACTACACAATGTGTATAAGTAGGGGACCAAAAGTGCAGTTAAATCACTTTTCTTGGTCACATGAGAGGCATGTGTGTTGCCACATAAGTCTTCTCCGTTAAAAATTAGACGGAAGGACTACTGTTGCATACGGGAGGGAACGTGAGGGACTAGTCTTGTAATTAAATTATGTGATGGACTAAAATCGTGGTTTTTGTAAACGCCAGGGACTAAAATTGCAATTAAGATTAATTTCTAACTCACGCCTAGATTGTCGTGTAAGAGTGAGAGGAGCCTGAACTAGGACTTGATGAGTTACCAAGTGAAACTTTACAGACAACTCAGTTTATTTTTAATTATAAAATTATAGTTAGTTTTAGTGTTAGCACGAGTCGTTTTCACACCCGTCTAAAGTCGAGAGTGTCCGATGAAGGCTATTTCCGCCACTAGAGCACCGTTTAAGATATAGTTTGACAGAGGCAAGAGAATAAGAACCTTAAGGTATTTTTCCTTGACTTAAGTTCCATTACGGAACTTTCCACTGTAAACTCGATAGTTCTCGCTTTCCAAAAACTCGATAAAGTTAGACTTTATCTCCGCAGGGACTTAAGTGAGACCCTGAACCAAAGGTTTTATATTCGTGACTTCTTTCGGAGTTTCTACCTGCATTGTCTTTATTTTTTTTCCTTCAGGAATCTTTTTCGTGATGGAAGTTTCCTCATCCAAAGAAGATTTCATCATTTTCCGAAAAAGAGAGTTTTCTCATCCGAAGCAGTTTTTTCTCAAATCTGTTCTACGTCTGAATTCAAAATCGGAAATTCTTTAAAAAAAATATTTTCTCACTTAATTAAACTCAAATTAATTATGGATCTAATATCGGCGATTACCTCTCTCAAAAGAGTCGGGAAAAATACCGAAATACTGGGACCGCTTGTTGTTTCACCATTGTCTATTTAAAATAATAAATCACTATTCCTTCACCATTTACTCATTCAATTCCACAGCCAAGTCTAGAGAAGAATATTATCCTTGTCTTGTTTTGCTTGGTTCTTACTCAATTCATGTCCAAATCCTCTGATTTCTTGAAGGTTCTTGAGGTAGTAACTTGCTCTACACATCTATAGCTTCGATTTCTTCTTTATGACACAATTTTCATCAACTTATTGAACCTAAATTCCGAGTTTATGTTTTAGAGAATAGTTTAGGTTCTTTTCTTCTTTCACATAGATTCTATACCTTCTCTACGCTTCATATTCATGATCCATTCGCTTAGATTATCATTGTGGTGTCGTAGATCTGAAATCTGAGCCATAAACTCATTTTTAATCAATCTTTGCTTTTCGACGCATAAAGTCTTGAACTTGCTTACCGCCTGTAGGATTTGTTGTTAGTAAATGCATTGTTTATAGCTATTCAAAACCCGTTTTGAAAAATATCAACTTTGAGTTTTCGAGCTTTTAAAGTGGACCAAAAAGCCCTTATTCTTGTTTGAGGTCCCAAAATTGTTTTGAGTTTTTTCCTACCCTAGATATCACCTAAGAATACGTAGGAATTAAATTAGATCCAAGGAAAAGTTCGGGAACCCTATTTTTTGGCTTGTGGCCGTGAGCACCCATAGTGTGGGGGGAGAAAATCTTTTTCACGAAACCTTACAATTGATGCATGAACTAGGTAGAGTATGGGTGTTGGGGTTTGGTCGCTTCTTGTAAAACTTGTTTTAATTGGCTGTGTTTCTTTGTTCCAGGTTCGCAACTCTTATGCACTACTACTCACGAAGGTAGGGGTAACTCAGCATAGAAGTGTCATTTGAGTCTTTCCTTCTTTAATTGAATTGTTTGTGTTTGAGATGAAGATGTTTTAGTTTGATTGTGAATTTGGCATGCTTTACCATGTTGTATGCTTGCTGGATTCTGAGGAATACTGTTGGTTTAATTGATTATCCATTGCGTATATAACATGAACTGCTCCATAACTTGCTTGATGTGAATTATATGAGTTCTTAAGCATATTTGATTTGACTTATGCTTGTTGAAATTTGGGATAACATGTGATTATCCTGACTTGATTATTGGATTTGAAATTTTTGATTGAATGACTAGTAAGTTCACGAAATTTTGTTGAAGCTTGGCATATAGGGCTTGAACCTTAACCGACGATCAGGAGGTGTTGTCCACCTGATTGTCCCGTCTTGTGTGACGCTATAAGCGGCGATCCGGTGGTGTTGTCAACCTGATTGTCTCATCTTGTATGACGCTATAAGCGGAAATCCGATGGTGTTGTCCACCTGATTGTCCTGTCTTGTCTGATGCTATAAGTGGCGATGAGGTGGTGTTGTCCACCTCATTGTCCCGTCTTGCGAGACGTTAATGATCGATCCATCTAGGTAGCAGCATATGTCGCATTATAGGGCACTAACATTGATTTTGTTTATATCTGATTTGATTCTATGTTGTTGATTTTGTTGATATATGATTTGATTCTATATGTTGAAATTTATTTTGGATTACTTAAAGTGGCGATGAAGTGGTGTTGTCCACCAGATTGTCCTGTCTTGTGTGACGTTATGAAGTGGCGATGAGGTGGTGTTGTCCACGCCCCATCTTAAAAGACGTTCTTGATTGACCGATCTAAGTAGTAGCATACAGTCACACTGCATGGCACTTATGTGTTGTCATCTATCTTGAATTAAATCGGTAGCTTACTTACCATGTCATGTATTAAATTCGAATGACATGTTTTTCTCTTTTAGGTGATGTGATTGTATGGAGTTAACCCTTTCTGTTTGCTACTTGTTGTTTGGGCTCTTAACTCTATTAGGCGATGAAGATCCTTTCGACGAAGCTTAGTCATGTACGGGACAGAGGAGAGCTTGTAGGCGGTGGAGTAAGGATGGGAGAGGAAGTGTGTCGATTCGTTTTGTGGGTTTTAATTGAGTCTTCTTCACCATCTGAAAAACTCTGTAATTAAACCCTACTTTTGCCACTTGTGTAAGTGTGTGCACTTATTTTGTATCCTGTTTATGTTATGGTGAAGTACTCTACCATTATTACTATGGTGTCTTGGGTACAAGTTCATAGTTAAGGATGTATTATGTTTTTAAAACATATGGTTGAAGTGCTTTTTTCAAACAAGGTGGCAGGTGTACTCGCTTTAGCGATGATATGTTTTGTTGTTTTTCTAAAAAAAATCCCTTGTGTTTTAGGAGTGCAAAATAGTCCATAGACTTTGACAGGTTACTAATGTGATCCCTCAGTTAAGAAATTGGGGCGTTACGTTTGTGGTATCAGAGCTTTAGTTGAGAAAACCAGAGCTTTTGGGTAGACTTGTTTGCTTAAGATGTTTGAACCTTGAGACCGATTGATGGGGTGTCAATCAGAGGAAGGGTAAGCTTGATTGCTTCTAATATTGATTGTGTATGAAGGTTGTTCGTGAGTGAATAATCTTATGCTAGTTAGTATTAGTTGTATATTTAATATAGGTATATATATGTATACATAGTTAGCTATTATAGAACCTCATGTTGTTCGGACAAGGTATCTGTTGTGGTCTTTGACTGTTCATGAAAACAGGAACAGAAGTGTCCACAATTGAACGAGATGCCAGGTAAAAACAACATGAACAGGGTGGAGAATGTCATTGCTAACTTGACTGCCCTAATGGCACAACAAGTTACCAACACTACTACGAGGGACTAAGCATCGGTGTGTCACCCCACTAGCTCCGCCACTGACTCTAAGTGGGCAGATATATAAGAACAATTTTTTTCATCAAAGTAAACAGTTAATAAGAATGGAGGTAGTAGTATTTTGCTACATGTATCCATCGTTGCATCCTCAAACTCCCACCTGTTTGAAATTTGTAGTATGATCTTACTTCGTCGTCTTGCTTTGTGGATTTCGTTGCTTTGAGAATTGTTTTGAAGGAAGAGAGAAAAGAACGAAAGACACAATTATTTGGGCTTATCAATGCTCTTTCTACGGTCTAGGAAGTTGTGATCTTCTAAGGCCTTATCTTAGAAAAAAAATTCTTGGTTTTATTTGATGGCATTCTCATTTACATTTCTGATTTTATCACATTTGGAGCACTTACATACAATCCTTGAGGTTCTCCGACATAAGTGTGTTTCTAAGTTATCTAAATGTGGATTTGGTGTATCTATGTAAGTTACTTAGGTCATATTTTATTTGTTGATGGTGGTAAACTTATGATTATAATGTTCACGCCATTATTAATTGGCATGCAACGCGTTCTCCACAAACTTAAGGGGTTTCCTCAGCCTCGCAGAATTCTACAAGTAATTTCTATGCCATTATGGCACTCCCTCTCTGATTTGTTTTTAAAAGGAACATTTATATGGATGTATGAGGCTAACACAAGGAACTTAAATATTCCTTTTTTGGTCGATGGAAAATGGTTTCATTAAGAGCCTAAATAAAAGGCGGAAATTACAATGTAGCAAAGGGGTAGTGGGGACCAAACACGGTACAAGGATACACACTTGTCCCACTACAACTAAGAAAACCACCTGAAATTAAGGAAGACTCTTAAATTAATTGAAACCACTACAGGAAAGAAACCTCCTCATCATCATCACCATTAGCTAGAGGCGGCCAAGGTGGAGGGGTTCTTTTTGGGACAATGACCTGGGGCCTTCAGTCTGGTTCAGCCTGAATGTACGTGTGGTTGATCCTTCCACAATTTCGCCGCTAGGCTCGATGGGGGGAGTGCCACCAGCTGTAGGGAAGACAGTTACGACTATGGAGTTGAGCAAGAATGTGGGCCACTTGGTTAATTCTTCTGGGAATCCAGGTAACGTTACATTGGCTGAAATTCCTTTTTAACCTGACAATATCATTCACAATAATTTGAATTTCCCCAATTGATCTTCTAAGGTTGCATGCATCAATAAGTTGAAGACAATCTGATTCCAAATGTATTCTCTCCCAACCTAGATTAGCAGCCAAGATAATTGCATCTCTAAACGCAGAGGCCTCCGCCACCATGGGAGAGGGGCAGGGCAATCTGGTAGCAGCCCCAGTTAGGATCCTTCCCGAATGGTTGCGAGCAACTAAGGCTAGGGAGCTTGAGAGAGTATTGCCTGTCTAAGTTGCATCGGTGTTGATCTTGATCACACCTCTATCTGGGGCTCGTCATGCCACTTGGTTGCGAGCAATAGGTCTCGAATTTACCTGGTTGGATGCAACCCTGGTGTTCCCCTGATCTGCCATGATGCATTCTTGCACTAAGAGTTGAGCTTGTCATATCACATGGATCAGATTGGGCACTTCATCGTTGAAGGCTACTATGTTTCTATCTTTCCATATTCCCCAGAGGATGCAAAACAGCAGTGGTAAACCTTGGTCAGGGGAATTAGGCTTGCTAAGCCTCTCCAAAGTAGGCACTAACCATCGATCAAAGCTAGAGATGGAGGGGTTGATGGTCAGTTGTAACGGGGAGCCAAACTACACTGCTCTAGTCCATGGGCAAAGGAGGAGAGTATGCTCAACAGTTTCATGCTTGTTTGGGCAGATCGGGAAATTGCTTGATGGTCTTATTTTCCTTCTCTGGAGGTTATGTTTCACGGCTAAGACATTGTGGCATGCCTTTCAGATGAAGTGTTTCACCTTTTGTGGCACTGGCGAGCTCCAAATCGTGGTCCATAGCTCCTTTGGGGTGGTATGAGAGGGGCCAGCTACCATGTCATCAATAGCACTCAAATTCTTCGCTGTGTAATAGCCGGACTTTATACAATAGTTTCCTGAGGGATGGTGACGCTAGAAAAACTTGTCATTGTCTTCAATGAGTCCTTTTGGTGTTTGAAAGACTTTGAATGCTTGCCCACGAGGAAGGAGGGCCGCTATATTTGCTGTATTCCACTTTCTGGATTGAAAAAAAAAAACTCTTTCCAGCAAAACTCTACTACTACGTTGGTGCTGCCATATTTTACCTAGGTTTTTTAATGTTGAAGTGGATGCCTACGGTACGGTGTTGCTTCTTTAGCAAAACTCTCTCACTTAGTTGGTATGTCCAATCCACTTATATATGTTCAGGAAATGCACTTTTAAGTGAAGTAGTAAATTAAAGAAGTGGTGACAATATCTAGCGGGAAGATATTTTTGAATATTCACATATCAGCAAAGCCTTAAATATCTCATGAATCATATTTATCGATGAATGGAATAGCAAAAATGGGCTACAAAGTTGTTAGAGCTTCACTATGAAATATTATCTTATTGGTTTGGCTCATTAAATCATGTTGTTGATGCTTTAATTTGCCTCTATGCAACAATGACAATCCTCCTCTTCTGGCTGTTGTTACAATACATATCCTAGAAATCCTTGACCAACTTTGACATCATATTCTCTCACAAAATTGAAAGAAACGATCAGCAAAAAAAATTACAAAGAAGGAATATTATTTTCAGTATGATCACGAAGAACTTTTTGTTAGTCAGACCGAGTAAAGAGTCTGGTATATTTCTTAAGTGTAGAGAAGATGGATCTTTAGACATACATAAGACCCCCTTTTATAGTGGGTGGGTCTCTAACCCTAGCTCTACTACTTATTACACGGTCAGTTGACTAAAACGACTAGGTTGCATTGATCTGGGTGGGCTCTTTGACTTTCCCGTCGGTCATGCTGCGGTAGCGAGTCTTCCGTGCTATGATTGTGAGTCTTCCGTGAATGAGGGGACTTGACCGTAGCATTGACTCTGTCGTGATTCGCGGATGGGTGAGTCTCAGATTTGGTCAAAGCATCATGTATGTGTTGGCTCTAGAGTGTTTCTGGATGGACGGGCCTCTTGGAGTAACATGACTAGCTCGGTGTCAATGTCATGTCCATGTGGCCCAAGTCTTAAGACGGCTCGGATGTGTCCCTTGGAGTGGTCTATTGTTGGTAAATCCGCAAGTGTACTGAATCCACTCGGTTTTAAAAATCGAACCACAGGGATTGTGAGTGAATAGATTCGGTTCAAGCCTTGAGTATGAAGGTTTGTTTTATTGAGGCAAACATATGTCGAAGTAGTAATAAGGAAAAAGAAAATATAAATTCAGAAATGAAACAAAAAATGAAAAGAAAGAGTGATTTACTTTGGACTCTTGCTCAACTAATCAATTCAAGCACATCATTCTAAGCACATGTTCTCATGAATCTCTCTTGATGTTATAGCCTAAGCAACTACCTATCGATGCCTCGCATAGATAATTCTTTCAAACCAAAAGATAAGCTCAATTCCTTGCGTACTTAAACATTTGTTTGAAGCATAAAGATTATACAGTTCAGGCCAACAAACCCCAACCCTTCCTCTATTCCTAGTAGCAAGTATAGAAGGGGTAATCCCAAATCAGTTCCCTAATCTATAACAAACTTCCGTTCTAATTATAGAAAAGTATAAAGCTAGCACATGTTCTAACTTGAAACATAAAGCATGGATATGGGATTCAAGGGAAGAAGAAGAACATGTGGGAAAGAACTTAAGATTATAACTTAAAAGGAAAAGTCTTACAAGAAAACCAAAGTAAAGAAGAGAGATTAGCCAAGCATGGCAAGAGGCTAAGAACCTGAATTACAAGCTTGGAAGCCCTCTCACACTCTCCTAGATGCTCCTCTACCTCTGAGTTTATGTAAAAATGAAAGTAGTAAAAAAGATTACAAAAGAAAATGACTAAAATCCTATTTATAGGCAAAAATCACGAGTTTGGGTTGTTCTGGGCGCTCAGGCGCCAATTCAGAGCGCCTGAGCGCCAATCCCATCCTGAAAATGAGCCCCTGGAAGGTAATTGGCGCCTAGGCGCCAATTAAGCACGCCTAGGCGCCAATTCCAGACCCCTAGAAAAAGCAATTGGCGCCTAGGCGCCAATGGAGCACGCCTAGGCGCTCTGACTCGCTGGGAAACCTTTTGATCTTCATTTTAACTCCTCTTTACTCCTCTTTAAGCCTCTCTTCAATTCTCCAAACCTCTAGACACTCCATCTTCAGCTGTTACAACCTGAAAACTTGATGACAAAGCTAGGAAAATATCTAGAAATTCAGAGGTTAGTTTTGCACAAAGGCTCCAAAACAAGTGGAAATTGCCTATGACTCTTAAACTCTAATCAAATGCAACTAAAGCCCTTATAAAACTACAAAATTACTAAATTAATGCAAATGCACCAAAACAAAATAAAAATGCATGAGAATGCATGAAACACTACATGAGACACAAGAAAAAGACTCAAAATCTACAAGTAAAAACCCTAAAAACATCATATAAACCCGGGTCATCACACCACTATACTCAACGACAGCTCGCCCTCGAGCGTCACTAAGATTAGCTTGCCCTCAAGCACAAAAAATTGCTCCCAACACACATGCCAAAAGAGGGATACATTTTTAGAAAACCGGGGGATCAAGTAAATGCAGTTAGTTCCAAGAGAAATATTCAACAACCAACTTCATGCTACTCTTAGATAAAGAAGAATTAGAGTCCACTATGAGAAGCATTTAGAACTAACATCCTAGCATGAGACAATTGTTAAGTGCACTGAGCACACAAGCAAGTTCATAGGTTCTGAGAATCATTCCCTCAAGAGCAACTAAAGTTGACAATGCATTATTCATTGAGACTTCAAAAGGGTTGTAATGTTGGCTAGGTAAAGCACATGGTAGGTGGTCCCTAAGTAAGACTAAGGTTGCACAAGATTTTGAGTGTGGTCCTTCATGAAAACCGGAGCTTAAAGCAATTGATACTTAGCAAACAAGTCTCTTAACCCCCTTTTGTTTCAGAATTTTTTCTCTTTTTTTTGGAACTCCACCCATTCCATGGAGTTCATTTTTTTCTTTTGACTTTTTTTTTTGGAACTCCATCCGGCCATGGAGTTCATCTTTTAAATTTTTTGAATTTTTTCTTTGGGGCAAGAGATAATTGCATTTTCTATAAACTAGCTCCATTGAGAGTTAAGAACCACAACTCCCCATTTTTCCAACCAAACAACCAGCCCAAATAACAAAGGTAACAAAGAAATCTCCATAAGGCTCAAAAGGGTCAACTAGGGACAAAGATGTTATAAAACAATTTCTGAAGTACAAGAAAACCTACCAGTCTCAAGAATGCAAGTCTCCTAAAGCTACACTCAAGGAGGCATAAAATGAAACACAGAACCAAGAAGTGCAAGTGAGTCAGGATCCTCCAGGGAAATTATATAGTGAAGGGTCAAAGATGGACCCTTGTGGACTCACATCAACTATATCATCAAGACAACACATAGAAGATCGAAGTCTCTCCCTCTCTTTCCCAAACATACAATCACTCCCCAAAAGAAAGCACAAAGTATCCACTTAAAAACATTTTCAAAACCAGCATCATGTGAGTGAGCAAGACTTGGGAACATGTCATTTGAGTATAGGGTAAAAAGACCAAGGTATGAAAGACTCTATAAAAAAAATGCATGATAAAAAAGTTAAACAAAATCTATAAAAGAAAAATATGCTAAAAATGCATGGACTAAAATCAGAGTAAGAAAAGAACCTCCTTTCAAGTGATTGAGTGCTTCCAAGTGTTCTCCATTGGCTTTTATTTCCTGAAAAACTAACAAACGAAACAAAAACGTAAATCTAAAAAAAACATGGGTTGTCTCCCATTAAGCCCTAAGTTATAGTCTTAGGTAGACTATACTTCAAACTCGTAACTCAAACCAAAAATCACAAACAATCCCCGGCAACGGCGCCAAAAACTTGTTGGTAAATCCGCAAGTGTACGGAATCCACCCGGTTTTAAATATCGAACCACAGGGATTGTGAGTGAATAGATTCGGTTCAAGCCTTGAGTATGAAGGTTTGTTTTATTGAGGCAAACATATGTCGAAGTAGTAATAAGGAAAAAGAAAATATAAATTCAGAAATGAAACAAAAAATGAAAAGAAAGAGTGATTTACTTTGGACTCTTGCTCAACTAATCAATTCAAGCACATCATTCTAAGCACATGTTCTCATGAATCTCTCCTTGATGTTATAGCCTAAGCAACTACCTATCGATGCCTCGCATAGATAATTCTTTCAAACCAAAAGATAAGCCCAATTCCTTGCGTACTTAAACATTTGTTTGAAGCATAAAGATTATACAGTTCAGGCCAACAAACCCCAACCCTTCCTCTATTCCTAGTAGCAAGTATAGAAGGGGTAATCCCAAATCAGTTCCCTAATCTATAACAAACTTCCGTTCTAATTATAGAAAAGTATAAAGCTAGCACATGTTCTAACTTGAAACATAAAGCATGGATATGGGATTCAAGGGAAGAAGAAGAACATGTGGGAAAGAACTTAAGATTATAACTTAAAAGGAAAAGTCTTACAAGAAAACCAAAGTAAAGAAGAGAGATTAGCCAAGCATGGCAAGAGGCTAAGAACCTCAATTACAAGCTTGGAAGCCCTCTCACACTCTCCTAGATGCTCCTCTACCTCTGAGTTTATGTAAAAATGAAAGTAGTAAAAAAGATTACAGAAGAAAATGACTAAAATCCTATTTATAGGCAAAAATCACGAGTTTGGGTTGTTCTGGGCGCTCAGGCGCCAATTCAGAGCGCCTGAGCGCCAATCCCATCCTGAAAATGAGCCCCTATAAGGTAATTGGCGCCTAGGCGCCAATTAAGCACGCCTAGGCGCCAATTCCAGACCCCTAGAAAAAGCAATTGGCGCCTAGGCGCCAATGGAGCACGCCTAGGCGCTCTAACTCGCTGGGAAACCTTTTGATCTTCATTTTAACTCCTCTTTACTCCTCTTTAAGCCTCTCTTCAATTCTACAAACCGCTAGACACTCCATCTTCAGCTGTTACAACCTGAAAACTTGATGACAAAGCTAGGAAAATATCTAGAAATTCAGAGGTTAATTTTGCACAAAGGCTCCAAAACAAGTGGAAATTGCCTATGACTCTTAAACTCTAATCAAATGCAACTAAAGCCCTTATAAAACTACAAAATTACTAAACTAATGCAAATGCACCGAAAAAAATAAAAATGCATGAGAATGCATGAAACACTACATGAGACACAAGAAAAAGACTCAAAATCTACAAGTAAAAACCCTAAAAACATCATATAAACCCGGGTCATCATCTATCCAGCCTACTAATGGTGTCTTGTCCGGTCTAAATCACGGAGCGGTCCACAGCCCCCCAAGGCTTGTGCCTTGAAAAGACACAAAAGTCTTAGACAAATTTGTCCACACTCAAACGAATGTCTCTTTCATGGAATTTGCCTTCCTAGTCGGCTGTCTCACAATTCACTCTTCCCTGTTGAAGTGCTTTACGAATCTCTCACTGTTCACCCTTCCCTGTTGAAGTGCTTAACGGCTGTCTCACCGTTCACCCTTCCTTTTTGAAGTGTTTACGGCTGTCTCACCATTCAATCTCCCCTGATTTATCAACACTTATAAAAAAAAATACTAGCTCCATGTGTGGTTAAAAATAATTGGAGCCTTGAGTCTTTTACTTATATTGACTTGGCGTCATTGCGGAAGGATCCTCTACTACTGAGCTGACTCTTGAATAATTGCATCAACAAAATCTTAGATCGTTTTAAAGCATGGAGCACTTGTTGTAGTTGAACTTCGGGTTGTTGGCATTCCAAGATAGGGGTATAACACGACCTGACTGTGTATATTAGCACAACTGTCGGTGTCATGACTGGAGCTACTATGAAACTCGCACCACGGGGAGTACTTGTCTGCATTTTTCTTAGAATTAGTAGGAAAAAGAAATTTAAACAAATTCTGCAGTAAACGAGTTACCTCCTTCCGGATTCCCAATAGCGTAAGGAATAACGTATGGATAAGACAAAATGCCTCTTGAGCGATTGTGGATGGATGGGTCTCTGGATCCACCCGACCGGCCTAGGAAAGGTACCACGTCCGCCCGGTCCAAGTCGCGAAGAGATCCAGTCTTGGTTGGTCTTCTTTCTCCTAATTCACGTGCTTCAACGGTCAGCTACCTCCACCACGGTCGGTTCTCTCTCCCCTTGTGTATGCTCGGTTGTCCTGCTCTCATGGTCGGTTATCTCTCTCTCCGGGTGCTTCTAAGCTGGTGCACAGAAAGGATAGGCGAGGACAGCGTTGCGCCGACTGTCTCCGTCGACGGTCGGTTGTCTTGCTCCCATTGTCGGTTGTCTCACTCCGGGTGCATATAGTATTTTCACGTCCTTCCACTGGATTTACGGATAGCCTTCCGATTCAAACTTGTGGCAATGGACGGATCAGCGTATTAGACAGCTCCCTCCATAGTGACGAACAACACGTCGGATGTGGTAAAGCACAAATGATGAACTCTTGTGGAGGCCGGAATGTTTTACCGGATCCCACGGTGGGCGCCAATGTTGACGAAGAACTTTTAGTTAGTCAGATAGAGTAAAGAGTCTGGTATATTTCTTAAGTGTAGAGAAGATGGTTCTTTTGACATACATAAGACCCCCTTTTATAGTGGGTGGATCTCTAACCCTAGATCTCCTACCTATTACACAGTCGGTTGACTAAAACGGCTAGGTCGTATTGATCAGGGTGGGCTCCTTGACTTTCCCGTCGGTCATGCTGCGGTTGCGAGTCTTCCGTGTTGTGATTGCGAGTCTTTCGTGCTATATATGATTGTGAGTCTTCCGTGAATGAGGGGGACTTGACCGTAGCGTTGACTCTGTCGTGATTCGCGGATGGGTGAGTCTCAGATCTGGTCAAAGCATCATGTCTGTGTTGGCTCTAGATTATTTCTGGATGGATGGGCCTCTTGGAGTAACCTGACTAGCTCGGTGTCAATGTCATGTCTACGTGGCCCAAGTCTTAAGACGGCTCGGATGTGTCCCTTGGAGTGGTATGTCCAGCCTACTAATGGTGTCTCATCTGGTCTAAATCGCGGAGCGGTCCAATCTACTATATTATATAAATGCAGTATTTTCGTGCATAATCTTCCAGGTTCAAGTCACTCCTTTATATTTGAGTTTCACTCCTCCTTGATATCATGCCATTATGGCCTCCAGTTGACACTTACTTGCATCGGTGCCTCTTTCAAATTGTCATCCGTATACAAAAGAAGCCAAAAAAAAAAATCAATATTGAGTGAGTCCATTTCCAGTAAAATAAATATTCAACATAAATAAAGAAGGTGCCCACTAGGGTGGACTATTTTTAAATTGGTCCACCGGTGCACCCATGGTTGTATTAGTAATTTACAAAAGCTAAAAAAAAAATTTTAACCAGAAACCCTCAGTCACGCTCAAGCATCTCTCTCAATTTCTTCTTCTTCTGGCAGCAGCCCCCACCACCATGGCCTTCCTTCTTCATCTGAGAAGTTTCTCTCCGGCCGCACCACCGCCACCATCGTCTATGAACTCTTCGCCGACGGTGTCCTTCTTCCCCTCCACAACTAAACCCGACCCGACACCCAAGCCTGACCCGGAAACTCCCACCCCAACGCCTGACCCAGAACCCTCCCCTGCAATCACCGACTCTGTAATCACCACCCCGTTCCCCTTTCCATAATGTTTGACGCGACCTAGATTTGCGATCTGCGTTCGAATCAAACTCAGATCTGGGTTTGCGATTTGAGACCTAGGTCTCGATTTGGGTTTGAATCAATCGATCTCTGAGCTCATATAGAAGGGCTTTTCACCATAGATGAAGGATGAAAATATGGGTTTTGGGTTAAGGTTCTCCTCCACTCTATCCCGATATGGGTTCTAGGGTTTGAAATTGGTGGTTTGGAGTTTATGTTTCTTATTCTTCCCTTTTCCCTGTTGTTGATATGGATTATGGTATGGATGATTGAGGTTTTTGTCTTGGCGATTGATGCTGATTGTGATGCTGGGAAATTTTCTTCACGTTTCCGCTATCTCCAGCCCCAAATCAGAGTTCAACCATGGAGAAATGGAGAGAACCACCGTTTAAAAGTGAAATCGTGGAGACTAGTGGAATTCTGGGCATTTGCCCTGTACCGCGGGTTGGATGGAGAGTGAATTTTTGAGAGAGGAAAGTTGGAGAAGAAGGGAACGAGAGTTTTACGTTTTTATCCTTTTTACATTAACTCAATCCTAACCACCCATTTTTAGAATATTCTAAGATTCCTTCATCCAACGGTTCTTAGGCCTTGGTCCACCGGTGGACCAATTTAAAAGTAGTCCACCCTAGTGGGCACCAATAAAGAAAAGGTTATTGCAACCTTTACCTTTCTCGCCAATTAAGGTTTCAGAAAACATTTCTATGGATTTTATGATTGGTCTTTCTTCTTCGCAAGGACACACATTATAAAAAAAAAAGGACACACAATTATACGGGTGCATGGTTGTTGATTGCATCCCCAAAGGTAAATGTTGCAATAAAATTTTTTTTTCGAAAAAATGTTCCAAATTTTTTTTTTTCCAAAAAATGTTGCAATAATTAACCATTGATTTAGTTAGTTGAATTTCATTTGGATAAATAATTTAATTAAACATTTGTTTCAAAAATTTATATCAAATCATATGTTCCAATAATTATAATCAGCTTGACATATATTGAAAAAAATAATCTGAAGAAGTTTTTCACGCTCAAAATGTGTACTTTTACAGATTGTTTTGTTAGGGTGAGCAGGTACTGTTGGAAGAAGTCCAAATCTGTGTGTGGCATTGGTTATCAGGAAGGGTGAAGGGATTTCATTTTTCATTTTATGAGTGACTCTCTCAACCGACTTTGTGTCTATTGGCTGTGGGATAATTGGAAGCATCTGCTATGGTGGGTTTTGGGGGTTTGTGATGGTTGTGTGAGTGTGGTTGGATTGAATAGGGGGTTGATTTGCTTTTGCTCTCCTGCAAACCTGTGCTTACTGATATGCTAATTTTGCTACTAGTTATGCTGCTGCGTGAACCTGCACAGTGCACATCTTTTAATTTTGCTTTGAACCTTGTCTATTTTTCCCCTGTTTCATTTTCCCTTGTTTTTGCTTTTTTCTTTCTCTTGTAACTGGTACCTGTTTGAGCAGCACCTCTTGTGCTTTATATATTAATTATGGTTTATCCAAAAAAAACTAGCACAAGGAATGAAAACACCACAAAGCCCCAAAAGCCCATACAAACCAGCCAAAAAAAACCACAATAAAGGCCAGAACACCCCAAAAGCCCAAATAAACTAGCTCAGAAAAATCTAGATCAAAGGCCAGAATACCCCAAAAGCCTTTCAAGAAGAGAAAAGACAACTCTGGCGAAAATCAAAAGCAATATTTTAATTATATTTGTACAGATTATAAATTTAATAAAAAATGGTAAAATAGTAATTGTATAACACTACTCTTACTTTTTCTCTCATTCTCTATTCTTTTTTCTTTTGATTTAAACAACTTACAAATCATCTCATTATCCATTTATATTTTCTTTTATATTCTTTCCACTTATGTTCTTTTTACTCACTTTCACTTTTACTTCCAAACAATGTATTAAAGTATGATATAGGTAGTAGCATCCAATCTGTTTAGATTATCTTCAAGTGAGCCACAAATCAATAATAATATATACACACCTCATGTTTTAAACATTTCATTTTC
Source organism: Lotus japonicus (assembly GCF_012489685.1). Classification (NCBI taxonomy): domain Eukaryota; kingdom Viridiplantae; phylum Streptophyta; class Magnoliopsida; order Fabales; family Fabaceae; genus Lotus; species Lotus japonicus. The sequence continues at coordinate 35,095,940 of NC_080041.1, forward strand.
ACATATTTTTATTTCTATCTCTCTCCTTTTATCATATATCACTTCTCATACTTTCTCTCTCTTACTTTTTCTTTTCTTTCTATCTCTCTCATCCTTCCACATCTTTCCACCTCAAAGAGAGGTGTGAAAGTAACATTATTCTGAAGCCACAAATAAACGGAGCTAGCATAGTTAGCTCGTGAATAAGGGTGTGGGAATATATCATATCGTGTGTTTGGGTCTATGACCTAGCCTACATTATGTCTAGGTCAACTTATAACTTATCACGTCGACTTGAGTGACATAATGACACTAGTTTTAAGATATGTTTCCTCTAAAGTAAAATAGTCACTTTAGGGGTAAAGTAAGTCATTACAATAATTGATAGCGATTACCTACTTTAAAAAGTATATCAAATAACTTAATTGGCATGGTGGTGACACGATGACTCATTGGCAACTCGATGGCGACGAAATGGCTCACTAAGGACTTGGTGGCTTAGTGAAGACGCAGTGGCTCGATGGCAATGCAATTGCTCAATGACGAATCAGTGGCGCTGTGGTTGTTGGTATAACAATTGAAACCAATGAGTGTCAAACATTAACAAGAAGTTTGAAATTTGAATCTTTGAGTTGAATGTATTGTTGATATATGGTGTTTCAAAATTAATTTAATTTGGTGATTTAATGAGTTTGAATCTCTGAGTCATGCCTGCTAAAATTTTCCTTCATTTGATGATTACTCTTAGACTTAATTGCATTGTTCGTCTCTAATGTTAGGCCTTTGTATGATTCAGGTCCCCTTTGTTTAAAACGAACAATTTTAGTAAATACAAGATCAATTTCTGGCAATTGGATCATGCCGTCAAATTTCTAACGACATTAGCTTATGTGGATGTCTAAATGACATGGAATTGCTAATTTCACCACCTAGAAGGCCAAATCATAAAATTAAAATAAGAAAAACAAAACAAAACAGAAAAGATCACCTCTTTGTACAAAAATAAAACTACTCCCTAAATTTCTTTGTACCAAAAAACAAAATCTCTAAAATTTTGACCAAATCAAAGCTTAGAAACCACCTCTCTCCCCCTCTCTTCTTCTTGTTCAACTCACCCCACCCCGTAACACCATAATCCCAACTCTCCCATGTCTTCACTTATTTCTTTTTCACCCTATTCATCTTCTTCTTCTCCTCCCCTAGAAAGTCACCATCTTTCTTACTAAATCCACCACCTCGATCCACACCCCAATTAGGATGTGTAACTCAAACCCTCCATACTCAAACGCAACCTCCACGCTTTCTCCCTCTTGATCCCTTCGTCCTTTCTCCAACTTGGGTTTCTCTCACGCTCTGGGTTTTACTCGATCCCTTCGTCTTGGTTCTCAAAATTCCTAGCTCTCGATCTGGTGGTGTAATGGTGGGGATGATGTGACCTTTAGTTTCATCTGGGTTTTGTAGTGGGAGCTTCGAGGGAATGGCGGTTTGAAAGGGTTTTGATGGGTTTGGATGCATTTGAGCTGGGTTTTGAAGAGTTTATGGAGGAAAAGTGTGAGCTTTATAGCATTTGGGTTCAGTGAGAATGAAAAGATGGAGGAGGAAGAATGAGGGAGGGTTTTTTGGGTATTTGGATGTTATTTTTTTAACTTTCTCTGATTTTTTTTCATTATCTAGAGATTGGAAAAAAATTGGATTTGGGGGCTAAAAGATGAATATGATGGAGATGATGAAGACTATGGAGGTGAAGAACATGTGAGAGGGAGGGAGAGCTGAAGCTGGTGATAGATATTTAGGATTATTTTTTAAATTTATTTATTTTTCTTTTACTAATATATATTTTTTTAATTATATGGCATCCAAGTGGCGTCTGTAATAGTGACCAGGGGCGTATCTAAGGAGGGCCTGGCAGGGGCCATCGCCCCCCAAGAATTTTGAAACCTTCACCGACTATAGGTATTTTTATATAGAAAATGTTATAATATTTTGTGATGCTTATCAAGTTGAATTTCCTGACATGAAAGCCACTTATTTTATAGGTAACGGTCGTCATAACTCATAAGAAACAAGATAGAGATATGGAACATCATTCTAGAATATATGTGTTTTATTCAGCAATGATTTGCAACTATCTGAATTAAAAAGAAGATTTAATGTAGTGGCAGTGAAACTTCTCACACTTAGTTCATCTTTAGATCGTAAGGAAAATTTTAAATCATTTGATAATGAGAAAATTCGTAAGCTTGTTGAGAAATTTTATACAGATGATTTTTCCGAGCTAGAAATAAGGAATTTGTCGTTCCAACTGAGTTCAGCTTCAGATCCTAAGGAATTTCCCGAGATCCTTATTTAGGAAAAATTTTCAGTTTACCCGAGTTTTACCAGAAGTTAGTTGAAACTGGAAAAACAACATCTACAGAGTGATTTTTTTCTGCAATGAAAGTTGTTAAGACTTCGGTTTTGCAACAAAATTGAAGATGATATTCTCAGAAATTTGTTAGTTCTATATATCGAGAGAGAAATTGCTGGAAAAATCCTTGTTGATACAATAATAGATAAATTTAGTATTATGAAAGAACGAAGAGTTGTATTTAAATAATTTTTTATCATTTAAAGTTTATATAATATTCAATGAAGTTTTTTTTCTTCTTATATTTCGCCCCCAATGAGAAAATCATGGATACGCCCCTGATAGTGACCATTGATGAAGTCCATGTAGTTAAATGAAGGACAAACAGTAGGACTCAATTGCCACAAATTGATGTGTGCCGAAATTGCTGATTTTAAATAAAGGGGTCTAAATCACCCAATGGTCTAATACCAGGGACTAAAAATACAATTAAGGCTTTTTATTATGAATGCTGCTAGAAGCTGTTATTGTCCTTCAATCTGATATATGTGCTACGTTTACTGTTTTGGCTGGTAATTTTGCTTAATTTTGGTACTTAATTAGCTATGCATTTAATTGGTTGCACAAGTTTCATTTTGGTTTAACCGAACAATTTCGCTATGTATGTGCTATGCTTAAGCTAGTGCAGTTAGTTGTAGAGAGTTTCATTTTGGTGAACTGAACCACTAAAATGTGAGGGAGTTTTATAAATTATGTAGACTTAGGAATAGTGGTTTGAATAAATGATGAACTTGTGGACAAAAGAAAACTAAGTCAGTTCAAATCCACGAACTACACTAGCTTAAGCATAAGTGTAGCTGTTGCCTGCATGCTTGCCCTTTAAAGGTGAAATTTATGAGCTTTATGCCTAGGAATTGAATTTCCCTTTAATGTGTTTGAATCAATTGAAATATGCAGAACGTTAGCAGATTTTTTATGATTCAAGCGTGATAGATGACAATCCTCTAAAAAATGTTTCATGTGATGCATTAGATTAATTAATTTAATAAATAAATGAAAGGATGTGTTGTTTGATATTTAAATGAAGAGATATAATTCTTGAATAAAGAGATATGACTTTATATGAAAGAATATGATTCTTAAAAAGGGTATGCCTCTTGAATAGAGGAGTATGACATTTTGTACGAAAGGAAGTGACTCTAGGAAGAGAGTCTAATGCAAGATTTTAAAAAGAAGAAATATATAAATACGTTGAGAAAAATGAATACTAACCAATAAATTAGCTTTCATTAAACAAACAACACGTTGCCAGAAGAAATCAGAAATTGATAGAATATGAGAAGCTAGCCAACATGGAAGTTTTAACAAATAATTGGCTTAAATAATTTGAGAAGGTTAAAATAACTTTCAAGCATCTACCTTTCAAGTTTCATCTTGTTGATTGGTAGGACAATTTTAAATTTGTGGACGTTTTACAAGATCACATATTAAAGTATCCATGTTAATTCTTTCATGTCTAATCCTTGAAAAATTGGAAGGAGTTGATTCATCAACACTTTCAACGTTAGTATCTAAATTTGATTTAGTTTATTAATTACTAGATTGTGCTTCTTCATTTTTTTATTTTAATTAGTCATCTTTCAACTTAAATTGACAAGTTTCAATAAAAAAAATTGGAGAAAGAAAATTTTGTGGTCAGTGTAGTGTTAGTGTCAATTGGAGAAAGAAAATTTATGAGCTTTATATCCTCTTCTTTTATATTTTAATTTGAATTTAAAAATGATGGATAAATGTTGAAAAAGATGAGCAGCAAAACAAAGAAGAATTTGAGAGCTTTTGTTAACTAGACCGGTTCAAACGATTGAACCACTGGTTTTGGCTGGTCTTTCCAGTTTCAGATCGGTAGAAACCGGTTTCCTTATAACCCGGTTATAGGTGCAAACTGAACCAGTGAAGCTTCCGGTTCCCGGTTGAACTGGTATGACCGGCCGGTCCGGTCAGGTTCTGCAAACATTGGTAGTGTTACTCACTTAGTCGCTTAATCTTTCCTATTAAATATAGTTATATTTAATCTCCATTATTTCTGGACCTGACTATGAAGTAGATGTTGTGAAAAAAAATTAAGAAATTAGAAACACATCAAGTAAAAAAAATGCATCTGTAGAGAAAGAATTAGAACGTCAAAATGAATTTGAGCTTGATTTTGTTGGACCTAATTATTAAACTTTCTTTACACATGCACTTTATTGATTTCCGCCACATCAGCAATTTATTAATTTATTAATTAAAATTAAAAATATTTATAACCACTTAGTCTTATGTGACATAATGTGTTTAAGAGATTAATGGATATGCACCGTCAATGTAAATAAGTTTTACACTGACGTCCAATCACATTATGCAACATAGGGCTAAGTGGTTATAAATATTTTTAATTTTAATTAGTAAATTAATAAATTACTGATGTGGCGGAAATCAATTGAGTGCATGTGTAAAGAAAGTTTACACAGTGCACCTACCATTTTCTCTAGTATTAATTAGTAAAGGAAATGAGAAGTGTGAGGGTGACCATGGTAGGAGTCAGTACCCCACTCCCTCCGCCACTGTGGATGGACGGGCACAACCGACGATCACCCTGTGCCTCCGCCAGCATGGATCTTAGCCGTTGAATTTTATTTTGAAAATAAAACAATATCAATAGATATGGTGGGATTTAGAACTGCACACTCTAGTTATTTTTGCAACTGTAACGATTCTAATCCTATAAAAATACTTGACTAAAAATAAAAAATTAGTGTATATATATAAATTATATATAATTCATTCAGACGCCTTCTTATCATATTTACACATACTCTCATTCAATATTAATTTTTTTTACTTGTTAGTTGTTACATTATAATCATATCTCAACTTCAAAAAAATATAATCATATCTCAATCAATTTTTCTATTTTGTAACCTTATATTTATATGGTGTCGGTGGATTTTGACCAACTTATGATTTTCCCCCAAAATTAAATCATACGGTTTTTTTAGTGTACGACGCTGACAACCGTAGCTAATTCTCTTACCGTGAATGCTTGCATTAGATGATAAATAATCACCACAAAACTCACTCTATTTTCATGGATAATAATCAAATTTCTAACCTCATAATTAAGAGACAGGATGAACTAACCAACACGGCCACATCTAGAATATGGTTATACTTTTTTTGCTATAAAAGGACACCACCATTGTTTTGAAACAAGAGAGTTGAGGTTGTTGAGGTGCAAGAATGAGTGGCACACCCACATCCCACATAGAAGCACGTAGCATGAGTAGTAGTGGGAGCAAGCCAGGTGGCTGGAGAAGTTTTCCCTTCATCATTGGTCTCTCTTTCTCCCCAGTACCTAGCTAATATTCACTCACTTGCCCACATTCAATGTATATTTTAGATACACGTGGAAAATCACCGTGAAATTACACTAAAGTTATAACAAACATAAGATTATTTTGAAGAATCAATTCTAGCAGTTTTCTCTCCAAAATTGATTTACTTTTTAGAATCAATTTTCATCACATTGGCATGCTCTTGAACAGGTGCAGCGACAGGGTCGTCACTTGCTTCTGCAGGAATCATAGCAAACCTGATAGTGTATCTGATACAGGAATTCAACATAAAGAGCATCACTGCTGCTCAGATTTCAAACGTGGTTAACGGAAGCAGCAATCTATTCCCATTTCTTGCTGCAATCATCGCTGACTCTTTCTTTGGCTCCTTCTCTGTTGCCTTGATTTCCTCTTGTGTTTCTTTCCTGGTGAGTAACTTTAACTTCAACTTCAACTTCAACAACATCTACATATATGATATCCTCACCATATATATCATCCTTTTTTTTTGTGAAACACTTAGTTGGGGCGACTTACAGAACTAAGGGTCCATTTTGATTATCCATTTTCCCCATATACTACTATACACATTTGAGTTGCTCCACATCTAGCTACCGAATTAACAAGGCTTGAAGTTATTAAAATGAGAAACTTAAACCATTTTTACATTTTACATTCAATAATTTTTTTTAGATAAGCCAATAATAATGATAAGAAATAGAAGTTTAAGGAGTACTTCAACTCAAAACAACAAGAGAAAAAACAGAAGAAAAACGAAAAAAAAAAAGATATACGCCTAATGAGTGTAGACCACTAGAGAGAAATAAAAAAAGATAAAAAAATATGAGATTGATGTCATATGTAATATATATAAAAGTGTTTTTTGCCATTTTGGATTAAAATTAAAATTCTGGAACGATTCCTAATCATTTGCGTAATGATCCACAAGTGATTTTGTCCAATAAAAATTGATTCTTCAACCAAATATACAAAACTTGAAACTTTACTTTGTGTACACACTTAGTAAACCTAAGGACTCAAATCCCCTATATAATCATTATAAGAAGGGTTTTATATAAAATAAAACAAGTTGAGGAGAAATTTATGTATCAATATCCATTGATTACAATTTTTTTTTAGACGGGCCATTGATTATAATTTTGATTAGCGTAAAGACAATGCCAATAATTGGAATTTGTGTTTGGTGTCTAATTCTATTATAAAAAAGTTTATCCTTATGTTCATAATTATAAGAATTTATTGGGACAATTACGCTTATTAAAAAATTATGCAATCAAATTAATTTATTGAATTTTAAAGTTTTTAAGAAATCTTATATATAGAACTTTGAGAGTATATTTCTCATCAATGACAAATCGTTAACGTGAAGGTGTCATTTTGTGTCTCATTTTCTGTCTAAAAATGACAAATCATTAACAAATATCTTCTGATAATTGTTGTTTCAAAAACTAAAATCTTCTAATAATTGTTACCTTTTTTAGCCCTTCATTTTCATATTGAAAAGACAGACCACGAGAAAAATAATCCCTGACATGAAAAGTTCAATGCGTGATTTCAATGATTGATCAACCTAACCTAAAGACATTTTTTGGGTTTGTTTAATGGTATGCAAAATATTTTAACCATATTAAAAATTGTCTCATAATGAATAATCTAACTTATGTAAAATATGTTTCTCATATGTCACAAAAAACGTATTTAACCCTATAAAATATGTTTCTCATATGTTAAAATTAGGACACTGCCCATCATTAAAATTTATCATTATTGCCTTAATTTTCTTTTATTATATAATTAATTCTAACTACATTTATTTTATTTTGGACATTGCATCGACCTCTTTGAGGTTTAATATAATTATGTTTACTATTCTAAGATTTATCATTATAACGCTTGATATCACTTTATTATTCTAAATGACATAAGAAGAAGGAAATATCAGTACATTTTGTAAAATAAAGAGAATGCCAATTTAATAATTAGGGGTGTAGTTGGACCGGATTTGATCAGATTTAGGGTGTTTAAACGTTCGAATCAATCAATCATGTTCGTTTGGGTTGGTTCGGATATCCTGATATTTGCTTCTAAATCCGAACCAAAGATGGTCGGATTTGAAATATAAAAATATTTTAAAAAAATGTGCACGAAAATTATTCTAAAAACGTGAAAAAATATTAAAAAAATATAGAAAAATCTAACATTTCCAAAAAAACAAAACATTCGATAATGACATAATCCAAATAAAACCAACATCTCCAATAAAAGTATAAATAGGTATGTAATGAGCTGGAGTTTGAGCATAATGTAAAAACTAATTCTCAATTCATTGGGTTGGTTCAGATTGATCGGTTTTTCAATCCCCAAATCTGATACCCGATCTGATGGTGATCGGATGCAGTAAAAAAATTTCAAACCGAATCGATGATCTAATCCAACCCACCATAATGTGTTCGGTTTGGATCGATTTGGGGATTGGACCGTACACACTTACACCCTTAGTAATAATTATAAATCTTATGAAAAGTATATGCAATTTGCTCTTTAAAATTAATTTACATAGAAAACTCTTAAGATGCATGAAGCATAATTTGAAACCACCCGGCGACGTAGTTCAATTCATATTAGATTATATTTAATTAAACATATCTTATATTCGAGTCTGATTAAATGTGTGGTCATAACAAAAAGTAAATATCGAACTTGAAGGTCAAAGTTTGACCGGTAGTAGCCGCACTCTTAATAGACTTTCGGTCTTTACCACACACTGAAGCTAAATTACCCACCAATAAAAATTACCACTTAGGACCTGTTTGATTGCAATTTTAGTTTTCAGTTTTTAAAATAATTTTCAGAAACAACTTTTAAAAACCGTTTCCAGCAGAAGAAAACAGTTTTATTGACATATTACGTTACATGCTTAAAGAAACATTTGAATTTGTAGGGCACAGTTATCTTAGCCTTGACAGCTACAATCACCTCCTTGAGGCCTCACCCCTGCAACAACGATGGCTCTAACCACCAGTGCACACCCCCTTCGGTGTTCCAATACACTGTTCTCTACGCCGGCACAGCACTCGCCGCAATCGGTTTCGGCGGCGCACGCTTCACAACCGCCACACTGGGAGCGAACCAGTTCGACAAGCCAGAGCATCAAGCGAATTTCTTCAACTGGTTCTTCTTCACATGGTACATTTCTTCTGTCATCGCAATCACTGCGCTTGTGTACGTTGAAGATAATGTGAGTTGGGTTTTGGGATTTGGTGTATGTGCTGTGGCGAATTTGATTGGGGTGGTGATTTTCTTGTTGGGGTATCGATTTTATCGCCCTGATGACCTGAAACGAAGCGCGCTCTTGGATTTGGTTCGTGTTCTTGTTGTTGCTGTTCGGAAATGGAAATCTCAGCTCTCATCAAGAAAAGAGGATTACTATAGTGTTATTGATCATGATTATGATCATGATGGAGTGGGTCCAGTGCTTCCTGCAGCTGCAACACCAGGAAAAAGATTAAGGTACTAATTAGGTGTTTCTCTTAAGTTGATTAAGACAAATTAACTTTACTTTATTCAGTAGTTTGTTTAGTGATAAAACTGCTTTTCTTCTTTCTCCACAAGTCAAATTGTTGCCTTGTTGCTTATACGAGGTTAATGGTCAAATTAGTCCATGATTTTATAAGCGAGTTTGTTCTTAGTCTTTCAGTAGACAAGTGACATTCAGTGGCCGTAAAAAACAGTCGGTAGTTATAAAAATGATTGCCACTAAGCGTCATAGGGACTAAAATCGAACTCGCTTACAAAATCGGGACCAATTTGACCAGACTTTCTTTCTATTGATGTGTTATGTGATAGGGAAAAAAGATAGACATATGAAGAAAAAGTGACTGAAAATGAGATGAGAGAGAAAGTGAGTTGTGAATGAATCAAAACTTGAATGAATAACATGTTTGGTTTAAGGGTCGAATGCACTAGAATCACTTCTTAAAAGCTAGAAGTCTAAGGGTATGTTTGGTTTCAAGTCTGGCGCTACTAGACGTGGATCCATCCTTCAAAAAGCAACTATTTGTTGCTTCAATTGGATCCCTACTAGACGTGGATCCACTTGTATTTTCCAAACACACACTTAGCTTTAGAATAATCGTGTCTTGAATTATGTACATATTTAGAAACCAAACATATTTGATTTTGTGTTCGAGAATAGCCGGTAAAAGTAAGTTTACAAAAAGAAAGATATTTGGATAGAATGATGGTGAAATCACTCTTTAGAAACGAAATTTGCAGTTAAGATAAAAAATTTATAATGTGATGGTGGAATATTAAAATGGCCAATCTGATAAAATAACATCAACTCATATTTTTTATTTTTCTAACCTAAACCCAGGTTTAATTTTAAAGTTTAAAATCTAACTTTTACTTCAAAGAAAAATTGCATACATTCTTATACAAGTTAACTCACTTTTGTTTGACTTGAATACAGGAAAAAAAAATGGTAAACAAACGTGCAATTCATGTAACAAATAGTAGAGTGCTGCTTTTTAGCTTCAACCCCGGGTTTATAGTGCCAGTGGGCAGTGCTGTTTCAATTTTTTTTATTGTCAAAAGGTGCTTTATAAATGGATACGTATCTTGTGGTGGATGGTGGACCAGGTGGTAATAAAATTCATTAATACATGGCCTGTGACTGAAAGTGATGCTTCCATTTTTAATCGAAACTGAACTGCTCAGAGTAAGTGTGCTCCAAGAGCATGATGTCTCATGTATTGGCGGTAGTGGGCAAAACTGGGGTAGTAGTTATAGTTGGATCCAGTTGTAGTTAAGATAGACTAGTGGAAGGAGGTCAGGTAAAGGTGTTAGTCCTTTTCCTCAGTTGTTTCATTTCTTAGTTGTGCTAATGGAAACAAAAAGTAACAGAGACCTTCATATATATTGGGAAAAGTTGTATGCATTTACATTTTTGCTTATTGTTTCTTTATCAAACAAAAGGGTTATAATTAAATACAGTATATTCCCATTTTCTAGTTTCTACCTTTAAATTCTAATTACTGCTCTCAAGAAAGGAATTTCTAAAATTAGCAAAGTACCCTTCATGCCAATGCAGGTTCTTCAATCGTGCTGCACAGATAACTGATGGAGACCTTAAATCAGATGATGGCTCAATTGAGAAACCATGGAGGCTATGCACAGTTCAACAAGTGGAAGATTTCAAAACAGTAATTGGAATCCTGCCACTGTGGAGTTCAAGTATATTCCTAGGCACTCCAATAGGAATCCTAAGCAGCTTGACAATCCTTCAAGCTTTAGCCATGGATCGTTCTCTAGGACCCCATTTCAAAATCCCAGCTGGCTCTACACCTGTTATAGCCCTATTATCCACATCCATTTTCCTCACCCTTCTTGACAGGGTGCTCTGGCCTGGATGGCAAAAGCTGACAGGAAAATCTCCTACACCTCTCCAACAAATCGGAGTAGGCCACGTGTTCAATGTGCTTGCTTTGGTTGTCTCTGCTCTTGTTGAATCAAAGAGGCTCAAGATAGCTCATAAACACCAGCTCCAAGTTCAACATGACCCCACAGTTAACATGTCAGTACTCTGGTTGTTTCCACAATTAGTGCTAATGGGCATTGGAGAAGCATTTCATTTTCCAGCACAAGTTACATTCTACTACCAACAGCTTCCACAATCACTGCGGAGCACATCAACTGCTATGATTTCCATGCTTGTAGGGATTGCTTTTTACCTGAGCACGGCCTTAATTGACCAAGTTCGTAGGGTTACTGATTGGTTACCTGATGACATTAATCATGGGAAGTTAGATATCTTTTACTGGATGTTAGTTCTGTTAGGTGGCATCAACTTTGGGTATTACTTGTTAAGTTCCACTTTGTATAAGCATGAAAATGTTTAAGAGGAGATGGTGTTATGGTTGTATAATAAACACAAATGTTGGATGCCATAAAATTATCTGCATAAATTGGATATGAATTTTACATGGATTACATATGTATTTTTTATCAACCATCTTTTCTGTCAAACAACCAAATTTATCAACGTCGGGCTGAGCGCTAAATTTTGACGCTAAATCGACCATTTCTGATAGTGTATTGAACTCTTAAAAGTTCAAGTAATACATATAATTGGTGACTCTCAGTCATCCTACAAGGTACTGTGGAGTTCAAGTGCTACAATCTTAATCTAGCCTATTACCAGGCACTAGAATTAATGTAGGGTTTTGTTGATGTAGTAATCATGTACATCCTTAGAGATCATAACATAAAAGCAAATGATTTAAGCTAACATGACTAAGTAATAGGCTTTGAAGTATGCTCTTGTTGAGCAAGACCTTTAAAAAGTTCAATTGAGGGACTATTGTTGAAATGTGTTAAACAAGGAGCTATGAAGATAATGAGGGAGGTACATGAAGGTATTTGCAGAGCTCACATACCAGGGCAAAAAGTGAAGGGGTTAATCCATAAGCATGACATCTATTGACCTACCATTTCACCAGATTTCCATAATTATGCACGAGGATGTGAAGAGTGTTAACGACCTGGCCCAATCTAGATAGTTCCAGTTGAGGAACTTCATTCGATTATCAAGCCATGATTCTTTTATAGGATGGACACTTGGTATTATTGGATATATCCCACCCCTCGTCCTCCAAGAAACACTCTCTCATACTAGTTTCCACAGTCTATTTTACTAACTGGGTACAGGTCCAACCTTTGAAGAATGTTACCCACTATGATGTGAATCAAATGGTCTACAGGTTTGGAATCCCTCAAATGGGTAAAATTATCCAATGGGTATCCACGTATTTATCCAACCTTTGAAGAATGTTACCCAGTATGAATATTGAGGTATTTATACCCATAAATACTCATTCGATATATATATATATATATATATATATATATATATATATATAAAATCCAGTTGAGTCTAATCTCTAATGACTAGGTGCTTGAGCTATGAATTTAGGGGTGGAAGTAGGCCGAACCGCTAACAGGGGCCTATGCCCTAGCCTACATCAGACTCAGGTCAGACCAAGTTTATCAATAAACAAGGTCAAGGCTTTTCTAAAAACATAATTGATTAAAAAGGTCAGGCTAAGGCCACTTAAAAAGCCTTATAAGGCTAACAAACCGACCTATTTAAATAAATATAATTTTTTTTTACTAATTTTATTATTTTTACATTAGATTTTTATAACTATATCTTAAATTATATTTTGATTGATTTATTTATATGTTTAAGCATCTTAGACTATATAAGAATTTAACAAAATAAAATCTTCGGAAATAGATTGATGATCTATTATTTATTTTTTTGAAACCTATGATCTATTTACTTTGACTTAAATGATATAATGATTTCAAAATATTTTAGCTAGTTAGCACATAAGTTTATTGATATATTTACAAATAAATTTGTCAGTCTACTCGAATGTCTTATTACAAAGCAGACTTTTAAATAGGCTATAATCTTACATTATATAACCATTAAGTACATAGTGTTATAAATATTTGGATGCCCATCATAGTTAAGAGTCCATGAGTCAGGTTCACATGTATACTTGTTCAACACTCTAAACCTAATAATATAAATACAAGGGAGTCTGCACCTAGCAGAACATCCTCATCACACTATTTCTCTATCTCTTGTTCCTCTATTCTCCCCTCTTATTTACTTGCTTACTCTTTATTCACAACACGTTATCAGCACGATCGTCTCTCTAGAATTCCTATGTTCTTCCACTTCTCTTTCAAACGATAGTCTCTCCATAATTCCTAATTCCTAAGTGAAAGAGCAAGTACCACTTCTAGAGTAAATACCACATCCATGTGGAAGGTTATAATTTTACATTTTTCTTCTTCTTTCTTCTCCTTCTTCTTCGAATCATTTATCTATGATTCCAAAAGTACCATAGTAATAAAATGAATCCTGAAGATTCATAGTCTTACAGTCCAGAAGCACTGTAATTGAATTATTTTGAATGAATCACGAAGATTCATAGTCTTACAGTCCAGAAGCACGGTAAAAGAATTATTTTGAATGAATCCTGAAGATTAAAAATGAATCCTGAAGATTCATAGTCTTACAGTCCACAAGCACTGTAATTGAATTATTTTGAATGAATCCTGAAGATTCATAGTCTTACAGTCCATAAGCGTTGTAGTTGAATTATTTTGAGAAGAAAAAAAAATGAATCCTGAAGATTCATAATCTACGAGTCTGGAAGTACCGTAGTTGATTATCTAAATTATGAATCATGAATCATGAAGATTCATAGCCTACGAGTCCAAAAGTACCGTAGTAGAATTTTTTTAAATATGAATCATGAAGATCATATCCGAATTGATTGAGACATATTCTCTTTGAGCTATGAGTTCAGAAGTACCATAGCATGAATACACAAAGAACAGTTATCAAGAACTATAAATTTATATGAATATTAGATCCCAACCGTGGAAGAGATAAAGAAAAGTCATGTGATATATTGATGTGAATGGAATATTGATCATTCTTCATTTCTTACCTGATGTGAATGAAATATTATTGAATCTTTCTATCAGAAGTGGAAGAGATAAAGAAAATGTCATGAAATATATCATAACGGGAAGAGATCAAAAAATTTGATCATGTATATATATATATATATATATATATATATATATATATATATATATATATCTTCGGGATGAGGATGTATCATATGAGAATGGTGTTCTTAGGTAAGAATATGAGAATAAATCATGACCGTTAGATCTAATCATGAACGGTCAAGATTAAAACAATTTGATAATCACATGACAACTTAAAAATGTCATGTGACTTTTTAAAAAAGTCACATGACATCATGTTTTAATCTTGACCGTTCATTATTAGATCTGACGGTCATAATTTATTCTCATATTCTTACCTAAGAACATCATTCTCATATGATACATCCTCTCTTCGGGATATTTGAAGATATATATCTTATTATAATTGATCATGATAATCAATCAAATTAAATTGTGCTAATATTTTATTGAATCTGTTACTATTATTGATTAACCTATTTTGGGTTAATTATCTCTAATTCAAATAGATCCATTTCAGTTATATTAAATATAGTTACGGTTAAAAAAAATATTGTTAAACAAATTTGTATACTCGGTTATTTGGTCTTGGATAGCTACTAACTAGATTTATTTGAATTTATATATTAGTTTATATGAGTACAAAAAATATTAGTTGAGTAGAAATAGACGTAATTTTTTTTTAAAATTTTGCATGGATGTAGAATACACAACTTGATTTTATTCATGGAAGAAAGTATTTTTGTATACTCAAATTGACTTGAAGTGATCAACTTAAATCTAAGGAATATTTTATTTTGAAATTCGTGTAAGTATTTATGAGATCATGAAAAGAATATCATTAGGAGTTTTCTTATACAATTATTTTAGTTATAAACAAATTTGTTTACATATATTTTGGACTTTCATCTTGTATCATAATGAAATATTTAAAAAAAAAAACTAGCTCTTTGAAATAAATAAAAGAAGAAATTGTCCGCTATATTCTTTTGTCAATATTTACATTATAGTTCCTGAAGAACTATATCTGTAACATCCCGATCTGACGACTGGCCTCACGGTAATAACACGAGTCTTTTCAGGGCGCTTTGTCCTCACTCACGCACTTCCCGAGAAAACTTCCCAGGAGGTCACCCATCCCAATATTACTCCAAGGCTAGCACACTTAACCATGGAGTTCTTATGAGTTGGGCTCCCGAAAAGAAGATGCATCTTGTTGTTATGAGTAGTACCAATCAAATATTTTATGCCTTCCTCAACCGTATTGTCCATCCCTATACAGTCTCGGAATACCTCTTGTTCGGGTGTGAGATCGGTTCATTCATGTGCCCCACCGCCTAGAAGCCTGCCAGGAGCCGCTCCTTGTGCGTGCCTCACTGCACCGGCGATCACTCCCCGCCCTCATCAGCCCCGAGTGTCACAATATCATTCCCATTATAAATGATCAAGTTGATTGAAAGAGATGTGTCTATCATGTAAGCTACTGAAGTAGCTATATTAAGGAATGATTGAGATATTCCCTAAAGTGAATATTTCAACAAAAATGACAAAAATTGTTATCATTCAAGTTAGAAAAATTATGAACGCATGGTTAATTGTCCCTTAAGGACATCAAATGGTATATTTGATATTTTTTCATTTGTTTCATGAAATGAAACTTTGTGGTGGCTCTCTATGAAAGGAGCCTATGAAATTTCACAACAATATTTTAAAATGGATCCTTGAAATTCTTGAACAGATCTATAGATCAATAATATTCTATTTTTGCAAGAAAAAACCCAGATGTTGTTGCAATCATAGGAGTTGTATTTGAATCAATGGTTGATGTGGTCATGATAATGACTCCTCATATCTCTTCTTGACACAATGTAGTGGTCAGGCGACGTGTCCTATTGACACGGTGATGAAGCGAATTGTAATGCAATTGCTAATAGCTAGTTGAGGGGAGTATAATAATATGGTTGTGACTCACACTTAGGGGGAGAATGTTAAGAATTGAAGTGTGAGTTAGAGTCTCACATTTGCGCATGATCTAATGCTTTCTGCTCTCCTTATCTCCCCCCTAAATTGGTATCAAAGTATACAAATATAAAGAGCATATATAAACATTGTTGCTATATATTGCTTGGATTGGTAGTAATCTAGACATGTAAAGATGTCAAATCTATTAAGTTTTTTCATGCAATGGATATGAGTTAAAGGAAATTAAGAGATGCAATACTCATCTTGTGACACAACTGTCATGTACACATATTCCTTATTAATTTGAAAGTCTTGAAGGACTTTATTTACTTCTAATTGATGTAACGATAAAACTATGGGTTGAAAATATCAAAATCCTTGAAGGATTTAAAATGCCAGAAAATTTTACTTCAAACATTGAAGTATTATTTTGAATGAGAAAGTTCTACATATGGAACAAATTGAATGTGATTGCCATGACCGGTTAGACCATCCGAGTCTTATGATGCGAAAGTATATGAATTCATATGAGTACCCATCGAAGAGTCTGAAGATTCTTCAATATAATGAATTCTTATATATTGTTCTCATGACCAATTAATAATTGGTAAAATATATGAGTTTGAATCCCTCATACTCTTAAGTATATTTGATGCGATGCATGTGCACGTATTACACTCTTTTTATGGGTCATTTAAGTATTTATCGATGCATCGACTAAATGACCAAATATATGTCATCTGCTCTCAATATTGATAGAGTAAAATTCCAACCTTGATCAAGTTGGTAGATGACATGATTTTGTATATCTAGTTTCACAAGTTCGTATTCAGATTGATCTAGCTGAGTTGTTTAATTAAACGCCTCCTATTTATAGCTAGACAATTACATATGAGAACAAATGTCCTTACTGGTAGCAACATTGACACGCATCAAGCCAACAAGTCACTAGAATTCTCCCATTACAATTGGTTCATGGTCAGGAACCTAATATCTCTCATCTAAGAATTTTCAACGTGCGTTATATTTTTTCAATTACTCCCCCAAAAAGCACTAAGTTGGGATGACATGGAAAGCTGAGATTATGTAATCAATTTGAGCCATTACAGGAAGATATTTCATATCTTACTTGTCGTTGTTTCTCAGCATTAGGGAGAGAGAAAAATTAAGCAGCTCTGAAAATTTGTAATGAATGCATATATACTCACACGTAGCAATATGAACCAGAAGTTCAAAAGATGCATTCAATGACCCAAAAAGGAATTATGAAATTCCTTATATGCTGTAAATACCCTTCTCTAATTTAATATCCTGAAATTTTGTTAACAGGCATGCCTAAAACTTGGTTCAAAAGAGATATCCTAGAGAAGGAAGACGGTCTTGTTGAGGAGGCAACTTGAAAAGTGTAGAGACTACAAAAATGTTTATACCTCCTGAAGAGGTTCAGGTACCTGTAATTATTGATTAAAGAGATCTCAATTGATAATGTCTCTACAAGTTAAAACAAGAACCAAGAATATGAAGAATTGTTGACATAATAAAGTAGCGCTGAATATTAGAAATATGTGCGAGAATCTTGAACCAAAAAATGAATGGGTGTGATTGACCATAAATAAAAATAAGCAATTCATTTGCTGAATTTAATGGTCCTTGGACCTCATGTGTATACCCTAAAGGTATAAAGACAATAAGGCTTAAAGAGTCTTTGTAGTAAAGTGAAATAATGTTGTCATATTTAAGACACATGTGACAATCGTGGTGGATACTTGGAGTTATAACTTATTTGTATGGCTCACTTGAGGTTGATATCTCTATAAAACTCCTTGAAGATTGTAAGATGCCTAAAACACACAATTCATGTTCTCAACAATGAACAAAATACTAGATTGAAGCAATCTAGATGATTATTTGCTTAAGGACGATCACAAAATGACCTAACAAACTTATGCATATTTATGATGAGATATGAGATTGTTTATGTCATAATTAATGTTGATGACAATGACTTATTGGGACTCCAGAAGAGCTCCCAAAATCTGTAGATTTGCTAAAAAGAGAATTGGAGATAAAAGTGTTGGGAATGAAACTTTTGTCTAGCCTTACCAATTGAGTATACAAAGGATGAGGTATTTATGTCCCAAGATACTCATGCCAGACAGGTATGAAGAGGATGAATTTTTACTTGGTCATGAATTATCAATCAGAGCATTAATGCATATTGTTAGTCATACATAAAATAGTCTTTCGTTATCTTAAAGGCACAATTGATATGAGTTTATTTTTCCCCTATATGTCCAAGCTTGACCTAATTGGCTATGCAGATGTATGAACCAAGAGGACAAGTCACAATTCAAAGTTTAATTGACTTTGTAGCAGAATTAACGCCTACTGAAGGCGACAAAGAAAATTCAGAGTGGGTACTTGCAGTGGATGGTTCGTCAAGTGAATCAGGAAGTGGGGCTGGAGTGTCAATCGAAAGCCCAGATAGAATGCTGATTGAACAATCGATAAAATTTGAATTTCGGGCGAGCAACAATCAGGCTGAGTATGAAGCATTAATAGCTGGTATGAGACTTGCCATTGAACTGGGAGTGCAAAGACTATAGATAAAGGGCGTCTCTCAGTTGGTTGTAAAGCAAGTTCGCGGCGAGTACCAGGTGAAGGACCCACAACTGTCTAAGTATCTGGAAATTGTCCAGAGGCTTATTCAGGTGATCGGACAAGTTAGGATTGAGCACATACCAAGAAGCCAGAATAGCGCGCAGATGCATTGGTTAAATTGGCAAGTACTGGGCGACTCGGGTATTACCAAACGGTGATACAAGAAATACTACCCCGCCCAAGTACAGATATGGTTGAATTCAAAGTAGCCAAGGCTATAGAAAATGGAGAACCATCTTGGATGGACCCGATTATCGAATTTTTAAGTCAGCAACCTTAGGATGAAAGCAGAAAGACCAAGGAAAAGAGAAGAGAAGCAAGTTTTTATACCCTGGTTGGCGAACAATTGTATAGGCGGGGAATTATGTCTCCAATGCTTAAATGTGTGGATACCGCTAAGTCTCAAGAAATAATGGCTGAAGTCCATGAAGGAGTCTGCTCAAGCCACATTGGAGGGCGGTCTTTGGCTGTGAAAGTGCTCAGGGCGGGATTCTATTGGCCAACTATCAAAAATGATTGCCTTGAATACGTGAAGAAATGTTCAAAGTGTCAAGTTTTCTCTGATATACACAAGGCACCGCCAGAGCAACACAACAATGACCGCCCCATGGCCCTTCGCCATGTGGGGGACGGATATCTTGGGACATTTTCCAAAAGCAAAGGCTCAAATGAAATTCATCGTGGTGGCGGTGGATTATTTCACCAAATGGATAGAAGTTGAAGCACTAGCTACAATTACGGCAGGCAAGATAAGAAATTTCTTGTGGCGACGTGTTTTGTGTCGCTTTGGAGTTCCAATGGCATTGGTCTTGGATAACGGCACGCAATTTACCAGTGCATTGACAAGAGATTTTTATGTTGACCTAGGGATTGACATGCGTTTCGCTTCAGTCGAGCATCCACAAACGAACGGTCAAGCTGAGGTGGCCAACAAGGTCATACTGAACGGGTTGAAGAAAAAGCTGGATGAGGTGAAAGGATGGTGGGCGGAGGAATTACCCGGAGTCTTATGGACGTACAACACTACGGTCCAAACAAGCACTGGGGAAACGCCGTACAGGCTAACTTATGGTTCAGATGCTATGTTGCCTGTGGAAGTAGAAAACCAAAGCTGGAGGGTTATGCACAGAAATGAAGAAGAAAACAATGACAATCTGATTGCAAATTTAATCATGCTCCCAGAATTGCAAAGAGAGGCACACTTACGCAATGAAGCTGGAAAGCTCAGGGTCGCCCGAAAATACGCAACTAAGGTCGTCCCTAGAAAAATGAAGGTGGGAGACCTAGTGTTGCGTGAAAGAACGCTCACTTCAGGAAAGAACAAATTAACACCAAACTGGGAAGGCCCTTTTAGGGTTAAAGCTGAAGTGGGCGCTGGGGCGTACAAGCTTGAACATCTGTATGGCGGGACAGTGTGTGGCACGTGGAACGCCTCCAATTTGAGACAATATTATAGTTAAGAAAAAGAAAGTCGCACTCTTTTTTCCTTGAAAAATGTTTTTAATGAGGCGACCTATGTAAAAGAAGGGAGGAAACTCTCATGTACGGGTCTATAGACCCTAGTTTTTATTTAAAGGAAATGAGAAATGTTTTACAGTTTGATATTCCTCACAACTGACAAGATCTAACTCATAAACTTTCTTAACCAAAATTTCTATGACAATGATCTAATGTGACAAAAAACTTTCGCAATCAGAAAGTGTCATCACTGAGCAAACATAGCCTTGGCAATTCTAGTGGCCACTAGAAACCAAGCCCCGTCCGTAAAACGACTAAGGCCAGTAAAATGTGCCTAAACCTTGGTCCTCATACCAAGCACAAAAAGCCTCGCCAACTGGTAACAAAATTATAATAATCACGAGCAAAACTTGATTAAAAATAGGAAATGGGATAAACGCCCAATGTTATAAGTCGTTACAGAAAAGGGCGAGGCCCAAGATCCAAATAAAAGCAAAATAAAGTCAAGTTACAATCATGGAAAATATCTCTAATTAATTATCCTTTGCTTGATCATCCGCATTGGCAGTGGGGCCAGCATTCTCCACGCTCTCGCCCTGAACCTTTTCATTTGAAGTAGCTTTCTCCACGTCCTCATCCTCGTCATCAGACTCTTGCATGAAAGGGAGGCTGCTCACTTCAGGATCGGCGGGGCCGATGATCTTCTCATCTACAATCTTCTTCATGAAACCAAACTCTGAAAAATCAAGCTTAGGATAAAGAATCCGCAGTTGATCTTTAGCGCTTAGATGACCCAAGACATACCGACGGGAGCTGTAAGACCCAAAATTTTAGAAGTAAATAAATAAATAATTTCCAGCTCACGCATAGGATTCTGTGTAAGCGTGAGAGGAACTTGACTTTCGTTTAACGTTTGGATTAGTATTATGAAGAAGAAAACGTTAGTAAACGACTAATTTGCACTTAAAGACACGATGGAAACTAATTCCAAAAATCTTCAGAGAAATGTTAGAATTTCTCTTATTCCTTTCCATAACAAGCAGATTAATACGAAACCCTGGAATTTACGAACACTCATTTCCGATACCGGGAGGTTTGCCGAAACTGAATCCCTGGTTTTTCTAGAGCTATTAAATTAACCTACGATGAAGACTTTTCCTGTTCGGAGCTTCAAATAAATATTTCATCCGCATACGCACACTCTAATCAACGTTCCAAATCTTTCTTCAGAAGGAAGTTTCTGCATCCGAGGTCAAAACCATAAAGTGCATTTTAAGCCAGTAAACATTAAAAACAAGCCTAAAAAACCAAAAATCATACTGATATTTCTTTGAAGAATTAGAAGATTCAGAGGTAAGAATATCGTGTCTAAAATACGTTGGAATCAGTAGGAAAAATCGGAATCGCGAAATAATCATTTTCTCACGTTTTCAATTTCCTATAAATAGGACTTCAAAAAATCAAAAAAAAAAAATCACAAAACACACACACACGGCCGTGGCTTTGGAGGGAAGAGGAGGAAAAGTGATTTTTTGCCAATTCTTGACCGATCGTCGTTCTGTTCGTTGCTACGCGTAGGCCTCGAGGTACTGATGTTATTTCTTTCTTCTGATCTTAAATTCCGTCGCTTTTTGCTATGTCTTTCTGTGCTCCAAGTTTTGAGCTTTTTGTAAAACTGTCCAAATAACTCGATTTCTCTGTCTAAACTTATTCCCTGCGTGCCCCTGAGCATGTTTAGCGGATTACATTTAGCCGAATCTCGCCGAAATGCCGCCGGAATTCATTTCTATAGGAAATACCCATTTTTGGCAAAAGTTCCGTCCTTTGGGCTTAAAACTCTCGACTGAGCTTAGCGTCAGTAGGATTAGTCGTCATAATCATCGTTGGTGTCGACCCCATCTAATTTGTTTTTCGAAATTCTGATTTTGAGTTTCCGAGCTAAAAATATTGACCAAAATACCCCTGTGACAGTTTTCGATCCGATAATTTTTCTGAGAGTTTCCCTGGCCTAGATATCGCCTAAGAATACCTAGGAATCGATTTAGATCGAAGAAAAAGTTCGGGAACCCTATTTTTGAGAGTGGCCGAAACCTATTGCTTAGGGTACCGTGTCCAAAAAATTTTTTTGGGTCTCTATGACCTGAGCCATTGCGTAGCTCTTTCGATTGTCGAAATTTTGGCGCTGGTTTCGTGTCATTTCGAGTTCTGTAGCTCGAGTTATGTTCGTTTTAGCGAACGAAGTCTTCGTTGCCCATTCGTGCCAAAATGTGAACTCTGCAGCGTTAAAAGCGTTCTTTACGTTTTCGATTAGTAATATTAGATCGTGTTGCTTCTAGTGAGGCTTGTGTTGATGATTGTGTTTCCTTGTTCTAGGTTCACAACTTCCATGCCCAACTTCTACTCACGAAGGTAAGGGTAACTCAGTTTTAGAGCGTATTTGAGTCTTGCTTGCTTTTATCGCACTGCATGCGTTTGAGATGAAGATGTTTATATTGATTGGCATTGGATTATGATTATTATGCTTGCAATGTTGTATGCTTGCTTATGTTGACTGTTTCTGAGGCTTGTGCCAAATGTTTTCTGAAGGCTTCGGCCGAGTAAACTTATTGAGACGTGTGTCTCCGTTTTCTGAGAGGCTTCGGCCGTTTACTGGTTTCCGTCATTACTGCTTTCAAGTGGATAAGACGTGATTATTGTTGATTGATTTTGGCATATAGGGCTGAACTTAGTGGCAGTGCAGTGGTTGTCGTTCCACGTGCCTGTCCCGTCTTTCGAGGCGTTATTAAGTGGCATCCAGTGGTTGTCGTTCCACATGGTTGTCCCGTCTTTCGAGGCGTTATTAAGTGGCATTCAGTGGTTGTCGTTCCACATGTCTGTCCCGTCCTTCGTGGCGTTATTAAGTGGCATCCAGTGGTTGTCGTTCCACATGGTTGTCCCGTCTTGTGAGGCGATATTAAGTGGCATTCAGTGGTTGTCGTTCCACGTCTGTCCCGTCTTGAGAGACGATATTGATCGATCCATTTTGGTAGCAGCATATAGTTGCATTTTAGGGAACTAACACCTGACCCTATGTTGTTGAATTTTAATTATTGGTTTATTGATATCTGATTTGATGTTACATTGTTGAGGTTGTTATTATCTGAGTTAATCTATGTTAAGTTGCTGATATATGAGTTGAGTTATGTTGCTAGTTAGTTACTGTGCTAAGTAATTAAAATTGAATAGCATGATTTTCTCTTTTGTACATGGTAATTGCATGGAGTTAACCCTTTCTACTTGCTACTTGTTGTGGGCGCTTAACGCTATTAGGCGATGAAAAGCCTTCTGACGATGCTTAGCCATGCTGAGATGGAGGAGGGACAGTAACCGGCGGAGCAAGGATGGAAGAAGTTGTATAGTTTCCTCTTAGTAGTTTATACTTCGAGTCTTCTTCGTTATCTGAAAACTCTGTTACTAAAACCCTGTTTTCCCACTGTTTAAGGGTGCGTACTTATTTTGGAAACTTACTTATGCTATTGTAAGACATTATTATTATATGTCGGGAACGAGTTGTTTAATTAAGACTACGTTATGTATTAAACTGTGTTTAGTCGTTTTAAAAAGAAGAAAAAAATTATTATGTTTTCTTAGGATTACGAAATAGTCCTTAGACTTTGTTAGGTTACTAATGTGACTCCTCAGTTGAGAAATTGGGGTGTTACAGGAGCTCTTTTCTAAAAGAGTCTCATCGGATTTCTTCAGCTCGGCCTCAAGCTTCCTGATCTTCTCTTCAGCAGCATTAAGTTTGGTTTCAAGACCTGCTTTGGCGGCCCTTTCCTTGGCGAGATCCTCCGTCGCCCCCTGTAACTGCCGACGCACACCGGCCAAAGCATCCTCAGTTTGCTTCTTAGCAGTTTCAGAACGCTTCGCAACGGTCTCCGTCTCAGTCTTCAACTAGGAATAGGCTGCCCTAGCCTCTTCAAGCTTCAGATTGGAGCGGGTCTTGTCAGATTCGATGTTCTTTAAATGATGGAGAAGACCGACGGTACAACTGGCTGCGGCGAGAGCTTGGTTCACGGCGAGGGTCACTGCGCCTCGAACACCTTGGCTGGCCACTTCATGGGGGATTTGGGTGTTGAAATTCCTCTCCATAAAGTGGAGACCATTGAATTTAGCGTCAAAGACGCTATGAAGAGCGCCGGTGACGCTGGGGGGCACCGCATCCCATGATGATTGCGGAACAGGGCTAGCGGCGGCCACCAAGTTGTCAAAAGCACCATGAGTCTGATGCTTGGGCGGGGGAACGCTGCCATGAGGTTTCTTCTGAGCCTTAGACGAAGACTCATGCAAGGTTGTTTGTTTAGGATCATTTTTGGAGGAACTGCCCGATTTCTGACGTTTGGGCTCACAATCATCAACCAACGGCGATTTCTTTCTCTCGCCCTTGGGGTCCTTCTTCTGATTTTTCCTCTGACCTTTGACGGTTTCGACCTGGCTTGAAATGAAGGCTTGCATACTGCCAGCATTAACGCCGCCCTTGTTCTTGCCCATTTCAGCTTCACATAAGATAAAAGAATATGCAGGTCAGTTACAGGCGGTTCAAGAAGATAATATTTCAAGAGGAGCTTTCAACAAATCTAAACTTCCTAAAAAATTCTTGAAGTTTCCCATCCTTGGCGGCTTGGAGAAGGTCACAACAGGAAATTTGGGGAAGAGTAAGAATATATAGGGCGACCTGTTGCTCCTCCTCGGTCAACGCCTCGAGCACAACAGTAATATCGCGACGAGGGTTGACAGTCCAGTGCAAGGGAAACAAAGGGCGATCTTTCGCGTCAAGGATGAGATTGGGAATTTCAGGGGAGTGGACAATCTTAAAAAACTTTTTTTTGCCAATGTTTGAAATTACTTTTCAAAGGCTTAAAGATGGACATGTTGGGGCGGGACGACAATAGAACAAAAGATACACAGGAAGGCTTGGCGATGCTAGTCTTATAAAAATAGAAAAATAAGGGGTAAGTGGGGGCGAAATTTAGCTGCTCACACAACAATTCAAAGCAGCGAATGAAACCCCAGGCGTTCGGTAAAAGCTGACACGGGGCGACATGCAGGAAAGTGAGTACGTCGCAGACAAAGGAAGAGAAAGGGAGCTTCATGAAAAGCTCGGTAAAAATATACCTGTGAAGGAAAAACCAAGCGGGCGCCCCATCGGCCCCTGAAGGTTTAAGGGTTACAACTTCGTTATCATCACAAGGGGAGACATTCAGAGATAAATCGTCGTTGTGACCGGTGTTGGGGTTTATTCTGGTGAAACCCTGGGCGGTGAGGCGATTATTGTTTAAAGATTGAACGCTGTTCCAAACGGAACGGAAAAGGCACTTATCATCCATGCACTTTTCATTGGTGCGCCAATCTTCAAAGGTTGAGGGGTTATCGGTGGAAAGGTGAGAAGTTATGGAGGCGGTTCTTTTGTTGGTAAGGTTTGAAGTGGAGGGCGAGTTGTTGGACTCAGAGTCAGAATCGACCTTAATAACCTCTTGGCTAACGGTGGTTCTATCATCATCGGACCCAGAGTTAAGGGAAATGGAAGAAAAGGATTGACCTTGTGCAGACATTTTTGGAAGCTTCATGGGAAGGAGATGATGAATAGAAAACAAAAGATAAAGAGTAAAGAGAGAAACTGACCGAAGGTAAGCGAGGTAACCGGAAAGCAGCGAGCTATGGTGGCCGGAATGATGTAGTAAAGGTCACCGACGTAGCAAGGATCACCGGAGCGGAAGAGCTTCAGAAACGCAGAGAAAGGCAAAGGTTCAGAGTGAAGAGTAGTAAAAGAAAACGAAGTTTGTGATTTGGGATTTTATAGTCAACTGAATGAAGAAAGAGAAAGTAAGGGGAAACGACGCGATTGTTTTCAAAAGCTTGCACGAAACGAGGCAATCCCTCGAATCCCGCGTGAAAAGACACTGGCAGTTGAATGCTAATGATGGCAATTTCTTGGTAACGGTGCAACGCTATATGAAATGGCACGAGATAAGTTAGACAGTTTGGGCGATCAGGGCTAAATGGGCGGCCTCATTTGAATTCCATAAGACATCTCAGCTCCAGAAAGAGGCGAAGCTTCATGTCTTGTGGGCTCGTGGGCTAGGTTAAATAAGGTGGGTTGCTGGCGTGAAGGCAGTATGGATCTTTTGCCCCAATAATAAGACATTTCAGCTTCAGAGAGAGGTGAAGCTTCATGTCTTGTGGGCTTGTAGATTGGGCGAGTCAGCACAAGCCCGTTGACCCGCCCAGTAGGACTAAAGCCTTATGGATAAAGGCGTGGGTCCCAGTTTGCAGACATGGGCCCGGGTTACTTTGTCTTGTTTATATTTAAAGGATATGTATTTGTCTTATTCTACATTGGGATTTGAGCCTTGTATGTAAGGCTCAAATTCATGAACATTCTAGATAAGGACCACTCCCACTATAAAAGGGATGTCCTCACCTTGTACTAGGCATCTTTTTGATCATTAATGAGATAATTTTCTTATTCATACATCACATATATTCTTTTAGCTCTGCTAGGGTTTATAAAGGATATTCCACATTCCTTATTAGACCTTAGACCAGAACAAAAAATTATTTTAATATTTATTTAAAGTATACTAATTTTTATATAATACTAAAAAAATATTAGAAATAAACCCGTGTGTTGCACGGGTGTTATATCTAGTTTTAATGTATAAGTCTATACAATACAATGTCAGCATCAAACAATGAATAAACTCATAATGTATTGTATAAGCTTATACTATCAACTCTAATACAATGTACCAAACTAGCCCTATAGTTAGGAGGAGTTTTGGCCCCTCCATTCCCCTCCCCTTTTAAAAATTTACCAAGACAAAATAACTTTGAAAAATGCCCTCCCCTCCAACCAATTATTATGTAAATTCCAGCGGTGAAAAAAAAGAAGAGAAATAATCTGTATCAAAGAATAATTGCTCTAGAGATTAGAGAACCAGAGTGCCTGCATCTATTAAATGAAATGACAATTCAGGTAGCAAACTAAGTTCTATTTGCAACTTCATGCACTGTTATGATGGATCAATCAGGATATTTAAGTACAAAGATTTTCATTGCTCTTCGTGATTGAGACCTTGGATCTCACCAGAGCTTACAAGTGAGTTGACCCTGATACTTTCTATTGCACCTTCAGATTTGGATTTTGAGATTATCTCCACTCCATCAGAGATGTCTGCGGAATGAGTTACTGGCTGATCAGCTGTCATCGACTCCTTCGGGACGATTGGCTTTGGGCGTCTGATTGCTTCTGCAGCCGCCGACATAGCTACCGGAGGGGGCTGAGGAGGAACCCACACGCGTTGGACTGGCTGCTGACTGGATGCAGCAGGTGCTCCATTATACTCAATTACATTATCAGTCTCTGTGATTCTGACATTTTTTGTCTGCGACCAGGACTCTGGTATCTTGAATTCCTTGCCATTTACTTGAGACTGAAGAACTTGGGTAGAGTTGGTTTGCACCTGATTAACTTCCCAAGGCTAGCCATGAGGTGTTGAAGCAAAAATCAGATTCATATGGAACAAAACTACCGGGAATGGAATGTTAACTGTGATGCATAAATTGACTTTCAACAAAATAATATGAATCACATATTACTATCTCTTGACCTAACGTGTAACATGCAAATATTCATTTTATTTACACTTTCAATTGTTACATTGCCATTGAGTTCAATTACCTGCTTCTGTAATTCCACATGTTTAAGATATTGGTAAAACATAACTAGGAACGTAATTTATCCCCGGATCAACTGTCTTTTCCTTCATGTTCCCCAATCATAAGTCATATTATGTTTGAAAACATACTGAGTAATCGGACAGCAAAGATGTAGAAAAACTAATATTGCAGAGGAGTTTATTCACAAAAGTGTTCAATGTTTTGAGAGATTCGCATCTCAGTTCAAAAAAATATTTTTAAAAAAATTAGGAAATACAAAGCAAGATTTTTAAAACATACCTTTGCTCTAGGAGCTAAGCGAGGATTTGATGGTTGCTGATAAGGGTTTGGGGGTGAATCATCAATATCCTGCATTAAAACAACGTGTCAAAAGAGTAACACTGACCACACCACAATCCTTTAATTCACAGTAGAACCTTCCCTCACATATCACATTTTCTTAGTAGGTTTCCCTTCAGTCAATATTTTATAATTTAAATCACTCATGCAAAGATAAGATGTATGATATTAGGTGTGCAACTACAGTTGTCCAGATTAAAATGCATAGAGATTTACTCTAATGTTAGAAGGCTTCTCTCCTCTTTGGATCATGGCCATTATCTGCAAAAAATAATGGAAGGAAATAATTCAGACAACGGATCACATGATCTCAATTAAATATACAAAATACTAAATCACATACTCGCCAATCAATATGTAAAGCGGATTAAGTAAAAATGTAAAATAAGGATCAACTGTGGAATTAGAAGTCAAACTTGTTGAAATCAGTACCAATAAACAAAAACCAGCAAATAGATTGAAAACACAATTTGATTTTACTAAGAGTCTCAATAATGTACATTTATTTAGCAGTGTTGACTTGGGCACTTTCAGAAGTGTAGATCCAAGAGAAACTGGCTATAATCGAAAGTATATATTTAACCAAACAAATAGAATTAAGATTCGCAGCTGAAACCCAGAGTATCTGATGTCCAAGATGTCATATTTTGATTAGTAGAAGAACAGTGATCTTCTTTATTGACACCACTGATATTAACTAGCACTCAGATATTACCTCATAGGAAGGAAGAAGAAAAATAACAGCAAGACATTGATTTACCTCCATATATGACTTTGGATGAGGAGCATTAGATGGTTCAACAGAAGCAGGAGCCAATGATGTTTTCCCTGCACATGAAATTTTAATCATTGGTAATAATTCAGAAATTAATATTAATTTAATCAAGATTTTGTTGATGTTTAACAACCTGAACGCAACTCATAGTCTTCCTTTCCATTCGCAATTAATTGCTGTATCTATTTCAAAAAATAACAATTGTCTAATGTCAAAATTTATTTTAGACAATTCAAATGGGGATCTGTACAAGTGGGCAAAAATTTCACTAAAGATGAAATATTCCCTACTACATAAGTATATCTGACCTTTGAACTTGTCTGAGCGACTTGGTAATCATCTATCTTTGAGAGGGAGTGTCCACCTGAAGCTTTGCAATAAAATCTTCAAATTAAGTACTATAAAAAATATTCTGCCTAAATGTGTGCTAGATTAGCAAAGATGCAATGCACACTAAAAGTTTTCAGGAAGTGTCAAAAGATTTTACATTAGTAGAATGCAAGGGTATGAGCGAGCTTCCTGACACAGTCATGGAGCAATTAATCCAGTTAGAATACTCAAAATGCATATAGAATGTGTCAGAGCCATTTCTCACTAGGCATAATCCAAAACGTCATTGTCATACAGGCCTTGTTGTACTCTAGCAGGGGTATTAAATATACAAGTTCATTAATGACACAACCACAAGCACTTCTAACTATCACAAACCAAATCCTCTAGAAAATAAACACAGCATTGGAAATTGTTCAACTTAGCCAATTATACGAAAATTCGTAGTTACCTTCCAATCTTCTTATCGCATTAGTCATTACCTTCATTTCTTGCACTTGCTTATCTAAAAGGCTCACAACTTCTACAAAGTATCTCTTCTCTGCAAAGCACAAAACCAGATTGTAGCAACAACTGAAGTCATTATTTTAGCAACAAAACATGTCACGAGTAATTGAGATTTAATAAAAATATGAGATATTTTATAGTTTGCAGATTGAAATTCTATTAAACCACCTTCACTTTTTGAACTCAGCATCTCTTGGCTGGCTTTCGCCATTTCGGCAGCTGCAGCTGCAGCTGCTTTTGCTGCGTGTGCAACTTCTTCGGCCAATGATGGTTTTGAGTTATTTTTCTTTAATTGGCCATAATCTTCTTCGAAGACAACGTTGCGTATCCAAGATTTTAACCGAGGAAGAACAGATTTCTAAAACATGGAGCATGCTTTCAAAGTTAGCTCAAACCACAGTGTAACAAAACTTATGCATAGAGCAAGAAATTATATCGGGTTCGGGTATACAAGAGATGATAGATCATATGTACTGAACTGAACATGGCACAACAACACACTCCCCAACCATTATGATACCAATTTAGATAGCAACATCTAGAGAGATTCATGGAAAATACCTTAATTAGTATAGTTGTTCCAGCACATGAAGTAACCAGAAATCCAACAGTAACAAGGGCATGTGACCAGTGAAAACTGTACCATGATAAGATTCCCCGCGAAGTAGTAACGGCAGTAGAAGCAGATACAGCTGGCTGTAAAGCCTGTGGCTGGCCTTGCTGCTGAATGTTTGATGATGAGTTTAACTGTCCATCTGTGAGTATTGTAATAAGCAACGTATGAATATGAATGTCACTGCGAGGAAAATCAGTTCTGTCTAAACAGACTAATTAAATGGAGAATCAACTAGCAATTTAACTCAATCAAAAATTGAAAAGGAAAACACAGAAGACCAAACTTCAACTTCAACATTTTAAACACTTCACCTTGAGTCTGCACACTCGGAGGCGAATCCTGTGATTCAAAGCAAAGATAAACATTATAACAGATGAACATAACTGCTGAATTTGCACATAAACAAGTCAAAGCAACCGATCAAACAGTTAAGCTTACAGGCACTCGCCGAAATGCTTCATCTATCTCCTCCTTCGAGAGCCCCTTCCTCTCCAGAAATGTGCGCCTATGGATAACAGGCGAACCTCTCACCTTCGGGTGTGACAGAAATTTCACAGCATTCTGAACTTGATCCTCCCGAATTGGCTCAGAATTCACGAAAACCGACGTCACTGAATCGGAACTATGCTGATCAACATTTGCAGGTTGCACAATTTCACCACCTATACCTAAAAAAAAAACAGAACCAATCAATAAATTTCTCATTAATGCCCAAAATACCATAACCTACAAGTTATCTGAAAAATCTCCTAGCAACTCCAATTAAGCATGGAAAAATTCAATAGGAACAGACACACTGAAATCAATAAACACAGATTAGCCTAATTTTGAATTACGGTTTGGATCATCAACAATCTTGAATTAGCATGAGAAAGAGAAAGAGTGAAACCTGTGGTTTGACCAGAAGGCGATTGAGTAGCCATGGTTTCTTCTAGTTCTGAATTCGGAAAATCGAGGTTCGGTTTTGCTCAGTTCATCTCAATCTGATTCATTGCTCTGTGACTGTGAATGATATGATGAGTGCGCGAAAGAGAATTGGAAGTAATCGCGGTCATAAGCTCTTTCTTGATTTCCATTCGAGTTAATACTCCTTTTTTTTCTTGAATAATGTTTTAGTCCCTTTAGTGTAATCCATTTTATAATTTGGACCTTAAATATTATTTTCCCCAATAAATTAAGATTATGAATTTTATTTTTGGTTCTTGATGTTAGTTTTTACGTCTAAATAGGACGAAAATCCAACTAAGCAAGACAGGTGGCATCTTCATGGGCACGTGTTTGGTTGGTAAAAAAAAAAAAGGACAACACGTTCTTCAATTCGAGTCTACCTTTGATACATGTATGGAAAGGAGAGGCAATGAGCAATAACATTTGAAGACTTGTTGGATCAAGCTACCCGTTGACAAGGGGTAGGAGAAGTGGGATCTGGACGTGTTGAAGGACTCCTGAGCTGGCTAAGTCCCGGGAGGGGCTCCTGCAAGACATTCCGATGTTAAAGTCAGTAAGGGAGGTAGTGAGAATGGTGAGTATGGAGAGAATACGTTACCTTTCAATGGAAGAGGTGTTCCCTTTATATAGGGGAGGTAGAATTAGGGTTGGAGCCATGCAACGTCATGCATGGCTCGTACGCGGGACGCAGCTCGCCGTTGGATAACCTGCGGTACCTGCAGAGGAACAGTGATCCAACGGTTTGGGGGCCCTTACGGATCTGTGTCAGCCAACCTACCCCCTAGGGTGGTTGGCCTAGGTCAACCCCTATTTAGTGGGCCCTGGGTCTCGTCCTTACCCTTGGTGGTAGGGCCCATAAGCAGGGTGCTCCCAGGCTCCCTGAATAGTCCCTCAACAGGGACGTTCTGTGGGGTCCAGGCCCGTCCCGGGTGCCCTGTCCGTCCTTGGCCAGGGTTCCCGGAACATTAGTATTTTCCTATTCTCAGTTGTTCTTTGTTTCAGACTTGTATGGCCTACATAGGATTTAGTTTTTTTTCTTGTATTTGAAGTTGAGCAATGAGCATGTGTTTGGGCCACTTGAGATGCTTCAGTAAACTATTTTTTGTATTTTGATTTGTTTTCTCATTTTGCCCAGAACTAAGTGATTCTACATGAATAATTTGAGTTCGAGGACCCAACTGACAAAAGTCCTACTGCATTCAAGTTCTGCACTCAAATTGAGTAAAGAGAAGTAATTCTTAACCACATACCTCTCATTCAGCCGTATGCTCATTCATATTGCATCTAGTTGCACACACTAATTTGTCACATACCTTGAGTTTGGCCCCGTTTGGGAAAATAACTTAATTAAGGGCTTATGGTCATAAGCGCTTATGACATAAGCGCGTCATAAGCGCTTATATAAGCTATTTTAAAAAATTTATTGAAATAGATTGAAAATATGTTATATATAAGCATAAGCTCTTATCCATAAGCTATCCTCAGTAGCTTATGAAAATAAGTTCAAACAAAGTTATGGTAGGTCATAAGCTATTTGCATATGTTCTCTCAAACACTTGCACAAGCGCTTATGCTATCAGATAAGCTCAAATAAACTCTCTCAAACGTGGCCTTTATTTTGTTTAGAAAAGAGAAATATATTAAATGAAACAAAGAATTTGAGCACAACCCTTCTCAAGTAGGCATAGCAAAGCAGAATAGACGAAAAAACAGAGCACGCTAGACTAAGAGCTAAAACAACAAAAGAAAAAGAAGAGAAAAAAACAGGGCTGCAGCAAGAGCCTCTGTAAGCAAGACAGAGCAAACCCGGTTCCCTACACGCCCCTGGACTTGAGCACATCAGACCTCCACAAGCAACCAGCAGGGACCAAAACAGATTTCGGGAACCTTCTCAACAAGACCTTGGTAAGAGCCTTCAGGAAGACAGAGCCAATTGCAATCAGAATTTCCCCTAAATCGGGGATTCTCAATGAGCTCCAAATTTTGCGAGATGATTGGCTAGGCCATTGGCTTCTCTGTAAATGTGATTTTCTCCAAGACACCCTACCTCCCCCATCAATAAGTCAATTTGAATCAGATCCTGTGTTAATTTCTAAGGTCTATTTTGGTGCGACACAACCCATCCTACGGCAAGAGACGAATCAGATTCAATTAGCACATGGAAAAACCCAAAATGCTGGCAGAATAACAGGGCCTTAAGAATGGCTTTTACTTCAGCCTCGAAGGCCCAAAGAACACCAGTTGCAGCGGAGAAAATGCCCAACATCTGCCTGTTAGAGTTCCTTAAAATTCCACCAATACCACTTCTCCCCGTATTTTCAAACGAGGAACCATCCACATTGAACTTGAGCACTCCTTCCGGAGGAGGATACCATATAGCAATTCAAGGTGGGGGAGCTAAACTAGGCAGTTTGATCGCCTCAAAATTCAATACAAAATCAGTCATTGCATACAGACAATCCTCACGCCAATTTTTTACCCACCAAGCTATCCTGGAAATGTGCATATCCCAGATGTTTTCCCCTGAGAAAGGAAAATTCTTAAAGACAAGGTTGTTTCTATCCAACCATGTGCTCCAGCAAAGAGAAAAGGGGATCAATTCCCATAGCACACTGTCTGAAATCTGTCTCAGCTCATTCCACTCTAATAGCAAGTCCTCAAGCTTTCTGGGACAACACCAGAGTACCCTTCACGAGACATAACTAAGCACCAAAACCTCCAAACAACC
Source organism: Lotus japonicus (assembly GCF_012489685.1). Lineage (NCBI taxonomy): Eukaryota > Viridiplantae > Streptophyta > Magnoliopsida > Fabales > Fabaceae > Lotus > Lotus japonicus. The sequence continues at coordinate 35,130,281 of NC_080041.1, forward strand.
TGACAATGCAGTAATAAATGGCTAACAGATTCCAAAGAAACACCACACACGCTACATAGGCCCTCGTTTTCAACAACCACACCTCACTTTAGGAGATTCTCCTTGACGGCTATTATATTCAAAGAGGCTTGCCACAGGAATACAACTACCTTTGGTGGTACAATTTTACGTATTTTCTTTGAAATGATCAATGGATAAACACCTAGGATTTTCATACCATAGTGTTGAAGTGATGTTTATATGTGTTTGTTCTGGAAGACCTTGAATATTTGTTCAAGGTTATTTTATTAATTTTATTTTTTAATTAAAATAATAAGTATTTATGTGTGATTTATTACCTAATAAGAATATATGTTTTATTGTATATTATTTGAGATATTTAGTTTATTGCTGGAAGGAAAAATATTTTTCCTTTATCTTGGTATATGTGTGTGGCATATAAATATTTCTTAGGGGAAATATTTGTTTGATTATATTATTGGATATATGAGGTTTTAATTAATTTAGGATAATTTATGGTTGGCGTTTGATATATGGATCATGTTTTGTCGAGAGGATGGACCTTTACTGTGCATACTCCTAGCCTAACCCTAAGTTACGTTTAATAGTTGAGCGTTGACTTCTTGATATTATCTTAACATGTTCATACTTTTGATAATTGAATTATGTTGTTTAACAAGCTATCCTATTTGAATTTCCTTGTGGCGTCATGTATTTTTTAGTTGACCCTTACTTGTTTGCTAGTGTACTGTGTGGGCACTTAACATCATAGACGAAGGAAGTCGACATTGAGATGAAGTGTTGCGTCGTTGGGGATGCCTTATTCGTGATGGACCTTTCTTTGGAAGCATCATTGGAGACGAATAAGGGTGAGTTCAAGAGACGAGCATATGCGCTCCTTGTTTGGATAGTCGCTATACATAGGGATTTTGGAGTGTCTTAGATCTTTAGTTGGTCCTTTCGTGTTGAGTATATATCCTTATCACTTTTTATCATTAGGGTCATCATTGTCCCAAAGTTTCTTCATGTGCATTGACTCGAGAGGGATGACGTAGTTTCTTTTATGTTCACTTGCGTTTTGGATAATTGCATTTTGGCTCTTTTCTTATTAAAGATTTTTATTGATTCAAATTTATATTGCTTTAATCGTCTTTATTTTATTTTTGATATTAAGATGTTAACCCTCGAGAAATCGAGGCGTGCATTGTGGCATCGAAGCTTTAGTTTTCGACTCGCAAGAGCTTGGGGGTAGATCTTCTATGCTAGGTTGTGTGACTTTGATTGCTTGCGACCTCCATGAGAGGGGTCAAAATTTCCCTAAGTTAATCCTATTGGAGACTTACTTGTTCCCTTCAGGAACAAGATGCCTCTACAACCCCCCCCCCCCCGAACGCGTTATGCAAGAAAACAAGAATCGAATTATACATGCCATTACCAACCTGTATGATTTGGTCACCAAGCAAGCCACTACTGTCGTTGCTCAAGCATAAACTAAGATGTAATGTATCTACTAAAGCTGCTTTGAAAGCCTAGAGGGAAGCTGCGGAAAATGAATGCTTGGCCAACAACAGTAGAGGGATTTGGCTTCGGTCCAAACCCGAGGGCTGAATGACTTGAAGCATCACGATACGCCCAAATTCATGGATAAGTGTTCCTCGAGAGGGCTGATCATTGGCTGCAAGTGTAAGATCAAGTTTTGATCGAGTAGTACAACTCTATGTTTTGATGATTACAAGTTAACATTTGAGTATGAACAATTATGGTACTCTAACGTGTTATTCTGAGTGTGCTATTTACAGGCTCTGACCTCAATTCAATCTCACACAAATCAGAAGCACTGTGCATAAAGAGTGACCCAAGAAACGCTTTCGCAACATCTATGTTCACTCTGAACAGTAGAAATGCTTCAGAAGATCTGAAGTTATACAAGCTCTGATATGGACTCAGTCACTTGAAGTTCTGAAGATCCAGAAGTTCTGATAACCAAGAAACTCTGAAGGTTCAGATGTTCTGATGGTGTAGAAGACTCTGAAGATCCAGAAGCTGAATAGTGGAAACTCTGATGTCCAGAAGCAAGAAACTTTGAAGACCATGTACTTCCCTCGGAGTTCAGAATCAGAAGATACAACGGTCAGAGGATCTGTGCTTTCCCTCTGACTCTGATCAACCGGCTTCACAAGTTCCAACTTGAAGCATTCCCCTGATCAGAAGTCTCCTAGGTTTAAAGGTCAAGTCACTATCCAAGTACAAAAGCAAATGTACTATCCTGACGACCTACCTAACATTCTCAGCCACAACAGAAGCTGGAATTTCCAGAACTGCCCTCCAACGGTAGCATTTCCATGCAGCGTTCAAACCTTAATCGTTGGAGTATAAATAGAGGCTGTAGATTGAAAGATGCGGTTGGAAGAATTACACACGCGCAAGCTATATTCAAAAACCTTCTAAGCATTCTTTCATCTGAATTCATTGTGTTTACTATTAGCTTTTCAGAAGCAAATCCTTTGTAAACATTCTTTCTTAAACAGTTTGTTTAGTTACCTTTAGGAGATCAAGGTTGATCGGATCCTAGAGAAGACTAAGAGAGTGAATCTTAGTGTGAGCTAAGTCAGTGTAATTGTTAGTCACTTGTAGGTTTCAAGTGCAGTTGTAACACTTTACCTGATTAGTGGATTGCCTTCATTCTAAGAAGGAAGAAATCACCTTAACGGGTGGACTGGATTAGCTTGAGGGATTTATCAAGTGAACCAGGATAAAAATCCTTGTGTGCTTTTCTATCTCTTATCTTTAGCACTTAGTTCTCGAAAGATTTGTTAAAATCTTTAAGGTGGAAGTTTTATCTTGAAAACGTTATTCAAACCCCCCCTTTCTACCGTTTTTCATACCTTCAATTGGTATCAGAGCGCAAGTTCTGATTACCACACCTAACAGTGTTCAGTGATCCGGGCCGGTGTGAAAAACAATGGCTACCACCAGTGAAACTCAAAGAGATGGTTACAATGCAAAGCCTCCCATGTTCGACGGTCAAAGGTTCGAATATTGGAAAGATAGACTTGAAAGTTTCTTTCTGGGTTTTGATGCAGATCTCTGGGATATTATTGTGGATGGCTATGAGCGTCCAACTGATGAAGAAGGCAAGAAGATCCCAAGGTCAGAGATGACTGCAGATCAAAAGAAGCTTTACTCACAACATCACAAAGCTAGAGCAATTCTTCTAAGTGCTATCTCTTATGAAGAGTACCAGAAGATTACAGATCGTGAGTATGCAAAAGGCATTTTTGAATCCCTGAAGATGTCTCATGAAGGAAACAAGAAAGTCAAAGAATCAAAGGCATTGTCTTTGATCCAAAAGTATGAATCCTTCATCATGGAGCCAAACGAGTCCATTGAAGAAATGTTTTCCAGATTTCAGTTGCTTGTAGCTGGAATACGACCTCTCAACAAGAGCTACACAACGAAAGATCATGTCATAAGGGTCATCAGAAGTCTTCCTGAAAGCTGGATGTCCTTGGTGACTTCAATAGAGCTCACAAGAGATGTTGAGCGTATGAGTTTAGAAGAACTCATCAGCATACTGAAGTGCCATGAGCTGAAGCGCTCAAAGATGCAAGATCTGAGGAAGAAGTCAATAGCCTTAAAATCCAAATCTGAGAAGGCTAAAGCAGAGAAGTCAAAAGCTCTTCAAGCTGAAGCAGAAGAATCTGAAGAAGCATCAGAAGATTCTGATGAAGATGAGCTGACTCTGATCTCTAAAAGACTCAACCGTATCTGGAAGCATAGGCAGAGCAAGTACAAAGGCTCTGGAAAGGCCAAAGGAAAGTCTGAATCCTCAGGTCAGAAGAAGTCCTCAATTAAGGAAGTCACATGCTTTGAGTGCAAGGAATCAGGGCACTACAAAAGTGACTGTCCAAAATTAAAGAAGGACAAGAGGCCAAAGAAGCACTTCAAGACCAAGAAAAGTCTGATGGTGACTTTTGATGAATCAGAGTCAGAGGATGTTGACTCTGATGGTGAAGTCCAAGGACTCATGGCCATTGTCAAAGACAAAGGAGCAGAGTCAAAGGAAGCTGTTGACTCTGACTCAGAATCAGAAGGAGATCCTCATTCAGACGATGAAAATGAGGTATTCGCTTCTTTCTCAACCTCTGAACTGAAACATGCTTTGTCTGATATTATGGATAAGTATAACTCTTTATTGTCTAAGCATAAGAAGCTGAAAAAGAACTTATCTGCTGTCTCTAAAACTCCTTCCGAACATGAGAAAATCATTTCTGATTTGAAAAATGATAACCATGCTTTAGTAAATTCTAACTCTGTGCTTAAGAAACAAATTGCTAAGTTAGAAGAAGTTATTGCATGCGATGCCTCTGATAGTAAGCATGAATCTAAGTATGAAAAATCTTTTCAAAGATTCCTGGCTAAAAGCGTAGATAGAAGCTTGATGGCTTCATTGATCTATGGCGTGAGCAGAAATGGAATGCATGGCATTGGCTATTCTAAACCAATTAGAAATGAGCCTTCTGTGCCTAAAGCTAAATCTTTGTATGAATGCTTTGTTCCCTCTGGTACCACATTGCCTGATCCTTTACCTGCTGAAGCTGCTAAACCTCCTCTTAAAAAGGGATCTTTCTCCATGTCTAAATATCATGCAAAAATTCCTTTACATTATCATGTTGAGAAACCCAAGGTGATCAGAACCTCTGGGGTAACTAACAAGAGAGGACCCAGAAAGTGGGTACCTAAGGATAAGATTATCTATGTTGCAGATATCCTTGATAGCTCCACTAAAACACCAGTCATGGTATCTGGACAGTGGATGCTCGCGTCACATGACGGGAGAAAGGCGCATGTTCCAAGAATTAAAACTTAAGCCTGGAGGTGAAGTTGGCTTTGGTGGCAATGAAAAGGGTAAAATTGTTGGTACTGGTACTATTTGTGTAGATAATAGTCCATGCATTGATAATGTTTTATTGGTAGACGGCTTAACTCATAACTTATTGTCTATAAGTCAATTAGCTGACAAGGGTTATGATGTTATCTTTAATCAAAAGTCCTGCCGGGCTGTAAGTCAGATCGATGACTCTGTTCTGTTTAACAACAAGAGGAAGAACAACATTTATAAGATCAGATTATCTGAGTTGGAGGCTCAGAATGTGAAGTGCCTTCTGTCTGTTAATGAAGAGCAATGGGTATGGCATAGACGGTTAGGGCATGCCAATATGAGAAAGATTTCTCAGCTGAGCAAGCTAAACCTTGTCAGGGGCTTGCCCACTCCGAAGTTCTCTTCAGACGCTCTTTGTGAAGCATGTCAGAAAGGCAAATTCACAAAAGTCCCTTTCAAGGCAAAGAATGTTGTCTCAACCTCAAGGCCGTTGGAACTTCTGCATATCGACCTTTTTGGACCAGTGAAAACTGAGTCCATAGGTGGCAAAAGATATGGGATGGTCATTGTTGACGACTATAGCCGCTGGACATGGGTAAAGTTTCTAACCAGCAAGGATGAGTCTCATGTTGTGTTCTCTACCTTCATAGCCCAAGTGCAAAACGAGAAGGCTTGTAGGATTGTGCGTGTCAGAAGTGACCATGGTGGAGAGTTTGAGAATGACAAGTTTGAGAGTCTGTTTGATTCCTATGGAATTGCACATGATTTCTCTTGTCCCAGAACTCCTCAACAAAATGGTGTTGTTGAGAGGAAGAACAAAACTCTTCAGGAGATGGCTAGAACCATGCTCCAAGAAACTGGCATGGCTAAGCACTTTTGGGCAGAGGCAGTAAACACAGCGTGTTACATTCAGAACAGAATCTCTGTGAGACCAATTCTGAATAAGACTCCCTATGAATTGTGGAAGAACATAAAACCCAACATTTCTTACTTTCATCCTTTTGGTTGTGTTTGTTATGTTCTTAATACTAAGGATAGATTGCATAAATTTGATGCTAAGTCTTCTAAATGTCTATTACTTGGTTACTCTGAGAGATCTAAAGGTTTTAGATTTTATAATACTGATGCTAAAACTATTGAAGAATCTATTCATGTTAGATTTGACGATAAACTTGACTCTGACCAGTCAAAGCTAGTTGAGAAATTTGCAGATTTAAGTATAAATGTTTCTGACAAAGGCAAAGCTCCAGAGGAAGCTGAGCCAGAGGAAGATGAACCAGAAGAAGAAGCTGGTCCCTCTGATTCACAAACTCTGAAGAAGAGCAGAATCACTGCAGCTCATCCTAAGGAATTGATTCTGGGCAACAAAGACGAACCAGTCAGAACCAGATCAGCCTTCAGACCCTCTAAAGAGACCCTGCTTATTCTGAAAGGATTGGTATCCTTAATTGAACCCAAGTCAATTGATGAAGCTCTTCAGGACAAGGACTGGATTCTGGCCATGGAGGAAGAATTGAATCAATTTTCCAAGAATGATGTTTGAAGCCTAGTGAAGAAGCCTGAAAGTGTCCATGTAATTGGAACAAAATGGGTGTTCAGAAACAAGTTGAATGAGAAAGGAGATGTAGTCAGAAACAAGGCAAGGCTAGTCGCCCAAGGCTACAGCCAGCAGGAAGGAATAGACTACACAGAAACATTTGCTCCAGTAGCAAGACTAGAAGCAATCAGACTGTTGATCTCTTTCTCAGTGAATCACAACATAATTCTACATCAGATGGATGTTAAGAGTGCCTTCCTAAATGGATACATATCAGAGGAAGTCTACGTTCATCAACCCCCAGGTTTTGAGGATGAGAAGAATCCAGACCATGTGTTCAAGTTGAAGAAATCACTCTATGGTCTGAAGCAAGCTCCCAGAGCATGGTATGAGAGACTCAGCTCATTCCTTCTGGAGAATGAGTTTGTAAGGGGTAAAGTAGATACAACTCTCTTTTGCAAAACTTACAAAGATGATATCTTAATTGTGCAAATTTATGTTGATGATATTATATTTGGTTCTGCTAATCAATCTCTATGCAAAGAATTTTCTGAGATGATGCAGGCTGAATTTGAGATGAGTATGATGGGAGAACTTAAGTACTTTCTGGGAATACAAGTTGTAACGCCCCGATTTCTCGAGTGTTACACAGTAACTAATTAACCAATTTTCGTAAAGAGTTTTCGTCGATTCACTTATTAATCTTGAATTAATGATAAAAGTTCAATTTTACAAAATTCTCGAAACTTAACCATTTCAAACTTGCGGAAATAAACATCAACCTAGACCTCAAACTTTATTAATCATTGAAAAGAGTATGAAAGAAATATCCGGAAGAAAACTTCAAAGTAAATTACATCAAGTTAAACTATCTCAACTAAAATAAAGTAATGGTTCAATACTTCCAAAACTTGGTACTCTCAACCCAAAAGAAAAATGGATGTCTCACAACCCAACCATATCCTTGGCCCCTTCCTCTTTATCTTCTTCCTCTTCATCAGAAGTGTAGTCGTCATCAGAAGTGTAGTCGTCATCTGTAGTGGCTCGTCACGTAGCATCAACTCCCAAGAATGAGTCGTCGCCATTTTCTTCACGACCATCTACCCCCCCCCAAATAAACACATAGCAAACAAGCAGGGTCAGGTCCAACAAAAAGAATGATAATGACAAAATCAACAACAACATATATAATATAAGTACATTATATGTCTTTTATGGGAAAGAGTCAGTTACTAACGGAATCTCACTTCACACAACCCACCAAAACTTCCATGGCCATCTTCGTGCTTCCGCAGAGGCACGGTTATCACGGTGACCGCAGTCAACCAAATCACGTGGAGCCGCAATGATCCACAAAAGTTCACGGTGACCGCAGTCAACCAAATCACGTGAAGCCACACCGGCCCACAAGGTTCACGGGAGACCGCAGTCAACCCAAATAACTCCCTCGCGTGCAAGGTACCATCGTTCTCATGGACCATAGTCTACCTGACCTATGTCCAAATTATTCACATTTACTTGCAAGCGAGTTTATTACACTTTTCTCTTTGTTAAGTCTCTAAAGTCAATCCTAGAGTCTTATCATACTCTTTATACAACAACCTTCACAACACAACATTCACAGGTTACAAGGGAATTACGGCTAGGTGAGCGACCCTTGAACCATTAACTGAGAAAATAAATATAATCCACGTAAAGGAACGCAAGAACATTCACTCATGCATAATATATCATCGCAACTCCAACATATTGACAGCAGAAACAACTTTCACAAAAAATAGAGACACAAAATGCATCTTTCAACCAAAAATCACGTATGATACCTTTCTAGAAAGCTATTTTAAATATCTACAACTCTCTAGTTACACACTTGTTCATTTGAGTCCCATAATTAGGTGATATTAGGCCTTAAAGCTAACTGTCCGGAACAGGAAAAACAGCAGGTGTGACAGTTACTACACACGACCCCCAGATCACATTACTAAACCAAAAATTATGTTTTTTATATGTCTGGAAAGATATTTCGAAAATCTATAACTTTCATTTTAATCACTTTTTTATTTGATGACCATAAACAGGTAAAAAGGGGCTCTGAAGTCCGCTGTCCAGTACAGGAAACTGGCAGCGAAACTCCCATGGCTCTATGGTTTTCAAAAATAATTTTCCTTCCTTCCCCTTTGATCATGGCAATCTTGGTACAGCCCCATCAACCCAAATATCCACTCAAAATTTCAGAACCAAACATTTAGCAAGGATCATGTTATAACAAGTGCAAAATAGCACAAAACTTAACAAATACCAAGGCAACTCGCAAAAAAATCATAGATTCAGATCATAAACAACGTTTGAGAATCATATTCATGGCTATTCAAGAGAAAAATTCCAGCAAGCAAGCATGTACAGGAAATCATGCAAAAACAGTCCAAAACTCAAGTTGTTTCTCATGGCAATTCATGGCATATTCCCTAAAGAACCTACCCATTCCTAGAACCAGCCCTTACCTTGGGTTCTTGGTCTGAAAAGAAGAAGCTTTGGTGATGAACACGGTTCAGAAACGTTGCTGTCCACGTTCTCAGCTTCTCTCGCCGTCCCTCTTCTCTCCCTCGCGCGCGATCTCCTCCACTCCCTTGCGCGCGCTACACGGTGATGGTTATGGCTTGGGCGGCGGCGGCTTCTCTTGCTCTCTCTCGAGTTCTCTCTTTTCTCTCTTCTGTATGCTTCCCTTTCTGTTCTTACGTGAGTTTGTGCAGGTTCTGTTCTGATTGTGAAAGAATAGGGTTTTCCCCCCTCTAGACTAAACCCCATGCAAAGTGGGCTAGGGTTTCAATATTCTTTTCAAGCCCGAACCCTTGACCCGTCAATTTAGTTCTTAATCTGGTCTAAACTCAATTAAAACCCAAGTTGACAGTTCTAATCTGCCAGCTATCAAACATTAACTAAAACTTCAATTTTATTCAAACTTCCATAAAATTATTCCAAATTGAACTTAGGGCCTTACAATACCACCCCCCCTTAAAATAGTTTCGCCCACGAAACTTAAGGGTTTACAAACAAATCGGGGTGTGACTCCCGCATCTTATCTTCTAACTCCCAGGTCGCGTCGCCAGTCTCTTGGTTCCACACGACCTTCACTAAAGGCACCTCCTTGTTTCTTAAGCGCTTTATGCTTCGGTCGACGATCTTGATGGGTGGCACCTCCATTGTCAGATCATCTCTCAGCTGTATGTCGTCTGGCGTAATCACATGCGAATCATCTGCCATGTACTTCCGCAACTGTGACACATGAAGAACGTCATGGATGTTGGATAGAAACGGTGGTAGGGCGATCCTGTACGCCACCGGTCCAACTCGCTCCGTGATCTGGTATGGCCCAATAAACTTCGGAGTAAGCTTCTTGGACTTGATTGCCCTTCCGACACCTGTCATCGGGGTAACCCGCAAGAAGACATGGTCTCCGGCCTGAAATTCCAACTCCTTTCGTCGGTTGTCGGCGTAACTCTTTTGGCCACTCTGCGCGGTTCTCATCTTTTCCTGAATTCTCCTGACTTCCTCGGTGGTCTGTTGCACCAATTCCGGGCCAATCACCAAATTTTCTCCATCTTGATGCCAGCATAAGGGCGTACGACACCTCCGACCGTACAAAGCTTCGTAAGGTGCCATGCCGATGCTCGCATGGAAACTATTGTTGTAAGTGAATTCGATCAATGGCAGCATCTCATCCCAACTGCCCTTGTGATCCAACACACAGGCCCGTAGCAAATCTTCCAGCGACTGGATTGTCCTCTCTATCTGCCCATCGGTTTGCGGATGATAGGCAGAGCTCAATCTCAACTTAGTTCTGAGGGCCTGCTGCAAGGCTCCCCAAAAGTGAGAGGTAAACCTCGGATCTCTGTCTGACACGATGTTGGTCGGCACACCATGCAGACGCACAACCTCAGCCACATAAATCTCCGCCAATTTCTCCACCTTGTACTTCAGGTTGATCGGAATAAAATGAGCGGTCTTTGTCAAACGATCAACAACAACCCAAATTGCATCGAACTTCCTCCGAGTTAAAGGTAAAGCCGTCACGAAGTCCATAGAAATACTGTCCCACTTCCACTCTGGGACATCTAGTGGTTGCAGCTTCCCTGCGGGCTTCTGATGCTCTACCTTCGCCTTCTGACATGTCAGGCAAGTAGAAACATACTCAGCAACCTGCTTCTTCATCCCAGGCCACTAGAAGTGAAGTTTCAAGTCCTGATACATCTTGTTCATTCCGGGATGGATGCTCAGTCTACTCTTGTGTCCCTCATCCAGGATCAATCTTCTCATCTCTGCATCGTCAGGCACACATATCCGTCCCTTGCATCGCAGAATATTGTCATTCCCAATAGAGAACTCTGGTGCCTTTCCCTGAGTCACACGGTTTCGCCACTCAGCTATCCCTTCATCAGTCTCTTGTCTAGACTTGATCTCTTCCAAAAGTCCACTTGACACCGTCACCATTCCGAAACTCAGTCTTCCTGGTGCGAGCTTAACGTCCAAGCTCAGATCTCGGAAAGCCTCCAACAGTTCTAACTCCTTGACCATCATTGAGGACACATGTATAGCCTTCCGGCTGAGAGCGTCGGCTACGAAATTGCTTTTCCCCGGATGGTACTGTAGAGTGAACTCATAGTCCTGAAGGAATTCCATCCACCTCCGCTGCCTCATGTTCAGATCCTTCTGATCAAATAAGTACTTTAAACTCTTATGATCGCTGTAGATCGTGAACGTACTGCCATAGAGATAGTGTCTCCAAATCTTGAGAGCATAAACTATGGCAGCCAACTCCAAGTCATGTGTGGGGTAGTTCTTCTCATGAGTCTTCAACTGCCTTGAAGCATAGGCAATTGCTTTCTTATCTTGCATCATTACACAACCCAGACCATTGTGTGACGCATCACAGTACACGTCATAAGGTTCTCCTTCCTTAGGTAAAGCTAGTATGGGTGCGGTGGTCAGCCGCTTCTTCAACTTCTGGAAACTAGCCTCACACTTCTATGTCCACGCAAACGGTTGATTCTTCTTCGTCAACTGGGTCAACGGCGAAGTCAACTTTGCATAATCTTTGACGAATCGTCTATAGTAGCCAGCAAGCCCAACAAAGCTTCTGATGTCGCTTGCCGTCTTAGGTTGCTCCCATGACAGAATCGTCTCGATCTTGCTAGGGTCCATTGCCACACCCTGACTTGATATGACATGCCCCAAAAATTTCACCTCCTCCATCCAGAACTCACACTTTGAGCCGTTCGCATACAGTTGTTTCCCTCGCAACACGCCCAACACCTAGCGCAGATGCTCCTCATGTTCCTCTCTACTCTTCGAGTAGATTAGGATGTCATCGATGAATACTACCACGAACTTGTCCAGGAATGGTCTGAACACTCTATTCATGTAGTCCATGAACATTGCGGGTGCATTAGTAACTCCAAACGGCATCACAAGATATTCATAATGCCCGTATCGGGTCCTGAATGCGGTCTTCTGGATGTCCGATTCCTTGACTCGGATCTGATGGTATCCCGACTTAAGGTCTACCTTCGAGAAGATCACCGCTCCTCTAAGTTGATCCATCAAGTCGTCTATCCGAGGCATCGGATAACAGTTCTTCACTGTCACCTTGTTCAGCTGCCGGTAATCCACACACAATCTGGACTTCCCATCCTTCTTCTTTACCAATAGCACAGGTGCACCCCATGGCGATACGCTAGGTCGAATGAATCCCTTTGAGGATAGATCATCCAACTGCTGTGCCAATTCTGCCAAGTACCACGGCAATGGTACTAACTTCAGACAATCTCAATCAAACAACCATCTTAGCACACAAGTCTACCCAACCTCACCGCGGAACTTTGAAAGCATCTTTATCAAAACAAAAACATCAACGAGTTCGGAAACTCGTAATCCCAAAACCCTTAGTGCTCTGGTTTCTCAACCGGAGCTCTGATACCACAATGTAACGCCCCGATTTCTCGAGTGTTACACAGTAACTAATTAACCAATTTTCGTAAAGAGTTTTCGTCGATTCACTTATTAATCTTGAATTAATGATAAAAGTTCAATTTTACAAAATTCTCGAAACTTAACCATTTCAAACTTGCGGAAATAAACATCAACCTAAACCTCAAACTTTATTAATCATTGAAAAGAGTATGAAATAAATATCCGGAAGAAAACTTCAAAGTAAATTACATCAAGTTAAACTATCTCAACTAAAATAAAGTAATGGTTCAATACTTCCAAAACTCGGTACTCTCAACCCAAAAGAAAAATGGATGTCTCACAACCCAACCATATCCTTGGCCCCTTCCTCTTTATCTTCTTCCTCTTCATCAGAAGTGTAGTCGTCATCAGAAGTGTAGTCGTCATCTGTAGTGGCTCGTCACGTAGCATCAACTCCCAAGAATGAGTCGTCGCCATTTTCTTCACGACCATCTACCCCCCCCCCAAATAAACACATAGCAAACAAGCAGGGTCAGGTCCAACAAAAAGAATGATAATGACAAAATCAACAACAATGTAACACCCCGATTTCGGTGGCGTCACTTTAGTAACCAAAATAAACTTAATGCGGAAAAACGTGAATATTTTTTTTTCGATAATAACTAAGACAAGACTGAATTAAATAAAACTCAAATGCTAAAAGGTAATAAAACTAATATACAATATATAAACAGCCCCCGCTGTAAGTAACAACCTCGTCACGAGTAACCTCCAGTGACGGAAAGAAAAGTGCAACGCCCGTAGGCAATATATACAAACCAAATGAAAAGGGTGAAGTGCCCGCAACACCATCCCTCAAAACTGAGAATCAGCTGACCCAATGGCCTGAAAATAAGACCTCCTAAGTCCAACCAACTCTCTATGATTCCCGTAAGGAAACCACACAAAAAGCTATAGGCGGATCTACCCTGTCCCCTAAGTAACAAATGAAGCAAGACTGTCAGAGCTAAAACTCTACTCCTACACTAATCCTAACTCGAGGAGCTCATACCAACACTCAAAACTATGTGCTAGCATGATCGTCGTCTGAATCAGAATCCAGAACGACCAAGTCTACCAACCCTATCCGTCCTCCCCTCGCAACCGCAGTACGCTCCGATGCTGGACTCACGGGCTTAGGGCCCGAACCCTGATCATCAATGATCGCAACAGAGGGTGCACTAGACCCTGCTGAAGGCACTCCCACTGGAATCTCCTCTGAGGGATCCTCCTCCTCTGAAGATGACGGTGGCGGCGGTGCTCCTCCGAATCCTGGTCCGCAGTGAACGCCCGGTGGCAAGTTGAAGCTGATAGAGCATCGCCTCAACACTCCTGACCTCAAGAGTCCTCCACTGTCCACGTGGTCCTCCATGATGCGCCCCGAATACGTCGCTCAATGGCTCGCGGGGTCAACCACCCACGACCCGGGGTCGTCCTGATCGATCATCTCGTACCTAATCCCCCCCGAAGGGTGGACCATGGTGAACCAGTCCGCAATATTCATCTGACAAAAGGCGTTGTCCGCCAAAGCACACACAGAAGACGCGAGGGTCAACTCTAAAGAACTATGTAGATAATAAACCCAATAGGTACAAATAATAAATAGCCACTTAGGCTTATAACTAGAGATGTCATTCCTAGGGTTGCATGTTCCATATCGAACGTAAATGACAACAATAACAAATAGCATGTTCCAAATAGGATTGACAAATAACAATCACACTCGAAAACTAAATTAGTATGTATGTTGCATGATATGCAATGCAGGTTAACCCAGTCAACCAATATGCAATCCGGAACGGATGGACATCATCGGATCAGCCCTTCACCAGCCACGGTGGTGCCATTTCGGCCCGTGATGCCTCTTACTCCAACATCATCATGTAGCCAGATCAGCATAAAACCCGAAGGCCTGCCATTTCGGTCTGCTACTAAGAGTCACCTAGCAGCTCTCTTACGCGGAAATCCTGGTCTTATAACCAATTTTGGAATCCGCCGTGGTCCGGTATCTCGCCGTGTTTAAACCACTTAATGAGTGCATGCAATGCAGTGATTAGCCAAACAACGTCTCCGACCTCACTCGACACGTCGCCACGTGTTCTAGCTAAATTAATGTCTCTAAAAGCTTACCCTAAGGTAAAGTCGATTCTGCGACAAAATACAATAATCATTAAACGAGTGCAACCACTCACGATGACTCTTCGGGTCATCAATACTCTCACGAAGTCTCACGCTTCAGTGAAGTTTCATGCTCTCACAAGGTCTCACGCCTCAGTGGAGTTCCATGCTTTCCACAAGGTCTCACGCCTCAGTGGAGTATCACAAATTCACAAGGTCTCACGCCTCAGTGAAGCTTCTCGGCTCATCCCTTGGATGGCTAACAAACTGCTCAACGAGCGAAGGAGTACCAACATACTCAGAACTTACCAAACTCCTCAACACTTGGATCCGACGACACTCCTCGTTTTCCCAAAACTATGATTTGACTTCCAATGCTTTCCTTCGAGGTTATTATCATTACTTAAAGATTTTGAGGTTATTTAAGGTCTTATGAATTTTCTTTATAAAATAGATTCCATTTTGTCTTATCGCAAGTCTTATACATTTGCAGGATCTCCCAATCCCAAGTCGCTTCCAGAGGATGTCTCGATCCACTAAACAAAATTAAGGCCCGAACCTCGTTCGTCCTATCAAACTTTCTCAAAACTCTCAAAATAAAATCGGCATGACCTGCCCGCTATTCTCACCATTCAGAATCTCAGATTCCAGTACAAAGCATATTTAAATCATCACAATCAACAACATGTCATATAACAATAAATCGCATCATAAACACTTAGCACTTAGCATATAAAGCATGCACCACACATCCTAGATTACCCACATAGCACATAGCATGTAAGACAATCTCAAAAACATTCAGTAGATGAATCATCTACATTGTCAGCCGAAGCCTCAGAAAACATTTTCCAATCACACACAATTCCAGTGCATAAACAGTAAACAATGTCGAAACATCGACCCTAAGCATTAACTAGAGATTCAGTGAGAAGCCCTCACCTGAAGGTTCTCCAGTATGATCGTCAAGCGCTTCCTCGCACTCAAAGTGTTGTTCCTCAGAGAAATCCTCAAAAGCACCTTTACAACAAAATCACAGAATACTATAAGAATCTATCGAAAACTAAGCTATCGATACTTACTAAGGTTACTCGAAGTTGAAGGTATGAAAAACGGTAGAAAGGGGGGTTTGAATAACGTTTTCAGTACAAAACTACCACCTTAAAGATTTTAACAAATCTTTTCGAGAACTAAGTGCAAAAGATAGAGATAGAAAAGCACACAAGGATTTTATCCTGGTTCACTTGATAAATCACTCAAGCTACTCCAGTCCACCCGTTAAGGTGATTTCTTCCTTCTTAGAATGAAGGCAATCCACTAATCAGGTAAGAGTTACAACTGCACTTGAAACCTACAAGTGACTAACAATTACACTGACTTAGCTCACACTAAGATTCACTCTCTTAGTCTTCTCTAGGATCCGATCAACCTTGATCTCCTAAAGGAAAAATCAAACAACTGTTTGAGGTTGGTGTTTACAAGGGTTTGCTTCTGAATAAGCTGAGTGTAAACTAAAATAAATTACAAGATGAAAGAAAGCTTAGAATATTTTGAATATCTTGCGCGTGTGTTGCTTCTTCTATTCACTTCTCTTTTTCTATTCTCGCCGCTTCTTTCAATCTTCAGCCTCTATATATACTCCAAGGATTAGGGTTGAGCGTTGCATGGAAATGCTACCGTTGGAGGGCAGTTCTGGAAAATCCAGCTTCTGCTGTGGCTGAGAACGTTAGGTAGGTCGTCAGGAAGGTACACTTGCTTTTGTACTTGGATAGCGACTTGACCTTTTAACCTAGGAGACTTCTGATCAGAGGAATGCTTCGTATTGGAACTTGTGAAGCCGGTTGATCAGAGTCAGAGGGAAAGCGCAGATCCTCTGACCATTGTATCTTCTGATTCTGAACTCAGAGGGAAGAACATGGCCTTCAGAGTTTCTTGCTTCTGGACTTCAGAGTTTCCACTATTCAGCTTCTGGATCTTCAGAGTCTTCTACACCATCGGAACATCTGAACCTTCAGTGTTTCTTGGTTGTCAGAGCTTCTGGATCTTCAGAGCTTCTAGCGACTGAGTCCTCATCAGAGTTTGTATAGCTTCAGATCTTCTGAAGCTTTTCCACTGTTCATACTGAACATGGTGAATGCGAAAGCGTTGCTTGGGTTACCCTTTATACACAGTGCTTCTGATTTGTGTGAAATTGAGTCAGGGTCAGAGCCTGTAAATAGCACACTCAGAAAAAACACGTTAGAGTACCACAATTGTTCATATCAAAAGGTTAACTTGTAATCATCAAAACATAGAGTTGTACTACTAGATCAAAACTTGATCTTACAATCTCCCCCTTTTTGATGATGACAAAACTAAGATTTTTGATGAACAATTCTTAAACATTAAACTGAATTCACTCAGAGTTTAGAGATATAGAATAAGACTTATCCTGATGTGAATAGTTTATCTTGCTCATTCTGAATTCAAGTCACTGCTTGATTCTGAGCTTAGCTCCCCCTGAATCTAATACTTGATGAAAACGTTAGTAAAGTCTAGATTCTGAGCTAAATCATATAAGAGTTCAGAGTGAAAAGCTTATGACATAGATGAAAAACGAATAATCAGAGCGCATAAGTGATCAGAGTCATGGACAAGGTATCAGAGTCTTGGGTATCAGAGTCAACTTAGAAACACTTCAGAAGAAGTGAAATGTATTCCTTGTATTTGCCCAGTGACACATCTATGGTCATGAAGGTGGAACTCTTAAAATCTCCAAAAGAAAAATAAGTCACACTAACACATCTTACACATCAAAAACTGGGTTTACTCCCCCTTTTTGTCATAAGCAAAAAGCTCGGGGTGTGAAAAACTTAGCTTGAAGTACAAGGTACTCCCCCTTAGAGAAGGTCTAAGTTGAAAGAAAATGAAGACGATGTAAGAATCAGAGTGAGGCGATAATAAATAGAAGAGTTAATGCAAGGGATGAACGTTTACCACCGGTCAAGTGAGTAAATAGAAGGGTCAGTTACCAAGTACTTAACCTCGAGAAACTGTAAGAGCATTAACTTTCAGAGAGAAAGTGAAGCCTATATAAAGCGTTGGAGAGAAAGGTAAGCGTCACAGCTCGAATAATTTTCAGTAAGAAAAATGGCATCATACAGAATGGCATTAGAAGAGCTCAGAAGGAAGGCGTTTGAGGAAGATATGTTCCTCAATATTAGGCATCCCGATGGTACAAAGACCATACAAGAGCTGACGAAGACACTGCTGGAAGAAGATCTTGGTCCAGAGATGGAGAAAGATCTGAAGGAGTTCCTCTGCTTCGTGGAAGAGATTCAGGAGCTTTGCCAGCGGGAGCTGAATCTGCTGGAAGAGAAGGAGACTGTGGAAAAGAGACTCAAGACGACAGAAGATAGTCTAGAAAAAGATGATCTGAGCATCAAACTTGGCAACATAGAGTATGCATTGGATCGTCTGGAGAAGGAAAGAGTGGAGCAGCGCCAAGAATGCAGAAGAATGAGGAAGGATCCTCCATTCTAGATATAGGGAATAATGTATGATGGAAAAAATTATGATGTAAACATAGAACAATTATGAATAAAACAGGTTTTGCAAACATATGTGACACAAATATATATAGATATATGCATATAGAATCACAAATGAACAAATTAAAGTAAGTAAATAAGCAGAGTTTAAATAAAGCAACGTTAAATAAAAAGAAAAAGGAAGAAAAAGAAGAGATCCTAAAAACTAAGATTTGTCAGTACGGCGCAGAAGTTCCATCATCATGTGCTTCATCTCAATCAGCATGGATTCATGAGTGTCAAGACGTTGTTCCATGATGTCGAGTCTGGATGAGCTTGTCGGAGTAGAGCTGGAAGGAACGTTCTGAGCAGCTTGAGGTTCTGGAATGGAAGCAGAAGCAGCAGGAGTAAACAGAACTGGTGCAAGTCGCTCTGCCTCAGCTTCAGCTTCAAGACGTTCTGCCTCAAGTCTGGCTTGTTCAGCCTGAGCTGCTGCTTGACGGGCAGCTTCTTCTTCTTGTTCTTTCTGTCTCTTGGCTTCTTCAATGGCTTCAAGAAGCTTGGTTCTCTGTTCGAGTTCATGAAGAGCCACCCTCCTAGCAAACCTTTGCTTTGCAGCCTCAATGCTCTGACTTCCCTCTGCATGCAGGAGCTGCAGCATAACGGGAAACTGAGCCACCAGCCAAGTGCTCAAATTGTTCCACTCATCAGCCACATTTTCAGCATTCTCACTGAGGTCAGTCTGACCGTGCACATTGCGGAGCCTCAAGGAGGCTTCATGATTGAAAATATTGATGCACTCAGAGAGAGATGTGGGTTGAAGGTGAGTATAGGGAATGATGGAGAGGTTGGGTGCAGGAGAGGCTGGGTGATTGCTGCTATGAGCTTCAGAGGCACCTTGTGGAGAACCAATGTTAATTATGAGAGCATTGGGTTCAGAGGTTCCACGGTGAGGGTCTGAAGTTTCAACCAGAGGGTGAGGTGATCTAACCGAGGATTGGTTAGATACTGATTGTTCAGGTTCAGGGTCTGGTTGAATTGGCTCTTGTTGGTCAGGGACAGGGTGAGCCTGTTGGACTAAGGGGTCTGCCTCTTGGATAGGATTGGCCAAGATAGGTTCATCTGGGTCAACTAGACGTTCAGGTCTAGGGCCAGGATATTGCCTAGGGCTTGGACAGGTAAGGTAATATTCTTCCAAGGCAGATACCTTCTCTTTCCTAACCTCCATGAATTTTCTAAGTGATTCAGAGGTATTGGAGGGAGGAGAGTCAAAGACATTGATGGGGAAGGATACAGGTGTGAAGGCTGATGAAGAGTCTGTATCCGTGGTTCTGACAACAGGACGTGCTGATGCTCTGGGAGCAGAGTGATCAGACGTTCTGGGTTGTGGTTCTGTTGGTTTGGGTTCTGATTGGTTGGAGATGATGGGTTCAGAAGTTAATGGGTCGTATGGAATGGTAAGGAGAGAGGTTGGATCTTCTGACCTAGAGGGTTGGTTCTGAAGCAAATTCCAGAGTGGTGCTTCAGTAGGAGAAGGTTGAAAGAATGAAGATCTTGGGGAATGTGGTGGAGAGGTGGTTTGTGCGGCTGGCTGGGATTCATGAATAGGAGTGAGGGGATTTGAAGAGTGTTGGAGTAAGGCAGAAATTGGGAGTGCATCAAATAAATTCAAATCATCATCAGAGGTAAGTGCAGGCTTACTTGTATGTGCTGATGATCGAGTCACTCTGGCAGGAGGTTCAGTCCTTCTGACCTCTGCAGCAGCTGGTTCCACCCGAGTAGGCTTCACCACAATTCTGACTTTCTTCTGCTTCTTCTTTGGAGGACCATCCTCACTATCATCACCATCATCATCATCAGGCTTGCTCTTCGCCTTCTTGACCAGAGGGACATCAGATTCCTCTGAGGATTCGTCCAGAACCATCTTCCTCTTGGTTTTCTTCTTGGGAGGAGAAGGAAACTCTGGAGCTGGTGGAAGTCTGCTGACGAAATCATCAAGGTCAATCTCGAATCCTTGAGCCCTGAGGTCTTCAACATAGCATCTGATGGCTTCAGGATGGTCTGCTTGAGTCCACAGAGGGTAGTCATTCAGAGGCATTCTTCTTCCTCTGATCTCAGAAGATGTGTCCTCATGAGCAGGAGCAATCTTCTTCTGGACTAAGCCCATCTTCTTCAGAGAGTTGGCAGTGAAGACATCGCTGACGATTGTGCTCAGGTCCTCTGTGCAACCAGTCTCGATCAAATCTTGCACCAGGTTGCTTTCAATGAGAAAGTCTGAGAGCAGCCTCCCAAAAGGGATATATTTGATGGCTGACTTGATGGAGGAGGTGGTGCGAGACTTCCGGATGCATTCCTTCAAATAGGAGAACAGGAAGTAGGGAAGGCAGATCTTCTCCTTGTCTTGAATGAAGAACAGCATCGCCTTCTGATTGAAGTTGATGTAGTCTGGAGAACTGCCCTTTGGTCGTTGATTGATGCAGTGGAGCAAGATCTTGTGCCAGATTCTCAGTTTGGGGTGAAGGTCCATCACTTTGTAGCTCGTCTTGCCCGGTTTGAAAGTGGTGTACAGGGCCTTGTTGACGATGTCCTTGGTTCTGGGTTTCAGCTTCGATTCCGTCAGTGAGAACCGATACCCATGAGCAGTTTCTGCACCTAGCAGATTCACGAATGACTTCTCCGTGATGATGATCTTCCTACCCAGTATGTAAGAGACCACCTGAGTGTCATCACAATCAGCGTGCTTCCAGAATTCCTTTACTAGCTTCTCATACACCGGTCCTCGAAGTCGATTGAAGTAGTTTCCCCAACCTTGAGCTTGGACTTCAGGACGGAGATCAAACCCATTTGCAGCCAAGTTGTCGAGGTTGAATCTCCATTCTGCAAGGACTTGGAGTTCCTCAGGAGGAAATACACAGTGAACGGCACAGCCCCGTTCTGCAATAGGAACAATCTTCTCTTGAGCTTGAGCTTGTTCTTGTGCTGGGTTCTCAGAGCCCCGTTGACCCGTTGCCAACCCGACTACCATGTGAGGGAACTGAGGTGCATCTGCAGTAGATCTTCTGGTTTGTCTCACCATTTTGAAGAGGTTGAAGGTTTGAGGTAGAAGATGAAGTTTGAAGGATGAAGAGAGATCGAGAGAGAAATCACGAAGGAAGCGGTTTTGAAAAGCAGGGAGTGCGAGAGTGAAAACCGGAAGTGAGAGAGAACGTGTGTGTATAGTGGGTTTTATCAAATAACCGTTGTTGATTCAAAAAGCACTTTAAGATCAACGGTTGAAAATTAAAGATAGACAGTAACAGTAAAATACACAATCACACACAGAAGATAAGCATATCTACACGCAATCACTACAGACTGTCACACGGGCACAAGGAACTATGCATCAGAAATTCTGACGCACGTGTTGTTGTCTCAGCTTCAGAGTCAGTACCAGTGGGCACACACACTCTGATTGAGTTACCTTCTGGACTAGACATCTTCTGATCAAGAAGTATCATAGTCAGAGGTTCTGATCTATCTTCACTCTGGACAAAAGTCCATGTTTAGATTTTTCAGGATAAAATTAAATCTATCTTCAGCTAAGGGCTTTGTAAAGATATCTGCCCATTGATGGTCAGTATCAACAAACTTCAGAAGAAGTACGCCCTTCTGCACATAATCTCTAATGAAGTGATACTTTACCTCAATGTGCTTTGCCCTTGAATGCAAGATAGGATTCTTGCTCAACGAAATTGCAGCAGTGTTATCACAATAGATTGGGATATTGCTCTCAAGGATCTGATAATCCTCCAGCTGATGTTTCATCCAGAGCATCTGAGTGCTGCATATTGCTGCTGAGATATATTCTGCCTCTGCAGTTGATAGAGCAATGGTTGATTGCCTCTTGCTTGCCCATGAGACTAGATTGCTTCCCAGAAATTGACAATTTCCAGAAGTACTTTTTCTCTCTGTTCTATCTCCAGCATAATCAGCATCACAATAACCTGAAAGCTTATACTCTGATGTTTTCTTATACATCAAGCCAAGGTTAGTGGTGCCTTTCAGATACCTTAGGATCCTCTTAACAGCAGTTAAGTGGGTTTCCCTTGGATCTGATTGGAAACGAGCACATAAATGAACACTAAATAATATGTCTGGCCTAGATGCAGTTAAGTATAGAAGTGAACCTATCATGCCACGATAGAGCTTCTGACATACTTTACCACTTATATCTTCTTTTTCCAGAATGCATGTTGGATGCATTGGAGTCTTGGCCACTGTAGATTCCAGCATATTGAACTTCTTCAGAAGTTCCTTAGTGTACTTGCTCTGATGGATATATGTTCCTTCTGGTGTTTGATCAACTTGTATTCCCAGAAAGTACTTTAATTCTCCCATCATACTCATCTCAAATTCAGCCTGCATCATCTCAGAAAATTCTTTGCATAGAGATTGATTAGCAGAACCAAATATAATATCATCAACATAAATTTGCACAATTAAGATATCATCTTTATAAGTCTTGCAAAAGAGAGTTGTATCTACTTTACCCCTTACAAACTCATTCTCCAGAAGGAATGAGCTAAGTCTCTCATACCATGCTCTGGGAGCTTGCTTCAGACCGTAGAGTGATTTCTTCAATTTGAACACATGGTCTGGTTTCTTTTCATCTTCAAAACCTGGGGGTTGATGAACATAGACTTCCTCTGAGATATAACCATTTAGGAAGGCACTCTTTACGTCCATCTGATGTAGAACTATGTTGTGATTTACTGAGAAAGAAATCAATAGTCTGATTGCTTCCAGTCTTGCTACTGGAGCAAATGTTTCAGTGTAGTCTATTCCTTCCTGCTGGCTGTAGCCTTGAGCAACTAGCCTTGCCTTGTTTCTGACTACATCTCCTTTCTCATTTAGCTTGTTTCTGAATACCCATTTTGTTCCAATAACATGGACATTCTCAGGCTTCTTCACTAAGCTCCAAACATCGTTCTTGGAGAATTGATTCAATTCTTCTTCCATGGCCAGAATCCAATCCTTGTCCTGAAGAGCTTCATCTATGGACTTGGGTTCAATTAAGGACACCAATCCTTTCAGACTCAGCAAGGTCTCTTCAGAGGGTCTGAAGGCAGATCTGGTTCTGACTGGTTCATCTTTGTTGCCCAGAATCAATTCCTTAGGATGAGCTGCAGTGATTCTGCTCTTCTTCAGAGTTTGTGAGTTAGAGGGACCAGCTTCTTCCTCTGGTTCATCTTCCTCTGGCTCAACTTCCTCTGGAGCTTTGCCTTTGTCAGAAACATTAATGCTTAAATCTGCAAACTTTTCAACTAGCTTTGACTGGTCAGAGTCAAGCTTATCATCAAATCTAACATGAATAGATTCTTCAATAGTCTTAGCATCAGTATTATAAAATCTAAAACCTTTAGATCTATCAGAATAACCAAGTAATAGACACTTAGAAGATTTAGCATCAAATTTATGCAATCTATCCTTAGTATTGAGAACATAACAAACACAGCCAAAAGGATGAAAATAAGAAATGTTGGGTTTTATGTTCTTCCACAATTCATAAGGAGTCTTATTCAGAATTGGTCTCACAGAGATTCTGTTCTGAATGTAACATGCTGTATTTACTGCCTCTGCCCAAAAGTGCTTAGCCATGCCAGTTTCTTGGAGCATGGTTCTAGCCATCTCCTGAAGAGTTCTATTCTTCCTCTCAACAACACCATTTTGTTGAGGAGTTATGGGACAAGAGAAATCATGTGTAATTCCATAGGAATCAAACAGACTCTCAAACTTGTCATTCTCAAACTCTCCACCATGGTCACTTCTGACACGCACAATTCTACAAGCCTTCTCGTTTTGCACTTGAGCAATGAAGGTAGAGAACACAGCATGAGACTCATCCTTGCGGGTTAGAAACTTTACCCATGTCCAGCGGCTATAGTCATCAACGATAACCATCCCATATCTCTTGCCACCTATAGACTCAGTTTTCACTGGTCCAAACAGGTCGATATGCAGAAGTTCTAACGGCCTTGAGGTTGAGACAACATTCTTTGCCTTGAAAGGGACTTTTGTGAATTTGCCTTTCTGACATGCTTCACAAAGAGCGTCTGAAGCGAACTTCAGATTGGGTAAGCCCCTGACAAGGTTTAGCTTGCTCAGCTGAGAAATCTTTCTCATACTGGCATGCCCTAACCGTCTATGCCATACCCACTGCTCTTCATTAACAGACAGAAGGCACTTCACATTCTGAGCCTCCAACTCAGATAATCTGATCTTATAAATGTTGTTCTTCCTCTTGCTGTTAAACAGAACAGAGCCATCGATCTGACTTACAGCCCGGCAGGACTTTTGATTGAATATAACATCATAACCCTTGTCAGCTAATTGACTTATAGACAATAAGTTATGTGTTAAGCCGTCTACCAATAAAACATTATCAATGCATGGACTACTATCTACACATATAGTACCAGTACCAATAATTTTACCCTTTTCATTTCCTCCAAAGCCAACTTCGCCTCCAGGCTTAAGTTTCAGCTCTCGGAACATACGCTTTTCTCCCGTCATGTGACGCGAGCATCCACTGTCCAGATACCATGATTGGTGTTTCAGTGGAGCTATCAAGGATATCTGCAACATAGATAATCTTGTCCTTAGGTACCCACTTTCTGGGTCCTCTTTTGTTAGTTACCCCAAAGGTTCTGATCACCTTGGGTGTCTCAACATGATATTTTAAAGGAATATTTGCATGATATTTAGTCATAGAGAAAGATCCCTTTTTAAGAGGGTTTTTAGCAACTTCAGCAGGTACAGGATCAGGCAATATGGTACCAGAGGGAACAAAGCATTCATACAAGGATTTAGCTTTAGACACAGAAGGCTCATTTCTAATTGGTTTAGAATAGCCAATGCCATGCATTCCATTTCTGCTTACACCATAGATCATTGAAGCCATTAAGCTTCTATCTACGCTTTTAGCCAGAAATCTTTGAAAAGATTTTTCATACTTAGATTCATGCTTACTATCAGAGGCATCGCAGGCAATAACTTCTTCTAACTTTGCAATTTGATTCTTAAGCACAGAGTTAGAATTAACTAAAGCATGGTTATCATTTTTCAAATCAGATATGATTTTCTCATGTTCAGAAGGAGTTTTAGAAACAGCAGATAAGTTCTTTTTCAGCTTCTTATGCTTAGACAACAAGGAGTTATACTTATCCATGATATCAGACAAAGCATGTTTCAGTTCAGAGGTAGAGAAGGAAGCAAATACCTCATTTTCATCGTCAGAGTCTGGATCTCCTTCTGATTCTGAGTCAGAGTCAACAGCTTCCTTTGACTCTGTTCCTTTGTCTTTGACAATAGCCATGAGTCCTTGGACTTCACCATCAGAGTCAACATCCTCTGACTCTGATTCATCGAATGTCACCATCAGACTCTTCTTGGTCTTGAAGTGCTTCTTTGGCTTCTTGTCCTTCTTCAATTTTGGACAGTCACTTTTGTAGTGCCCTGATTCTTTGCACTCAAAGCAAGTGACTTCCTTGATTGATGACTTCTTCTGACCTGAGGATTCAGACTTTCCTCTTGCCTTTCCAGAGCCTTTGAACTTGCTCTGCCTGTGCTTCCAGATGCGGTTGAGTCTCTTGGAGATCAGAGTCAGCTCATCTTCATCAGAATCTTCTGATGCTTCTTCAGATTCTTCTTCTTCAGCTTGAAGAGCCTTTGACTTCTCAACCTTAGCCTTTTCAGATTTGGATTTCAAGGCTATGGACTTTTTCCTCAGATCTTGCATCTCTGAGCGCTTCAGCTCATGGCATTTCAAAATGCTGATGAGTTCTTCTAAACTCATATTCTCAACATCTCTCGTGAGCTCTATTGAAGTCACCAAAGGCATCCAACTTTCAGGAAGACACCTGATGACCCTTATGACGTGATCTTTTGTTGTGTAGCTCTTGTTGAGAGGACGTATGCCAGCTACAAGCAGTTGAAATCTGGAGAACATTTCTTCAATGGACTCATTTGGCTCCATGATGAAGGATTCATACTTTTGGATCAAAGACAATGCCTTTGATTCTTTGACTTTCTTGTTTCCTTCATGAGACATCTTCAGAGAATCAAAAATGCCTTTAGCAAACTCACGATCTGTAATCTTCTGATACTCCTCATAGGAGATAGCACTTAGAAGAATTGCTCTTGCTTTATGATGTTGTGAGTACATCTTCTTTTGATCTGCAGACATCTCTGACCTTGGGATCTTTTTGCCATCTGCATCAACTGGACGCTCATAGCCATCCACAATAATATCCCAGAGATCTGCATCGAAACCCAGAAAGAAACTTTCCAGTCTATCTTTCCAATATTCGAACCTTTGACCGTCGAACATAGGAGGCTTTGCGTTGTAACCATCTCTTTGAGTTTCACTGGTGGTGGCAGCCATTGTTTTTCACACCGGCCCGGATCACTGAACACTGTTAGGTGTGGTAATCAGAACTTGCGCTCTGATACCAATTGAAGGTATGAAAAACGGTAGAAAGGGGGGTTTGAATAACGTTTTCAGTACAAAACTACCACCTTAAAGATTTTAACAAATCTTTTCGAGAACTAAGTGCAAAAGATAGAGATAGAAAAGCACACAAGGATTTTATCCTGGTTCACTTGATAAATCACTCAAGCTACTCCAGTCCACCCGTTAAGGTGATTTCTTCCTTCTTAGAATGAAGGCAATCCACTAATCAGGTAAGAGTTACAACTGCACTTGAAACCTACAAGTGACTAACAATTACACTGACTTAGCTCACACTAAGATTCACTCTCTTAGTCTTCTCTAGGATCCGATCAACCTTGATCTCCTAAAGGAAAAATCAAACAACTGTTTGAGGTTGGTGTTTACAAGGGTTTGCTTCTGAATAAGCTGAGTGTAAACTAAAATAAATTACAAGATGAAAGAAAGCTTAGAATATTTTGAATATCTTGCGCGTGTGTTGCTTCTTCTATTCACTTCTCTTTTTCTATTCTCGCCGCTTCTTTCAATCTTCAGCCTCTATATATACTCCAAGGATTAGGGTTGAGCGTTGCATGGAAATGCTACCGTTGGAGGGCAGTTCTGGAAAATCCAGCTTCTGCTGTGGCTGAGAACGTTAGGTAGGTCGTCAGGAAGGTACACTTGCTTTTGTACTTGGATAGCGACTTGACCTTTTAACCTAGGAGACTTCTGATCAGAGGAATGCTTCGTATTGGAACTTGTGAAGCCGGTTGATCAGAGTCAGAGGGAAAGCGCAGATCCTCTGACCATTGTATCTTCTGATTCTGAACTCAGAGGGAAGAACATGGCCTTCAGAGTTTCTTGCTTCTGGACTTCAGAGTTTCCACTATTCAGCTTCTGGATCTTCAGAGTCTTCTACACCATCGGAACATCTGAACCTTCAGTGTTTCTTGGTTGTCAGAGCTTCTGGATCTTCAGAGCTTCTAGCGACTGAGTCCTCATCAGAGTTTGTATAGCTTCAGATCTTCTGAAGCTTTTCCACTGTTCATACTGAACATGGTGAATGCGAAAGCGTTGCTTGGGTTACCCTTTATACACAGTGCTTCTGATTTGTGTGAAATTGAGTCAGGGTCAGAGCCTGTAAATAGCACACTCAGAAAAAACACGTTAGAGTACCACAATTGTTCATATCAAAAGGTTAACTTGTAATCATCAAAACATAGAGTTGTACTACTAGATCAAAACTTGATCTTACAGAAGTAATCTATACTCTAAGGTACGATAATCTAGCGCGAAAGGACAAGTTTTCGGAAAAGGAAATTTTCCTCCTCCCCCCTATAGGGCTCGACCACTTTGGTTAATTGTGGGGTTCAATTTTTCTTCGATCAAACTTGGTTCCTATGCTTTCATAAGCCGTAACTAAGGGTATTCTGAACTCGGAAAAATTATCGGATCAAAAACTGTCGCAGGGGTATTTTGGTCATGATTTTTAACTTAGGATTTTCAAAACTGAAATCCCAAAAATAAAATTTTGCAGGGACGTCACCAACGACGTTTATGACAACTAATCCTACTAGCACTAAGCTAAGGCGATAGTTTTCAGCCTAAAGGTTGAAGCTTTACACCAAAAACTCCAAAAATGGGTATTTTAGGCTCAAATTGATTCCGGCGGAATTCCGGCGACATAACGGAAAATCTAACCCGGCAGAAGTGATCTTGGGCACATATAGAAGAGGTTTAGAATCAGAAATGAAAGATTCATGATAGTTTTGCAAAAACCCATAAACTATCCGCTCAGAAAACTCTACAGAAAAGCTATGGAAAAAGCGATCGGAGGTAAGGATTAGCGACTATACCTCGAAGCCTTGAAGTAGCAACTGATTGATCGACGATCAAGCAAGGATTGAACAAAATCTCTTCTCCTCCTCTCCTTAGCAAACTCGCGGCCTCCTTGGGAAGAAATGGGTAAGATATTTGTTTTTTCTCATTTTTTTGCTATATATAGAAGGTGGAAATTCGCGGGAAAATGAAAGTTTCGCGAATCTGATTTTTCCGGCGTCATTCTCCATGAATTCATAGATATGTTTTGGCAAAAGAATTCCAAAACTATAAAGAGGTCTCTTTGTATTTTTGGCAACTAAAGCATAGTCGGTATAAAACTATTTTACCCGATAAGTTGCTTTTTGCATCGAATGTCAGAATGGAAAACTTCCTTCGGAAGAAAGATTGAAATCATCAAGAGAAATGGGTGTACGCGTGTAGAATATTCATTTGAAGCTCTGAATAGAAAAAGTCTTCATTGTCGAGAAATTCTAGGGTTTTGAAATACCAGGGATTCGGTTTCGGCAAACTTCCGATGATTGGAATCGGACGTTCGTAGATCCTAGAGTTTCGCCTCGAAATGATGGTGATATATGGAAAAAGAGAAGTTCTAACATTTCTCTGAAGATTTTTGGAATTAACTGCCAGCGTGCCTAAAAGTGAAAATTAGCTATATACTAGGGTTTCTGACCTAGGTTTAAGCGTGTAACGATCGTGCTATAACTTTTATCGATCATAATGCAATCCTTGAACTTTTCCTGAACTTTCTCCTTCATAAATATATTTCATTTAATAAACTTTCGTTCAGGTTTCCCTTCACATTACATCAACCCTAATCGTGAATAAGAAGTTTATTCACTTAGCATAAACTTAAAAACTCGGGCCTTACATTACTACCCTCCAAAAAAGAAAGTTTCGACCTCGAAACTTAAGGGTTAGTAAAAAGTTCTGGATACTGTTCTTGAATCTTCTCCTTCAGCTCCCATGTCGCATCACCAGTGTCTTTATTCCAAATGACCTTCACTAACTCGATCTCTTTCCCTCTCAACTGTTTTATCCTGGTGTCACCAATGCTAATTGGCGGTGTCTCGAAAGACAGATCATCCTTCAACTCAATATCATCCAGCTCGATAACATGTGTCGGATCCGCAATATATTTCCTCAGTTGTGACACGTGGAATACATCATGAATATTTGATAGAAATGGAGGTAGTGCAATCTGATATGCGACTGGTCCAATTCGACGAGTGATCTGATACGGTCCAATGAACTTGGGCGTAAGCTTCTTTGACTTGATTGCTCGGCCAACACCCGTCGTCTGAGTAACTCTCAGAAATACATGATCTCCTTCTTCGAACTCCAGAGTTCTGCGCCTCTGATCTGCATAACTCTTCTGTCTACTCTGAGAAGTCCTCATCTTCTCTCTGATCTGCTTGATCTTCTCAGTGGTCTGTTGCAGAAGTTCCGGTCCTACCAACAGATTTTCTCCGTTTTGGTACCAACACAAAGGTGTTCTACACTTGCGGCCATACAAAGCCTCATACGGTGCCATACCAATGCTCGTATGAAAACTGTTGTTGTATGTGAACTCAATCAATGGCAATAAGGTATCCCAACTGCCCTTGTGGTCCAGAACGCAAGCGCGTAGCAAATCCTCCAACGACTGAATAGTTCTCTCAGTCTGTCCATCAGTCTGCGGATGATAAGCAGAACTTAGTCTCAGCCTTGTTCCCAAAGCCTCTTGAAGAGCTTCCCAAAAATGTGATGTAAACTTCGGGTCTCGATCGGATACAATACTTGTCGGTACTCCGTGAAGTCGTACAATCTCCGCTATATATATCTCTGATAGTTTCTCCACGTTGTACGTAGTCCTCACCGGTACGAAATGAGCCGACTTAGTCAGTCGATCCACGATTACCCAAATAGAATCGTATCCCTTCTGAGTTCTTGGCAAAGCCACGACGAAATCCATCGATATGCTATCCCATTTCCATTCTGGCACATCCAAGCTTTGTAGCATACCTGAAGACTTCTGATGCTCCACCTTCGCCTTCTGACATGTCAGACATGCAGCTACATACTCAGCCACTTGTCTTTTCATTCCTGGCCACCAAAAATTCACCTTCAAGTCCTGGTACATCTTCTTCATTCCAGGATGAATGCTTAACTTGCTCTTGTGACCTTCATCCATAATCAATCTTCTCAAGTCAGGGTTGTTAGGCACACAAACCCTATCCTTGCACCGTAGGATATTGTCACTTCCCACCTTGAATTCTGGGTCCTTACCTTGACTTACCAAATTTCTTTTCCCGAGCAGAAACTCATCTTGTAACTGTTGGTCTCGGATTTCTTCCATCAACCCATTGGTAATTCTGATCATCCCGAACTTCAGTTCTCCCTCGGATAATTTCACATCCAAGCTCAAATCTCGAAATTGCTCTAACAGCTGCAGCTCCTTCACCATCATCGACGAGATGTGCATCTTCCTGCTCAAGGCATCAACAACAACATTCGCCTTTCCAGGATGATATTGCAGAGTGAACTCGTAATCTTTGAGAAATTCCATCCACCGGCGCTGCCTCATGTTCAGCTCCTTCTGCTCAAACAAGTACTTCAAGCTCTTATGATCACTGAATATGGTGAAATTGCGTCCATATAAGTGATGTCTCCAAATCTTCAGCGAAAATACGATTGCAGCTAGTTCCAGGTCATGAGTCGGATAATTCTTCTCATGCCCTTCAGTTGTCTTGAAGCATAAGCAACCACCTTCCGATGTTGCATCAGCACACAACCCAAACCTTGATGCGAAGCATCACAGTATACCTCATAAGGTTCCTCCGGTTGCGGTAAGACGAGTACAGGTGACGTCGTCAACCGTTCCTTCATCGTCTGAAAACTAGTTTCGCACGCTTCAGTCAATGCAAAAGGTTGGTCCTTCCTCGTCAGTTGAGTCAAAGGTCCAACTAGCTTCGCGAAGTTCTCGATGAAACGACGATAGTATCCCGCCAAACCGACAAAACTTCTGATCTCCGTCACTGTCTTCGGCCGTTCCCACGACAATACGGTCTCTACCTTTGCTGGATCCACAGCTATCCCCTCCTTAGAGATCACATGGCCTAAGAATTTTACCTCTTTGAGCCAAAATTCGCACTTAGAAGGATTGGCATACAACTCCTTCTCCCTCAGCACTTGTAAAACTTGTCGCAAGTGCTCCTCATGGTCTTCAGCATTCTTTGAATAGATCAGAATATCGTCAATAAACACCACGACGAATCGATCCAAAAATGTATGGAAGGTCATATTCATGTAAGCCATGAATATTGCTGGTGCATTTGTCACCCCAAATGGCATCACTAAGTATTCGTAGTGTCCATAACGGGTTCTGAATGCCGTCTTCTGGATGTCCTCGGTCTTGACCCTGATTTGATGATAACCCGACTTCAGGTCGATCTTCGAGAATATTGTAGCTCCTCGCAGTTGATCCATCAAATCATCAATCCTAGGTAACGGATACCTATTCTTGACGGTTACTTTGTTCAGTTGTCGGTAGTCGACACATAATCTCGACTTCCCGTCCTTTTTCTTCACCAATAAGACTAGCGCTCCCCAAGGTGAAACGCTTGGTCGTATGAATCCCTTCGACAAAAGATCTTCGAGTTGGGACTTCAGTTCCACCAGCTCCGCAGGTGCCATACGATATGGTGCAATCGAAATCGGCCCTGTTCCCGGTACGATGTCTATAGCAAACTCAATGTCGCGTACAGGCGGCAATCCAGGTACATCGCCAGGAAAAACATCCGTGAATTCCTTCACCACTGGAATACTGCCAACTTCTGGGTTCCCTTTGCTCTCCAAGCTTAGCAAAACAGAATACTCCTGAGATCCCTCGTTCAAAGCGACGCTGATGTGATTGGCAGATAGATACTCGGAAAGATCCGAATCAGGAAGTACCACTCTCTTTCGGTTGCAGTCCAAAAGACAATGATAGCGGGACAACCAATCCATTCCTAGGATAACATCTAGGTTCTTAAGAGTTAGGCATACTAGGTTAGCATGGTAGATCCTATTGTTGTATGTTATCGGACAATACATGCATGCTGAATTAGCAAGTAGAGTCTTGGCAGGAGTAGCAACTATCAGATCGAAGCTCAAAGCAGTTATAGGAAGTCTTAATCTGATCGCACACTCTCTAGAGATAAAAGAATGCGTTGCACCGGAATCAAAAAGTACGGATAGAAGATTACCGTCAATCCCGCAGTCGCCTCTAATCAGTCCATCGACTCCCTCAGCATCTTCACCATCCATGGTGTAAACTCTCGCTTTCGCAGCAGGACGCTGTCCTCTAGCAGTGTTGACGGTTGGTTCCGCCTTTGGTAGCCTGCACTGTGCAGCAGTATGCCCCGGTTTTTGACAATTGAAGCATTGGGGTCTCGTGTCGGGACAATCACGAGCATAGTGCCCCGGCCTCCCACACTTGTAGCAAGTCAGCTCCCTGTTCTGAGTCTGACCTCCAGAACCACCAGCAGCACCCATCATCGGCCTGTAAGATCCCGAGGCAAACCCTCTACCAGCAGGACGCTGATACGGCCTCCTGTTCTGAAACCTTCCCCTGTTCTGATTATTCTGGGAGCCCGACCTCATCGGCCCTCCAGTTCCAGCCCGGTTCAACCTCCGGTTCTTCATCAGCTCCACTTCAGTGGCTTTCTCCACCAATGATTGGAATCGCATGATTCCCAGTGGCCTTACTGAGTCCTCAATATCCGGCCTCAGTCCATTAACGAAACGCTTGCACATGTAGCGCTCGTTCACGTGGTCATGAAAGAATTGGAAATGCTTCGCCAAGGATTCCAGCTTCGAAGCAAATTCCGGTACAGACATACCTCCCTGACGGAGGGTCAGAAACTGTGACTCCCGCTCGTCCCGAGCACTTGTTGGAAAGTATTTCTCCAAGAAGGCGTCCCGGAAAGAGTTCCAGTTGATCTCTTCATGGTTAGCTTCCATGATCCCCCTGGTGCCCTTCCACCAGTATTCAGCATCTCCCAGCAGAAGATAAGTCGCCATGCCCACCTTGGCACCCTCTACAGTCTGCAGAACGCCAAAAATCTTCTCGATTTCCTGGATCCAGAGATCCGCTGCGTCTGGATCAGTACCACCAGAGAACTTTGGTGGGTTTTGCCTCCTGAAGTCATTGAGGCCTTTGTTCTGGTCCAGAGTGACTTCCCTCTGGCGCTGATGCTGTTCACGTGCTTCTTCAGTAGCACGCCTCATGGCATTATCGTTTGCCTGTGCTGTTACCGCTTGGGCCTGCGCTGTTACCGCTTGGGCCATAGTGGCCATCATCTCCGCTAACTGATTAGTGTTCACCATGTTCTGTTAAAGGAAGCAAACAGTCAGTACTCATCATAAGATAGCATCTAGCATCACTATACAATATGAGTAGGCAATAACTTCAATCAATTTTTAAGCGAAAAATCGCTTGCAGACAATCAATTTTCACTCTTTGCAGAGTCACACAACCTAGCACAGAAGACCTATTCCCCAACAACTCCCGAAAGACTCAACCGTGCTCTGATACCACAATGTAACACCCCGATTTCGGTGGCGTCACTTTAGTAACCAAAATAAACTTAATGCGGAAAAACGTGAATATTTTTTTTTCGATAATAACTAAGACAAGACTGAATTAAATAAAACCCAAATGCTAAAAGGTAATAAAACTAATATACAATATATAAACAGCCCCCGCTGTAAGTAACAACCTCGTCACGAGTAACCTCCAGTGACGGAAAGAAAAGTGCAACGCCCGTAGGCAATATATACAAACCAAATGAAAAGGGTGAAGTGCCCGCAACACCATCCCTCAAAACTGAGAATCAGCTGACCCAATGGCCTGAAAATAAGACCTCCTAAGTCCAACCAACTCTCTGTGATTCCCGTAAGGAAACCACACAAAAAGCTATAGGCGGATCTACCCTGTCCCCTAAGTAACAAATGAAGCAAGACTGTCAGAGCTAAAACTCTACTCCTACACTAATCCTAACTCGAGGAGCTCATACCAACACTCAAAACTATGTGCTAGCATGATCGTCGTCTGAATCAGAATCCAGAACGACCAAGTCTACCAACCCTATCCGTCCTCCCCTCGCAACCGCAGTACGCTCCGATGCTGGACTCACGGGCTTAGAGCCCGAACCCTGATCATCAATGATCGCAACAGAGGGTGCACTAGACCCTGCCGAAGGCACTCCCACTGGAATCTCCTCTGAGGGATCCTCCTCCTCTGAAGATGACGGTGGCGGCGGTGCTCCTCCGAATCCTGGTCCGCAGTGAACGCCCGGTGGCAAGTTGAGGCTGATAGAGCATCGCCTCAACACTCCTGACCTCAAGAGTCCTCCACTGTCCACGTGGTCTTCCATGATGCGCCCCGAATACGTCGCTCGATGGCTCGCGGGGTCAACCACCCACGACCCGGGGTCGTCCTGATCGATCATCTCGTACCTAATCCCCCCCGAAGGGTGGACCATGGTGAACCAGTCCGCAATATTCATCTGACAAAAGGCGTTGTCCGCCAAAGCACACACAGAAGACGCGAGGGTCAACTCTAAAGAACTATGTAGATAATAAACCCAATAGGTACAAATAATAAATAGCCACTTAGGCTTATAACTAGAGATGTCATTCCTAGGGTTGCATGTTCCATATCGAACGTAAATGACAACAATAACAAATAGCATGTTCCAAATAGGATTGACAAATAACAATCACACTCGACAACTAAATTAGTATGTATGTTGCATGATATGCAATGCAGGTTAACCCAGTCAACCAATATGCAATCTGGAACGGATGGACATCATCGGATCAGCCCTTCACCAGCCACGGTGGTGCCATTTCGGCCCGTGATGCCTCTTACTCCAACATCATCATGTAGCCAGATCAGCATAAAACCCGAAGACCTGCCATTTCGGTCTGCTACTAAGAGTCACCTAGCAGCGCTCTTACGCGGAAATCCTGGTCTTATAACCAATTTTGGAATCCGCCGTGGTCCGGTATCTCGCCGTGTTTAAACCACTTAATGAGTGCATGCAATGCAGTGATTAGCCAAACAACGTCTCCGACCTCACTCGACACGTCGCCACGTGTTCTAGCTAAATTAATGTCTCTAAAAGCTTACCCTAAGGTAAAGTCGATTCTGCGACAAAATACAATAATCATTAAACGAGTGCAACCACTCACGATGACTCTTCGGGTCATCAATACTCTCACGAAGTCTCACGCTTCAGTGAAGTTTCATGCTCTCACAAGGTCTCACGCCTCAGTGGAGTTCCATGCTTTCCACAAGGTCTCACGCCTCAGTGGAGTATCACGCATTCACAAGGTCTCATGCCTCAGTGAAGCTTCTCGGCTCATCCCTTGGATGGCTAACAAACTGCTCAACGAGCGAAGGAGTACCAACATACTCAGAACTTACCAAACTCCTCAACACTTGGATCCGACGACACTCCTCGTTTTCCCAAAACTATGATTTGACTTCCAATGCTTTCCTTCGAGGTTATTATCATTACTTAAAGATTTTGAGGTTATTTAAGGTCTTATGAATTTTCTTTATAAAATAGATTCCATTTTGTCTTATCGCAAGTCTTATACATTTGCAGGATCTCCCAATCCCAAGTCGCTTCCAGAGGATGTCTCGATCCACTAAACAAAATTAAGGCCCGAACCTCGTTCGTCCTATCAAACTTTCTCAAAACTCTCAAAATAAAATCGGCATGACCTGCCCGCTATTCTCACCATTCAGAATCTCAGATTCCAGTACAGAGCATATTTAAATCATCACAATCAACAACATGTCATATAACAATAAATCGCATCATAAACACTTAGCACTTAGCATATAAAGCATGCACCACACATCCTAGATTACCCACATAGCACATAGCATGTAAGACAATCTCAAAAACATTCAGTAGATGAATCATCTACATTGTCAGCCGAAGCCTCAGATAACATTTTCCAATCACACACAATTCCAGTGCATAAACAGTAAACAATGTCGAAACATCGACCCTAAGCATTAACTAGAGATTCAGTGAGAAGCCCTCACCTGAAGGTTCTCCAGTATGATCGTCAAGCGCTTCCTCGCACTCAAAGTGTTGTTCCTCAGAGAAATCCTCAAAAGCACCTTTACAACAAAATCACATAATACTATAAGAATCTATCGAAAACTAAGCTATCGATACTTACTAAGGTTACTCGAAGTAATCTATACTCTAAGGTACGATAATCTAGCGCGAAAGGACAAGTTTTCGGAAAAGGAAATTTTCCTCCTCCCCCCTATAGGGCTCGGCCACTTTGGTTAATTGTGGGGTTCGATTTTTCTTCGATCAAACTTGGTTCCTATGCTTTCATAAGCCGTAACTAAGGGTATTCTGAACTCGGAAAAATTATCGGATCAAAAACTGTCGCAGGGGTATTTTGGTCATGATTTTTAACTTAGGATTTTCAAAACTGAAATCCCAAAAATAAAATTTTGCAGGGACGTCACCAACGACGTTTATGACAACTAATCCTACTAGCACTAAGCTAAGGCGATAGTTTTCAGCCTAAAGGTTGAAGCTTTACACCAAAAACTCCAAAAATGGGTATTTTAGGCTCAAATTGATTCCGGCGGAATTCCAGCGACATAACGGAAAATCTAACCCGGCAGAAGTGATCTTGGGCACATATAGAAGAGGTTTAGAATCAGAAATGAAAGATTCAGGATAGTTTTGCAAAAACCCATAAACTATCCGCTCAGAAAACTCTACAGAAAAGCTATGGAAAAAGCGATCGGAGGTAAGGATTAGCGACTATACCTCGAAGCCTTGAAGTAGCAACTGATTGATCGACGATCAAGCAAGGATTGAACAAAATCTCTTCTCCTCCTCTCCTTAGCAAACTCGCGGCCTCCTTGGGAAGAAATGGGTAAGATATTTGTTTTTTCTCATTTTTTTGCTATATATAGAAGGTGGAAATTCGCGGGAAAATGAAAGTTTCGCGAATCTGATTTTTCCGGCGTCATTCTCCATGAATTCATAGATATGTTTTGGCAAAAGAATTCCAAAACTATAAAGAGGTCTCTTTGTATTTTTGGCAACTAAAGCATAGTCGGTATAAAACTATTTTACCCGATAAGTTGCTTTTTGCATCGAATGTCAGAATGGAAAACTTCCTTCGGAAGAAAGATTGAAATCATCAAGAGAAATGGGTGTATGCGTGTAGAATATTCATTTGAAGCTCTGAATAGAAAAAGTCTTCATTGTCGAGAAATTCTAGGGTTTTGAAATACCAGGGATTCGGTTTCGGAAAACTTCCGATGATTGGAATCGGACGTTCGTAGATCCTAGAGTTTCGCCTCGAAATGATGGTGATATATGGAAAAAGAGAAGTTCTAACATTTCTCTGAAGATTTTTGGAATTAACTGCCAGCGTGCCTAAAAGTGAAAATTAGCTATATACTAGGGTTTCTGACCTAGGTTTAAGCGTGTAACGATCGTGCTATAACTTTTATCGATCATAATGCAATCCTTGAACTTTTCCTGAACTTTCTCCTTCATAAATATATTTCATTTAATAAACTTTCGTTCAGGTTTCCCTTCACATTACATCAACCCTAATCGTGAATAAGAAGTTTATTCACTTAGCATAAACTTAAAAACTCGGGCCTTACAAACAACATATATAATATAAGTACATTATATGTCTTTTATGGGAAAGAGTCAGTTACTAACGGAATCTCACTTCACACAACCCACCAAAACTTCCATGGCCATCTTCGTGCTTCCGCAGAGGCACAGTTATCACGGTGACCGCAGTCAACCAAATCACATGGAGCCGCAATGATCCACAAAAGTTCACGGTGACCGCAGTCAACCAAATCACGTGAAGCCACACCGGCCCACAAGGTTCACAGGAGACCGCAGTCAACCCAAATAACTCCCTCGCGTGCAAGGTACCATCGTTCTCATGGACCATAGTCTACCTGACCTATGTCCAAATTATTCACATTTACTTGCAAGCGAGTTTATTACACTTTTCTCTTTGTTAAGTCTCTAAAGTCAATCCTAGAGTCTTATCATACTCTTTATACAACAACCTTCACAACACAACATTCACAGGTTACAAGGGAATTACGGCTAGGTGAGTGACCCTTGAACCATTAACTGAGAAAATAAATATAATCCACGTAAAGGAACGCAAGAACATTCACTCATGCATAATATATCATCGCAACTCCAACATATTGACAGCAGAAACAACTTTCACAAAAAATAGAGACACAGAATGCATCTTTCAACCAAAAATCACGTATGATACCTTTCTAGAAAGCTATTTTAAATATCTACAACTCTCTAGTTACACACTTGTTCATTTGAGTCCCATAATTAGGTGATATTAGGCCTTAAAGCTAACTGTCCGGAACAGGAAAAACAGCAGGTGTGACAGTTACTACACACGACCCCCAGATCACATTACTAAACCAAAAATTATGATTTTTATATGTCTGGAAAGATATTTAGAAAATCTACAACTTTCATTTTAATCACTGTTTCATTTGATGACCATAAACAGGTAAAAAGGGGCTCTGAAGTCCGCTGTCCAGTACAGGAAACTGGCAGCGAAACTCCCATGGCTCTATGGTTTTCAAAAATAATTTTCCTTCCTTCCCCTTTGATCATGGCAATCTTGGTACAGCCCCATCAACCCAAATATCCACTCAAAATTTCAGAACCAAACATTTAGCAAGGATCATGTTATAACAAGTGCAAAATAGCACAAAACTTAACAAATACCAAGGCAACTCGCAAAAAAATCATAGATTCAGATCATAAACAATGTTTGAGAATCATATTCATGGCTATTCAAGAGAAAAATTCCAGCAAGCAAGCATGTACAGGAAATCATGCAAAAACAGTCCAAAACTCAAGTTGTTTCTCATGGCAATTCATGGCATATTCCCTAAAGAACCTACCCATTCCTAGAACCAGCCCTTACCTTGGGTTCTTGGTCTGAAAAGAAGAAGCTTTGGTGATGAACACGGTTCAGAAACGTTGCTGTCCACGTTCTCAGCTTCTCTCGCCGTCCCTCTTCTCTCCCTCGCGCGCGATCTCCTCCACTCCCTTGCGCGCGCTACACGGTGATGGTTATGGCTTGGGCGGCGGCGGCTTCTCTTGCTCTCTCTCGAGTTCTCTCTTTTCTCTCTTCTGTATGCTTCCCTTTCTGTTCTTAAGTGAGTTTGTGCAGGTTCTGTTCTGATTGTGAAAGAATAGGGTTTTCCCCCCTCTAGACTAAACCCCATGCAAAGTGGGCTAGGGTTTCAATATTCTTTTCAAGCCCGAACCCTTGACCCGTCAATTTAGTTCTTAATCTGGTCTAAACTCAATTAAAACCCAAGTTGACAGTTCTAATCTGCCAGCTATCAAACATTAACTAAAACTTCAATTTTATTCAAACTTCCATAAAATTGTTCCAAATTGAACTTAGGGCCTTACACAAGTTGATCAAACACCAGAAGGAACATATATCCATCAGAGCAAGTACACTAAAGAACTTCTGAAGAAGTTCAATATGCTGGATTCTACAGTGGCCAAGACTCCAATGCATCCTACATGCATTCTGGAGAAAGAAGATGCAAGTGGTAAAGTCTGTCAGAAGCTCTATCGTGGTATGATAGGATCACTTCTATACTTAACTGCATCTAGGCCAGATATATTGTTTAGTGTTCATTTATGTGCTCGTTTCCAATCAGATCCAAGGGAAACCCACTTAACTGCTGTTAAGAGGATCCTAAGGTATCTGAAAGGTACCACTAACCTTGGCTTGATGTATAAGAAAACATCAGAGTATAAGCTTTCAGGTTATTGTGATGCTGATTATGCTGGAGATAGAACAGAGAGAAAAAGCACTTTTGGAAATTGTCAATTTCTGGGAAGCAACTTAGTCTCATGGGCAAGCAAGAGGCAATCAACCATTGCACTATCAACTGCAAAGGCAGAATATATCTCAGCAGCAATATGCAGCACTCAGATGCTCTGGATGAAACATCAGCTAGAGGATTATCAAATCCTAGAGAGCAATATCCCAATCTATTGTGATAATACTACTGCAATTTCATTGAGTAAGAACCCTATCTTACATTCAAGGGCAAAGCACATTGAGGTAAAGTATCACTTTATTAGAGATTATGTACAGAAGGGCGTACTTCTTTTGAAGTTTGTTGATACTGACCATCAATGGGCAGATATCTTTACAAAGCCCTTAGCAGAAGATAGATTTAATTTCATTCTGAAAAATCTGAATATGGACTCTTGTCCAGCGTGAAGATGGATCAGAACCTCTAACTATGATGCTTCTTCATCAGAAGATGTCTAGTCCAGAAGGTAACTCTATCAGAGTTTATGTACCCATTGGTGCTGACTCTGAAGCTGAGACAGTAAACATGTGTCAGTCTCTATGACACATAGTTCCTTGTGCCCGTGCTGGCAGTCTGTTGTAATGAGTGTTGATGTGCTTCTCTCCTGTGTGTGATAGGTGTATTCACTGTTACTATCTATCTTTAATTTTCAACCGTTGATTTTAAGTTGCTTTTTGAATCAACAACGGTTATTTGTCAAAACCCACTATACACACACGATCTCCTACACTTACGGTTTTACACTCTCTCTCTTCAGTTTTTCAAAACTTCTTACCCACGATCTCTCTCGCTCTCTATTCATCCTTCACCTTCAACCCAAAACCTTCAACCAACTCAAAAATGGTGAGACAAACCAGAACTGAAGCTGCCGATGCAACCAGGTTCCCTCACATGGTAGTAGGTCAAGCTACAGGCCAATTGGGTCCTGAGAATCCAAATCAAGGTCAAGCGTCAGAGAAGATGATTCCAATCGCAGAACGGGGCTGTGCCGTTCACTGCGTTTATGCTCCGGAAGAACTCCAAGTGCTTGCAGAATGGAGATTCGACCTGGACAACATTGCTGCAAATGGGTATGACCTGCGTCCTGAAGTTCAAGCTCAGGGATGGGAAGAGTACTTCAACAGGCTCAGAGGACCAATTTATGACAAATTGGTCAAGGAATTCTGGAAGCATGCCGACTGCGATGACACTCAAGTGGTCTCCTACATTGCTGGAAGGAGGATCATCATCACTGAGAAGTCGATTGTGAATCTGCTGGGTGCAGACACTGGAAATGGGTATCGATTTCAACTGATAGAATCGAAGCTGAAACCCAGAACCAAGGATGAAACCAACAAGGCTCTGTACACCACCTACAAACCGGGCAAGAGTGACTACAAGGTGGTGGATCTTCATCCCAAGCTCAGAATCTGGCACAATATTCTGCTTCACTGCATCAATCAAAGGCCGAAGGGTAGCTCTCCGGACTACGTCAACTTCTGCCAGAAGGCGATGTTATTCTTCATTCAAGATAAGAAGAAGATCTGCCTCCCTTTCTTCTTGTTCTCTTACCTGAAGGAATGTATCAGAAAGTCAAGAACTACTGCCTCCATCAAGTCTGCCATCAAGTACATCCCCTTTGGGAGATTGCTTTCAGATCTCTTCATTGAAAGTAAATTCGTAGAAGATCTGATCAATGCAGGATGCACAGAAGATCTGTCCACAATAGTCAGTGATGTCTTCACTGCCACATCCTTGAAGAAGATGGGCTTGGTCAAGAAGAAAATTGCCCCTGCTCATGAAGATACGTCTGCTGAAATCAGACAAAGAAGGGTGCCTCTGAATGACTTCCCTCTGTGGACCCAAGCAGACAACCCAGAAGCAATATTGTGCTATATTGATGGTTTGAAGCAACAAGGATATGAAATTGATGTAGATGAGTTCTTCAGAAGTTTGCCACCAGCTCAAGAGTTTGACTCTCCTCCCAAGAGGAAAGTTCAGAGGAAGATGGTCTTAGAAGAATCCTCTGAGGAGTCTGATGTTCCTCTGAAGAGGAAGAAGAAGGCTGACCAGCCTAAGAGGAAACATGCTGAAACCACCAAGCCAGATGATGGTGATGATGGTGATAATGAAGATGGTCCTTCTCCTCCCAAGAAGAAGAAGAAACAAGTCAGAATCGTGGTGAAGCCTACACGTGTGGAACCTGCTGCTGCAGTCATCAGGATGGAGACTTCTACCAGAGTGACTCGGTCTGCCGTGCGTACAAGTAAGTCTGCTATCATTGAATCTGACGATGACTTAAATTCTATTGATGCACTTCCTATTTCTACCCTCCTTAAACGCACCTCCACCCAACTCACTACTATCCCAGAGTCTCAACCAACTGCACAAACCACATCTCCACCAAATTCCCCAAGGTCTTCCTTTTTCCAACCTTCCCAACAAGAAGCCCCTCTGTGGAATATGCTTCAAACCCCACGTCCAGATGAACCAACCTCACCCATCACAATCCAACAAGAACCCATAATTCTTGAACCCTCTGAACATGAACCAATCATTCCTGCACAACCAGAACATGAACCCAGAACGTCTGATCACTCTGTCCCCAGAGCATCAGAACGTCCGGTTGCCAGAACCACTGATACAGATTCTTCCACTGCCTATACTCCTGTATCATTCCCAATCAACGTTGCTGACTCCTCACCTTCCAACAACTCTGAGTCACATCGTAAATTCATGGAGGTCAGAAAAGAAAAAGTGTCTGCCATCCCAGAGTATTACCTTACGGCCCCAAGCCCTAGGAGATACCCTGGACCTAGACCAGAACGTCTAGTTGACCCAGATGATCCTATCCCGGCTGACCCTTTGCATGAGGCAGACCCTTTAGCCCAACAAGCTCAACCTGACCCTGTCCATCAAGAGCCAATTCAACCAGAACCAGAACACTCTGTGTCTAACCACTCTTCGGTTAGATCACCCCATCCTCTGGTTGAAACTTCTGAACCTTACCTTGGAGCCTCTGAACCAAATGTCCAAACCTTTGACATTGGCTCTCCTCAAGGTGCTTCTGAGGCAAACAGTAGCAATCACCCAACCTCTCCTGAAACCAACCTCTCCATAGTTCCCTACACTTACCTCAGACCAACCTCTCTCTCTGAGTGCATTAATGTTTTTAATCATGAAGCTTCATTGATGCTACGCAATGTGCAAGGTCACACTGACCTGAGTGAGAATGCTGAATCTGTTGCTGAAGAGTGGAATAGTCTGAGTACTTGGTTAGTAGCTCAGGTTCCTATTATGATGAGGCATCTGACTGCAGAAAGGGATCAGAGGATTGAGGTTGCTAGGCAGCGGTTTACAAGGAGAGTGGCTCTTCATGAACAACAGCAAAGAAATAAGCTACTTGAAGCTGTTGAAGAGGCCAGAAGAAAGAAAGAGCAAGCAGAGGAAGCTGCACGTCAAGCAGCAGCTCAAGCTGAACAAGCACGATTAGAAGCTGAGAGACTTGAAGCTGAAGCTGAAGCCCTTAGATGCCAAGCACTTGCACCAGTGGTCTTTACTCCTACTGCTTCTGCTTCCATTCCAGCTCATCAATCTGCTCAGAATGTTCATTCTTGCTCCACACAGTCAAGCTCTTCCAGACTCGATCTCATGGAACAACGTCTTGATACTCATGAGTCTCTGCTGATGGACATGAAGCAAATTCTTAAGGAACTTCTGCGTCGCTCTGACAAGCCCTAGTCTTAGGATCTCTTCGTTTTCTCTCTTAACTTAGTTTTATTTTAACTTCTTTTTATTTTCTTTAAGTTACTTTAGTTGTTATGCATTGTTAGTTGTTGTTTATCATTGCACATACATATATATATATATATATATATATATATATATTTATCACATTGTGTTTGC
This sequence comes from Lotus japonicus, assembly GCF_012489685.1. NCBI lineage: Eukaryota > Viridiplantae > Streptophyta > Magnoliopsida > Fabales > Fabaceae > Lotus > Lotus japonicus. Next base: position 35,174,459 of record NC_080041.1, read on the forward strand.
AAAATTTTCTTTTCTTTATTCATATCAATTCTATTTTTACATCATACATTTTCTTTCCTAAACTCTAGAATGGAGAATCCCTCCTCATTCTTCTGCACTCTTGGCGCTGCTCTGCCCTATCTTTCTCCAGACGATCCAATGTATACTGGATGATGTTGAGATTGACGTTTAGCTCATCCCTCTCCAGAATCTCTTCTGTCGTCTTGAGCCTCTTTTCTATGGTTTCCTTTTCTTCCAGCAGCCTCAGCTCAAGCTGGCTGAGTTCTTGAATTTCCTCCACGAAGGCAAGGAATTCCTTCAAGTCATTCTTCAGCTCTGGACAAAGGTCCCTTTCAAGCAGTGTCCTCGTCAGCTCTGGTATGGTCTTTGTACCATATGGATGTCTTATGTTAAGGAACAAGTCCTCCTCGAAGGCCTTCCTTTTGAGCTCTTCCAGTGCAACCCTGTATGATGCCATTTTTTTTTGAAATTGATCGAGTTGTGAAGCTTACCCTCTTCTAACTCGCTTTATATAAGCTTCATTCGCTCTTGGAAGTTATTGCTCCTACAGTTTCTCGAGGTTAAGTCCTTGGTAACTGAAGTTCTATTTACTCCCGTGGCCGGTGGTAAACATTCTTCTCCTGCATTAACTCCCTTCTTTACTTCGCGTAACTCTCATTCTTACCGCGTTTATTTCTCCATCTTTTCACTCAGACCTTCTCTGAGGGGGAGTACTGTGTACTTCAAGCTGAGTTTTTCACACCCCATACTTTTTGCTTATGACAAAAAGGGGGAGAACTCCTAGTTTTTGATGTGTAGTGTGATTTATTTTGGAGAATTTAAGAGTTCCACTTTTATGACCATAGATGTGTCACTGGGCAAATACAAGGAATACATTTCACTTCTTCTGAAGTGATTATATTTGACTCTGATACCACTTAACGTTGACTCTGAATACTTATCCGCTCTGATTATTATATTTCATCTATGTCATGCGCCTTCACTCTGAACTCTTACATTATTTAGCTCAGAATCTAGACATTTCTAACGCTTTCATTAAGTCTTAGATTCAGGGGGAGCTATACTCAGAATCAAGCTGTGACTTGGATTCAGAATGAGTAAAATAAACTATTCACATCATGATAAGTCTTATTCTATATCTCTAAACTCTGAGTGAATTCAGTTTATTGTTTAAGAATTGTTCATCAAAATACTTAGTTTTGTCATCATCAAAAAGGGGGAGATTGTAAGATCAAGTTTTGATCGAGTAGTACAACTCTATGTTTTGATGATTACACGTTAACATTTGAGTATGAACAATTATGGTACTCTAACGTGTTTTTCTGAGTGTGCTATTTACAGGCTCTGACCTCAATTCAATCTCACACAAATCAGAAGCACTGTGCATAAAGAATGACCCAAGCAACGCTTTCGCAACATCTATGTTCACTCTGAACAGTAGAAATGCTTCAGAAGATCTGAAGTTATACAAGCTCTGATATGGACTCAGTCACTTGAAGTTCTGAAGATCCAGAAGTTCTGATAACCAAGAAACTCTGAAGGTTCAGATGTTCTGATGGTGTAGAAGACTCTGAAGATCCAGAAGCTGAATAGTGGAAACTCTGATGTCCAGAAGCAAGAAACTTTGAAGACCATGTACTTCCCTCTGAGTTCAGAATCAGAAGATACAACGGTCAAAGGATCTGTGCTTTCCCTCTGACTCTGATCAACCGGCTTCACAAGTTCCAACTTGAAGCATTCCCCTGATCAGAAGTCTCCTAGGTTTAAAGGTCAAGTCACTATCCAAGTACAAAAGCAAATGTACTATCCTGACGACCTACCTAACATTCTCAGCCACAGCAGAAGCTGGAATTTCCAGAACTACCCTCCAACGGTAGCATTTCCATGCAGCGTTCAAACCCTAATCCTTGGAGTATAAATAAAGGCTGTAGATTGAAAGATGCGGTTGGAAGAATTACACACGCGCAAGCTATATTCAAAAACCTTCTAAGCATTCTTTCATCTGAATTCATTGTGTTTACTATTAGCTTTTCACAAGCAAATCCTTTGTAAACATTCTTTCTTAAACAGTTTGTTTAGTTACCTTTAGGAGATCAAGGTTGATCGCATCCTTGAGAAGACTAAGAGAGTGAATCTTAGTGTGAGCTAAGTCAGTGTAATTGTTAGTCACTTGTAGGTTTCAAGTGCAGTTGTAACACTTTACCTGATTAGTGGATTGCCTTCATTCTAAGAAGGAAGAAATCACCTTAACGGGTGGACTGGATTAGCTTGAGGGATTTATCAAGTGAACCAGGATAAAAATCCTTGTGTGCTTTTCTATCTCTTATCTTTAGCACTTAGTTCTCGAAAGATTTGTTAAAATCTTTAAGGTGGAAGTTTTATCTTGAAAACGTTATTCAAACCCCCCTTTTCTACCGTTTTTCATACCTTCAGCAAGAAGTGGAGAAAATATTCAGAGTATTGTTGGGAGGAATCGAGTACTCGTGGCGTGCAACTAGGGCAATGATGAAAGAAAGTAATCAAGCAGTGACATGGGTATCCTTTTGAAGGGCTTTCTTGGAAAAATATTTTTCGCAAAGTGCCAGAGAAACAAAGAAATCGCATTTTCTTGAGAAACACATTTGCTTCTTCAACGCGAATGTTGATGAGGACTATCTCTACACCCGCTTTGTTGATGGACTAAGTATTAATTGTAGACGGTTGTCCAACCACGGGATCTGACATTTCCAAGTGCTAGTAGAGAAGACCAAAGGCATTGAGGTCATGGACAACAAAGACCACAAGGACAACCATTAGAACAATTGCCATGATAGAGGAGGATTGATTAGGTCAAACCATAGAAAGAACGAAAAGGGGGAGCAACCCTTGGGAGAAACCCTACGAATGCCAACAGGACAATGGCCGAACTCAAGCCCCATCACTAGAGCCTTCGGTGATTGAGATAACCAAGCTCGGAGGATAGGAGTAACTTGCTTTAAGTGCGGAAAGGTGGGTCACTATGCCGACACATGTGAAGAAAACATACGGGTGTGCATCAAATGCTAGAAGCTGAGGTATCTTGCTAGGAATTGCCAAGTATTGAAGGCAGAAGTCGCTAGGAGTTCTCAGGGCGGAATGCGTTCAACTATCCAAGGATGGGTGGACACCATGAATGTTGGGGGAGCTGCTAACATGGACTAGCCAGCCGAAGAATAAAATAACATCGTTAGTGACCTTGTTGCCTTCAAGTCGTTTTATTCTACCTACATATAATGTTTTTTGTCAGAATTCTATGGGTTGTAACCACTCTATCTTTTGTCGTAGGAGTTTCTATTTTCGTCTTTCAATATTCAATTTCAAAGTTGTAAGATAAGATGATTCGACTTATTAGCAATACTTCTATAAGATAATTTCCTTAAAGCTTCCACCCTAATCATTTCTTGAAAGCTTCTGCGATAATGTTTGTATTTATGTAGTTTGTTTGTTTGTTTATTGTTGTTGTTGTTTTGCGTATATTGTTATGTGGGCCAACAATTGGTGGATGGAACCATCAGATCGATAGGATGGTGGATGAAACCATCTGTCAGACCAAGATGGTGGATGAAACCATCGAAAAACAAGATTGATGGGTGGAACCAACAATCGGATAATGTGGTGGACGAACCCACGATCGAGAAGGGGGTGGACAGACCACCAGATAAATTAGATGGTGGACGAAACCATCAAGCGGGCAAGGTGACAAATGAACCATCGAGCAACTAAATTGGTGGATGAAGCCATTGAACTCGAAGTCTGGAAGGATTTTTCCTGTGTTCGAGTTTTTGTTGTTACAACCAGATCACTTGATCGAAATGGAGACCGGTATGCGCCGGCAAGAGCATGACACTCTTGTTCTGCATGTGTTTGTTGAGCTTGTCTTGGTAAACTATGTTTAGTAGGAGCGTGTTCTCTAGCCTTACTCTTTTATTTATTCTAATTGTTACCTCATTATTAAGCTTGATCAACTTAATATTGGGTAGTAGCATGAGAGATCGTAAGATGTATCAGACTTTAAGAATGATTCTAAGGTTTGAGATATTAACCACCTGCAGTTAGTTGGAAGGTAAAATGAAGAAGAACTACCCTAGGCTTTTCATTGAGTCGTAGTTTCAAGGACAACACTATTTTCAGGGGGTAGTAATGTAAGACCCTAAATATTTGTTCAAGGCTATTTTAGTAATTTATATTTTAATTAAAATGACAAGTATTTATGTGTGATTTATTCCCTCATAAGAATATTTGTTTAATTGCATATTAGATTATTTGATATATATACAGTTTATTGGTGGAAGAGAAAATATTTTTCCTTTACCTTGGTATATGTGTGGGAGCTGATGAATATATATATCTTAAGGGAAATATTTGTTTGGTTATATTATTGGATATATGACGTGTTAGTTACTTTAGGATAATTTTGTGAGACAATTTTAAGTTAGAATTTTTTTATATGTATTCGCGAAATATATATAAATTGGGAGGTAGGTTTTTGTTTTATTGATAATATCTTAATTGTACTTCTAAAAGTGATATTTGGAAAAGGTTGAAGAGATAAGGTTGAATTTAAATTTATAAATCAGGTTTTTTTTTTTGAATAGTAGTAGAATATTCTAGAACTATTATCTTATGGTTTTTAGTAAAATAAATTGGCTTTTGGTAAAATAAATTCTGGTTAATTAAATCATTTGAAGAATCAAACAATATTCTTTGGGATATTTTTTACTGATTTATTTTGTTATTAAATAAATTTTGGATTAATTAAAATTCAACCTTTAATCATTTGGAAGGTTCTAGAAACATTAAGCTAGTCAAGTGTGTGACAGAGGGAGTGGGGGCAAAAATAATAAAAAAAGGGGAAAACGTTTTAAATAATTTATGAATTAATTATTTAATTTAATTGTTGCATGGATGAGGTGAAAACATAAGCCTAGGTCAGCTATAAATAGACCCCTTAGGATAGGGGAAAAATCATTCCTTGGAGCGGCTCCCCTTCCCCCACTTTAAGAATTCTCTCTTGAGAAAATAGTCAAATCCTCAAGAACCCCCCCGCCCCTCTCTCTCTCTCTCTCTCTCTCTCTCTCTCTCTCTCTCTCTTAGAGGAGGACTCAAACCCTCTTTTTCGGAGATCAGTTTGTAAGGAACACATCCTTGGAGTACGAGGCTCGTGGTTGACTTGAATGTCTTCATCACGTTCTCCCTTTCTTTGTTGGTCTTCTTGAAATTTTGATAGAGGGTATCTTCTCCGGAGGATCAAACTTTAGAGTTGGATTCAGAATATTTGCTAGGCCAAGGTAAGGGTACTCGGTCTTACAGAGTCTATGCATGTGAATTGTGTTATTGGTTGATGATTTTCGAAGATTAAATATATGATGTCTTCCTTGTTTGAAAAACATCACTTATTTGCTTTATCTGCATAATGTTAAGTGTTAAGTTGCTGGGTAATATTCATTGTCGTTGATGTATGCTATTCTAGATTATTCTTTATGTCATGCAAATTGTTATGAATTGCTTACATCCTTGTCGTTCGATATGTTGGACATTTGAGGATGTCGTGTGGTTTCGACTAACCCGTGGCATACGCGTGTTTGTGATTCAAAAGAGAAGATTGTTCTCATGGTTTGCTTCAATTGAGGAGGTTGTACCTGTGATTTTGGACCAACCGAGGAGGTTGTTCATATTGAAATGGCAAACAAGATAGGTGATAGTGCGTGATTAAGCTCACCCTCGTTTTTATTTGAGGAGTCGTGTTTGTCTCGCCCTTCTTGTGGTTGGCATTTGATATTCGGATCATGTTTTGTTGAGGGGATGGACCTTTACTATGCATACATTCTAGTCTAACCCCATGTTATGTATTATGGTTGAGCGTTGAATTCTTTGTATTATCTTATCATGTGCATACTTTTGATAATTCAATTATGTTGTTTGACATTCTTTCCTATTTGAATTTCCTTGTGGCGACATGTATTTTTGAGTTGACCCTTGCTTGTTTGCTTGTGTGCTTTGTGGGAGGTTAACGTCATAGACGAAGGAAGTTCACGTTGAGATGAATTGTTGTGCCGCTGAGGATGCCTTATTTGTGATGGACCTCTCTTTGGAAGCGTCATTCGAGACGACTAAGGGTGCGTTCGAGGGACAAGCAGATGCGCTTCTTGCTCAGATGGTTGTTAGACGTAAGGATTCTTGAGTGTCTTAGATCTTTAGTTGGTCCTTTGATGTTGAGTTTTTATCCTTATCACTTTTTGTCACTAAGGTCATCATCGTCCCAAAGTTTCTTCCCGTGCGTTGACATGGGAGAGATAACATAGTTTCATTAATTTTCCCTTGAGTTTTGGATAATTGCATTTTTGACTCCTTTCTTATTAAATATGTTTATTGATTTAGATTTCTAATGCTTTAATTGCTTTTATTTTATTTTGGATGTTACAATTTTAACCATCAAAAAATCCTGACGTTTCGTGTTATCTCTGAATTTGATGCTTGCTTGTGAAATAATAAAATAATGAATGTATGGATGAGTGAATCTCGTAGTGCACATGTTGAGAGTTAGGTGACAGAGATTTGAGTGAATTTTGTGAAAGTGTAGTGAGATTATTTGGAATATTAATTTTGTGGGGATAATACATGCAGTAGAGCTTCCTTGTAACCATTATGTCAAGTTTACGCTCTTTTTAGCTTTAAGGTCAACAAAAAGGCACACATGTGAGAATAAAGCAAAGTGATGAAACAAGAGAAGAATGTGAGTAAAAGAATGAGACGTTCTTACAACACTTAGCATACCCCCAATCATATCTCTACCTTGTTAACAAAAGAAATAAAGAATAATTGAACCTAGAGTTGGTAATAACTGTGAAGGATTTAAAAAATAGCAACAAAAAAATGCGTGTGTGCTCATAATACAAAAATATTGTTGGGTGTCATTCATGGATTCTTAATCTGGGTTGGGGAGTTAGAATTCGATTGTGAAACCCCACACAATCTGAGGTTTGGAATTCTGTGAACCTGACTAACAATGAATCAGTTAGTCAATTTGATGTCAATTAGATTCATTGGTCACGAATTGATCTTTTTGATGCATAGGATGTCGAGTCTTCAACTTTTATGTTGAGTCGTAGTATCTTCATTATTGCTTGAGTGAATTATTTGTGGTATTTTGATTTGTTTGCTCATTTTGCTCTCATTTCAGTTCATTTTTTACCCTCATTTCAAACATGATAGACTAATTTTGGTTCACTTTTCACCCTCATTCCAAATTAAAACTATTTCAATATTTCTAATTTTTATAATTTTTAAAATGTTAATTAATGAATTTTTATACTATTTTATCAAAATATATAAATATTATCAAAATATATAAATATACTACCTTTAAATAATATAAATATTATTTTTATACGTTTTTATCAACTTATCTTTATTACTATAAAATATCATTAATACTTTTAGTTTTCTTAACTAACTATGTCATTAGTTCTTTCCCAAAACAGATTTATTAATTTTTTTTTGAAAGCAAAATTTTATTGAATAAAAAGTCGAGATACAAATTGTAACGCCCCGGTTTCTCAACTGAGGAGTCACATTAGTTACCTAACAAATTCTAAGGACTATTTCGTAATCCTAAGAAAACACGATATATTTTTTTTCTTTTCAAACAACTAAACATAGTTGAATATATAACATAGTCTTAATTAAACAACTCGTTCCCGACATATAATAATAGTGTCTTACAATATCATAAGCAAGTTTCCAAAATAAGTACGCTCACTTAGACAAGTGGCGAAGATAAGGTTTAAACAACAGAGTTTTCAGATGGAGAAAGAAACTCAGACATAGTCCTCCAAAAAGGGAGAAGCAACTGCTTCATCCACCTTTACTCGACCGCCCACGGTCACGATCTCTAACTCGAACAGCTAAGCTTCAGCGGAAGGCTCTCCATCGCCTAATAGCGTTAAGCGCCCAAACAACAAGTAGCAAATAGAAAGGGTTAACTCCATGCAATTACCATGTATAAAAGAGAAAATCATGCTATTCAAATTTAATTACCTAGCATGGTAAATAACCTAGCAACATAACTCAACTCATATATCAACAACTTAGCATATATTAACTCAGAGGATAATAACCTCAACAATGTAACATCAAATCAGATATCAATAAACCAATAACTAAATCCAACAACATAGGGTCATGTGTTAGTTCCCTATGATGCAACTATATGCTGCTACCAAAATGGATCGATCAGCAACGTCTCTCAAGACGGGACGATCACGTGGGACAATCACCACCACACCGCCACTTAACGCCACTACGGACGGGACAATCACGTGGGACAATCACCACCACACTGCCACTTTAGGACATCTCGAAAGATGGGACGATCACGTGGGACAATCACCACCACACCGCCACTTTATAACGCCTTAAAAGACGGGACAATCACGTGGGACAATCACCACCACATTGCCACTTCAAGTTCAAGCCCTAAATGTCGAGTTAGTCAACAACAATCCTCAACCTCAGTAATCACTCAAACAACAGTCTCAAGTCCAACAATCAAATCAAGGTAACCACATGTTATTCATAACCTCAACGAACATAAATCAATTCAATGCATACCAACTCAGTTCAATGACAGAAACCAGTAAACGGCCGAAGCCTCTCAGAAAACGGAGACACACGTCTCAATAAGTTTACTCGGCCGGAGCCTTCAGAATACATTTGGCACAAGCCTCAGAAACAGTCAACATAAGCAAGCATACAACATTGCAAGCATAATAATCATAATCCAATGCTAATCAATATAAACATCTTCATCTCAAACGCATGCAGTGCGATAAAAGCAGGCAAGACTCAAGGACACGCTAAACCTGAGTTACCCTTACCTTCGTGAGTAGAAGTTGTGCATGGAAGTTGCGAACCTAAAGCAAGGAAACACAATCATCAACACAAGCTTCACTAGGAGCAACACGATCTAATAATACTAATCGAAATCGTAAAGAAAGCTTTTAAAGCTTCAGAGTTCCTATTTAAGCACAAATTGACAACGGAGACTTCGTTCGCTAAAACGAGCATAACTCGAGCTACAGAACTCGGAATGACACGAAACCAACGCCAAAATTTCGACAATTGAAAGAGCTACGTAATGGCTCAGGTCATAAAGACCCAAAAATTATTTTTGGACATGGTACCCTAACAAATAGGTTTCGGCCACTCTCAAAAATAGGGTTTCCGAACTTTTTCTTCGATCTAAATCAATTCCTAGGTATTCTTAGGCGATATTTAGGTCAGGGAAACTCTCAGAAAAATTATCGGGTCGAAAACTGTCGCAGGGGTATTTTTGTCAATATATTTAGCTCGGAAACTCAAAATCAGAATTTCAAAAAACAAATTAGATGGGGTCGACACCAACGACGATTATGACGACTAATCCTACTAACGCTAAGCTCATTCGAGAGTTTTTGACTCAAAAAGCGGAACCTTTGTCAGAAATGGGTATTTTGAGCAGAATTGAAGTTCGGAGGCGATTCGACGAGATTCGGCGAAATGTAATCCGCTAAACATGCTCAGGGGCACGCAGGGAATAAGTTTAGACAGAGAAATCAAGTTATTTGGACAGTTTTACAAAAAGCTCAAAACTTTGAGCACAGAAAAACATAGAGAAAAGCGACAGAATTTACGATCAGAGGTAAGGAAAAGCATAAGTACCTCGAGGCCTACGCGTACCAACGAACTATGGGACGATCAGGCAAGAATCGGCGAAAAACTCTTCTCCTCCTCCTTCCTCCTTGGCCGCGGGTTTGGGTGTGTGTGTTGGTGAGATTTTTGTTTTTTTTTTTCATTTTTCAAGCTATTTATAGAAAATGGAAAATGCGGAAAAATGAAAATTTCGCGATTCCGATTTCTCCTGTGCCATCCTCTGTGAATTCTTAGATAGGTTATGGCGACAGAATTTCAGAACTCAAAATAGGTTTCTTGGAATTAAGACAAACGATCCAAAGTCGGTGTAAATCTATTTTACCCGAAAAACTACTTTTTGCAGTTGATGTCGGATGAGGAAACTTCTTTCTGAAGAAAGATTGGAAACATCGAAAGAAATGGGTGAACGCGTGTGGAATCTTCGTTTGAAGCTCCGAATAGAAAAAGTCTTCATCAACCGTTTATTCTAGGTTTCTTGAGCTATCAGGGTTTTGGTTTCGGCAAACCTCCGAGAATTAGAATCGGACGTTCGTAAATTCCAGGGTTTCGTATCGAAACGCTTAACATGGAAGGATTAAGAGAAGTTCTAACATTTCTCTGAAGATTTTTGGAATTAGTTTCCATCGTGTCTTTAAGTGCAAATTAGTCGTTTACTAATGTTTTCACCCTAAGGCGGAAGTGAATGAACTCGTGCTATAGCCTATAACGACTATATAACTATTCTTAACCATTTCCTGAACTTTCTTCTTCATAATATTAATCCAAACATTAAACACAAGTCAAGTTCCTCTCACGCTTACAAATAATCCTATGCGTGAGTTGGAAATTAATTATTTATTTAATTCTAAAATCTTGGGTCTTACACAAATCATATCAACAAAAGAATAATTACAACGACAGAAACAACGACCATAAACAGTGACCGCAAAACACGACAACAAACAACGATCGTAAACAACGACGACAAGCAACAACCGCAAACAACGCGGAGCCTCTCAGTCACATTAGGCACTTAGCTTCAAGGAAAATAACAACAACTTCAAAACCTACTCCAACAGTAACGACCATTGGAGGATGCGTACACTGAATTGGTCGAACGAGCTTACCGAACAACGTGATCAGAGCTTGAGTTGTTATTATCACAACATAAATACCAAGGTCAAACACAACCATAGCCACCAAACGTTGAACGCAACGCCTATCACTATCTTTCCCACTGCTACCCCTCGGATGATCATCTCTGAAGACAGTGTCTCGTTAAAAACTTACTAGGAAAAACCCTGTGGGAAATAACCCTAGTAAGGAAAAATAGTACACACATCAACAAGAGAGTCAACACCCTTTCAAGCAAATCGACCATCTTTGTATGGCTTCCAAAAACCGCTGCCAGCTGCGCGCAAATGCTGCCTCCTTTTAAAACGATTTGAATCAAACAAAACAAGCAACACAAAATCAATTAGATAAACATAATTTACAAAAAAAAACAAAACAAAATTGAAGAGCAAGAGTAAAAAAGATAGTGGTGTCGGCTTGTGGCCGAAGATGAAGGCGGTGGTTCCGGCGGCATGGAGATGACATAGACGATGTCAACATGTCTATTGGAGAAGGTGAAGTAGATGTTGCGTAACCCATACTCAATCAAATTCCTGACACGTGCTCTACATAATCATTTGCTCTCAGCATCAAACAGATCTGCTACCAGGTAGAAGCCGTGAGCAAAAGCCCCAGCCAACACATCAGTAAACACACTATCTCTCACAGCAGATTTATGCTGCAGCATTGCTCGAACTAGAGGGAGAACATGAGCATATATAAGAGGAAGAAGGAACTAAATATGGGCTCTGTTATTCTTCTTCTTCCTCACAACAGGTTCTTGGTTGAAAGGATCAAAAGAATCGGACAGCGGTGCCAAGGCGAAATTGACGGCTGGTCCGACTCTGGTTTGCCATTAATGAGAGAAGCCTCGATCCCTCTCCTCGCCTCCAAGGTCCATATCACGACCATCGGCAGCCATAACGAACAACAGAGTCGCACCAGGGACGGAGGAAGCAACGAAGATAACAAAGCTGCTAGGGTGAACGAAACCAACGAGATAAACATCATAAATTTATTAATATATTATATATAGATAATTGAAATTTATATGTTTTATTTTGATAAATGCATAATATGTTACTTAAATGAGTGTATATAAAACTGAAAGACAATGTAATATCACCAACAAAAGGTGAACATTGTTATCAAAATTCAAGGTAACATTTGGTAATAGAACTGAACCTGCATTAATAGGGGACTCAAATCCGAGATCTGAGCTTAATCTAGAAAAATCACGTGCCAATTGATCTACAGGTTTAGTGGTTGTCATGTTTAACATTTGTTTGAGTATAGAATATATTAATATCAATGAAATAAAATATTATATTATATATATACATATATAAATTTTAAAAATCATCATATAAAAGCTTCAAAACTGCTATTTTTATTTTATAATATTATTTTATCACTAAATTTATAAAAGAAGCACCAAATTTTTAAAAACATGCATAACTTATGATTATTAAAATAGTTAAACTCATAATACTTCTATGACTAATATTAATTTGTAATAATATTTATATGTATAAGGCTCTACGAGGGTTCTTACTCTTAGTGAGGCTTTGTTGCAAGGTCTTTCCTCTTGAGGTGTTTTTTTTTTGTTTTGCTGGTTTTTTCCTTGGGTGTTTTAGTGTTGCGGGATGTTTTCGTGTTTTTTCGGGGTGCCTTCTGGTTTTCCTTTGTTGGATCTGGCTGGTTTTTTGTCGCTTTTTAGCTATAGCGCGACTTGAGAGTACTCATCTCTTCCTATTTGCTATATGAATATATATATATATATATATATATATATATATATATCTTTTATCTTTCTAAAAAAAATTTAGATGTACAAGCATTGTAAACATCTTTTTTTGACAGTCATCGTAAACATCTTAAACATCTAGTTTAGGGTCCAATCTCTAAGTGATGTATATGAAGAAGAATTTGTTGGGATAGATCCGTTTGTAAATCCTCATATAACAAAAATCCTCTTTTAATTTTCCATCCTCGTATTGTATTTTAAAATAATTTTAGTGAAACATTGTCGTGAGGATCTAGTTGTAAAAATAAAATAATTCAATTAAATATAATTAAACTATAAAGATTTAATTAGAAATTAGATATCAATTTTTTTCAAGTCCCGTATTATTTATTTATTTAAAAAATACATTCAAATAATGAAATGACAGATCTCAACAAGTGGTTGACTCAAGTATGCTTAATTTTTCTTAAACAAAAAGTTTGAATTTTTGATATGGAAATATAAAACGCATCTGAAGAGCTAGTCAGCCTATAAACAAGTTCTCATTGTACGTCCCCAAATGATAACTCAAGTGGTAAGAGTAAGAGATATGTGGGTTGGGTGGGGGAGGTCCAAGGAGGATGCAATTTATCTTTCTGATGTATAAAAAATAATAAACCCTCATTGTATCTATTCATAACATCCTTTTGAACTTTTTTTAACAAGTTTCTCAAGTAATCTTAAAATAAGTCTTTTTTTTTACATCGGAAAGAAAAATTGCATCATCGAGAGATTGACCCCTGCATCTTCCTCTTCTCAACTCATATGTCCACCATCTCTTACGACTTGAGCTATCTTTTTTTGTACATTTATGCGATTAACCGTTATTGCTATAAGCATTTAATTAAATTGTTCACGTTCTAGTTTAATTTCCTTTTATCTTTCAAGGATAAAACTAATAATTTATATAAAATACACTCAGTTCTTCAAGGTTTGTCATAATGGCACTTGATCTCATTCTTAATTATATGAAATATACACTTCACCTCACTCTCTTTCAACTTTTGCGAATGAATGTTCGAATTTGTCACAAAATCCAAATAAAAGATGTTTTTTGCCGCAAAAGTTGGAACTAATTTAAATCATCCTATTTTAGTTATGGTTTATGTTACCATCTATAAAATTCGTCAATAATTAAAAATATTTGTTAAATTTTGTATGTATTAGTGACAAGTTTTGGAGATGGAAACAATTTCAGCGCTAAAATAGACAAATTTAATTTAATGATAACTTTTGTGACGGAAAGTATCACTTTATTATTTTGTGACCGTTTCTACTTTCTAATATTCTATGGCAAAATTTAAAAAGAGTAGAGTGAAGTGTAGAGTTTATATAAAAATGCAGTGAACAGAGTGGAGGAAAAGTTTTGGTTCATCATTTGATTATCATAGGCCAGGACCAGATGGTTTTAACTTTACATTTTTCAGGGAATTTTGGCATTTGATTAAGGAGGAAATCATGCAGATGTTTGAGGAGTTTTATGAGGGGGGGAAGCTGGTGAAGGGTCTCAATGCTGGTTTTATTGCACTAATACCAAAAAGACAAACCCCAGAGATGGTGACGGATTACAGACTGATTAGTCTTATTGGGAGCATTTATAAATTGCTTGCAAAAGTGTTGGCTGCTCGCCTACAAGGAGTGATGCCTTATTTGTTGTCTGAGAATCAGTTCTCATTCACTAAGGGTCGTCAAATAGCAGATTGTCTTTTAATTGGTAATGAGGTAGTGGATACTATGCTGAGCAGTGGTCGTGGTGGATTTCTTTTGAAATTAGATTTTGCAAAGGCGTATGATAATATAGAATGGGATTTTCTGATGAATATGATGGAGGACCTTGGGTTTGGACCTCGCTGGAGATGCTGGATTCATTCATGTGTGTCCACCGCTACTCTGGCAGTACTTGTGAATGGGTCGCCCACAGAGTTTTTTGAAATTGAAAAGGGCCTCAGGCAAGGGGATCCCCTATCCCCATTGCTCTTTAATTTGTGTGTTCAAGGTTTATCAGTAATGTGGAATCGGTTAGCTATTCGTGAGAGACCTTGCGGGGTTGTGTTGGGTCCAGGTGTTTGTCTTAATCATCTGCAGTTTGCAGATGATACACTAGTTTTTTGTGATCCTGAGTGTGCTCAGATGGAGGAGCTCTTTGATGTTATGACAGCTTTTCTATGGGGGTCTGGCTTGAAGTTAAACTATGCGAAATCAGAGTTGGTTGGGTGTAATGTGGATTCTGCAATAGTAAACCAATTAGCGGTGGAGCTTGGGGTGGTGGTGGGGACACTTCCATTGCCATACCTGGGTTCGGTTTTGGGGGGTGATCCACGTAGGAGGGGTTTTTGGGCTCCAGTGATTGAAAAGGTGAGGGTTGCGCTGGCCTCTTAGGGGTCCAACTCGGTGTCCCTCAGTGGGAGGTTGGTGGTACTACGTTCTGTTGCTAGTGCCATTCCCATATATCATATGGCAGTATACAAAGCACCACTTGGAGTGGTGGCAGATATTGAGAAACTGATGAGGTGCTTTCTTTGGGGTAGATCTGGTGGGGGGAGGAGAATTGCTTGGGTGGCATGGGAGCAAGTTTGTAAGGGAAAGGAGATTGGGGGGTTGGGTGTGGAATTTTTGAAGTTTAGAAACAAGGCTATGTTGTTAAAGTGGGCATGGCGGTTTGGTCAAGAACCTGAGGCTCTATGGAGAAGAGTTTTATGTGCAAAGTATGGATTAAATTCCATTCCCTTGGTCCTGCATCGGGTGCTTGAGGGGTTGCGACATCCATCCCGTTATATGTTTGATATTGTCAACGTGGTTCTTGAGGATAGTGTGCTTGGAAAAACCTTCAGGGATCAATGCTTTTGTGTGGTGGGGGATGGATTGCGTATTAGCTTTTGGCGGGATCCGTGGGTGGCGTCTAAAACGCTAGCAGTGCTTTACCCTAGATTTTATGCTATGGCGTCGAATCAAGATATAATGGTGTCGGAGGCAGGTGTATTTTCGAATTTGGGTTGGGAATGGAACCTGGGTTTTCGGAGACGATTTTTTGGGTGGGAAGAGCAGGTTTATGATGAACTTATTGCTCGGTGCAATGGTGTGGTGCCTAGTAGGGAGAAGGATTCGTTAATATGGTTGGGAGACACCAACGGGAGGTACACAGTGAAGACGTTTTGTATGGAGGTTGAACTTCAGTTATATGGTCCTCCTAGTTGGGTGGTGCCATCATGTGTTAAGAAGCTTGCGCCCCAAAAGGTTGTCTTATTCTTGTGGCAGGCAGCTGAGAATAGGGTGGCAGTCATGGTGAACTTGCATAATCGGGGGGTTTTAGTTGACGCCGAAGCAGTGTGTGTGTTGTGTGGCCAAGCAGAGGAATCAGTGACACATTTGATATTGGTATGCAAATTTGCATGGGTGCTATGGAGCAAAGTTTTACTGCGGGAAGGAGTTGTGTGGTGTGTACCAGCATCTATTTTGTCACTGTTGAAGGAATGGGATTCACTCAGGAAGGGGTCGGACTTGGTTTTGTGGAGGTTGATACCGTATGCCCTGGCTTGGTCTGTTTGGATGGCACGTAATGGTTTAATTTTTAAGGGGGAAGAGGTTTCAGTTGAAACTGTGTGGGATATTCACATAACACGTATGTATTGGTGGATTAAAGCGGGGAAACCTCATTGCTCCTTTAGTTTGTGTGATTTCCTTCAAAATTTTGGTGCGGTTACGGTGGGTCAGCGAGTGGAGCGATGTCGACAGGACGTGTGGACTTGCCCGCCAGAAGGAATTCTTAAGTGGAACGTGGATGGCGCAGCAAGGGGTGCCCCGGGCATGGGGGGTATCGGTGGGGTGGTGCGGGATGCCACGGGGGAGATTCGTGGTTTCTTTTCCATGTCTCTTGGTGTGGTGTTTGCGTATGAGGCGGAGGTCAAGGCCATTCGAACGGCTCTGGAGTTCAGTAAGGAGTTTGGACTCAGTCGTGTGGTGGTGGAGAGTGACTCAACGCTCGCGGTGGGGTGGGTGAGCAAGAGGGCCAATCGTCCATGGAAGCTTCTTAATGATCTCCATATGATTGATATATTGCGTAACGAGGTTGAGTGCCTTCGGATCTATCATGTTTTCAGGGAGATTAACTGTCAACCTGATTTCTTGGCCAAGACAGGCTGTGATCGTAACGAGCCTTTGTGGGTGTGGTGTTCACGTTGATTGGAACCCTGGTTGAAAGGGGGGTTTATGCTGAATCCCAACAGCGTTTTCTTTCTTTTTTTGTATTTGCATTTGCAGGTTCTCAATGGGGCGCTCAAGTTGAGGATGCTAGGCAGCGGTGATGCGGATGTGCCATGTTAAGCTCTAGCAGAGGAATAGTTCTCTTACAATTCATGGTGTGTGGAGGCGTATTTCTGTTCGTAAAGTGTCTAGCAATTCGAGGGTTCAAATGTCTATCTTGGGCGTGTTTTTTAAGTCAAGTGCAGGGAGTTTCCAAACAGCTCAAGATCTTGTTACTTTGATAACCAAAAGTGCCTATGGTATATAAGTGTTTTGCAGGTAGTCTGTCTTGATAAACTGGGTATATATATAGGCTTAGTACAAAGGTTGTAATGGGATGTGTGTTATCTGATATGAATCGGGAACAAAGTATTTGATGTTGTTGATTGCTTTGGGTTTGAGTACTCTTTTTCCTTACTAGGTTTTTTCCCATTGGGTTTTTCTTAGTAAGGTTTTAATGAGGCTCATTCCTTTGGCTCGGCTTGGTTCCCCAGGGGGTTTTAGTTTTGGGGGTGTTTTGATCTTATAGCCTTACCTTGAGAGGGGTGTTCTTTTGGAAACTTTTACTCTATCAATAATATTTTTGTTTTCAAAAAAATAAAAATGCAGTGAATTGTTCATTTTGATAAATCTAAAAGGTTTAGTGTCTAATTTATATATCTTTCATAACAAAAATGAACAATGAACCTATATTTCCGAAGTTGAGCTGACTATTCACTCTGTAATTAATCTGTTTCATCTAGAGCTCGGACTACTCATCCGTAGCTTGAACGTGGCTATGAGCAAGGGATATTGACATATTGTCTGTTGTATTGAGCTATAATTTGTTTGGATTAGGTGCTTCACTATTATGTATTGGCTATCTACTGCTTCACTATTATGACATATATTTTTCAAGTTGAAGTTTAAATTATATTTACTATATTATTTAATATTCCATCAATTTAATCTAACCGCACAATTATGATTTACTGATTTATATTCGCTGTTCAATGCATGGGTAAAAACACTAGTTTAAATATGAAAATAAAATTTGAGAAAAAACAATTAACATATATAATAAAGTTTAACATGAGTGCAAACAAAAGGATAATTTGTAACAAACAAAAAACAAAAGTATAATTGTGGCTTTTTACAATGGTAATCTTAAATGGTGCCAATTTTTTTTTTAAATTACAGAAGGCTAGTATATATGCTGATGACGGCTCTTACAAGGCAAAAATATTTTTAATGATTTTTATAAAAATAGATTTCATTCAATTACAATACTCATATAAATGGATAATTATTATTTTTTATGATTCATTTTTATCATATAAAATATACTTTATGATGATTTAATGTTAGTTAAATTTAATTTAATTTCTTAACATTTTATGTTAATAAATAATTTTTTATATTATATATTATTAAATTTATATGTTTAAATATTACTGGTTCGATCACGATTCAACCGCGGTTGAGTTATTGAACTGTGAACTAATACCTTCAACGGTTCAACAATCGGTTCAATTTTAGAAATATTGAATTTTTTAGTACAATTTTCCCTTTTTTCAAGTTCTTGACAGGAAAACAAAGTAAGGCATGACAATATCGATTCTCGCACATGCACTAGGGTAGCGTTTGGTGACGGAACGGAACAGGACAGAACAGAACGGAACGGGACAGAACAGGATGTAACAGGACAATAATGTTCTATGTGTTGTGTTTGGTAACTCCAAGTCAATAGAACAGAACCATGATTTTAATTACATATATAACCTTACATGTTTAATATTTGATTGAGTAAAACAAATTGAACTCAATTGAACATTTTGTATAGAAACCGTTTGCTATTGCTTACTTCATGAAATAATCATTTATTTCTTTAAAATAATCACTTATATATTGTTTAAGTTGTTTCAGTATGCTATTGAAAAAAGCAGAAACCTAATTATCTATTTAAGCTATTTTAAGTGCGTTTGTTTAGATTAAAAAATATTGAATTTTAACTATAGGTTTTTTAAGAGATTTTGAGAAAAGCATAAGTTGATTCGTGTTTGACTGCTATAATTAAAATCACTTTTTTTTTATCTCCCCTCATCTATCATCATAGATTTTCATTATAAGCTAAAGTAACTGTTTCAAATAATTTGTTTTCAGCTTCAGCTGAAACAAACACAAAAGGTGATTTTTTGATTAAAAAGTGATTTTTTCAAAATAAGTTGAATTAAACGCACTCTATTGGCTCGTTTATCATTGCTTACAAAAACTGATTTTACTTTTGAAAAAATAATTGATTTTATTTTAATTAAGTTGATTCGTGTTTGACACTCTAATTAAAATCACTTTTTTATCTCCTCTCATCTATCATCATAGGTTTTCATGATAAGCTAAAGTAACTGTTTCAAATAATCTGTTTTCAGCTTCAGCTGAAACAAACACAAAAAGTGATATTTGATTAAAAAAGTGATTTTTTTATTTTAAAAGTGATTTTTTGATTAAAAAATGATTTTTCCAAAAGAGGTTAAATCAAACGCACTCTAATTAGCTCGTTTATCATTGATTACAAAAAGTGATTTTACTTTTGAAAAAAATAATTGATTTTATTTTAAGTGATTTTTTTTGAAAAAGTAGATTTTCATTTAACTTTGTCTACAAATATAATAAGTGCTTTCAATTTTATAAGTGATTTTAAACTGTTTAGATACATAAAATTTCAAATATAAATTAAGAGTATTTTTGAACTTGCAAAAGTTTTAAGAGAGTGTTCTGTTCCGTTCCCTTCCGTTCCACCCTTTTCCAGGGAACCAAAGTGTCCCGTTCGTGGAGCCTTTTGTCCCGTTCCGTTCCATTTTAAAAACAAGACAAACACAGAACAGAACTCATGTGTCATGTTCCGTTTCCTTCCTACATGTTTGCCAAACGCTACCTACGTTTATGGCATGGCATGCAAAGCAAGCCCCATAAACACCCACTTAATAAAAAAAATCTTGCTCCTAGCCGCATAAGGACAATTGAATGGCTTGGCATGGCTTTTATTGCAAGTGAATGGCAAGATTCTCTTAAAAACGTGAATCCATGACAAGTGAATACTATTATACTATGCTATGTATTACTTCGTTCTAGAAAGTTTGTTATTTTAGACTTTTTTTAATATTTTAAAATGTTTGTTGTTTTAGAAAGCTAATGCATTTTTTGCTAATTTTTTCCACCTATACCCTCATTTAATACATTTTCGCTCACTTATCACCTTTCATATTAACCAACCACAGCTTTTCTCTATTCTTCTCTATCTAAGTACAATTTAATAGTTGCACATCATACTAGTAAAATTAAATAAGGGCAATCTAGTCAAATTATATTTCAATAATTGCTTCCTAACTCTTTGTGTCACAACCTTAAACTACAAACTTTATGTAAATTCAGTTTTCAACTCTTTGTCGGTGGCATCCCATATCGTGTTGACTACCACCAGGTCGAGAGCTCTTTGTAAAATTGGAAGGGAGGTGACTGGTGAACATGTTCGTTTAAAGGAAAATGAAGTTTCGGAGGTTCCATTGGTTTGCGTTTGTGTGGAGTTAGTGACTCAGGTGATTAACCTCCTCAACGAGTTTTGATTGGGTGAAGCACTTTTGACGGTGGCTTTGGCGAGATTTTCGTGTCATAATTTTGGTGAAATGGATGTGGTTGTGAACAAAGGTCAGGGTTCGCTAGGATTTTTTGGGGTTTTTGCTGTCAACAGGATTGTGGAGGATCAACATCTTTCTCCGAGGATGAAGAAATTATATATTTAAACCTCTAGAGGTTGCTCGTATCCCCATCGGTGCTCTTCCTTGAAATCTCCCTTGATGTTTGTTGTTTTGATGGTGTCTTCTAGCTTGAAGATGAGAGGTTATTGTCCTTCGTTGGCCGTGGTTGTGAAGGAAGGAAGGTCTCGAGTCCTTTAGGCTAACCTTGCATCGGTCTCAACTTTGTTACCTGCTATATATGCCCACAAATTTTTCTTGTGTTGTTCATCTTTCCTGTTGTTTTTTGGGGTTTTCCATGATCCTAGGGTTGTGGAGGGAATTGCTGACTCTCTTTTTGAGGTTGCTCCTTGCATTTCTAGACCTTAGAAAGTTGAGAATAGATGAAGGAAGAAGGGTCCTATTGAGAGCCCCAATAGGTATGATGTAGCAAGTGGCACATATCCTGATGCAGACTAAAGAGGGATGAAGCTGATGGTTTTGTCGAAGGAGTTTTTGGAGCCTTATGGTGTTCTAACAAGTGCAAAGAGTGTCGTTTTGATAGGAAAGCGATATGGCGTGAAGTACTACTGGTTAGATTATTAGAATTAGGGAGGTTTAACTAAACCTAAAAGCTACTTAAGAGTTGAGAGTTGTTCTACCCTTTATAAACACTTGTTTGGCCATATCTCTAGACAATGTGAGATTTCTAACTCACCCCATCACGCCCAGGGCCACAACAAATGGATATAGGCTCTAATACCATGTCAAGTAACAACTTTTCCCAAAAGTGTAAGTTATTGGGTAATTGCCACATGAATGGTTTTATATTTTATTTCTAACACACCCCTTCAAGCAAGAGTCCTTTGGGCTTAAAGCGTGGAAAAATGCACAAACCCACGTATGATGTGGTTAAATTCCACTTTTTAATTAGAAAGTGAACGAGCAAATATCAAACTCTAGACCGTTAAGTCATAGAGACTTTGATATCATATTAGAATTATGAAGGTCTAACTCAACCCAAAAGCTAGCTCAAGAGTTGACGGTTGCTCTATTCTTTATAAACACTTGTTTTGTCATATTTCTAGCCAATGTGAGACTTACATTGCCCTCTACCAGATTGCAGCCTAGATCAATGTGCATAGACCTTCTTAGGGGAGCTAAGATTGTTTTTCTTGGGTGTTGGATGCTTTGTTGGGGTCTTTTGAGCTCATGGGTTGTTTTGATTCTTTGGAGGTTTGTGTTGTTTTGGCGTTTGGGGCCTTGTTTCCCTTTCTTCTATTAGTGTTTTTCTGGTTTAGTTATTCCTTTTTCTTGGGTTGGTTTGGATTGTAGCCGGCTTTGTAGGTGTTTTTTTTTTTTTTGACCTTTTAATGAGAATTGTATATTGTTAGAAGTCCCACATTGGCTAGAGATAGAGCCATGATAAGCTTTATAAGGGTAGTGCAAACCTCAACTCTTAAGCTAGCTTTTGTGGTTGAGTATAGGCCTCCCGATTTCTAATATGGTATCAGAGCCTATCCTAGATCCATTTGTTGTGTGGAGACCTCCCATATTTGGGCCACCCGTTGTTAATCCCACGTTCCAGTCTGTTTAATCCTGGACGTGAGGGGGTGTGTTAGAAGTCCCACATTGGCTAGAGATAGAGCCAAGATAAGCTTTATAAGGGTAGTGCAAACCTCAACTCTTGAGTAGCTTTTGTGGTTGAGTATAGGCCTCCCGATTTCTAATATATATCTCTATCATTTTCTTCATTAATATATAGATATTTAGCTTAGAAAAATGTATTATGTAAATGAATATATGTTTTTAATTACTATTAACGACTTAAAAAAGTCGAAGTTCAAAAAAAAAAGACTTAAAAAAGTCGCACTTCAGATTGATGAACGAGTGAGACGTCTGTTCTTATGTCAAAGCTCACCGAATATTCACGGACCAACATGCTTTTCATTGTTTTCGTTGAATTTAGTTTTTTTTTTTTTGTTACATAAGGAAATACGTTGAATTTAGTTTAATCGTACAACACTACTACAACTATACAGTGGTTGTTTGAAATGGGCTTTTAGAGGGTAAGAGATTAATGAAGGGTACCTTTTTTTATTAGATATATATATATATGTATATATAATGTTTATGAAAATAAATAATTAATTGTGACATTATGTTCATTATAATTTATCATTTAATTTCATTTCAAAAAAAATTAAAAAGTATTAAATTAGAAACTATGTATTTAAAATAAAATTAACTCCATCATTTTCCCTCTAACTGCATGTGCAACAGAAAAAGCATGCACTAAGTAGCGTTTGTCACTAAGAGCATCTCCAATGCAAAGTTCTTAGTTTTGATTTTTGAGTTAAAAACTAAGAACTGAGTTCTTAACATTGGAGGTGCTGACATGAAGTTCTTAGTTTTTAAAAATGAGAACTCAGTTCTTATATAAGGAGTTTTACTTTTTGAATTCTTAATATAAAAATTATTTTTTCTCTCTCATTCAAATTACTTTATTACTTTATGAGTTGTTTTATTACTTTATGAAAATAAAAAGTATAAAAAATATGGTTGGTGAGACCAAATGAATAGTGGTAAGAACTAAGAACTAAAAACTCATGGTTGGAGCAAAATTGCTTGATAATTTCTTAAGCACATGTGACAATACAAGCTCACATGAATAGTACTAAGAACTAAGAATTAAGAACTAACATTTGGAGATACTCTAACAAAGTAAAAATTGAAGGAGCCGATTAAGCCACAGGTCCACAGGCCTAGTATCGCTCAACTAACAATAAATTCATATGACTAGAAATAGATTAATCAACCTTGAGTCATATTTGGACCATATGGATGACATGCCATGCTTTTCAATAAGAGGTCAACACATAAATGTGACTTTCATTTACAATTTATTTGGTTGAGAACAAAAATATGACGTACCAAAAAGAAAAATGTGAGAAATTAAGTTCATTTTGTTTAGTATAATTGAAATAAAAGAGGATAAAAGCGGGGGAGAGAAGAAAATTAACTTTTGTCTTAAATATATTTGTGATAGACATAAACATCATTTGTTAGGGTTTATGATCAATTCTAAAAATAACAAAGAAATTTCTTTTCTACCTCTCCTTTCTCTTGATTTTGGGAGATCCCAAATAAGTGGTGGAACCTACCTCCTAACCTATCTCTCTTCTTCTCTTCCCTCGCAAACAATATTGTCTCTTCCTCTCTTCTCTTACTCTCTTCATCATTTCTCTCTCGATAAACTTACCTTTAGCAAATGAAGCATTAACATGTACATATCCTTCATTTTAAATTTGAAGGATTTAATTTATAAAGTTTACTCTATAATGATGAAACTGAAAAACGATGCATATATCAAAAAGTCAAATAATTTTTTTGTCTAAACTTTAAAATAATAAAAAGTCATGATCAAAAACTTGAGTTCACACTAATTTAATAGTTTTTTTTTAATTTATATTTTCAGTTGAACCTAAAAAGTAGAGAAACCTCGGCTAAGTGTATTGGTTGTTAAATACGGATTTGGACTATCTGAATAGAGAAGTTGATTTTAGTTAATTAAGTTACAAGGTGATAGTTGAGTCAGTTGTCAGCTCATGAATCGACAAATAATCATTTGTTAGCTGATGGATCGACTGTGAGTCAGTCGTTAGCCGATGGATGGGCTGGTAATTATTCGTTATGCTAATTAGCTTATTTGGATATTTCAAACTATGAAACTAATTTTGCCTTGTTCGGTCATCTTAGTTGATGAACGGGTGCTAATCAACTACTAGCTGAATGATAGGCTCCTAATCAATTGATTTGAATTCTTTAAATTAGTAAGCTGATTTGGGCCTTGAAATGTGAAAAGTTTTAGCCTAAACTCGTTATTCAAGTAAAATTCCTAGATAAATCATGTGGTAAGAGAGAAACTACATATTTTGTTGATAACAACAAATCCTTACTTTTTAGAAAGAATATTATGCATAGATATCGAGAGTTTTACTATAAGTAATTAATCTGTAAGTGAATTTTCATTCAAAACTTGAAGAAAAAAATCAAAATGGATTCTCTTGCCACAAAATTATGAGCTTCATCTCAAATGGAGGTTGTGAAGCCAAATGATCAACCAACATAAGAAGGGAAACCTACTAGACAATATGATGATATATTAAGGATGTGATAGGATGTCAAGATCCTAAATGTTGGTATACATGCTTAGTGCTTAGAGAACGTGATATACTTCATTAAAGAAAAATAACTATGGTAATCAGCTGATATTTGCCTCTATAAGTAACCGTCTGAGAGTCGTTAATTTGTACACACAATCAAATCATCAATTCAACTTACAAGTCTTCCGCAGTTTCTCTCTTTTATTTTCTATGCCTTTATAGCCGTTTGAGCCTTTACTTATCTTTTTTCGCCCTTGCCTTTAATTACATTCATCTACCTCGTCTTCAAGTCTTCAACCTCTCAATAACAATCACTAAGGATTTTGGAGTGTATTAGAAACATGCATTGATGAATAAAGCTCATTTTCTCGAGTAATCGCTTGTTTAGAGAATCAATACCGTATTAGTTTTTCAGTCGACTCACGTGAGAACTCTAGTGGCTCGTTTGACACACCGTATTAGGCATGATAGTATAAGCCTATACAATACATGATGGACTTATACATTAATCCCTTCTTATACATTTAAATGATGGATTATTTAATTCACCATATAGATGATGGATAAAGCATGATAATAGTGTGATGTATAAGGCACAACGTAACCACAACCCTCCACCATCGCCACCACACCGCCATCCACCATTGCTACCACCACTCTCCACCACCGCTGTCAACCACCACCACCGTCGCCGCCACCGCAACTGCCGCCGCCACCACCACTGCTATCACCGCCGTTGTCGTCATCGCTATCGCCATTGCCACCGCTGCCACCACCCACCACTGCCACCCCCACCACCATCATTTTCCACCACCACCACCGCCTCCACTTCCTCAACTGCCAGTGTCATCGCTGCTATCACTACACGCCGCCATGACCCCGCACCACCACTACCGCCGCAGCTAACTCCCTCCGCCGCCACCACCATCACCATCACTGTCACCGCCACCGCCACCACCATCATTACCATCACTTCCAACACTGCCACCGCCGCTGCCACCACTTCCCTCCACTGCCACCACCACTGTCACTTCCAACATCGCCGCGGCTGCCACCACACCCTAACCACCACTCAACATCGTCGCTGTCACCTCCACAGCCACCACCCTCCATCACCACCTTCGCCATTATCACAGCCACCTTGGCCGCCACCGCCATCTTTATCACCCACACTAACACCATCTTCATTTTAATAATATATTTCATTCTTCAATATTTCTCAAAACATAAGTTTATATTAATTTAAATGAAAAAGTAAGTTATACAATGTGTCACCAAACGATGTATAATATTAAAATTTTATCAGGCCTAAACTATCATATTCTATACCATACATCTTACCAAAAAGATCCTACGTCTAAATTTATTTGAATCAACAATTATTAAAAGACATTGCACTGTTTTAGTAAAGAATCATGTTTTTGTTTCTTTCGGAAAAACAATTCAGCTTCAGCCTATAAATAGCATAGCAGGCCCTGCAAGATGTACGGGGAATCATCTAGTTTTCACATCTCTCACATACTTAATTTGCATTGCCATTGGTATCTATAATCTATCTATTCTTTACCAGAAAATTTCACGCATTAATCCTTCCTTCATGCAAATTCATTAAATTAGTTACGAAACAATTAAACTTACTAACATGCAGTTTATTACATGAAATTGTTGCTTTTAGAGTACTTTAATCATTTGGTGACAACCTTTATTGGAATCTGCAGAAGAAAGGGAAAAATATGGCAAAGCATTCACCTGACCAGCTAGCCATCGAAGAGTTGAAGAAGCTTATCAGGTTAACTACCTTCTAAACTGTAATCACAATCACATGACATACAAATTAATATAATGTTGCATAAATTGCAATATATAGTGATAGACTATTTAATAATTAAACTTATGGGTTACAGAGAGAAGGAGGAACTTAATGAGTCTGCTGATACAAAAATTGAGGACGTTATAGCTGAGTTGCAGCTGCAGGGGTGTCACCCTACTCCTGAAACTGCTGAGCAGAGAATCATTGATGGGTTTACTTACTTCAAGATCCACAATTTCGAGTATACTCATAAATTAATCAAAAAAATTCATTATCTAATTTCTCTATGTGGCCTTTGTGATTTCAATTTACTTTATAATTTGGATTCATAAATGTTTCTTCAGCAAGAACCCGGATCTATACAAGGAACTTGCTAAGGGCCAAAGCCCCAAGGTGATTAATTAAGTTTCTATATATTTGTGCTTTTTGTTTTCAAACTCTTTCTCCTTTTTATTATGTTTCATTTTTTTGGTTCATGTGTGTGCAGTTTCTGATATTTGCTTGCTCTGACTCTCGAGTGAGTCCTACCACTATCCTGAACTTCCAACCTGGAGAAGCTTTCATGGTTCGAAACATTGCTAACATGGTCCCTCCATTTAATCAGGTTCACTATTCTGCAGCATCATCACTCTGTAAAGTAGATATAGATCTACATTTAATTTAAGATATAGTTACAACTTAAATTATTGAAATTCATTCCCCAACTCTACTTCAAATGAGTAGTTTTAACTTTTAATAATCAAGTATATATCTTTCTACAGCTGAGGTACAGTGGAGTAGGTGCGGCCATTGAGTATGCAATCTTGGAGCTTAAGGTAATAATTTAGCTTATATATATTCATAAAATCATCAAACATATGATTTTAAATTACTCTTGCTCATCTCATGATTGCAACATGATTCTTGAAATTGTGGAACTGAGGATAAATTTTCATCAGTTAAGATAATCATAATCCACTCATTCAAGAAATTTGAGTCATTTGATTTAAATTTGATCAAAATCAGACAACTCACCCATTTCATAAAAATAAGAGAATGAACCATCCATCTTTATCGAAATTTTAAATTATTGTCTGCATGAATTTGAAATTTCACTTACGGAAGAAAATTCAAGTTGATCGTTATGGATTTATCTTCACTGCAACCAACATAATCAGAAATTCACACATTCAAATAATCTGAGCTGTTTTGCCAAGATCAGACAGCTAATCAATTTCATCAAAATGGGACTGCTCATATAAGCTTGAAATATGAGCCATCCGATCTTAATCGAACGTTTCAAACTCCTTGATGATTTCACTTGTTAGAAAATCCAAATTCTATGGTTATAGGTATTTAAAAAATATTTGTTGCAGATTGCAATTTAAAACCCAAAAGCTAATTTTCTTCGTTGATTGTGATTTTCAATACATGGAGGAATATAAGAGATGTTTAAGATCAATTAAGTACTCTTACAGGTGCCAAACATCCTGATCATTGGACACAGCCGCTGCGGTGGAATAGCAAGGCTTATGAGTCATCCAGAGGATGATTCTCCTTCCTTGTAAGACGAGTTTGTTTGATCTACCCTGAGGGATATATGAAAACAAAAAATAACACATCTCCATGCTTTTTTTTGGAAGTACTTTAACTAAAAGCGTGTGTTATTTTCATGTTTTCATATTTTCTAACGGTAAATCAAACTTAAATTCTGCCAAAAAAATGATATTTTCTAACGGACAAATTGGGATACATAATGCTTTTTATGGTTTAATTGAACTTTTCAGTGAGTTCATAGACGATTGGGTGAAAATTGGTTTACCTGCCAAAATCAAGGTCCTGAAGGAACATGCATGCTGTGATTCCTTAGAACAACGCACACTCTGTGAAAAGGTTAGCTCAGCTGCAATTATATATTTTAATTCGCATTCAGCTGCCATGCATGCTTGAAATTTTAATTAGTTACCATTTCAAACAATCTAATCTTGTTTGATAAGTTACAATGAAGCTAATTATACACTATGATTTGATTTGTGCATGCAGGAGTCAGTGAATAACTCCCTAGTGAACCTGCACACATATCCATTTGTTGATAGAGCAATAAGGAGCAAGGGGTTAGGGCTCTTTGGGGGTTACTATGATTTTGTGAATGGAGAGTTCAAGCTTTGGAAGTACGAGTCTCACTTCACCAAACACATTTCTATCCCTCACTGTCACTGAACCCATGAGTTGACATGACTATCTAAATCCTTAGTAGGGAGGCTCTGAAGCATGGCACTACTTCATGCTTATTGTTGAAGTTGCAAGTTACTTTGTTGTGCTCTTTGTGGTTTTAAATTTCAAATAAATATCATCAACCCTTGAGTTGTAAAAATAAAGAGTGACTAGAGTTCAAGGCATCCAATCTGTGCTTTATGATAACTCTTAGGCTGATGTATCTATTCGTCATGTCGTAATAAAAGATTGAACTTCAGTGATTATGTTTCTTATTACCAATATTCATTGATTTTATTACTAACAAGACGGTTGAAAAGGATTGTTTGTATTGTAACTCAATAATTGCAGATATTAATTAAAAGCGGTTAAACTTGTTTTGAAGACGATTGGAAAAAGCGTACTAAGTTCCGATTTCATTGACTAAGCTTCTACCCTTAAAACAGCATATGAATTCAATTAAGGCATTCGATGATGCTTTGCCTTTGTTTATTAATTAATTTCTTAGTTACACCATAAGAAAAATATTTTTTACCAACGTCCAAAAGTCGTGAATAAACTAAAAAAATGTCAGTAATGCCTAATTATCGACAGTCATCCGACGATCAAGAAGACGTCGCTATTTGGCCCGTCACTGTTCCAGCCAAGAACATAGAGATAGGGTATTGTACCTAGAGTGAAGGGATTGCACAAGAGAGAGAATCTAGAGAGATGAATATGTAACTGCCTAAAGAGAGAATGTAACCGCTTAGAGAGAGAAAATAACTGAATCGAGAGTTTGTTATTAAGTAAATGGGTCAAGAGTCCCTTACATGTGGTAAACGCTCCCTATTTATAGGCTAGGTGCTGCGCTTGTTAGCCTAACTACCCCTATTGGGCCTCGCGGGAAGGCCCAACTCTGAACTCGTGTGACCGCCACGAGGCGGGCAGCCCTGGGCAAGGCCCTCTCGAGGCTCGCCCAGTCCACAAGACACCGAGCTCGAAGCATGAGAGCTAAGTGTGTCTTTGAAAATAAAGTTACAAATATTTCACCTTTCAACTGTTCCACTTGTCCTCCATCTTTTTCCTTCTTAGCGCGCTTTCTTTTGAACGCATCATCCTCCTCGTCCAAAATGTAGGTGTTCGCCCGCGCGCGATTCTCCGCCATTGAATGAGCTGGCTTCTTTCTTAGCTTGTTGTTCAACATTCCAGGCAATAGTCCATTCTTGAAGGCTCTCGCACAAGCGTGTGGCTCCAATTCCTCGATCTTGACAGATGCTGCGCTGTACCTCGCCACATACTACTTCAGAGTTTCTCCGTCTAGCTGGCGAACGTTGTACAGGTCATCAATCTTGATTTGCTTGAGCTTGCTTGCGGAAAAATGAACAAGAAACTTTGAGGAGAAATCACGGAAATTCGTGATGGATCCACGAGGCAAAATCGTAAACCACGCCAT
This sequence comes from Lotus japonicus, assembly GCF_012489685.1. Classification (NCBI taxonomy): domain Eukaryota; kingdom Viridiplantae; phylum Streptophyta; class Magnoliopsida; order Fabales; family Fabaceae; genus Lotus; species Lotus japonicus. Next base: position 35,204,595 of record NC_080041.1, read on the forward strand.
CGTTGTGCCTTTGAACGTTGATGGGAACATTCTGCACTTTACCGCATACGAAGCCGCGCTTATCACCATCTTCGTGTTGAAATACAGAAGGTGATCCTTTAAATCCGTCTTTCCGCTGTAAGGTTCTAGGACGAGGTTCTTCATGTTGTCCGGAATTGTGACCTCCCTCACCGTCACTGAGAAAGGCTCGAATTCCGCTACAGCCTCCGCCTCTCGCACTCCTTCATCCTGTTGCTCATGACGGAAGTAGTCAAGCTGCTCTTGCAAATAATCATTCTATTGCCAAATGTTGTCGACGTTGCGCATCAAACACCGCCAATCTCTGTGATTAATTGGCCTTTGAGGCTGCGGGGATCCGTTTTCTACAAGGACTGGGGAGTTCTCCAGCGTTCCTTGCTGTGAAGGTGAGGATGGCGGAGTAGGCAACAGAGGCGTTGGATAAGGAGGAGGCGGTGGAGGTGGAGGAGGAGTCAGTTGCTCACGATGAATTTCCTCACGACGTGGTCTCCCCTTCACACAACGCGGTGGTGAACCACGCCTCTGCTCCTGCGTCGACGACGACGAGTTTCCATCGGAAATCAACCGTAAACCAGAAAATCAAACTGAAAACAACTAAAACCAAGAAATTCCACAGAATTCCGAACTTCTCTTGACCGTACAAGCAATCCACGAAGTCCGTGAATCGAAATTCACCGATCCCCACAGACGGCGCCAAATGTTCCAGCCAAGAACATAGAGATATGGTATAATACCTAGAGTGAAGGGATTGCACAAGATAGAGAATCTAGAACTGCCTAGAGAGATGAATGTGTAACTGCCGAGAGAGAGAATGTAACCGCTTAGAGAGAGAAAATAACTTAATTGAGAGTTTGTTATTAAGCAAATGAGCCAAGAGTCCCTTACATGTGGTAACCGCTCCCTATTTATAGGCTAGGGGCTGGGCCTTGTTAGCCTAACTACCCCTATTGGGCCGATTGGGCCTCGCGGGGAGGCCCAACTTTGAGCTCGTGTGAACGCCACGAGGCAGGCAGCCCTGGGTGAGGCCCTCTCGAGGCTCGCCCAGTCTAGTCACTAATTTTTCTGATGACTTACAAAAAATAGTCTGACCGACGTTTTTTTCTACCACTAATTTACCGGCGGCTTTTTCTGGTCGCTAATTACCGAAGGTTTTCGGTCGCTAACGTACAGACGGCTTTTTTGGCCACTCTATACCAATGATTTTTTTCCTTCGCTAAATTACTGACGACTTTTACCGTTGGTATTCGATTAGGTCTGCACACAAAAAACTCATTTTATTGTGAATACATTTTTAGGAGTAGGGGGAGGAGAATGAGAAGAATGAGAAGGAGGAGGAGGAGGAGAAGGAGAAGGAGAAGAAGGAGGAGAAGAAGGAGTAGAAGGAGAAGAAGAAAGAGAAGGAGAGGAGGAGGAAGTGTGAGTAAGAAGGTATGCACATTCGTATTTATAGGTTACCGCAATTTTATCTATCGGTAGCTTACCGGCGGTTTTATCCGTCGTAGCTTACCGAAGGCTTTTTTGCTTGGTTACCGATTACTTTCTTGGCTGTCGCGCTAATTTTTGAATTTTTTTTAAACCCAGATTCGATCCCCAGCAACCGTGCAAATTTGAAAAAGATTTTTTCCTTGTTAGTACTGCTTTGGAACTAAACCCTTAAGATTCAATCATAGCAAGCATATACAAGTTTATCGTCCTCAGGTATTGTGCGAACATCATTTCCACGAGTTATGGTACATACACACCTCAACCCCTTTTTCAACTTCATTTTCTATCTATTTCTCTCTTCTTTATCAATCATATCACATATCACATCTTTATTTTCTCTCTCCTTTCTTTCTATCCCTCTCTCTTCTTCCACCTCTTAACACCTAAAAAATAGCTGTGAATATACAATTATTCGGCTAGTTAAATATTAACCTGAGCGGATAGTAAGATGTTTGATAAAAAAATTTTGTGATTTAATTTTTATAAATATAAAGAAAGCATTAAAAGAAGGTTGTCATCGGTAACAAAGAAGAAACATATCCAGAAATGCATTCGTCTAATCCTCTAATTGTTTTCAACTCAAACACTTTTGTAAAGGTTCATTTCAGTTATGATGTCGAGAGTTATCTACCTAACTATCCCTAGCCTAATTGAATCTACCAGTTAGAATTCCTAGACTTAATCTCTTACAATCTTGAAAACCAAAAGGAACATTATAGCTCAAATTCTCTCTCAAAGACATTTTCAATGACCAATCTATCCTAACACAAGGTACCCAAGGCTTGCAAATCTCCATTGACCCTCCGGAAACTCCTGTTAGAACTCAGAACCTGTCACGTGGAAATTCATTATTGCTCCTACCCAAGATATTTTCATCCTAAGACAACTAGTTCATTGAGTGATTTCTCTCTTGAACCTGACCCGCAATTATCTCTCAATCTCATGCTAGTCCATAGAAATCTAACACAAATCATTGATACTTGAAGTGTAGAAAGCAAAATTTTAACACACGGTGTGACCTAAGACATAAACGTTCTACCTTCATTGAACTAAGCATACACTCATTCATATCAACCTTCCGATCTATTTATAAACTAGTGAAGCTCTTTGATTATCAATTGATTGGATAGAATCATAAAGCTATGACATTCTAGATACAAAAATAGAAAAGAACATATACAAGGGATAAGAAAGGTAGAGATGAAACCCAAAGAACGGAGACGAATCAACGGCGATGGAAACTTTCTCAAGTTTTCCATAGACTCCAAGAGTTGTCACCATGCTCCGGAGCTCCACTCCATCAATTCCTTGCCCAAGAACCCTTCCTCCATGCAGCTCATCTCTCCTAGCTAGTATGATTTTCGAGAGAAAGAAGAATGGGAAAGATTCTGAAAATTTTGTGTTTTGGCCTTTTATAAAGTTTCTGACCGTCTTAAGTTCGCTTGAGCCAAGTTAAGTTCGCTGAAGTGACTTTTCTTCAAGCTAAATTACTTGCAAACCGCCTTCAGTTCGTTCAAACCAACTTGAGTTCGCTCAAGCAAACTTCATACCAAAACTTCTTTTTCCTTTATGTAAAACGACCACTTGAGCCAACTTCAAGCGAACTTTCCTTCATCTATTTTGTTTTAGTTCGCTTGAGCCAACTTTGAGCCAACAATCTTCTCTTTCTTTTATTACATAAGAATCATCCCTTTTCAGAGCTGATACATTGAATTTTCTCTTATCCTAACATGATTTTGATGAATTTAGATAAACATTGTAGCTCAAGTAATTGATCTCAACCATTACTGCCTTTCTCACAAATGCGGAGTAAATTGACATTTCGTTTCAGTCTTTTCTCTCTTGCATTTTCTAGAGGTGTGTCATATATATTAAATAGACATAACAACCTCTTGGTATCTTGTACTTGGTGCTTTAGATCTTCAATTCACTGATGCACTAGCGCGCACACACGGTCTTCAACTTGAAACCTTTTTTTATATCTCCTTGAGATAAATATGATTGTTGCATTCTGAGGGTCAAGTTTTTCTTTTAATTAGAGTCATGCTCTTGCAATTGAGGTTTGTGGTTTTAATCATTTGGTTGCTTTGACCCTAGGTTCATGGCGGCCACGTGTTGTTCAAGTTGAAGCCTGGTGTGAGAATCAATCATGATGGTAGAAGAAGGAGGGAGGGAGGGAGTGGGGTTTTCAATTGGGGTCGAGAGGAGGAGGAGGAGGATTTGGGAGGAAGAGAAGGGGGAGGTTGGAGGGGATGAAGGGGAATAGGAGGTGACAGGTGTGGAAGCATGTCAGAGCTTGAGGTTTTGGCAAGGGAGGATAGGGGTTGTAGATGCATTAAAGTTGACACAATATGTGGAGGGCCTAGAGTGAAACTGAACTGCACAAAGAAGAAGGATTGATTAGCAGGGGCTTGGATCTGGCAGTGCTAGGAGGTTATGAGAATCTTAACAATGGCATAGAGTAGTGACTGATCTAGAAATTTGATGCAGTGGGGACAATATATACATATAAATTTGTAATAAAAAAAATTAACATGTACTATTATAAGTGATGACATTTTTTACTAAAGGGGTACATGTGAGGACATTTTTTACCAAAGAGACCATAAAAAACCACATTCTTTTACTACTCAAGTGAGGGCATTTAGCAATGTGGACATAAGTGAGAGCATTTTTTATCAAAAGGTCATAAAAAATCATATACTTTTACTACTCAAAAAAAAATTGTAATGTTTTTTCCAAATTTTGAAGGTGCGAAAAACACTAGAAAGGGGGGGGGGGGTTTGAATAGAGTTTTTGAATAAATGGTAAACTTTTTGTTTCTTTTCGAAAACTCAAAGATAAGAACTAGGTGCTGAAGGATAAGAAGTAAAGCACGCAAGTATTTTTTTCTGGTTCACTTGAGATAAAAGCTCAAGCTAATCCAGTCCACCTGTGAAGGTGATTTCTTCCTTCTTCTGATGAAGGCAATTCACTAAAATCAATGAGTGTTACAACTGCACTTTGCTACCTGCTAAGTGACTAACAATACATTGATTTTCTCACTAGTATCCTCTTAAGAAGCTGATCTACCGATCCTCTTAAGACTAGCTAAACACTGAATCAACCTTGATTCAGTCCTCTCAAGATCCGACCAACCTTGGTCTCTTAAGGAACTTTACAATGTGATGTAAAAGGTTTCGGGTTTACAAAGAGTGCTTCTAAAAAGCTAATAGTAAACTCAGATGTTTAAGAACAGTGAAGAAATAATGCTAAGAGAATGGCTTGTAAATGTTGAATGATTTCAGCAAAGTTTCTTAGTCTCTTTCTTCTTTCTTCAGCCTTTATATACTCCAAGACTTGTGATGTAGCCGTTGCTAGGGTTTTATCCGTTGGAGTGACAATCTTGAAAAATCAGACTGCACGGCTGCACGAGGTAGGTGGTGGACAGACTGAAACTTGTACGATGTTGTACTATGATAGCGACCTGTCCTTTCACCAGTTGACTTGAGATCTGAAGGCTTCAGATGAACGTTGGTGAAGCTTCTGATCCTCGTCAGATTGAAGCTAGGATTCTTATGACCTTGCAACTTCTGCTTCTGAACAAGCTCCTCAGAACTTCTGAACGTCAGAGCTAGAATAGCTTGGGTCTTCAGAACCAACTTCTTGCCGGTCTTCAGAACTTGAGTCTTCTGCTTCTGGACCGTTCCACTGGAACATCTGGTCTTCAGAACTTCTGACTCTGGTTCTTCAGATCCTCTTGAGAGCTTGTATCTTCAGAACTTCTGAAGGATTTGCCACTGTTCTGAACGAACATGGTACGCTTTAGAGCTCTCTTTTTAGTATCTCTTGGTTCTTTTTCTTCTGAATAGATAGTCTTGGGTCAGATTCAGAACCTGTTTGTCACAACTAAGAAGACAAACGTTAGGGTACCACAATTGTTCATCATCACAAACCTAAATTGTAATCATCAAAACATAGAGATGCAACCACTGATCAAAACTTGATCTTACAATCTCCCCCTTTTTGATGATGACAAAACAAGTATTTTGATGAACAATTTTTAAACAATAAACAGAATACACAAGAGAAAATAGATCAGAAGTTAAACTTATCCTTGTGTAACGGTTAGTGATGCTCTTTCTGAATCTGGGATAACACCTGATTCTGAGCTAGGGTCTTCCCCTGACTCCCCCTGAATCTATGACTTGATGAGATGATGAATAGTCTAGATTCGGAGTCTCGACGATGTGATCAGAAGATACGCGTATAGGATGTATTCTCATCAGAAGTGATGGTTCAGAACTTGCGTAGATCACATAAAAACATAGAGCTTTGTCCAGATATAATTGGAATAAGGCGTCAGAAGCAGATTAGTTCAGAATATGAACAAGATGTATTCCTTATTTGAGGCACTTGACAATATCTATGTGCTATAAGTAATTATACTTATTCTCCTCCACTGGTTTTATATATAATATAAGAAATTTTTTTTTATCAAAACCATTTTTATGTACTCCCCCTTTTTGTCATAATCAAAAGGAGTGAAAAACAAACAACAATAACAATAACAAAAACAAGAAGAGATGTTATTAATACTGAACAGAGAAAGAGTACAGAGGATAGAGGGGAATGAAGAAAACTAATCCTAGATACATAGGAAAGCTCGAGAATTCTTCATGGAGAGAAGCTGAAGGTGCAGGGGACGTATGTCCTTATCAATTGAGGCTAACTGGGTAGCCAGTTCTTCCTTCAGAGGTACATTCTCCTGGACAGCATCTTGATCTGCTTCATTGTGATCTTCTTCATATTCCAGAAGCATACAAATGCCCTGGAGCTGATCTTCAGCGTCCTTCCGGCGAGTGGTCAGACGAAGGAGGTCATTCAGAACTTCTTGAAGGTTCTGAAGACAGTGAGTCTGATGAGATGTCAGCCAGCACTTAAGAAGATCTTCAGTCTTCTTAAGAGCGTCAGAAATCTGACAAATGGAAAGATTAACGCTCCATGGAAAGACTTGGTCAAATATCATAGTCTTGAGTTCAGAAATTAATTCGACAGAAGTCATTCTTGAACAAGAAGTTGGGGAAGATGGAAAAGACTGATTGTGAGGTGAATTGCGTTGTGATGGAGAAGAAGGATTGCAGAGATTATAAGGAGAAGAGGTAACAGAAAAACATGCACAAAACTTATCAAATCATAAAAGCATGTGAGTTACGAAGAAGACGGTGCATTGAACCATAGAATAATAAATGAACACAGTCAACATAGAATAAATGCAGTCAAGGCAAATACATGCATGCAAGATAGATGAGAGGGGATTCAAGGCTTGGAAGAGGAGGGAAGATGCTCGATCAGAAACTTCATCATGTCTTCCATTCTGCGGGAGGATTCCTGAATCTGCCTGCTCTGTTCAATCTGAACCTGACCTTGCTGCTCAACCATCTGAAACAGTCTCTGCTGATCATCTTGAATGCGGTCAATTCTAGCAGCAAGAGAAGTAACTTCTGGAGCTGGAGCTGAAGTAGGAACTTCTGGGGCTTGAGCATGAGTAGCAACTTCAGCCTCTGATGACATTGCAGTATCAACTTGAGTTGGCCCTTGCTTCTGAACTTCATCAGCATCGACATCTTCCAGAATGACTAGGCCTTCAGAATTGTCTTCTGCAGCCTCTGCTGGGATCATCTCAGCATCTTCTGAGGTACATTCAGAGACAACATATTGTCTTTCAGCCATAGCTCGTCTCAGAGGTGCACAGACTCTGTGCAGCACTCTCCGCCTCTGCTCATAGGCTCTCTCAGAAGCATCATGAACTCTTAGTCGTTTCTCTCTGCTAAGCTGCTTCCGAAGTTCATGAGCTTTGCCTTCTGACCATCTTTCAAAGGCAGACCATAGACCATCAACAAAAGAGGCATCAAATTGGTTATCAGTCACCTGATATAACCATTTCAGTCTTCTGGTTGCCTCTTCAGAGAACTCCTGAATGAGTTGAGTAAGATTTTGAGGTCTGAAGGAGGTGGCCAAGGTCAGAACAGGCTGAGGAGTCCTGGTTGCATTGGAGCTTGAAGCATTTGAGCTGTCAGGTCTGGTTTGTTCAGAATGAATAGAATCAATCTCATGATCCTTCTCTATGCCTGAGTGATCTGATTCATCCATGTGCTCAGCTTCAGAAATTGTCACTTGTCTTTGCCTTGAGGTAGCAGTATTCTCAAGTGAAGTAAAACTCAGATCTGGTGTTTCAGCTTGTGTTTCAGGTTGTGTGGGTGCTGTTTGGGTTAAGGTAGGCATGGAGGTAGATATATGCAGGGGTTGTTCAGGTATAACTACTAAAGCAGAATCAGAGTTAATGCTTTCAGTAATTACCTTACTTGGACTTCTGATGGAAGTGGTTCTGGTGAGTTGTGCAGCCCTTGCAGGATCAGAAGTGCTTTTGGATCTTCTTTCCCTTTGTGCTTCTGAAGCAGGGTCAGATGCCTGCTGTGAATCTGCCTCTTTCTGCTGAAGTGGACCCTTCAGAGGCAGTTTCCTTCTCTTGACTAAGGGTACTTCATCAGAATCCGTGGATTCCTCAGCTTCTGAAGATTCCCTTATAACCTGAAGCACATTCTGGATGATCTCATGGTCATCCTGCTCATCTTCTTCCTCAAAAATAACTTTTCGCCTTTTGTCAAGAGGAACATCATCATCTTCAGTCTCCTCACTTGAGGATTCTTCCAAGGAGTTCTAAGAGCTTTCAGAGACAGCAGATTGAGACTCCTCATATGACTCTTCTGGAGTTCTTTCAGGAGAGGATTCTAGAGCTGATTCCCTGATGACTACTGACTTGGATGCAGCTTTCTTCCTCTTAGGTTCCTCTATCAGAATCTCTTTGCCCTTGGGATCTGAAGGCTTGCTGGTTGTTTTCTTTGATCTCCTTGTTGGCATCTCAGGAGGACTCTCAGGAAGAGTTCTGACAAATTCTTCAAGAGTGATTTTATCTCCATTTCTTCTGAGCATTCTTACATACTCCAGAATGCTTGCAGGGTTATCCTTCTTGGACCAGAGAGGAAAATCATCAACAGGATAGTTCCTCTGACGAACCTCTTCAGATGTATCTTCTGAGGGCTCAACTTGGACTTTCTCAATGATTTGCATCCTTTTCAGCTTGGTTCCATTGAGAGCATCACCGATTGACATGGTCAGATCTTCATGAAGTCCAAGGTCTGATAGTGTCTTGACAAGTTTGTTCTGAACAAAGATGTCAGATAGCAACCTTCCATAAGGAATGTAAGAGATTGACCTCTTGTTCTCAGAAGCTGTAGTCCTTGACTTTTCAATGCATTCCTTCAGATAGTTGAATAGCAGAAATGGCAGACATATAGGTTCACCCGTAGAGATATAGTACATAATTACCTTCTGAGTTGCATTCAGGTAATCAGTTCCTCCAGTTCTGGGGTGAATGCAGTATATGAAGATCTTCTGCCAGATTTTCATTAAAGGCTTCAGATCCTTTATTCCATACTTGGTCCTTGTCTGCGACCAATTGTCATAAATTTCCTTATTCACCTTATTCTTCATCCCAGCAATATTAGCATCAACATTCTTGATCCTTTTTCCTTGCTGGAACTCCATACCCAGCAGCTTTGCGATTGATTCTTCTGAAATGACAATCTTCCTATCCAACACATGGGAGACGACATAGTAGTCGTTGCAAACTGCATTTTTTCCAGAATTCTATTACCAGCTTGGTGTAAATCGGTCCACAGAGCCTATTGAAGTAGCCAGACCATCCTTGTAAGTTGACTTGATCCCTGATATCAAACCCATGATCAGCCAGGTTGTCGAAGTCCACTCTTGCTTCGTGGCACACAACCAGATCTTCAGCTTTCTTGACACAAGTGACCACATTGGGTGTGTCCAGAATCTGCTGAGCTTCTTCAAACTTCTGAGTTTCTTGGTCTGTGGCGGTTTGTTTGGAGGAGGTAGTAGCACTTGCTCTTGATTTCCTCGATTTGCCCATGATTTTCCGGTAGAGAGGTTTAGGGTTCAGAGAGGAAGAGGAATGTTGGAGAGAAGAGTAAGAGAGAATGCAATGCACACGAAGAGTTTGAAAACCGTATGTGTAAACGTGTATGAGATCGTGTGTGAGGAGTGCGCATAGTGGGTTGGTTGGTAACCGTTGAGATTTGAAGAAAAGAAAATAGTCAAAACAAGATCAACGGTTCTAAAATAGATAGTCTGAAAATAGCATAGTAGAGGAGAGTATGCATCATAATTATAGCAGATATACCACGCGACTCAAGGAACTGTGGCACAAATGACGTGACACGTGTATTGTTGCCAACCACAGAAGTTTAACCAGTGGGTTAAGTGCTTCTGATCGGGTAACTTCTGAAGGGGGTAGCATCTGATGACTTCAGATGTACCAAGGTCAGAAGTTCTGAAGAGAGCCTTACTCTGGACAGAAGTCCATGTTCAGGTTTTCAAGAATAAATAAAAACCTATCTTCTGCTAATGGCTTAGTGAAAATATCTGCCCACTGATGGTCAGTATCAACATACTCTAATGATAGAGTGCCCTTCTGAACATGATCACGAATATAATGATACTTTACCTCTATATGCTTTGCTCTTGAGTGTAGAATCGGGTTCTTGCTGAGTGAGATAGCAGCTGTGTTGTCACAGTAAATAGGAACCTTCTTCAGAGACAAACCATAATCCTCCAGATGATTCTTCATCCATATGGTTTGTGTACAGCATGTGGCAGCTGAGACATACTCTGCTTCAGCAGTTGATAGAGCAATTGTGTTCTGTCTCTTGCTTGACCAAGTGACAAGATTTGATCCAAGAAAATGACAACTTCCAGAGGTGCTTTTCCTTTCTACTCTGTCTCCAGCAAAGTCAGCATCACAAAAACCTGAAAGTGTATACTCTGATGTTTTTCTATACATCAAGCCAAGGTTAGTGGTTCCTTTCAGATATTTGAGGATCCTCTTAACAGCAGTTAAGTGAGTCTCTCTAGGATCTGATTGGAATCTAGCACAGAGATGCACACTAAATAATATATCAGGTCTGGAGGCAGTTAGGTAAAGAAGAGAGCCTATAATTCCACGATAGAGCTTCTGACAAACCTTAGAGGAAACTTCCTCTTTCTCAAGAATGCATGTTGGGTGCATTGGAGTCTTAGAAATGTTGCAGTCACTCATGTTGAACTTCTTCAGAAGTTCCAAGGTATACTTCTTCTGATGGATATAGGTGACTCCTGGTCGTTGATCTATTTGAATTCCTAAGAAGTATTTGAGTTCTCCCATCATGCTCATTTCGAATTCAGCCTGCATCAACTTAGAAAATTCCTTGCACAAGGATGGATTAGCAGAACCAAAAATGATGTCATCAACATAAATCTGAACTATAAGAATATCATTCTTATAAGTTATGCAGAAAAGAGTATTGTCACCTTTACCCCTTACAAACTCATTCTGTAGAAGAAAGGAGCTGAGCCTTTCGTACCACGCTCTGGGAGCTTGTTTCAGTCCATAGAGTGACTTCTTGAGCTTGTAGACATGATCTGGATATTTGTCATCTTCAAAGCCAGGAGGTTGCTTGACATACACTTCTTCTGAAATGTAGCCATTAAGGAAGGCACTTTTGACATCCATCTGATGGAGGGTGATGTTGTGATTTACTGAGAAGGAGATCAGTAGCCTTATAGCTTCAAGCCTTGCTACAGGAGAAAAAGTCTCAGTGTAATCAATCCCTTCTTGTTGACTGTAGCCTTGAGCCACCAGTCTTGCCTTGTTTCTTGTTACTTCTCCTTTTTCATTCAGCTTGTTTCTGAACACCCACTTGGTTCCTATGACATGGAAACCTTTGGGTTTAGACATTAAGGTCCATACATCATTCTTGGTGAACTGATCTAGCTCTTCTTGCATTCCCAGAATCCAGCCTTTGTCCTCAAGAGCTTCATCAACTGATTTGGGCTCAATGAGAGAGACAAGTCCCTTCAGACTCAGAAGAGTCTCTTCTGAAGGTTTGAGCATTGACCTAGTTCTGACGGGGGCATCTTTGTTGCCAATAATCAGTTCTTCTGGCTGAGAGACAGCTATTCTTTTCTTCTTCTGAAGCTGATCAGAAGTTGTTGGAGCGGCTTCAGATGCTTCTGCCTCTGGAGCAACATCCTCTGAGCTGTTCTTTGGTTGATTTGCCTCCGAACAATCAATGCTTAAATCTGCAAATCTTTCAAACAGCTTTGACTTTTCTGAGCCAAGCTTACCATCAAATCTAATTTGAATAGACTCCTCAACAGTTTGATGAATAATATTATAAATTCTAAAACCTTTAGATCTTTCAGAATAACCAAGAAAATAGCATTTTAAGGCTTTAGAGTCAAATTTACCCAATTGCTCCTTAGTGTTGAGCATGTAGCAAGTACTTCCGAATGGATGGAAGTAAGAGATATCAGGTTGTCTTCCTTTGCATAGCTCATAAGGAGTCTTCTCCAGAATAGGTCTGATGGAGATTATGTTATGGATATAGCAAGCAGTGTTGATTGCTTCTGCCCATAAGTGCTTGGCCATACTTGATTCTTGCATCATGGTGCGAGCCATCTCCTGAAGAGTTCTGTTCTTTCTTTCAACAACTCCATTTTGTTGAGGAGTGCGAGGACAGGAGAAGTTGTGTGAGATTCCTTGAGAGTTGAACAATTCTTCAAAGGCTTTGTTCTCAAATTCTCCACCGTGATCACTTCTGACAGTAATCACTGAAGTTTGGAACTCCTTCTGAACTTGAGTGATGAAGTTGGTAAATATAGTGTGTGTTTCATCTTTATGCCTTAGGAACTTCACCCATGTCCACCTGCTGTAGTCATCTACAATGACTAACCCATACTTCTTTCCTCCAATGGATTCAGTTTTCACTGGTCCAAAGAGATCAATGTGAAGTAGTTCAAGGGGTCTTGTTGTAGATACCACATTCTTTGCTTTAAAGGGCTTCTTGGTGAATTTTCCCTTCTGACAAGCTTCACATAGAGCCTCCGATGAATACTTCAGACGAGGCAATCCTCTGATGAGATTTAGCTTGCTAAGTTGAGAAATTTTCCTGAGGCTGGCATGCCCTAGGCGTCTGAGCCAGATCCATTGCTCATCATTCACTGACATGAGACACTTAACCTTCTGAGATAGCAGTTCAGAAGATTTGATTTTGTAAATATAATTTTTCCTTTTTCCAGAGAACAGAACGGATCCATTTGTTTGACTAACAGCTTTGCAGCCTGTTTGATTGAAGATTACATCGTATCCTTTGTTAGCAATTTGGCTTATGGAGAGCAAGTTGTGAAATAATCCTTCCACGAGAAGTACATCATTGATAACTGGAATTTTTCCATCTCCTATAGAACCTTTTTCCAATGATTTTTCCCTTCTGGTTTCCTCCAAAGCCAACGTCTCCTCCTGACTTAAGCGGTGCCAGTTCTTGGAATATAGACCTTGTGCCCGTCATGTGTCGCGAGCATCCACTGTCCAGGTACCATGACAGGTGTCTTAACTGAGCTGCATAAGATATCCGTAGCAGGAATAATTTTTGCCTTAGGTACCCATATCTTGGGTCCTTTCTTGTTAGTTTTCCCAGAAGTTCTTGAAACTTTGGGTGCAACAGGAGGATAATGCAGAGGAACTTGATTATAGTATTTAGACATGTCAAGTTTAAACTTTCCCTTTGGTTTCACCACCTTTGGTGTAACCTTCTCTGGAATGACAGTGCCAGCTGAAGGTATGAAAAACGGTAGAAAGGGGGGGTTTGAATAACGTTTTCAGTACAAAACTACCACCTTAAAGATTTTGACAAATCTTTCGAGAACTTAAATGCTAAAGATAAGAGATAGAAAAGCACACAAGGATTTTATCCTGGTTCACTTGATAAATCACTCAAGCTACTCCAGTCCACCCGTTAAGGTGATTTCTTCCTTCTTAGAATGAAGGCAATCCACTAATCAGGTAAGAGTTACAACTGCACTTGAAACCTACAAGTGACTAACAATTACACTGACTTAGCTCACACTAAGATTCACTCTCTTAGTCTTCTCTAGGATCCGATCAACCTTGATCTCCTAAAGGAACTACCACTAAGATTCACTCTCTTAGTCTTCTTAAGGATACTGACCTACCCGGTCCCTTAAGGAAAATCAAACAACTGTTTGAGGTTGGTGTTTACAAGGGTTTGCTTCTAAATAAGCTGAGTGTAAACTAAATAAATTACAAGATGAAAGAAGGCTTAGAATATTTTTGAATATGTCTTGCGCGTGTGTATTGCTTCTTGCTATTCTTCTTGCCGCTTCTTTCAATCTTCAGCCTCTATATATACTCCAAGGATTAGGGTTGAGCGTTGCATGGGAAATGCTACCGTTGGAGGGCAGTTCTGGAAAATCCAGCTTCTGCTGTGGCTGAGAACGTTAGGTAGGTCGTCAGGAAGGTACACTTGCTTTTGTACTTGGATAGCGACTTGACCTTTTAACCTAGGAGACTTCTGATCAGGGGAATACTTCATATTGGAACTTGTGAAGCCGGTTGATCAGAGTCAGAGGGAAAGCACAGATCCTCTGACCATTGTATCTTCTGATTCTGAACTCAGAGGGAAGAACATGGCCTTCAGAGTTTCTTGCTTCTGGACTTCAGAGTTTCCACTATTCAGCTTCTGGATCTTCAGAGTCTTCTACACCATCAGAACATCTGAACCTTCAGTGTTTCTTGGCCATCAGAACTTCTGGATCTTCAGAGCTTCTAGCGACTGAGTCCTCATCAGAGTTTGTATAGCTTCAGAACTTCTGAAGCTTTTCCACTGTTCATACTGAACATGGTGAATGCGAAAGCGTTGCTTGGGTTACCCTTTATACACAGTGCTTCTGATTTGTGTGAGATTGAGTTGAGGTCAGAGCCTGTAAATAGCACACTCAGAAAAACACGTTAGAGTACCACAATTGTTCATATCAAAAGGTTAACTTGTAATCATCAAAACATAGAGTTGTACTACTAGATCAAAACTTGATCTTACAATCTCCCCCTTTTTGATGATGACAAAACTAAGATTTTTGATGAACAATTCTTAAACATTAAACTGAATTCACTCAGAGTTTAGAGATATAGAATAAGACTTATCCTGATGTGAATAGTTTATCTTGCTCATTCTGAATTCAAGTCACTGCTTGATTCTGAGCTTAGCTCCCCCTGAATCTAATACTTGATGAAAACGTTAGTAAAGTCTAGATTCTGAGCTAAAACATATAAGAGTTCAGAGTGAAAAGCTTATGACATAGATGAAAAACGAATAATCAGAGCGCATAATTGATCAGAGTCATGGGCAAGGTGTCAGAGTCTTGGGTATCAGAGTCAACTTAGAATCACTTCAGAAGAAGTGAAATGTATTCCTTGTATTTGCCCAGTGACACATCTATGGTCATGAAGGTGGAACTCTTAAATTCTCCAAAAGAAAAATAAGTCACACTAACACATCTTACACATCAAAAACTGGGTGTACTCCCCCTTTTTGTCATAAGCAAAAAGCTTGGGGTGTGAAAAACTTAGCTTGAAGTACAAGGTACTCCCCCTTAGAGAAGGTCTAAGTTTAAAGAAAATGAAAATGATGTAAGAATCAGAGTTAGGCGAAAATAAATAGAAGAGTTAATGCAAGGGATGAACGTTTACCACCGGTCAAGTGAGTAAATAGAAGGGTCAGTTACCAAGAACTTAACCTCGAGAAACTGTAGGAGCATTAACTTTCAGAGAGAAAGTGAAGCCTATAAAAAACGTTGGAGAGAAAGGTAAGCTTCACACCTCGAATAATTTTCAGTAATAAAAAAATGGCATCATACAGAACGACATTAGAAGAGCTCAGAAGGAAGGCTTTTGAGGAAGATATGTTCCTCAATATTAGGCATCCCGATGGTACAAAGACCATACAAGAGCTGACGAAGACACTGCTGGAAGAAGATCTTGGTCTAGAGATGGAGAAAGATCTGAAGGAGTTCCTCTGCTTCGTGGAGGAGATTCAGGAGCTTTGCCAGCGGGAGCTGAATCTGCTGGAAGAGAAGGAGACTGTGGAAAAGAGACTCAAGACGACAGAAGATAGTCTAGAGAGAGATGAGCTGAGCATCAAACTCGGCAACATAGAGTATACACTGGATCGTCTGGAGAAGGAAAGAGTGGAGCAGCGCCAAGAATGCAGAAGAATGAGGAAGGATCCTCCATTCTAGATGTAGGGAATAATGTATGATGGAAAGAATTATGATGTGAACATAGAACAATTATGAATAAAACAAGTTTTGCAAACATATGTGACACAAATATATATAGATATATGCATATAGAATCACAAACGAACAAATGAAAATAAGTAAATAAAAAAAGGAAACAGAGTTTAACAAAAAGGAAAACAAAGTAAACGAAAGAAGAAAAAGAAGAGATCCTAAGACTAAGGTTTGTCAGTGCGTCGCAGAAGTTCCATCATCATTTGCTGCATCTCAAGCAGCATGGATTCATGAGTGTCAAGACGTTGTTCCATGAGGTCGAGTCTGGATGAGCTTGTCTGAGTAGAGCTGGAAGGAACGTTCTGAGCAGCTTGAGGTTCTGGAATGGAAGCAGAAGTAGCAGGAGTAAACATAACTGGTGCAAGTCGCTCTGCCTCAGCCTCAGCTTCAAGACGCTCTGCCTCAAGTCTGGCTTGTTCAGCCTGAGCTGCTGCTTGACGTGCAGCTTCTGCTGCTTGCTCTTTCTTTCGCTTGGCTTCTTCAATAGCTTCAAGAAGCTTATTTCTCTGTTCTAGTTCATGAAGAGCCACCCGTCTAGCAAACCTCTGCTTGGCAGCCTCAATCCTCTGACTTCCCTCTGCATGCAGGAGCTGCAACATGATTGGAAACTGAGCCACTAGCCAAGTGCTCAAATTGTTCCACTCATCAGCCACATGTTCAGCATTCTCACTGAGATCAGTCTGACCGTGCACATTGCGGAGCCTCAAGGAGGCTTCATGATAGAAAATATTGATGCACTCAGAGAGAGATGTGGGTTGGAGGTGAGTATAGGGAATGATGGAGAGGTTGGTTTTAGGAGAGGCTGGGTGATTGCTGCTATGAGCTTCAGAGGCCACTTGTGGAGAACCAATGTTAATTATGGGAGCATTGGGTTCAGAGGTTCCACGGTGAGGGTCTGAAGTTTCAACCAGAGGGTGAGGTGATCTAACCGAGGATTGGTTAGACACTGATTGTTCAGGTTCAGGGTCTGGTTGAATGGGCTCTTGTTGGTCAGGGACAGGATGAGCTTGTTGAACTAAGGGGTCTGCCTCTTGGATAGGATTGGCCAAGATAGGTTCATCTGGGTCAACTAGACGTTCAGGTCTAGGGCCAGGATATTGCCTAGGGCTTGGACAGGTAAGGTAATATTCTTCCAAGGCAGATACCTTTTCTTTCCTAACCTCCATGAATTTTCTAATTGATTCAGAGGTATTGGAGGGAGGAGAGTCAATGACATTGATTGGGAAGGATACAGGGGTGAAGGCTGTGGAAGAGTCTGTATCCGTGGTTCGGGCAGCAGGACGTGCTGATGCTCTGGGAGCAGAGTGATCAGACGTTCTGGGTTGTGGTTCTGTTTGGTTGGGCTCGGGTTGGTCATGGATGATGGGTTCAGAAGGTAATGGGTCGTATGGAATGGTAAGGAGAGAGGTTGGATCTTCTGACCTAGAGGTTTGGGTCTGAAGCAAATTCCAGAGAGGTGCTTCAGTAGGAGAAGGTTGAAAGAAGGAAGATCTTGGGGAATGTGGTGGAGTGGTGGTTTGTGCGGCTGGCTGGGATTCAGGAATAGGAGTGAGGGGATTTGAGGAGTGTTGAAGTAAGGCAGAAATAGGAAGTGCATCAAATAAGTTCAAATCATCATCAGAAGCAAGTGCAGGCTTACTTGTATGTGCTGATGATCGAGTCACTCTGGCAGGAGCTTCAGTCCTTCTGACCTCTGCAGCAGCTGGTTCCACCCGAGTAGGCTTCACCACAATTCTGACCTTCTTCTGCTTCTTCTTTGGAGGACCATCCTCACTATCATCACCATCATCATCAGCAGGCTTGCTCTTCGGTTTCTTGACCAGAGGGACATCAGATTCCTCTGAGGATTCTTCCAGAACCATCTTCCTCTTGGTTTTCTTCTTGGGAGGAGAAGGAAACTCTGGTGCTGGTGGAAGTCTGCTGACAAAATCATCAAGGTCAATCTCGAATCCTTGAGCCCTGAGGTCTTCAACATAGCATCTGATGGCGTCAGGATGGTCTGCTTGAGTCCACAGAGGGTAGTCATTCAGAGGCATTCTTCTTCCTCTGATCTCAGAAGATGTGTCTTCATGAGCAGGAGCAATCTTCTTCTGGATTAAGCCCATTTTCTTCAGAGAGTTGGCAGTGAAGACATCACTGACAATTGTGCTCAAGTCCTCTGTGCAACCAACATTGATCAAATCTTGCACCAAGTTGCTTTCAATGAGAAAGTCTGAGAGCAGTCTCCCAAAAGGGATATATTTGATTGCAGACTTGATGGAGGCGGTGGTGCGAGACTTCCGGATGCATTCCTTCAAGTACGAGAACAGGAAGTAGGGAAGGCAAATCTTCTCCTTGTCTTGAATGAAAAACAGCATCGCCTTCTGGTTGAAGTTGATGTAATCTGGAGAACTACCCTTCGGTCTCTGATTGATGCAGTTGAGTAGGATCTTGTGCCAGATTCTCAGTTTGGGGTGAAGGTCCATCACCTTGTAACTCGTCTTGCCCGGTTTGAAGGTGGTGTACAG
Source organism: Lotus japonicus (assembly GCF_012489685.1). Taxonomy (NCBI): domain Eukaryota; kingdom Viridiplantae; phylum Streptophyta; class Magnoliopsida; order Fabales; family Fabaceae; genus Lotus; species Lotus japonicus. The sequence continues at coordinate 35,222,855 of NC_080041.1, forward strand.
GGCCTTGTTGACGATGTCCTTGGTGCTGGGTTTCAGCTTGGATTCCGTCAGTTGGAACCGATACCCATAAGCAGTTTCTGCTCCTAGCAGATTCACGAATGACTTCTCAGTGATGATGATCTTCCTGCCAAGAATGTGAGAGACCACCTGAGTGTCATCGCAGTCTGCGTGCTTCCAGAATTCCTTTACCAATTTCTCATACACCGGTCCTCGAAGTCGATTGAAGTAGTTTCCCCAACCTTGAGCTTGGACTTCAGGACGAAGATCAAACCCATTTGCAGCCAAGTTGTCGAGGTTGAATCTCCATTCTGCCAGGACTTGGAGTTCCTCAGGAGGAAATACACAGTGAACGGCACAGCCCCGTTCTGCAATAGGAACAACCTGCTCTTGAGCTTGAACTTGTTCTTGTGCCGGGTTCTCAGAGCCTCGTTGACCCGTTGCCAAACCGACTACCATGTGAGGGAACTGAGGTGCATCTGCAGTAGATCGTCTGGTTTGTCTCACCATTTTGAAGAGGTTGAGGGTTTGAGGTAGAAGATGAAGTTTGAAGGATGAAGAGAGATCGAGAGAGAAATCAAGAAGGAGGCGGTTTTGAAAAGCAGAGAGTGCGAGAGTGAAAACCGGAAGTGAGAGAGAACGTGTGTGTATAGTGGGTTTTATCAAATAACCGTTGTTGATTCAAAAAGCACTTTAAGATCAACGGTTGAAAATTAAAGATATATAGTAACAGTAAAATACACAATCACACACAGGAGATAAGCATATCTACACGCAATCATAACAGACTGTCACACGGGCACAAGGAACTATGCATCAGAAATTCTGACGCACGTGTTGTTGTCTCAGCTTCAGAGTCAGTACCAGTGGGCACACACACTCTGATTGAGTTACCTTCTGGACTAGACATCTTCTGATCAAGAAGTATCATAGTCAGAGGTTCTGATCCATCTTCACTCTGGACAAAAGTCCATGTTTAGATTTTTCAGAATAAAATTAAATCTATCTTCAGCTAAGGGCTTTGTAAAGATATCTGCCCATTGATGGTCAGTATCAACAAACTTCAGAAGAAGTACGCCCTTCTGTACATAATCTCTAATAAAATGATACTTTACCTCAATGTGCTTTGCCCTTGAATGCAAGATAGGATTCTTACTCAATGAGATTGCAGCAGTGTTATCACAATAGATTGGGATATTGCTCTCAAAGATCTGATAATCCTCCAGCTGATGTTTCATCCAGAGCATCTGAGTGCTGCATATTGCTGCTGAGATATATTCTGCCTCTGCAGTTGATAGTGCAATGGTTGATTGCCTCTTGCTTGCCCATGAGACTAGATTGCTTCCCAGAAATTGACAATTTCCAGAAGTACTTTTTCTCTCTGTTCTATCTCCAGCATAATCAGCATCACAATAACCTGAAAGCTTATACTCTGATGTTTTCTTATACATCAAGCCAAGGTTAGTGGTGCCTTTCAGATACCTTAGGATCCTCTTAACAGCAGTTAAGTGAGTTTCCCTTGGATCTGATTGGAAACGAGCACATAAATGAACACTAAATAATATGTCTGGCCTAGATGCAGTTAAGTATAGAAGTGAACCTATCATGCCACGATAGAGCTTCTGACATACTTTACCACTTTTATCTTCTTTTTCCAGAATGCATGTTGGATGCATTGGAGTCTTGGCCACTGTAGATTCCAGCATATTGAACTTCTTCAGAAGTTCTTTAGTGTACTTGCTCTGATGGATATATGTTCCTTCTGGTGTTTGATCAACTTGTATTCCCAGAAAGTACTTTAATTCTCCCATCATACTCATCTCAAATTCAGCCTGCATCATCTCAGAAAATTCTTTGCATAGAGATTGATTAGCAGAACCAAATATAATATCATCAACATAAATTTGCACAATTAAGATATCATCTTTATAAGTCTTGCAAAAGAGAGTTGTATCTACTTTACCCCTTACAAACTCATTCTCCAGAAGGAATGAGCTAAGTCTCTCATACCATGCTCTGGGAGCTTGCTTCAGACCGTAGAGTGATTTCTTCAATTTGAACACATGGTCTGGTTTCTTTTCATCTTCAAAACCTGGGGGTTGATGAACATAGACTTCCTCTGAGATATAACCATTTAGGAAGGCACTCTTTACGTCCATCTGATGTAGAATTATGTTGTGATTTACTGAGAAAGAAATCAATAGTCTGATTGCCTCCAGTCTTGCTACTGGAGCAAATGTTTCAGTGTAGTCTATTCCTTCCTGCTGGCTGTAGCCTTGAGCAACTAGCCTTGCCTTGTTTCTGACTACATCTCCTTTCTCATTTAACTTGTTTCTGAATACCCATTTCGTTCCAATAACATGGACATTCTCAGGCTTCTTCACTAAGCTCCAAACATCGTTCTTGGAGAATTGATTCAATTCTTCTTCCATGGCCAGAATCCAATCCTTGTCCTGAAGAGCTTCATCTATGGACTTGGGTTCAATTAAGGACACCAATCCTTTCAGACTCAGCAAGGTCTCTTCAGAGGGTCTGAAGGCAGATCTGGTTCTGACTGGTTCATCTTTGTTGCCCAGAATCAATTCCTTAGGATGAGCTGCAGTGATTCTGCTCTTCTTCAGAGTTTGTGAGTTAGAGGGACCAGCTTCTTCCTCTGGTTCATCTTCCTCTGGCTCAACTTCCTCTGGAGCTTTGCCTTTGTCAGAAACATTAATGCTTAAATCTGCAAACTTTTCAACTAGCTTTGACTGGTCAGAGTCAAGCTTATCATCAAATCTAACATGAATAGATTCTTCAATAGTCTTAGCATCAGTATTATAAAATCTAAAACCTTTAGATCTATCAGAATAACCAAGTAATAGACACTTAGAAGACTTAGCATCAAATTTATGCAATCTATCCTTAGTATTGAGAACATAACAAACACAGCCAAAAGGATGAAAATAAGAAATGTTGGGTTTTATGTTCTTCCACAATTCATAAGGAGTCTTATTCAGAATTGGTCTCACAGAGATTCTGTTCTGAATGTAACATGCTGTATTTACTGCCTCTGCCCAAAAGTGCTTAGCCATGCCAGTTTCTTGGAGCATGGTTCTAGCCATCTCCTGAAGAGTTCTGTTCTTCCTCTCAACAACACCATTTTGTTGAGGAGTTCTGGGACAAGAGAAATCATGTGCAATTCCATAGGAATCAAACAGACTCTCAAACTTGTCATTCTCAAACTCTCCACCATGGTCACTTCTGACACGCACAATTCTACAAGCCTTCTCGTTTTGCACTTGAGCAATGAAGGTAGAGAACACAGCATGAGACTCATCCTTGCGGGTTAGAAACTTTACCCATGTCCAGCGGCTATAGTCATCAACGATAACCATCCCATATCTCTTGCCACCTATAGACTCAGTTTTCACTGGTCCAAACAGGTCGATATGCAGAAGTTCTAACGGCCTTGAGGTTGAGACAACATTCTTTGCCTTGAAAGGGACTTTTGTGAATTTGCCTTTCTGACATGTTTCACAAAGAGCGTCTGAAGCGAACTTCAGATTGGGTAAGCCCCTGACAAGGTTTAGCTTGCTCAGCTGAGAAATCTTTCTCATACTGGCATGCCCTAACCGTCTATGCCATACCCACTGCTCTTCATTAACAGACAGAAGGCACTTCACATTCTGAGCCTCCAACTCAGATAATCTGATCTTATAAATGTTGTTCTTCCTCTTGCTGTTAAACAGAACAGAGCCATCGATCTGACTTACAGCCCGGCAGGACTTTTGATTGAATATAACATCATAACCCTTGTCAGCTAATTGACTTATAGACAATAAGTTATGTGTTAAGCCGTCTACCAATAAAACATTATCAATGCATGGACTACTATCTACACAAATAGTACCAGTACCAATAATTTTACCCTTTTCATTTCCTCCGAAGCCAACTTCGCCTCCAGGCTTAAGTTTCAGCTCTCGGAACATACGCTTTTCTCCCGTCATGTGACGCGAGCATCCACTGTCCAGATACCATGATTGGTGTTTCAGTGGAGCTATCAAGGATATCTGCAACATAGATAATCTTGTCCTTAGGTACCCACTTTCTGGGTCCTCTTTTGTTAGTTACCCCAGAGGTTCTGATCACCTTGGGTGTCTCAACATAATATTTTAAAGGAATATTTGCATGATATTTAGTCATAGAGAAAGATCCCTTTTTAAGAGGGTTTTTAGCAACTTTAGCAGGTACAGGATCAGGCAATATGGTACCAGAGGGAACAAAGCATTCATACAAGGATTTAGCTTTAGACACAGAAGGCTCATTTCTAATTGGTTTAGAATAGCCAATGCCATGCATTCCATTTCTGCTTACGCCATAGATCATTGAAGCCATTAAGCTTCTATCTACGCTTTTAGCCAGGAATCTTTGAAAAGATTTTTCATACTTAGATTCATGCTTACTATCAGAGGCATCGCAGGCAATAACTTCTTCTAACTTAGCAATTTGATTCTTAAGCACAGAGTTAGAATTAACTAAAGCATGGTTATCATTTTTCAAATCAGATATGATTTTCTCATGTTCAGAAGGAGTTTTAGAAACAGCAGATAAGGTCTTTTTCAGCTTCTTATGCTTAGACAATAAGGAGTTATACTTATCCATGATATCAGACAAAGCATGTTTCAGTTCAGAGGTAGAGAAAGAAGCAAATACCTCATTTTCATCGTCAGAGTCTGGATCTCCTTCTGATTCTGAGTCAGAGTCAACAGCTTCCTTTGACTCTGCTCCTTTGTCTTTGACAATGGCCATGAGTCCTTGGACTTCACCATCAGAGTCAACATCCTCTGACTCTGATTCATCGAATGTCACCATCAGACTCTTCTTGGTCTTGAAGTGCTTCTTTGGCTTCTTGTCTTTCTTCAACTTTGGACAATCACTTTTGTAGTGCCCAGATTCTTTGCACTCAAAGCATGTGACTTCCCTGATTGAAGACTTCTTCTGGCCTGAGGACTCATACTTGCCTTTTGCCTTTCCAGAGCCTTTGAACTTGCTCTGCCTGTGCTTCCAGATGCGGTTGAGTCTCTTGGAGATCAGAGTCAGCTCATCTTCATCAGAATCTTCTGATGCCTCTTCAGATTCTTCTTCTTCAGCTTGAAGAGCCTTTGACTTCTCAACCTTAGCCTTTTCAGATTTGGATTTCAAGGCTATGGACTTTTTCCTCAGATCTTGCATCTCTGAGCGCTTCAGCTCATGGCATTTCAAAATGCTGATGAGTTCTTCTAAACTCATATTCTCAACGTCTCTCGTGAGCTCTATTGAAGTCACCAAAGGCATCCAACTTTCAGGAAGACACCTGATGACCCTTATGACATGATCTTTTGTTGTGTAGCTCTTGTTGAGAGGACGTATGCCAGCTACAAGCAGTTGAAATCTGGAGAACATTTCTTCAATGGACTCATTTGGCTCCATGATGAAGGATTCATACTTTTGGATCAAAGACAATGCCTTTGATTCTTTGACTTTCTTGTTTCCTTCATGAGACATCTTCAGAGAATCAAAAATGCCTTTAGCAAACTCACGATCTGTAATCTTCTGGTACTCCTCATAGGAAATAGCACTTAGAAGAATTGCTCTTGCTTTGTGATGTTGTGAGTACAGCTTCTTTTGATCTGCAGTCATCTCTGACCTTGGGATCTTCTTGCCATCTGCATCAACTGGACGCTCGTAGCCATCCACAATAATATCCCAGAGATCTGCATCGAAACCCAGAAAGAAACTTTCCAGTCTATCTTTCCAATACTCGAACCTTTGACCATCGAACATAGGAGGCTTTGCGTTGTAACCATCTCTTTGAGTTTCACTGGTGGTGGCAGCCATTGTTTTTCACACCGGCCCGGATCACTGAACACTGTTAGGTGTGGTAATCAGAACTTGCGCTCTGATACCAATTGAAGGTATGAAAAACGGTAGAAAGGGGGGGTTTGAATAACGTTTTCAGTACAAAACTACCACCTTAAAGATTTTGACAAATCTTTCGAGAACTTAAATGCTAAAGATAAGAGATAGAAAAGCACACAAGGATTTTATCCTGGTTCACTTGATAAATCACTCAAGCTACTCCAGTCCACCCGTTAAGGTGATTTCTTCCTTCTTAGAATGAAGGCAATCCACTAATCAGGTAAGAGTTACAACTGCACTTGAAACCTACAAGTGACTAACAATTACACTGACTTAGCTCACACTAAGATTCACTCTCTTAGTCTTCTCTAGGATCCGATCAACCTTGATCTCCTAAAGGAACTACCACTAAGATTCACTCTCTTAGTCTTCTTAAGGATACTGACCTACCCGGTCCCTTAAGGAAAATCAAACAACTGTTTGAGGTTGGTGTTTACAAGGGTTTGCTTCTAAATAAGCTGAGTGTAAACTAAATAAATTACAAGATGAAAGAAGGCTTAGAATATTTTTGGTGTATTGCTTCTTGCTATTCTTCTTGCCGCTTCTTTCAATCTTCAGCCTCTATATATACTCCAAGGATTAGGGTTGAGCGTTGCATGGGAAATGCTACCGTTGGAGGGCAGTTCTGGAAAATCCAGCTTCTGCTGTGGCTGAGAACGTTAGGTAGGTCGTCAGGAAGGTACACTTGCTTTTGTACTTGGATAGCGACTTGACCTTTTAACCTAGGAGACTTCTGATCAGGGGAATACATCATATTGGAACTTGTGAAGCCGGTTGATCAGAGTCAGAGGGAAAGCACAGATCCTCTGACCATTGTATCTTCTGATTCTGAACTCAGAGGGAAGAACATGGCCTTCAGAGTTTCTTGCTTCTGGACTTCAGAGTTTCCACTATTCAGCTTCTGGATCTTCAGAGTCTTCTACACCATCAGAACATCTGAACCTTCAGTGTTTCTTGGCTATCAGAACTTCTGGATCTTCAGAGCTTCTAGCGACTGAGTCCTCATCAGAGTTTGTATAGCTTCAGAACTTCTGAAGCTTTTCCACTGTTCATACTGAACATGGTGAATGCGAAAGCGTTGCTTGGGTTACCCTTTATACACAGTGCTTCTGATTTGTGTGAGATTGAGTTGAGGTCAGAGCCTGTAAATAGCACACTCAGAAAAACACGTTAGAGTACCACAATTGTTCATATCAAAAGGTTAACTTGTAATCATCAAAACATAGAGTTGTACTACTAGATCAAAACTTGATCTTACACCAGCGGGAACGAAATGCTTATGCAATGGTTCGCGTTTGGGCTCAGATGACTCATCTCTCATTGATTGAGAGTAGCCAAGGCCACTGTTCCCATTCCTGCTTATGCCATAGATCATTGAAGCCATAAGACTTCTGTCTATGCCCTTGGCTAGGAACCTCAGAAACGCTTTTTCATATAATGTCTCATGCTTAACATTAGATGATGCAAGTTGATCTTCTAACATGGCATTTTTAGCACTAAGAACAAAGTTGTCATTTTTAAGAGAAAAATTCTCTTCTGTGAGTTCAGAGACTGACTTCTCATGAACTTCTGATGAACTGGTTTTAACAGTATACTTTTTCTTAAGCTCTTTATATTTACTTACTAGAACATCATGTTTCTTCATTATTTCAGATAATGCAGTTCTTAGCTCAGATGGAGAAAAATTAGAGAATACCTCATCGTCATTTTCAGAGTCTGAGTCATCTTCTGAAGCTTCAGCACCTCTGCTGGTGGTAGCCATCAGAGCCTCCACAGCTTCATCTTCTTCTGACTCAGCTTCATCAGAATCAGTTGCATCAAAGGTTATGAGAGCTTTCTTCTTGAAGACTTTTCTTGGTTTCTTGTCCTTCTTAAGCTTGGGACAGTCACTCTTGTAGTGCCCAGATTCCTTGCACTCGAAGCAAGTGACTTCCTTTCCAGATGATTTCTTCTGGCCAGATGAAGATTCATATCTTCCTGAACTCTTCTTTGGTCCTTTTCCTTTGTTATGTCTGTTCTTCCAGAGTTTGCTTAATCTCTTTGTGAAAAGAGATAGCTCTTCATCACCAGACGCATCTGATAGCTCTTCGGAGGAATCTTCCTCTTCTGCCTGATAGGCTTTTGCTTTGTCAGACTTTGACTTAAGAGCAATAGACTTGTCTTTCTTTTGGGGCTTGTCCTCTTTGAGTTCAATCTCATGGCTTCTGAGATGACTCACGAGTTCTTCTAACTTCAACGAGTTCAGATTCCTGGAGAGTTTCAGTGCAGTGACAAAAGCTCTCCACTCCTTAGGCAAACTTCTGATGATCTTCTTGACATGATCACCAGCAGAGTAGCCCTTGTTTAACACTCTGATTCCAGCAATTAGAGTTTGAAACCTTGAGTACATCTCCTCAATGGTTTCACCAGATTCCATCTTAAACTGCTCATATTGTTGTATGAGAGCAAGAGCCTTAGTTTCCTTGACCTCTTCATTTCCTTCATGCGTCATGACCAAGGAGTCAAAGATGGATTTTGCTGTTTCTTTGTCAGAGATCTTCTCATACTCAATATATGATATTGAGCTGAATAGCATAGACTTCGCCTTGTGATGATCCTTGAAACGCTTCTTCTGAGCGTCAGTCATTTCAGAACGAGGGATCTTCACTCCTGAAGCATCTACTGGATCAGTATAGCCTTCAATGACCATATCCCAGAGATCTGGGTCAGTGCCAAGGAAATAACATTCTATTCTATCTTTCCAGTACTCAAACTTTTCACCATCAAAGATTGGTGCTCTGAGTTGATTGTTGTTGTTGTTGTCAGCGGAAGTATTGGCTTGGGCCATCGTTTGTTTTTCACACAAGGTTCTGGATCACTGAACACTGTTAGGTGTTTAAATCAGAACCGGAGCTCTGATGCCAATTGAAGGTGCGAAAAACACTAGAAAGGGGGGGGGGTTTGAATAGAGTTTTTGAATAAATGGTAAACTTTTTGTTTCTTTTCGAAAACTCAAAGATAAGAACTAGGTGCTGAAGGATAAGAAGTAAAACACGCAAGTATTTTATCCTGGTTCACTTGAGATAAAAGCTCAAGCTAATCCAGTCCACCTGTGAAGATGATTTCTTCCTTCTTCTGATGAAGGCAATTCACTAAAATCAATGAGTGTTACAACTGCACTTTACTACCTGCTAAGTGACTAACAATACACTGATTTTCTCACTAGTATCCTCTTAAGAAGCTGATCTACCGATCCTCTTAAGACTAGCTAAACACTGAATCAACCTTGATTCAGTCCTCTCAAGATCCGACCTACCTTGGTCTCTTAAGGAACTTTACAATGTGATGTAAAAGGTTTCGGGTTTACAAAGAGTGCTTCTAAAAAGCTAATAGTAAACTCAGATGTTTAAGAACAGTGAAGAAATAATGCTAAGAGAATGGCTTGTAAATGTTGAATGATTTCAGCAAAGTTTCTTAGTCTCTTTCTTCTTTCTTCAACCCTTATATACTCCAAGACTTGTGATGTAGCCGTTGCTAGGGTTTTATCCGTTGGAGTGGCAATCTTGTAAAATCAGACTGCACGGCTGCACGAGGTAGGTGGTGGACAGACTGAAACTTGTACGATGTTGTACTATGATAGCGACCTGTTCTTTCACCAGTTGACTTGAGATCTGAAGGCTTCAGATGAACGTTGGTGAAGCTTCTGATCCTCGTCAGATTGAAGCTAGGATTCTTCTGACCTTGCAACTTCTGCTTCTGAACAAGCTCCTCAGAACTTCTGAACGTCAGAGCTAGAATAGCTTGGGTCTTCAGAACCAACTTCTTTCCGGTCTTCAGAACTTGAGTCTTCTGCTTCTGGACCGTTCCACTGGAACATCTGGTCTTCAGAACTTCTAACTCTGGTTCTTCAGATCCTCTTGAGAGCTTGTATCTTCAGAACTTCTGAAGGATTTGCCACTGTTCTGAACGAACATGGTACGCTTTAGAGCTCTCTTTTTAGTATCCCTTGGTTCTTTTTCTTCTGAATAGATAGTCTTGGGTCAGATTCAGAACCTGTTTGTCACAACTAAGAAGACAAACGTTAGGGTACCACAATTGTTCATCATCACAAACCTAAATTATAATCATCAAAACATAGAGATGCAACCACTGATCAAAACTTGATCTTACAAATTTAAGTGAGGGCACTTGCCTTCATACCAATACACCCACATTGGTCCCTAGCAGAGAGAATGAAAGAGAAGAAAAGTAGAATAGGAACATTGTTGTAATTTTACATGTTGATTCACATGTTTCGATGCAACTTTTTCAAGTGCAGCATGATTGTTCACAATTTAAAGTCACACCAAATCCAAATCTAGGTGTATGGTTATAACATAGAAAGAGTCTCAATCCACAGTCTGTCGCGCAATGTATATACTACTATTGAACACTCGGCATTTGAGCCGGCTTTTAAACATCCATACACTTTGTGATCATCTAAAACCGCCAAAGTAAGTGGGTCCATACCCCCTACTCTTCAATGGTTCACATTTATTTAGCACATCCGAAAATTGGTTTATATTGTATAAATGATAAATCGGATCATACCAATCCCTCTATGTCCCCGTTTAATATATTGCAGGAACTGTTAAAAAAAAAGATATATCGGATCATTTTAATAGCAACCACATTATTTTACCGCAACTGCATGCGGGGACACCTAATTATTCCCTTCACATGTCACCGGAGTGCTCACTGAATGCGTTGCCATTCCATCCCATGATTTCATAGTGCAAACACACGTGCTCATGGATCGCTTCACCCGTATAAGCATTTTGCCATTATTATTAGCACAAATGCAACATGTTTTGTTTGGTGTGTGTTCACTTTCTTCTTCATTCTTACTTTAATTTTAGATTCTTCTCAAAATTTATACAATAAGAAAGGATAGGATAGCAACAAATTCTTTCAACAAAATTCCGTATTAGTGGGTTAGTCAATATCATAATTCAAACATTAACTAAGAGTCTAAGACTACACTTCTCTTTTTCTTGTGAAATAATTATAGACTTTTCAAAATGATTGACCATATTCACCATATTATTATTTGAATACTTTAGTTTTTAATGAAACTAATATTTGATTGGTACATATACTAGCATCTCCTGGTTGTAAGCAATAGGTAATAATGAATGAGATTGAAAAAGCTTAAGAGTGAGGTTTTGAAGGAGGCAAGTAATTTTTTGAATGTGACTGGTAGTCTATATTTGACTGACCTATTTTCCAACCACAACAAACGCAACAGAGAAATGACTTCATAAGTAATAAGAATGAAAATGATGGAACAAGACTAGAAAAATCACCATAACTAAATATAAGTTACAAGTTCTTTGTTGAGAGGAAATTTGATTCTGAAAAAAGCTGCTCAAAGTAGCTATTGTGGTAGCAAATTTGATTTCAAAAGATCTAAATGTGAATTTAAAAATGTTATAAGACAAGTATTCTATCATTTAAGAGACAACTCATATTCAAATTGAAAATGTCCACATTTTGCTAGATCTAACACTCCTACAAGCTTTTTCACACAATACTCGCATTCGAATCCTTATTAGGCATGTATTCATTGTTGTCAATCTCTAGAGATATCTCTTAATCTCTTATGAGATTACGAGATCATGTACCATAAACGAGATAATTAGAAACAAAATTCAGCTAGAAATAGTATCAGTTATTTAGGAACGGAAAGAGGAGTGTACAAAAACCGTGTTTTAGAGAATTGTGATCAAGAAGCGGTCTCTTAATCCAGTAACACATTTTAATATTAATGTTATCTTTATTGAAAAGCCCTGATTTGTCATTGTGCTTGTGCATATTTTTCAAAGGGCATATTGGTCCAAAATGAGAAAAAAGTAGAATAATGCCACGTGGCATGATGAGGATAGGTTGACAAAGAGGAAAAAAGCAAACAGAAGAGAAACACACGGGTCGGCGTGGTTACTGGTTAGGGAAGAAAGAAAGAAAAAAATCGTGTTCATCTCCATCTTCTTCTTCCCTCCTCTTTCTCTTTCTGACATCTCAGTTCTGCAAAATTCCTTTTTTTCAAACTTTAATTCCTTTCCACATTAAATTATTTATTCTTATTAAATTGACCCTGAGTTCCCCATTTTACCCCCACCTTCCCCATTCTTCACCTTCTGTTTCATTCATTCATTCATTGATTCAATCTCTCTTACCATAAAAAGGGTTCTGAGTTTTTCACATCTGTGTCTCTCTGCAACCAACCGACAATACAGACTCTGTTCTCATCACACATACATGCCCCTTTTTTAAGGTTTGTGTCATTTCCCTTGTTCTTTCTATTGTTGGAATCTGTTTTTTCTTATGTCCCTCAATATTATTTGTATTATTGCTTTCTTTTCAATGGGTTCATAGCTTTTTTTTTCTGGGTTTTGACTTTTTTTTTTCCCTGTGCTGAAAAGTGAAAACCTTTTCCATTTTTGGGATGGGAGATTCAATGGGTATTGTGTGATTATCCCTGATGAAAGGTGAAGAAAAACTTTGACTTTTGCATATTGTGGCTTGAGTTGTATTGAATGAGCTTTGAATTGAATGGGAAAATGCATTGAACGTGTTGTTATCGTTTATTTAATGTTGTCAGTTGCATTTGCATTTGCATTGTCTTTTAACTCTTATTGTGTGTGTTTGTTTGTAGGGATTATTGGTTCATCTTTGTTGGATCTATTGTGATCTTTTTTATTTTGTAGATTATGTGTTTGATATTGGTTCTGACAGGAATTTTGGTTCCAGGAAGAATTAAAGATGCCGGGGATTGTTACAAATGGGGTTTGTGATGGGGCAGTGAATGAGATGAATGGTAACCATTCACCCTCAAAGGAAACCTTAGCTCCAGTCAAGTCCCCTAGGGGTTCCCTGAGTCCACAGAGAGGCCAGAATGGAGGACCTAATTTCCCAGTTGATGGGGTGATTGAGCCGTCGATTGAGCAGCTCTATGAAAATGTGTGTGACATGCAGAGTTCTGATCAGTCACCCTCAAGGAAAAGTTTTGGATCTGATGGTGATGAGTCTAGGATTGATTCGGAGTTGCGCCAGCTAGTTGGAGGACGGATGAGGGAGGTGGAGATAATGGAAGAGGAAGTGGAAGTCGAGGTGGAAAAAGAGCGGGGAGGGAGTTCTAGTGGTGAAATTTCTTCTGGAGTGGGTGGTTTATCATCCAATGAAAAGAAGTTGGATAAGGTGCATGAGATTCAATCTGCAACTACTAGTTCTGTTTCCACAGAAAAATCTGTCAAAGCATTGAACTCACAGTTGGATGCTTCACCTAAATCAAAACCCAAAGGAAAAAGTCCTCCTGCAAAAGCTCCTTTGGAAAGAAAGAATGATAAGCCTCTATTGAGAAAACAAACTAAAGGAGTTGCTAGCGGTGTGAAGAGTTTGAAGAGTTCTCCTTTGGGAAAGTCAGTGTCGCTGAATCGAGTTGAGAATTCAGCCGAATCAGCCTTAGATAAACCAGAGAGGGCACCAATATTGCTAAAGCAAGCAAGAGATCTGATTTCATCAGGAGATAATCCACAGAAAGCTCTTGAATTAGCTCTTCAGGCAATGAATCTTTTGGAGAAGCTTGGTAATGGAAAACCAAGTTTGGAGCTGGTTATGTGTTTACATGTTACTGCAGCAATCTATTGCAATTTGGGTCAATACAACGAGGCAATTCCAATTCTCGAGCGCTCGATTGAGATTCCTGTTATTGGGGAAAGTCAGCAGCATGCCCTTGCAAAATTTGCCGGTCACATGCAACTGGGAGACACCTATGCTATGCTGGGCCAGCTTGAGAATTCAATTATGTGCTACAGTTCTGGTTTTGAAGTCCAGAGGCAGGTTTTGGGAGAAACAGACCCAAGAGTCGGCGAAACTTGTCGATACGTGGCTGAGGCTAATGTTCAAGCTTTGCAATTCGATGAAGCAGAGAGGCTCTGTCAGATGGCTCTTGACATTCATAAAGCAAATAGTTCAGCCCCTTCACTTGAAGAGGCTGCTGATAGGAGGCTCATGGGCCTCATATTGGATACAAAGGGAAATCACGAAGCGGCTCTCGAGCATCTTGTTTTAGCCAGCATGGCAATGGTAGCAAATGGCCAAGAAGTGGAAGTGGCTTCTGTTGACTGCAGCATTGGAGACACATACTTATCCATGTCCCGATATGATGAGGCCGTCTTCGCGTATGAGAAAGCGCTAACAGTTTTCAAGACTGGAAAAGGAGAGAATCATCCTGCTGTCGGATCAGTCTTCGTACGTTTGGCTGACTTGCATAACAGGACAGGGAAGATAAAGGAGTCGAAATCATATTGCGATAGTGCACTTCGAATATACGAGAATCCAATGCCTGGAGTTAATCCAGAGGAGATTGCTAGTGGTCTTACGAATGTTTCGGCCATCTATGAATCAATGAATGAGCTTGAAAAGGCACTCAAGTTACTTCAGAAAGCACTGCTGATATATAATGACAGCCCTGGACAGCAAAGCTCAATAGCAGGGATTGAAGCTCAGATGGGGGTCATGTACTACATGCTGGGGAACTATACTGAATCTTACAACACATTGAAGAATGCTATTACGAAGCTTCGTGCGATCGGAGAGAAGAAATCGTCATTCATTGGAATTGCTCTTAATCAAATGGGACTTGCCTGTGTACAGCTTTATGCCTTTGGTGAGGCTACGGAATTGTTTGAAGAAGCAAAGAGTATTTTGGAACATGAGTATGGACCTTATCACCCTGAAACGCTTGGGGTTTATAGTAATCTTGCTGGCACATATGATGCAATTGGCAGGTATCTACCTTCTTTCTTCCCTGTTCTATTTGCAAATCTGGCATTCTTTTTTTTTTTCTCTCTCTCTCTCACTATTAGAGCACATGCAGCATTTTCAATTTATTGTGACATTAAGCAATAGTAGTATTTATAAATTTACAGGCTGCCTAATCTTGTCATGCTTCCCAGATGAATATAATTAAGGCCCGTTTGAAGACCTTACTTAAGCTTATCTTATAGCATAAGCGCTTATGAAAGTGTTTGGAAGAACTTATGTAAATAACTTATGACCTATCCATAAGTTGTTTTTATTTTCATAAGGTGCTTAGATTAACTTATGAATAAGCACTTAAACTTACCTATAACCTATTTTGAGCTTAATTCAATAAACTTCTCAAATTAGCTTATAAATAAACGTTTATCCGATAAGCGCTTATTTCAATAAGCTGTTTACTCAAACTCCCTCATGCTTAATCAAGTCATGCCGCTCGTGTGAAATGATGACTGGTTTTCATTGTGGTATTCATAGGGAAAAGTTAGTTTGCTAGCATTTAGTTAGCAACTTAAACAAAGACAGATTAAGAACGACCGCGTTAGGGTTGTGTTGCGGTCCTTCGTATTGCGGAAAATTGTGAATAAACATGGTTGTCGTAGCTGAAATCACGGTCACAGACCTTGATTTAAAACCATGATTATGGGTCTTTTAGATTATCCAATATATTGTTAGGTGTATATTATAGAGGTTATTTTGTACTCATGGGGTTTGATCTTCTTCGATTTCAGGCTGGATGAGGCAATTCAAATTCTGGAGTATGTTGTTAGTGTGAGGGAGGAAAAGCTTGGAACAGCAAATCCTGATGTTGATGATGAGAAGAGAAGGTTGAGTGAGTTGTTGAAAGAAGCAGGTAGAGTTCGGAGCAGAAAAGTCATGTCACTTGAGAACCTTCTTGATGCCAATGCTCGCATTCCAAACATCAACCTTGTCATCAAGGCCTGATAAGGATGTCAAATTTATGGGGGGAAATTCAATGATTGAAGAGCGTTGTGATTTATGCTAAAATGTAATTTTAAAACTATACTATTGTATAATATGATATGATGTAAGTCATTATATGGTGTACAGATACACCCTTTGTTTGTGTATACATTTTTTTTCCAAGGTTGACAAATACTTATATGTTGTTTTTTAAATTTGAACATTGATGATGATTGAAATTGAAATTGAAATTGAAATGAATGACAAGCTTTCTTACGTTTTCTCACGATAGAGCTGTGTGCTTATTAAGTTGTTTCTTAAATTATGATTTAATTCTTAAAGTGAGGCATTGCAAAATTTCATTCAATCTCAAACGAAACTATAGAAACTGTGTATCAGAACTAAAGAATTCTAATTTGTTTTTAGGAAAAAAAAATATTCATAAGTTAATTTGAAAATATGTTTAACAAAATATAGACATAAAGACTCATTTATAAGTTATCTAAGAAACTTATGAAAATAAGGTTAAAAAGAAGATTATAGATAAGTCACAAGTTTTCCATAAACTTAACCAAACGCTAGCATGAATGTTTATATTATGAGATAAGTATTTTCAAATGTAGTCTCAAACTGAATAGATATGTCAATTCACTTGCACTTTTGTACCTTTTTGTCTTCAATGTGTACATCTCATGGGTCATGGTTGTGTGCTGTGAATTTAGTTGGGAGACTGAATTATTCCAGTTGTAGTTATGGCAACCACAATGTAATGAGCTGGTTTTTTTACTATCCAATATGGTGTTCATGGAAATATATATATATATATATATATATATATATATATATAAATGATAAATAAACTCAGAATGTTCATTACTATATGGCGGTATGTTATTAGCAAGTCACTCAGGGGTTTGGTGCGTCATATTAGTAATGATAGTATAATTATATAATACATTATGGACTTATCAATTGTTTGGTGTTTACATTGTATTGTATAAGTTTATACATCAATTTCCTCTTACACATTAAAATGGTGGATTATTTAATCAACCCTATATATAGATGATGGATAATGCATGATAAAAGTGTGATGTATAAACTACTTGAATATATTTAATCAACCGCCACCACAACCACCTCCACCACCACCGCCGCCACTCCCCACCACCACTGTTGCCACCACCATCTACCACTGCCACCATTACCGCTACCGTCATTACTAACACCACCACCACCGTCATCATCATCTTCCAATAGTACCACCATCACCATTGTTGCTACTAAATTATACAGTGTATCATCAAACGATGTATAATATTAAAATTTTATCAGACATTATCCTATCAGACTTTATATTATCAGACCTTATACTATACAGCCTACCAAACGGGCCCTCAAGTCATTTTTCCATTGTTACCCATAAACTTTTTAGGTTTGTATGATGGCATTATAAGTTTAATTAATCCTTAAACAGAAATGAGTATTTTATTAAAGAGTATATTATTCAAGAACCGGCCACAGACCCCAAAATTTTAATTTTTTTATTACTATATGAGCCACATGTGATTTTTTAAAAAAAACTTAATCACCCCCACCCCCAATATTGTGTGGGTCCACAATTCTTTCACATTTTTCTCATTCAATTATTATAAAGCATTCTATTAATTTTACAATATTTACTTATCTTTTTATCCATTATTAATTTATTATATGTTAAATTTTAATCTTAGTTTTAATTTTACAAATTTACATCAGATAAAAAATCAAATCAAATCAAAATTTAAAATAAAGGAAATGTTGATTAGATTTATCTTTACTCTAAATTTTAAGAAATAAAGATAAATCTTATCTCAATAGTATATTTTTAAGTTATCTTAATAAGTTATTTTTTGGGTAAATCGAAAAGATAAATTGCACTTTTCAGGGTTTGATCCCTGGACCTCCCCATCCTAACCCATATGTCATCTAGCTCTTTACCACTTCAGCGATCATTCGGGGACAATAAGTTAAAAGTTCATTAAAATAATTTTAATAAATAAAAAATTTATTATATATCCCCGAACACTTGATCCTCCGCCTTCATATCCAATCCATCTAACTTAAAAGTTAACTCTTTTCCTTGTCTTGAGAGATCCCCGAACACTTCTGCATTCCATTGTTTCAAGCGTTAAGGCCTTTGAGTTTTTCCTTAAGGATATACGCCCCCATCCTTGAACTTGTATGCTAGACCACTCCTTCTCCACAAAACCCTTAAATCTCGGGTCTTGGAGCCAACAATTGAGGGTCCTAAAGGGTTTAGGACCCCAATTTTGGTTAGAAATAGAAATCAAATAGCAATGGTCAGAGATATCCCGACTCAAAACCTGAAGGAAATTGTTAGGCCATGCTCCCACCCAATCTACTGACACTAAAGCTCTATTTGACCTGCTCATCGCCTGACCATTCGGCCTAAATCAAGTAAAGTTCCTCCTAACCAAAGGTAAATCGAACAATTCCATGGAATTAATCAACGAGTTGAATTCTTCTGAATCCCTCTTGGACTGATCAGATCCTACTGAAATCCATCTTCTCTCTTCTATAGACCGGACAACATTAAAGTCACCAATACAGACCACAAAGAGACATTAAGTGTGGACCGCAAAGTAATAAGCTCCTCCCATTGTGCCTTCCTCTCCTCTAAGGAACAAGGACCATAAATGTGTGTGATTATGCAAGGAACCTCATCATCTCCCCAAGTACCACGTAAACAAATGAAGCCTCTCCCTTGGTGTCACTCCTCCAATTTGAATGTCCCAATCTGCCAAACACACGACAAACTTCCTCCTCTGTTAATCGTCGGTGTGAAAGTTCAATTAAAAGCAGAATAACCCCAAATAGCGCTACAAATGTACCATCAATAGTATCCAGTTTAGTTTCTTGAAAGCATGCAAAGTCCACCTTCTCCTTAGTGATTATGTCCCTAATAATTCCCCATTTAACCCTGGTCCTCAACCCCCTGATGTTATATGACAAAATCTTCATGAGTTAACCAAGTTGGCCCTTCCCTGACTTGTGTTGCGGTTGAACTCAGAAATATCACGGTTCTCCATCTCCTGTGAATTAGCTATCATCAAGTTTTCATCTCCTTGGTAAGTGATTCCCACTTCTTTGCCCAACTCCCAGAGTTTCATGGCCTCTGAGGCTTTGAATTTATCCCAAAAGAGCCGGTTACAGTTCTGAATCCCTGATTCTGGCAGAGTGTTGCATAAAGAAAGCATAAATTGTCTGGTTTCTCTTCAATCCTCTTTTGTTCTCAGGCTCCTAGAACAATTTCCATCTTTATTTCGTGTAAATTCTCCCACTGAATGCACCTCCTCTTCCTCAACGCTTGATAATTGAGGTTTTGTGTTGGATATTTGACGTCAAACAGCAACTGCACCACGAACAGAACCTGCAACAAAACAAGCTGAGTCGCGAAAATCAATTCACTGTCCTTGAAGGTTTTATCCCGGAATATCCAGAACACCTCCCCAGAAGCTTCCTCCGGCGAAGTCGGGTAACAGAACTGGTGAGAAATAAAACTAGAATGTGATTTCTAAGGAATTGGAATAGGTTTGGGATAAAGGAAGAGGGTGAGAAGAGATGATCTCGCAGTGTGAATATCAAACTCTATATATAGGGAAAAATAATTTTGGGTGATAAAAACTAGGCTTTGTAGTTTCAAGGTATGCAGGCACGGTCAACAAAAACAGAGATTTCAAGGATGGACAGCGGTGGACAGTGAACATTAGAAAAATAAGAATTTTCAGGTAAGGTGCAAAAATAAAAGAAAGTTTCAGTAAAAAACGAGCTCGACCCATGTGACGTGAGCGCAGGGGGGAAAATCGACTGATTCACCACTACGTTGGGCCAACGAGGCCCAATTCTCATGCGCACGAGGGCCACTCCTTATTATGCTCTTTGACATCCACAAGAGAGGTTTGGTGTATAAACTTTTAGAAAGTTCAATACACAAACAATGTGGGACTTGGAACTTTTTCAATATCACTATTTTTCCACCATTTTGTCCCTTCACTCAGAGTCTCCCGTCTGATTGTAGAGGTTACTAGTTGTTTGGCACATGAAGTCGATGGCAAGTTAAAGTATGCAAGTGGTCCCTTCATTGTATTATCACCACGACCAGGAAAAGAAGAGTTGGTGCGGTCCAGTAGTGAAATACTTCATTCGTTTCAATATAAGTGTCTACTTAAAGTAAAAATATTTGTTTCATAATAACTGTCCACTTAGAATTTCAATGTTGCATTAATTAATGTTTTCCATATAATACCCCTATGACTATGAGAATAATAAATTATGAGAGATAGAAATACACCTTAAGGGGCAAACTAGAAAAATAAATAATATACTTTAAAAGTTAACAATATTAATTGTCCTTCTTAATAAGTGTGCATCTTTTCTAAGTGGACAATTATTATGAAACGGAGGGAGTACTTATTAAAAAAAATTAAAAATATGACAGGTATAAATAATTATGTTGGACTTATTATGTTTATTAAAATTATTATGTTTCTATTTTCTATTATTAATTTGTTATAGTACTAATATTATACACTACTTTAAACATTTCGCATTTCTGCATTGTCATTGGCATATGTTCGTACTTTGGATTTTAAACTATATGTAATAGATGTGAAAAATGCATTACTTAATTAATGTATACAATAGGAAGTATGTATTGAATAGTGTGGGTTTGAAAGTTAAAAAATTATGACATTTATAAGATTAAGAAAACATTATATGATTTAAAATAAGCACCTAAAGCATGGTAATATATTTGTAATAATTGTTTTAAAAAAATGATATTTGTAATAATTGTGATGAAGGATTTATTATAGGGAAAATGTGTTCAATAAATTGTTTATTAAAAGAGATAATCATCAAGCCCCTATAGCTCAGTGGTAGAGCGTCAGTCTTGTAAACTGAAGGTCTGTAGTTCGATCCTGCATGGGGGCATATAGTTTTTTGGCTGTATATTTATATGCTTATAAAAAAGAGATAATTATGCAATTGAAGAATAGTGTCTTTGTCATTCAATCCAATTATTTGAGAAACTCTTGAAGTGATTTGATAATAATTTCAAAGAGATGATTACTAGACAAAGATGTGTTTGAAGCCTCACCAAATATAGAGGTATGATTGGTTTCCGATAGCAATTCCGCAAGTGTACGGATTGATCGAAGTAATAAAAAGATATCAAACCACATGGATAGTTGTTTATCAAA
Source organism: Lotus japonicus (assembly GCF_012489685.1). Taxonomy (NCBI): domain Eukaryota; kingdom Viridiplantae; phylum Streptophyta; class Magnoliopsida; order Fabales; family Fabaceae; genus Lotus; species Lotus japonicus. The sequence goes on from NC_080041.1 coordinate 35,243,815, forward strand.
TTGATCAAGGAATTTAGTGTTCAAAATTGTAAAAAGAAAACAATATAAGTTTGAATTTTCGTTGTGTTTAACACAAGGAGCAAGAATTATAATTCAGAAGAAGAAGTATCCTGGGTAAAGTTTCACTTAGTCCAATTATGTTTCTTACAACCAAGTCCTTATATGAAGTTTAGAATCCTTTCTATGGTGATGTAGCCTTTACCTTCACTTGTTAATACCTTAATCAAGCAAATCATTCAATCTCAGGTTGCTAAGCCTAATACCTTAGTACCTAGTCAATTCAATTGAAGAATTATTGTTCTATGTTCAGGCCAACACAATAAGTTCCCAACCTTATACCTAAGTGGTAGTAAACAAATCAATCTAATATCAAGTCCCTTAATCCTTACCAACTATCGTTGCGCAAGAAGAAAGCCAAACACTTGCAAGCATTCAAGAGAGTATTGAAACAGAGAGAACATACATATAAAGAAAACTTTATTCATATAAGAAACTCAGAATTTAAAACATAATTAAAGCTAATGTTCACTTCACCCAAAGTACATAGAAAACTAGCCAAGAATGGCTAGAAAATTCATCATGCAAATTAAAAGAACAAAAACCTGAAATAAGAGTACCAAGAAGCCTCCCACAAGCTCCAAGGAACTAAAACTCTAAGTTTTTTTCAAAAAGTTACAAGAAACCTAAAACAAATAACAAAATCCCTATTTATAGAGTTTCCAGCGGTAATCCACGCATGTGCGTGGCCTCCTCCACGCACATGCGTGGGCAAAACGCTCAAAATCGCACAATTCGCAGCATCAGATTTTGCCTCCATGCATGTGCGTGGATCAGGCGGCGCATATGCGTGGGCATCAGGTTTTTCCAACAGGAGCTCCACGCATGTGCGTGGGATACATGGCGCACATCCGTGGCTCATATGATTTTTCTTCAATTTTGTAACTCCTTCTTCATCTATCATCATGGCTCATTACTTGGCTTTCAATCATCATCATTTTCTATCAAAAACCTATCAAACCTGAAAAGAATCTCAAGAAACCATCAAAACAACAATGTAACTCATGGAAACATCTCATTAATCATGATAATTCAGCAACCATCCATTCAATTCATCAAACAAAAACCCCCAAAAGACCATCAACACTCATATTCTCACAAGATTTCAGTTCAAATGTGACCATAAGAATTAACCTCTAACTAAAACTAATAGAAATTAATAAAAAAACTAAATAAATAGTTTTAAAATACCTAAACTAATGCAGATGCAATCATGAACTAAAAAGGGACTTTACTTGACTAAAAACTCAATAAAAGACTCAAAAAGGAAAAAGAAAGAAACAAGGACTCGACCAAGATAGAATCAACCTCGGGTCATCACACCACTATATTCAACGGCAGCTTGTCCTCAAGTGTAAACTCAAGGTAGCTTGTCCTCAAGCACAGAATAAATCACCTCTTCTGCAGCTGCTTAAGCTTTTCAACACAAACACATCTCAAAACTGAGAAAGGTCAGTTGTAAACATGCTAAAGATGAAAGGAGAGTAAAAATCAGCAAGAATTAGAATACAAGAGTCCATCACAATTCCTCACCATGTAAGCACTTATCTCACCATTTTGGTGCTCTAACATACAAGCACAAAACTGCAGCCCTAGTAATCAATCAAATCAAAGTTAGTTGCAAAGTAGCAAGAATCAGAGAGAGACTGAAAACGGTTGAAACTTTGGCTAGGGTAAAGGTAGGGAAACCAAGAAAAAGGATAGCACAAGGGGCTCTCAAGACATTTTGGGGTGAGTGACTTCTTTATTCAATACAAAATGAGAAGAATGTTGAGACTTTGGGACTCCTTCCTTCTTTTCATATTTCTTTTACTTTTTTTTTTCAATTGTCAAGGCACTTGCCCTTCTTTTGACTGTTCAACTAGCTTCTTTCTTTTTTTCTTTTCTTTGTTAGGAAGGAAGTCCTTTTATAATTTTACCTACTCAAACAAAACCATAAGACACTCACCAACAACACAATTCACCATAGTTTGGGGACCAAGAAAAATTATTCAATTATAAGGCTCAACTTGGGCAACTAGGGGAAAAAGTGTAATTTCAACAAAACTCTGAGGCCAGAAAGAATTCCTACCAAGTCTCTTCAAAAATTCAAGCACTAAGCAACAACCATATGCATTTCAAAACAGAGCTAAATGTGTGCAAGCATGTTAGGAATAAACTTTGAGACACTCAACACTCAACAAAACAATAGGGTATTGAAGTGAAACCCTGAAGTGAACTCATGTAAACATATTCAAGATAACCTCACTTCCAATCACAGTAGCATGCAACAAAGACCACAAGAAAGCAACAGAGATGGTATCACCAACTTTCAATTAGAAGCAGCTAAATCAAGGATGAAACCACTTAAGCAAGTTCAGCATAGCAGCAAGAAACCCAATGATGTTCATACTGACTCAAAAGGTAAAAAAAAAAATAAAAGCATGCAAATTAAAGAAAAGAAAACCTAGACTTGGGTTGTCTCCCAAGAAGCTCAATTTTAAAGTCTTTGATAGACTACCCCAGGCTCAAAGTTCTATCCAGGGTTTATAGCAAATTGCATTAGATCATTTAGACCATGCAAATTTTGACACAACTGCATCATCATACTACCTACATTTCTAGATATCATGGCAACATAAATCAAATTAAGAATAGAGGGTTTAAGAAAATTCTCACTGATTTGTTTCCATTTTTTGTTGAGAAAATTTCACCCTCTTGCTTGTTCCTTGCCATGCTTTTTATTGATCCACAGGTCCTTGAGATTGATGCTAAGACTTGGAGTTTCCTCCTCATCTTTTTGCATTTTGTCTCCAAAGACAAAATCCTCTACGGATACATCATGAACATCACCACATTCAATCACATTTTTCATTTGTTCACCCATTTTATTTTCACTTTTTGGCTCAAGAACATTGGTCAAGTCTTCTTTTGAGGATTCTTCTTCACTCTGTGGCTCCTCACTTTTCTCCACAATGTCACTTTCATGGATAGTAAGTGATTACTCTCCTTCCTCCAAAGCTTGAGGGTAGAAATATTATGGGACCCCTTCAGCTATGGTTTTGGCTAAATGACCCAACTTAGTCTCCAAATTCTTGATGGAAGCTTCTTGATTCCTCAAGCTGATCCTGGTTTCATTCATGAAACTCCTAGTTTCGTCCATGAAAATCTGATTGATAAGTACTAAATCAGTCACAATCTCTTCTGAAATTCTGGCAAGTGTAGCACAGATGTTTTATCAGATGTCTAAGACATCTTGTATAACAATATGACTAACACAGCTAATAATGCAACAAAATAAACAACTGAAAAGAACAGTAAATAGACACAGAAGATTGTTAACCCAATTCGGTGCAATATCACCTAGATCTGGAGGGTTTTCAACCAAGAGAGATAATCCACTATTATAGAGAAATTGTACATAAAAGGTTTCATAGGAACTGCCCCAGTTCAACTACCTTTTCTACCTATCTCTACCCGTGGAATATTACTTAGGCCTCCCCCTAAGTATGAGAACACTCGCATCTCTCACAATCACTGCCACAGTGATTGAACTCAAATATGAGTTACAAAGACAGATCTCAAGATCACACAGTAAACACTCACCCTTAGCTCACAACAATGGCATAAAGCTGCTAAGAGTACAAAAATAGTATGAACTCGATGAAAACCCTAATATGATAATATGTTCTCTGCACGAGACTAGGTCTTAAGTCTTCATATATAGTCTTTCAGGCCTTGTCTTCATTGGGCTTGAAAGACCACACGATCCATACACAAATCAGGAAGTTGCTAAAAAAAACAGTTAAGAACAAATCTGCAGAGGATCCTTGACCAATCAATAATTAAGCAGATTGCAACTTCCAGAAATAGCTCCAAATCAAACCCCCTTGAACCGGGTTTGATTACACAGGAATATTCCTTGACGGCGCACGGAAGCGTCCAGCAAAAACTTAACTTGAACACAAAGTTTCACAGATAACCAAACAACCAACTCACAGCATATCCTCAGGGACAAATATCATAGGCAAGGTGTTACAACATCGGGTCCGACAAGTTGGCACACACATACTTAGCTAAAATGCAGACAATCAAACAAAGGAACAACAATCTCCCGCTTTGTCAAATTTTAGCGAATATACTACACTACCATAAAACCTCTTCAGAAACCAACTAATCAGCTTGAAATACCAGAGAAGAGTGAATCAGACCATATCAAGGTAGCTTAAAACACTTCCAACAACATAGCTATTATCAGCGGCTAACCCAAGTGCAGTATCACAAACTAACAGAGTACAACACAACAGAAAGGTAACATCACATCAGCCTTCACTGCACAGAAGGTAAACTAAGTACACATCAAGAACAACATCAAGAACTACTGCTCACTTACTGCATACATGTCAGCAAAGTAATCATTAACCATTATTCCCCCTTATTAGCACAATTTAGCAAAGGCTCAATGAAGAAAAGTCATACTATTATAGAACAGCCAGAACAAAGAATTCAAGTGCACAAATCCACAGTCAGACTTATTACAGACCAGGAGCAAATGTAGTAGTTATAGGGCCACACAAGGCTTCATCAAATAAATCCAAAAGGAAAAGAGAACAAATTAAAGAGATGTGCTACGAGTGGCAGAACTGGTGGAGTCAGTGACATCCTCTTGTTCTTCTTCATCAGACTTCTCATTTTCCTTTTCAGACTCACCATCATCTTCTCCAGCAGTCTCATACTGGGCTTCCTCTTCCTCAACAACATCAGTGTCATTCTCAACATGCTCAGTATCCTCTTCAATGTTACCTTCCTCAGCAGTAGCAGCAGGAACTTGTGTCATGGCCTTGATGAGCTTGTCCACATTCATCTTTCTAATCTTGCAAGCTTGAATAGTGTCATCCAAGGACTTGGAGACAGCCCTCAATTCAGCCAAAATATCATCTTTGCTTGAACCAACTGCCTGAGTACCATTGGTACTAGCAGAACCCTTTGCTGCAAATAGCACAATGTCTGGAACATGTGTCCCAGCAAACAAGCGATAATCAAACTTGAGAGGCAAATGTCTCTTACCTTGTGGTTCATCAGCCCTCACAACATGAGGATGTTGTTTGACAATGAGTTCAGACAAGAAGCATGGAAACAGAATTGGCAGTCTCACAGCATAAGAACCTGCATGCTTCAGAGTCTGGTAAAAAACAAGTTTGCCAAAATCAAACTCACCACCAGTACCAATCAGATAGAGCATTCGGGCAAGGGGAGGAGTTACACCAGATAAGTGATTGGTGGCCATCCAATTTGCACAGTCAATCTTGAAAAGGATAGCATACTTGGTAGTTAACTTCCCAGAGGGAAGCAATCCTTTCTTTGGCCACTTTTTGACCATCTTGCCAGTCAGGGTCTTAGCAACTCAGGTTCTTCATCAGTTCCAGCAACAGGACTTCTTCCCAAAAACTCATTAACAACTTCATGAGAGAAATTTACACACTTCCCTCTGACATAGACCTTCCTGAACTTAGAGCTACTCTCACCATCACAGTCACTAGGGATATTCACAATGAATTCCCTAACTAATTGAGAGAAGCATCTACTAATGTCCTTGACTGTCTTCATCAAACCTGCATAAGCCAACAGATCCATGATCTCTTTAAGTTCCAAAGCATCTTCATGGAGTTCCCTTTCTATGGCTAACCTTCTCTGAACAACAAGCTTCCAACTTTGTGCAGAACTAGCAAAGTGGAAAGATACGTTGTCAATGGGTGCCTCTGAAACATTCAAAGGAATTCTTTTCCCCTTAATTCTTTTCTTGGCAGAGGTAGAGATGTCAGGGACATCTGGCTCGACATCTGGTTCAGAGTCAATTTCAGCAACATGTTTCCTCTTCCTTCCAGTTGATGCAGCAACTTTCTCATCTTTCTTTTCCTTCTTTTCCTTCTTCTTGGGAATTGAAACCTGAGATGTTTTGGGAGTCTGAGTACCAGAAACCTTCTTCTTCATTTCTTTCAGACCTGTAACATTCTTGTTTGTAGAGATTGTGGCCTCCTTACCAACAGAGGCAATGACTTTCTTGTGTACTTCTTGATCATCAAAGTCTTCTTCTTTAGAGGCAGCAGACATTTGTTTCTTACCCTTCCTAGACACGGGTTCAAGAGTCTTCTCATGGGGAATTTCAACAGAGGGAGTCTTCTCACTTGTAGATTCATGACTAGCAACATCAGTATCATCTTCCTTCTCAGCATCAGACTCACAAGGGTTTTCTGCAGAGTTTGGTTCAGAATCACGATCATCCTGTGATTCAACATTTGGCATGACATCCTGTGCAGTGGCAACATCTTCAAGAGTCCCCAAGACATCGTGGATAACTTGATCTGCATCAGCATCGGGGGCATCGCTTTCTTGATTATCATCAACCTGTGGATCAGGAATGGAATCCTCTGAGATGTCCTGAACACTTGATGCTTTCCATGTGCCTCGCTTGACAACATGCTTGATCCTCATACTCCTTGTCCTCTTGGCAGGTCCAGACGATTCTGTAGAGACAATTTTTGCAGAGGAACGAGTAACCCTAGATGGAGTAGAAGATGAAGTCTTCAAACCAAGAAATTTGACTCCATGAGAGTTCTTGATAGGTTTGGGACCGGCAGCGATCTTCTTTCCTGAATCTTGAGTCATGATAGAGAGAAACTTGACACAATTACAAAAATAACCGTTAGAGAGCAGAGAACACAAAGAGAGAGAATAATTCAAGTTTGTGAAACCAAGACAAAACAGTTATGTGTCTTTCTCAACTGCATCAAGGGCGGTTAAATAGAAGAGATTATAGTCGTTGCCCTTGACATGTGTCAATAACTTCTATAAATCAGTTATTACACAAATCCCCAATTTTCCTCTTAACTCCTCAAACTTAGCCGCATCCAATGCTTTTGTGAAAATATCTGCTAACTGCAGATTTGTTTCTACATGCTCAAGAGTGATGACCTTTTCTTCAACTAAATCTTTGATAAAGTGGTGACGAATGTCAATATGTTTTGTCCTGCTATGTTGAATTGGATTTTTTGAAATGTTGATGGCACTCAGGTTCTCACAGTACAATGTCATGACATCTTGCTTGACATTATATTCCCTCAGCATATGCTTCATCCATAATAGTTGAGTACACCAACTTCCAGCAGCTATATACTCAGCCTCAGTAGTAGATAGTGAGACACAATTCTGCTTTTTGTTGAACCAAGATATGAGATTATTACCAAGAAAGAAGCATCCTCCTGAAGTACTTTTTCCGTCATCTGCATTTCCTGCCCAATCAGCATCACAGTAGCTTATCAAATTAGAATTAGAGTTGTGAGCATAAAAAGTTCCATAGTCAGTGGTTCCATTAATGTACTTTATAATCCTCTTGACATGAATCAGATGACTTTCTTTAGGTGCAGCTTGATATCTGGCACAAACATCAACGGAGAAAGCAATATCTGGTCTGCTAGCAGTGAGGTAAAGAAGACTACAAATCATACTTCTGTATAAGCTTTGATCAACATCAGTTCCACTTTCATCTTTAGTTAGCTTGATATGAGTAGCTGCAGGAGTTCTCTTATGAGTTGAGCCTTCAAGACCAAATTTCTTAACTAGTTATTTGGCATACTTGCTCTGTGAGATAAATATGGAGTCTTGCATCTGTTTTACTTGCAACCCCGGGAAGTAGTTTAATTCACCAACCAGACTCATTTCAAACTCAGATTTCATGTGTCTAACAAAATGTTCTACCATGTGGTCTGACATGCCTCCAAAGACAATGTCATCTACATATATCTGAGCTATCATAACTTTTCCACCATCACTTTTCACAAATAGAGTCTTGTCTATTCCTCTCTTGTTGTACCTTTATCAGAAACTCTGTTAACCTTCCATATCAAGCCCTTGGGACTTGCTTTAATCCATATAACGCCTTTCTCAACTTGTAAACATGTTCTGGAAAGGTTGGATCTACAAAGCCCTTTGGTTGTTCTACATAGACTTCCTCATTCAGGTATCCATTCAAGAAAGCACTCTTCACATCCATCTGGAACAGTTTGAATTTCAGAATGCATGCTAGTCCTAACAACAATCTGATTGATTCCAATCGAGCAACATGAGCAAAGGTCTCATCAAAATCAATTCCTTCAATCTGAGTATACCCTTGAGCAACTAGTCTGGCCTTGTTTCTTGTCACAGTATCACTTTCATCTGACTGGTTTCTGAAAATCCACTTGGTACCAATCACATTACAACCTCTGGTCTGGGAACAAGATCCCATACTTCATTCCTCTTAAATTGACTCAATTCTTCTTGCATTGCATTGATCCAGTACTCATCAGTTAAGGCCTCCTTGATGTTCTTTGGCTCAATTTTAGAGATAAAACAGGCATTTGCAATGATGTCTCTAGATCTAGTAACAACTCCTTCATTTAGATTCCCAATTATATTTTCTTTGAGATGCATCTTCTGAATTCTTATTGAGGGAACAATCTCCTTAGATGACTCCTGTTCTTTTTCTTCTTCAGGTTCTGTGTCAGACCGAATGTCACAGTCATTTGGTCTCTCATCAACTATCTGAGGCACATTATCATCTCCATCTACATTGATTTCATTCAGGCTACTTACCATGTCATCCACAACCACATTTATGGATTCCATCATAGTTTTTGTGCGAGAATTGAACACCCTGTAAGCCTTGCTATTTATTGAGTAACCCAGAAATAATCCTTCATCACTCTTGGGATCAAGCTTCCTCCTCTGTTCTCTATCAGTTAAGATGTAGCATCTACTTTCAAAGACATAAAAGTACTTAACAGTAGGTTTCTTCCCTTTCCACAACTCATATAGAGTGGAATCAGTTCCTGAACGTATAGTTACCCTGTAGTGAATATAGCAAGCAGTGTTTATAGCCTCAGCCCATAAGTGATAAGGAACTTTCTTAGCATGAAGCATTACTCTAGCAGACTCTTGCAGTGTTCTGTTCTTTCTTTCAACCACACCATTTTGTTGTGGAGTAATAGGAGCAGAGAACTCATGCTTGATTCCTTCATTTCCACAATATTCTGAAAATTTTCCATTCTCAAATTCCTTTCCATGATCACTTCTGATTTTCACAATTCCATAGCCCTTTTCTCCCTGGAGTTGTTGACTTAGTTCTCTGAATACTTCAAAAGTTTCTGACTTTTCTGCAAGAAAGTTCACCCAAGTGAATCTTGAAAAATCATCAACACATACAAACACATACCTTTTTCCACCAAAGCTTTCTTTGTGCATTGGTCCCATCAAGTCCATATGTAGTAGTTGTAAGGATCTTGTTGTACCAATCTGAGTCAGTTTCTTATGAGAAGTTTTGGTCTGCTTTCCAATTTGGCATTCTCCACACACTTTGTCTTCTTCTATCTTCAATCTAGGAATACCTCTGATGGCTTCTTTAGATATGACCTTCTTCATGCTTGTGGGATTTAGGTGCCCTTATTTTTGATGCCACAACTTTGCTTCATCTTCCATTGATACTAGACACATTGAAGACATAGCCTTGTTCTGTGGAGACCACATGTAACAGTTGTCTTTGGATCTCACTCCAGTCATGACAACTTCCTCATTTTCATTAGTAACAGTGCAGCCAGCTTTGTTAGATGAGACATTTAGATCCAAGTCACATAATTGACTTATGCTGATCAAGTTAGCAGTTAAGCCTTCTACCAACAAAACATTACTCAGATTTGGAGAGCCACCACTAACAATCTTTTCTGATCCCTTGATTCTTCCTTTAGCGCCATCACCAAAGGTGACAAAGCTGGTTGAGTGAGGTTTGATATTATCTAGGTACATCTTCACACTATTCATGTGCCTGGAACATCCACTATCAAAGTACCAATCTTCCTTAGAAGATGCTCTCAGAGAGGTGTAGGCAACAAGAGCAGTTACAATGTTCTTAGGTTTCCACTCTCTTATCTTTGGATTAGTAGAGGTGTGCATCTGAGTAGTTCTCCAGTGTTGAGGTGTTCCATACAGCCTGTAACAATAGGGTCTTATATGTCCATGCTTACCACAGTGATGACATTTCCAGGTTGTGCTTCTCATTATTTGGGTTGGAGGATAAGAATAAGGAATCTGCTGGTATCCTTGTTGAGCAACATGTTGAGACATTCGGTTTGACATCTTGAACTCAGTCTTCTTCTCTGCAGGAATGAACTTATTACTGATCTTTCTATTTTCTTCAGTTGTGGGGTCTTCAGTATAGCCTAAACCTGTCATATCCTTTGCAACTTATCCTATTTCTAAAATCAAGTCAAATACATCAGTTCCATTATTCAACATACGAACATATTTTATCATACCTTCAATTTTTGACTTTAGCACCGTGACTTCTTCTTGAAGACTGCCATTCAAAATCAAAAAATTCTGCTTCTCAACTTCCAGATTCTTGACAACTCCTTCCAGCTTCATTCCCTTTTCACAGGCATCCTTCCAGTTGTTGAATAGAAGTTTGTAGGTTTCAGCAAGTTCCTCCTCAGATATTTCACCATCACTTGATTATGATCCAGAGTTGCACTTCACAGTAAGCCTCATGACTTGAGGTTCATCTTCCTCTCCTGTATCATCATCAGACCAAGTAGCCACCATTCCTTTTCCCAGTTTCTTTAGATAAGTTGCACATTCTGCCTTTATATGCTCATATCCTTCGCATTCATGACACTGGACACCTTTACTTTTGTTGTACTTGTCTTCTTCCTTTTTTCTGCGAGCAAAATCAGAGTGTTTTCCAATGTCAGACCGCTTGTCTGGCACATTTGGTCGAGGTCTTCTTTCAAACCTCCTCACCACTTTGTTGAACTTTCTCCCAAGCATAGATATTGCTTCAGACAGATTTTCATCAGAATCTTTCTCACTTGCATCATCATCTTCAGTATTTGACACAAAAGCTATACTTTTGCTCTTCTTGTCTGACCTTTCATTCACAGACATCTCGAAGGTCTGTAATGAACCAATTAATTCATCTACTTTTATGCTTCCAATATCCTGAGCTTCCTCGATTGCTGTCACCTTCATATCGAATTTCTTAGGTAAAGATCTGAGAATTTTCTGACTAGCATTTCCTCAGACATTTGTTCTCCAAGGGCAAATGATGCATTAGCCATATCTCGCACCCTCATGTGAAATTCTGACACAGTTTCATCCTCCTTCATCTTCAGAATCTCAAACTGAGTGGTAAGAAGTTGAAGTCTTGACACTCTTACTCTTGTGGTGCCTTCATGAGCAACTCTGAGGATTTCCCAGGCATCCTTAGCCACAGTGCAGGTATTGATCAACCTGAACATATTCTTCTCCACTCCATTGAAGATGGAATTCAGTGCTTTTGAGTTTGCTAAAGCTTCATTATCTTCCTCCTTGGTCCATTCTTCCTCAGGCCTCAAATCAGTGGTTGAAGTTCCCTCTTTGTCACTTTTCACAGGATGTTTCCACCTTTTGACAATGGATTTTCATGTCTTGCCGTCAATGGATCTCAAGAATGCTATCATACGAGCTTTCAAATAGTCATAGTTAGTACCATCCAAGATTGGTGGCCTATGAACAGATCCTCCTTCTTTGTTGTTGTCCATAATACCAGAATTGTCTCCCTAGATCTCACCCAAAAGTAGAACAGGGGGTGCCTGCTCTAATACCAATTGAAATTCTGGCAAGTGTAGCACGGATGTTTTACCAGATGTCTAAGACATCTTTTATAACAATATGACTAACATAGCTAACAATGCAACAAGATAAACAACTAAAAAGAACAGTAAATAGACACAGAAGATTGTTAACCCAGTTCGGTGCAATACCACCTACGTCTGGAGGGTTTTCACCCAAGAGAGATAATCCACTATTATAAAGAAATTGAACATAAAAGGTTTCACAGGAAATGCCCCAGTTCAACTACCTTTTCTACCTATCTCTACCCGTGGAATACTACTCAGATCTCCCCCTAAGTATGAGAACACCCTATCACTCTCTCACAATCACTGCCACAGTGATTGAACTCAAATATGAGTTACAAAGACAGATCTCAAGATCACACAGTAAACACTCACCCTTAGCTCACAACAATGGCATAAAGCTTCTAAGAGTACAAAAATAGTATGAACTTGATGAAAACCCTAATATGATAATATGTTCTCTACACGAGACTAGGTCTTGAGTCTTCATATATAGTCTTCCAGACCTTATCTTCATTGGGCTTGAAATAGCACACGGTCCATACACAAATCAGAAAATTGCTAAAAGAAAACAGTTAAGAACAAATCTGCAGAGGATCCTTGACCGATCAATAATTAAGCAGATTCCAACTTCCATAAATAGCTCCAAATCAATCCCCCTTGAACCGGGTTTGATTACACAGGAATATTCCTTGACGGCGCACAGAAGCTTCCCGCAAAAACCTAACTTGAACACAAAGCTTCACAGATAACCAAACAACCAACTCACATCATATCCTCAGCTACAGATGTCATAGGCAAGGTGTTACAACATCGAGTTTGACAAGTTGGCACACACATACTTAGCTAAAATGCAGACAACCAAACAAAGGAACAACAATCTCCCGCTTTGTCAAATTTTAGTGAATATACTACACTACCATAAAACCTCTTCAGAAACCAACTAATCAGCTTGAAATACCAGAGAAGAGTGAATCAGACCATATCAAGGTAGCTTAAAACACTTCCAACAACATAGCTATTATCAGCAGCTAACCCAAGTGAAGTATCACAAACTAACAGAGTACAGCACAGCAGAAAGGTAACATCACATCAACCTTCACTGCACAGTAGGTAAACTAAGTACACATCAAGAACAACATCAAGAACTACTGCTCACTTACTGCATACATGCCAACAAAGTAATCATTAACAATTACTCCCCCTTATTAGCACAATTTGGCAAAGACTCAATGAAGAAAAGTCATACTATTATAGAACAACCAGAATAGAGAATTCAAGTGCAAAAATCCACAATCAGACTTATTACAGACCAGGAGCAAATGTAGTAGTTATAGGGCCACACAAGGCTTCATCAAATACATCCAAAATGAAAATAGAACAAATTAAAGAGATGTGCTACGAGTGGCAGAACTGGTGGAGTCAGTGACATCCTCTTGTTCTTCTTCATCAGACTCCTCATTTTCCTTGAACACAAAGCTTCACAGATAACCAAACAACCAACTCACAGCTTATACTCGGGGACAGATGTCATAGGCAAGGTGTTACAACATCGGGTCCGACAAGTTGGCACACACATACTTAGCTAAAATGCAGACAACCAAACAAATCGGGTTGTCCAAACTCTGCATAATATTGATGACTTGTAAGATCCCATGGATAGAAATTGTCATCACCTTCCCAAAAGATATCGGGTTGTCCTTCCCATCCTTGGTCATAGTATTGACGTTGACCATATCCATGGAATCCACTCAAATCGAAGCATCCATTGAACCTTGTAAAAAACACTTTCACACAAACAGGTAAGTAGCACCAATTCAATGAAGCAATGATAGTTAAAATTCCAAGCAATAAAACTCAAGAATCATTCAGCAAAACAAAACTATCCCCGGCAACGGCGCCAAAAACTTGATAGCAATTCCACAAGTGTACGGATTGATCGAAGTAATAAAAAGATATCGAACCACATGGATAGTTGTTTATCAAATTGATCAAGGAATTTAGTGTTTAGAATTGTATAAAGAAAACAATATAAGTTTGAATTTTTGTTGTGTTTAACACACTTGTGATGAAGAGTAAGAATTATAATTCAGAAAAAGAAGTGCCCTGGGTAAAGTTTCACTTAATCTAATTATGTTTCTTACAACCAAGTCCTTATATGAAGTTTAGAATCCTTTCTATGGTGATGTAGCATTTACCTTCACTTATTAATACCTTAATCAAGCAAATCATTCAATCTCAGGTTGCTAAGCCTAATACCTTAGTACCTAGTTAATTCAATTGAAGAATTATTGTTCTATGTTCAGGCCAACTCAATAAGTTCCCACCCTTATACCTAAGTGGTAGTAAACAAAGAAATCTAATCCCAAGTCCCTTAATCCTTACCAACTATCGTTGTGCAAGAAGAAAGTCAAACACTTGCATGCATTCAAGAGAGTATTGAAACAGAGAGAAGATACATATAAAGGAAACTTTATTCATATAAGAAACTCAGAAGTTCAAAACATAATTAAAGCTAAGGTTCACTTCACCCAAAGTACAAAGAAAACTAGACAAGAATGGCTAGAGAATTTATCATGCAAATTAAAAGAACAAAAACCTGAAATAAGAGTACCAAGAAGCCTCCCACAAGCTCCAAGGAACTAAAACTCTAAGTTTTTTTCAAAAAGTTACAAGATACCTAAAAGAAATAACAAAATCCCTATTTATAGAGTTTCCAGCGGTAATCCACGCATGTGCGTGGCCTCCTCCACGCACATGCGTGGGCAAAACGCTCAAAATCGCACAATTCGCAGCATCAGATTTTGCCTCCATGCATGTGCGTGGATCAGGCGGCGCACATGCGTGGGCATCAGGTTTTTCCAACAGGAGCTCCACGCATGTGCGTGGGATACATGGCGCACATGCGTGGCTCATATGATTTTTTTTCAATTTTGTAACTCCTTCTTCATCTATCATCATGGCTCATTACTTGGCTTTCAATCATCATCATTTTCCATAAAAACCCTATCAAACCTGAAAAGAATCTCAAGAAAGCATCAAAACAACAATGTAACTCATGGAAACATCTCATTAATCATGATAATTCAGCAACCATCCGTTCAATTCATCAAACAAAAACCCCCAAAAGACCATCAACCCTCATATTCTCACAAGATTTCAGTTCAAATATGACCTTAAGAATTAACCTCAAACTAAAACTAATAAAAATTAATAAAAAGACTAAATAAATAGATTAAAAATACCTAAACTAATGCAGATGCAATTATGAACTAAAAAGGGACTTAACTTGACTAAAAACTCAATAAAAGACTCAAAAAGGAAAAAGAAAGAAACAAGGACTCGACAAAAATAGAATAAACCTCAAGTCATCAGTTTCTTTTTATATCTTACTACTAGTAAACTAAATATAATGTTTAGCATATGCTTGCATGCTAAATTTCAATCTTGACATAAAGAATCTCATTTGATTTCAATTAAAAGGATATTATAGTATCTATAAAAGGAACAACGAACAAATGTAGGATTATGGTATCCTAAGAGTAGTGCATGTTTGCAAATAGGGTTCACTGATTTAAATTTGGTGGTTGTAAAACTGAAAGGTAAAGTACTCTGGGTAGTTCTCATATTCTAGGAAATCATCAAGCTCTTATAGCTCAATGGTAGAGCGTGTTAGTCTTGTAAACTAAAGGCCTGTATTTTTTTATTTTTTTTAGAAAGCAAAATTATTATCAGAGGAATGGTCGAAAATACAAACGACACTCAACAAAGTGAGCATAATCCTCTCCAATGGTACAAAGAAAAACCTAAAAAGAACAATTTAGGACGAGCTAAATTGTTACTCGACAATCAATTGGGCAAAAGACCTTGGAAACAAATTGTTGCTTTGGTGCACGACTCGTAAAACTTTTGAAGCAACGCACTTAAAAAAACACCTGCACCAATGGCAAGATAAACCCTAAGCAACATCAACAAGGATCATAACTTGAACCAATCAACCAAACACCAATCGACCAAAACGAGAAGGGACAATTGTTGGGGACCGAGATGCAGAGAAGAACAAGCCACATAACCCCAGCAAAAACAGAACCCATCTCACCATTGGAGGTGACGCAAATCAGAACAGTACCACAACCAGAAGGAAAAAGCAAAAAAAAAACGGCCACCTAAACCCAACATCCAAGATCAGCCGACGTCGATCTCAAAAGGCACACCACCGGCTCAAATCCCCAGGCAGCAAACCGCACAAAGATTGCAAACCCAAAGAAAATCCATTCTTCAGATGCACACAAACCCTCAAAATTCGGTTACAGTACACTATTCCTCTTCTTGACCTTCTCATCAAATTGAAGAATAGAAAAAGAAGGCTCATTGCAGACTTGATAAACTTGACTTTATTCATTGCAAGCTCAAAAACACCAATTTTTCCTTCAGAATGATCCAAACCCATGCTTGATAAATGTTCCTTATCAGCTTTAGATTGTTCTGAATGGTGGAAGAGCCTCACTCCTCGAACACCAGCACCCTTGGTGAAATACGCCGACTTCAAAAGATCCAAACAAAACCCCCACCGAAAATCTGATCCGAGCAAAGTTCCCCTGCCGACAAGGGCAATCGAGCACACCGACAACAAAACCAACCAAATAAAAACTCGACCATAGATCTGTGAAAATCTGGTCAAAAAATACATAACTGGGACCGAGGAAGCCAGACGAAGAACAACAAACGAGAGCGGCACACAAAGGGCGGGGCAGGAGATCGGTGGTCGGCGGCCACTAGCAGAGAAGAAAGGAGCATCGCTGGAGAACCTCTATTTGCAACATCTTGGAGATAAAAACACCCAAGGAAAGGAGCAAGAGAGGGGGACCAAGTCAGGTTAGAGAGAAAGGAAACGGGGTACGGTAAGGAGAGGAAGAAAGCAAGATAGAGAGAGATCGAGGAGGGGTTGCCACCGCGCTAGGAGGGGGAGCGGCGCGACGGCTACCCAAGCAGAGTCGTTTAGAAGAGAGTTTTAGAGAAATAGGGTTTTAGAGAGAGGGTACAACACAAAGATATTAGATTTTGCAGATTTTTTAATAACAATCATGCATGGGGGCAAATATGTTTTTTGCTCCTTAATTTATCCTTATGAAAAAATATAATCATCAAACCATACTCATACAAATATATTTTGATGATATTATATATGGTTCCACTAGTGAGCCTCTATTCAGCGAGTTTCCTAAAATAATGCTAGGTGAATTTAAGATATCTATGATAAGAAAGTTAACTCCTTTCTTGGTCTACAAATCAAACATTTGGAGAATAATATCTTTGTCATTCAATTGAAATATTTTGAGAAACTGATATGATAATTGCAAAGTGATGGCCACTCCAATGGAAACGTCCACCTATTTAGACAAAGGATTGTTTAGTAAGCATGTAGACATCACCAAATATCATGGTATGATTGGATTATTGCTATATCTGATTACTAGTAGACCAAATATAATGTTTAGCATATGTTTGTGTGCTAGATATCAATCTTGACATAAAGAATCTCATTTGGTTACAGCTAAATAGTAATTACAAGGAAAAAGAACAAATGTAGGATTATGGTATTCTAAGGGTAGATCAAGTTGGCAAGTAGAGTTCACTTATTCAAATTTTGTTGGTTGTAAAACTGAAAGCAAAAGTACTTGATGTAGGAAGTGCATTAGTTTCATGGATTTGTAAGAAATAAGCATGTATTTCCTTATCCACTATTGAGCCTGAATGCATTACAATTGGTAGTTGTTGTGCACAAATACTATGGCTAAAATAATATCTTACTGAGTATGGCATGGACTTAAGGTGTATTTCTATTAAATGTCATAATACAAGTGTTGCGAATTTAACTAAGAATCTTGTAAAGCACTCTAATACTAAACACATAGATGTCAGACATAATTGCCCATAGGGATCATGTGCTTAAGAATGATAAAGTACTAGAACTTGAAGATACTAATTTTCAATACTAATGTATAAGATAAGTTAGAATTAGACATCTTGGATTAATCTAGTGTGAATTTATATTTCCTATCTAAAATCATTACTATCATGAGTATTTATTTGTCATAAAATCATAACATTCATTAGAAATCTATTGTATGATTCTCAAAAGACTAATTTCTGCATAATTTTCACAAATCAATTGTCTGGTGTTCCGTACTAGAGTCAATCAAAGTAACAAAGGTACAATGATAAACCCTAGCAGAGCACAAATATGGAAATGATGTAATAAAGAGGGAATATTCTCATTAATGATAGTAAAGTTGTCAGATACAAAGCAAGGACCTCCATTTTATAGGGGGTGTGGTCCTCATCTAGATTATTCCTACATTTGGGCCTTACAATCAAGGCCCAAATTCCTATGCAAATAAGACAAATCCAACAGAATCTTCCAGCTAGCGAGTGGGGCCACATATATTGGTGATGGACCTTCATGCCGTTTATCGTTGCTCATATCTTCCTGACTGCTTCCTCGTCCCACCATATTAGTGTACCGGGCGGTCATGGATCCCCCGCCCAGTCCATAAGCCCCCAAGACATGAGGTTCGATATACTTGAATCGAAATGTCTTTATTTTGCTTGAAAGTTTCGCTACTCGTGTCGCCAGGGCGAGGAATCTCGCTACTGTTGATTTTGATGACGCCAATACTTTTTGGGCGTGAAAATAACGATATCTCATGATGTAATTTATATCTTGTCCTCATAATTGGTCGGTGACGCCCTATTTATATGCTGCCATGTGCCGCTGTTCAATTTTGATCTTTCGTGGTAGGTTTCGTTGATCGCCTAGCTTCTTTCTTTCAGATGTCAATCAAACGTCAATCGTGCCTTTTTACTGACACACGCATCCCCATTTTCCTAGATTTTTCCATCATTAGTAATGAATGTGGTTTTGCACGTGCATGCGTCTCGAGGAGTTGCTTCGTTCGGTGTAAACCTAGGATCATGGGGTACCCTTTCATTCTTTCAACACCTTTTCAAAATTTTCAAATTTTTTCAAAATCTTTCCTAATCCATCGGTTCACCCTCTTCCCACTCATTCTCTCTCTTTACCCGTCGGTTCATCATCCTCTCTTCCCACTCATTCTCTATCTTCTTTTTTGCCTATAAAACCTCCCTTTTTCTCCCTTCCACTTTTACCTTCCAAATTTTTTTTCCAAAAAAGCTAACACTCCTGCTTTCTCTCTAAAGATCAAATTTCTCCAGTTTTCGATCAAGTTCGTCTTTCCGGCCGTCGCCATTGCTCGGTGCTTTCCTTTAGTCCATGCACTTGCCATCTACTCTCACGGTCTTTCTTCCGGTGAGTTCTTTGCCTCTTGCTTTCCGGTTTTTGATTTCTTTTCTTCCGTCTCTGTTCTGTTCATCTTCTCCCTTCCACCGTTTACCTCTTTGCATGAGACTACCCAGAATGTCCTTGAATAGTGTTAGCGTGTCTTCGTTAGAAACTTCCTCCCCTTCATCAGGCGGGGAAATTTCTTCACCCTCTGTTATTGTAATTCCTGACTCGCCCTCGATTCGTGATGAGTCCGGTCCCGCCAGCTCTGTTGACTCATTTCTCTCTTCCAATGAGCGTCTATCCTCGCTGGAATGGCGGACTAATGTGCATTTGGTTGAGGATAAGTGTTTATGGCGTTCTATCAGGTAATGTTAGAGACCCCAAGCGTCAAAGGACTTCGGGTGCTTCTGAAAAAGTTTCTGGTGACAAGCCTTTGCACCAGGCGACTCTGAATCAATCCGGCTTGGCCTCAAAGGTCAAATCGGCTGAGAAAAAGAAGGGAAATGACAATCTCCCGCCACCCCGTCAGGATCCAAATGCGTCGACTGACCGCCCACAGACGCCATTTGTCCATGCTGGCTCTAGTTCAGCGATTGGAGGCGAGGCTCCCCCTGCCTTGCTAAGTTTGTCTGATCCCCGTTTTGACAGTTTAGAGTTTATGAACCGGACTTTCGACAACATGATCCACAAAGACATTGTTGGTCAAGGTCCTCCCAACATTGCCTCTTTGGCCATCCATCATGCTCTTCTGGCAGCCAGTAATGTGGCGGGAATGGTCCAGTACGTGAAGGACATGCATACGGCTAAGCACCGCCTTGAGAAGAAAGCGGCTGATTGGAAGGCTGCTTATGAGCGGGCAAAGGGTGACGCCAAAACTGCCAACAAGCACTTGAAGTCGGCTGAAGAAAAATGCGCCAAGCTAACTGAGGACTTGGCGACCTCTGACTTGCTCCTGCAGAAGACTAAGTCCTTGAAGGACACAATTGATGCTAAACATACTGCTGCTCAGGCTAAGTGCCAAAAGATGGCGGAAAAGCATTAGCGCCTGAAGGCTTCCATTCTTGGGCGTGCATCCCTTCAATTTGCTCAAGGTTTTTTCAAAGCCAAATAGCATATCAGTGTTGTGGAACCTGGGTTTGACCTTTCCCCAGTGGCGGAACTTAGTGTGGGCACAGGGGAGCCTCGGCTCCCCCGAAATTTTTGGAAAAATTTAATATAGTACCCTTCATATTTTTTTCTTGAAACATAGTATATATATCATAATTTGCAAATATATTCTTGTACACAGCTTTGTTCCGGCGGTAATTCCATTTGCTTTTTCAATTGGGATGCTGGGTTCGAATCCCACCAATCTCAATTTTATTTTCACTCCCTTTTACTCTTTTAGCAAGCTAGGTTTTTATTTTTATTTCTTTTTCACTTCCTTTTTTTTTTGTTACAGTAGGAAAGTTTTTTCACTTCCTTTTAGCCAGCTTTAAGTATTCATATACATCTTTTTATTTATCTTTAATATTGATAGTTGTTTTTATGCTATTAATTATTAGTAGATCTATCATCACACAAGGTCAAAATGAATTACAATGATATTTTTATTTTTTTTCTTCTTTTCATAGAAAAGTGAGAGTTTAAAATATAATAGTTTAGAACACAAATATTTGTATACCATAAAAAACAATATACAATTGAGACAAATTTCTTTTAGAAAACTAGTCATCAAAAGTAAAAGAATAAATTCTTTTTTCCGACTCGTAAGATTAATGAAAAAATGTTATTTAACGGTGAAAAATGTATCAAGAATCTAAGAATTGAAAACATGATAAATAAATTTTCAAAATGGTTGACATTACATATAATAAATTTTAATATTCAAGTATATAAGTTAGTTTAATCTTTATTTTCTTCGGTATAAATATGGCTGATAAAAACATTTTAATTTATGTTTCAAAATTTTATTTCGGCCCCCTTGAAAATTTTCTCCAAGTTCCGCCACTGCCTTTCCCGCATTGGTTTTCTGAAGGAGATTAAGGATGGCCAAGTGGTTGGCGATGATGATGTTGATCTTGACCTCCTTCCCCAGTTTAATTCTGAGAGTGAATTAGAGGAAGAGAATGGTGAAAGTGGCAATGGCGAGGAAGAAGATAGAGACCCCAATGCCACTGCAAACCAAGACAACACCACCAACAACGAGAGCCTGGCTTGAGCTATTTTTATGTTGTTTCTATTTGTTTTGTTCGTGGGCTGTGCCCATTCCGGTCATTACCTTGTAATGGGCTTCGGCCAATTTTGTTTTTGAATGTATGGGTCGTGCCCTCTTCATTTCAATGAAGTTCATTTCCTTCAATTATGTTATTGTTTTTGGTTGTTATTATTTACTGAGTTTTTGAGGCTTAGGTTTATGTTACCTTAGTCGAATTGTCGACGAGGCTTGGTTTCTAGTGGCCACTAGAATTTCCAAGGCTTTGTGTACTCAGTGGCGATTCTCTCTTATTCCGAAAGACTTATTCGCGGTAGCTTGTACCTTAAGTTGATTCATTCCGCCCAATATTCGTACACGTATAAACTGATAAAAACTAAAGTCACTTGAAAAGAAAAAATTTCATTGATTTTCAAAACATGAGAACTATCGTCCCTTCATTTACATTTGCCGCCTCATTAAAAACCTTATAAAGGAAAAAAGAGTGCGACTTCTTTAATTTTTGTTGTTTCTTTTAACTAAAATACTGCTTCAAATGCGAGGCATTCCATGTCCTTGGAACCCTCTCTCCATTCAATTGTTCCAGCTTATAGGCTCCATTCCCAATGTTTTCAATCACCCTATAAGGTCAATCCCAATTGGGTGAGAATTTGTTGTGTTTGTTGGGTAGTGTTCTTTTCCGGAGCACTAAATCTCCCGCCTTCAATGTTCTCGGCACTACCTTTGTTGCAAACTTTCGGGCGATCCTTACTTTTCCAGCCTCATTTCTCAGGTGTGCTTCCCTTTGTTCTTTGGGCAACATGGTTAGATTTGCTATCAGATTTTCTCCATTCTCGGCTTTCTTGAACCTGGATACCCGCCAACTTCGATTCTCAATTTCTACTGGAAGCATATCGTCAGTCCCATAAGTTAATCGGTATGGCGTTTCTCCCGTACTTGTCTGCTCAGTTGTGTTATATGCCCATAACACGCTTGGCAGCTCTTCTACCCAAAGACAATTTGCCTCGTCTAACTTCTTCTTCAAACCATTCAAAATTACTTTATTAGCTGATTCCGCTTGCCCATTGGTCTAAGGATGTTCTACTGATGCAAACCGCATCTCAATCCCAAGGTCTGCACAAAACTCTCTTATCAAGTTACTAGTGAACTGAGTCCCATTGTCCATCACCAATGCCATGGGAACACCAAATCTGCATACTATCCTTTGCCATAAAGAGTTTCTAACTTTGGCGGCTCTAATGGTCGCCAATGCCTCAACTTCTATCCATTTAGTAAAATAATTCACCGCCACAATAATGTACTTCATTTGCGCCTTTGCTACTGGAAATGGACCTAGTATGTATGTTCCCCACATAGCAAAGGGCCAAGGTGTCATCATGGTTGTTAAGTGCTCTGGCGGGGCTTTATGCAGATCAGAAAAAACTTGACACTTGACACATTTTTTAACATACTCCAAACAGTCTTTCTTTATTATTGGCCAGTAAAATCCCGCTCTTAATATTTTCACGGCTAAAGATCGCCCTCCTATGTGGCTAGAGCATACACCCTCATGAACTTCTGCCATAATTCCATGGACGTCCTTAATGTCTATGCATTTGAGTAATGGTGACATTATTCCTCGTCTATACAGTTCGCCGCCTACTAGTGTGTAAAAACTGGCCTCCCTGCGCTTTTCTCTTGTGTTTAAATCGTCCTCTCTTGGGGGATTTTGAATAAAAAATTTAATTGGCTCCATCCATGAGGGTCCCCCCCCCTCTGTTATAGCCTTTACCGCCTTTATCTTTATCTCAACTAGGTCAATATTGGGGAAAGGAAGAGTTTCTTGAATGACTGTTTGGTAGTTGCCCAATCGTCCCGTGCAAGCCAACTTTGCCAATACATCTGTCCGCTCATTTTGACTTCTTGGAATGTGCTCTATCCTGATTTTTTCAATCTCCATCATTAGCCTATGCACAATCTCCAAGTATTTGGAAAGTTGTGGGTCATTTACTTGATACTCTCCATTTACTTGTTTAACCACCAACTGAGAATCACCCTTGATGAATAGCTTCTGAACTCCCAACTCAACGACAAGTCTTAAACCGGCTATCAATGATTCATATTCTGCTTGGTTGTTACTCGCCCTGAATTCAAATTTCAAAGATTGCTCGATGACCATCTTATCTGGGCTTTTAATTGTTATTCCCGCCCCACTTCCTTTGTCGTTGGAAGATCCATCAACAGACAAGATCCACTCCCCAGTCACTCCCTCGCCTTTGATAAGTTAAAATTGTATTTGATTATCACACGAGTCTTTTTGAAATTTCTATTTGAAACTTTTTTTTTTGGTCAATCTATTTGAAACTTAAAGTGGGTAAAAGTCACAGCAGAATCAATTACCCTCCCCGGTAATCAACTAGCTTTGGGCTTAAATACTTATTTGAGATGATTTGACAAAGTTTGTATATTAAGCCGTCACTGATATTCTAATTAATGATCCAAACTGTCATTAATTCTTAATTATGATTACCTAAATCGTTAGTAATTATTGACGGTTAAAGCCGTCAGTAACCTATATATATAACTTCAGAATTAACGCCACTTTCATACCATTATACCTTTTGTCAACTATATAGGTTAGTTTCCTCATCTTATCTTATTTATTTTTAGGCTTAATACATCAGAAGACCCCTGTAATTGTAAAGGGAATCAAATTCAGGGCCTGGAATTTTTTTGCATCAAATTGGGTCCCCAGGAAATTTTTTTTTAATTCAATTAAGGACAAAGTGTATCGGATCTCAATTTTGTCCTAGTCATCAATTACAGGTGGCTTTTATAATTTTTTTTTTAATTAAAAAATTAAAAAATAATAATTTTTAATTCCAACTCAATTATTTAATCAGAATTTTTTTTAAAAAAAAAAGTTAAAAAAAAAACCTAATCTAATAATCCTTAACTAAACAATCTAATAATCTAAATAATAAACTAACCTAATAATCTAATTATAACCAATCCCCTTTCATCCCCAAATTGAACCCAATTGCAAATCTTCATCCCCAAATTGAACCCTAATAAGAACATAGCTTCTTGCTCAACACATCAGTGATTCTCAGCAGCTCCACCACAATCCCCAACCTGGGTTTTCCCCTATACCTCAACGGGTTCATCGCAGCAATCACCTTCTTGTGATCCATCTTCACCTTCAGATCCAGAATTAAAAATCCCAAACAAAAGCATTGATATATTCTTCTTCACCACTGCAATGAAAAATCTCAGACCCAAATCATCATCTCCACTCCAATCAACCACGGTGGGGGAGAGAGGTTATGTACCCACTCAACGGCTAGATCTGCATCTACATTGGCAGGGGACAGCACCTACGGTCTCCATCCATATTCCTCTGCAAGCCTTCTTCAACGTTGAAATAATCCCATATTCGAGCTCCTCCGCCGCCGATCTTATCCCCCCTCTCTCTCCCACTCGCCGCTCGCGCCATCTCTCTCTCTCTAGTCTCTTGCCTCTGCGTTATGTTGTCGTTTTGAAAAGAAAGGGGAGGTGGTAAGCTGCTGTGCTTAAGAAAAGGAAGAGAAGATTATAGAAGAAGATGAAGAGTTTTGAATGAGGGATTTTATTTCTGATTCCTTTACGATTCTGGGTTCCGTTGACGATGAAGGATAAGATTTTTCTGGGTTATTGATTTAATCAACCTAGTACTGTTTAAAAAAAACCTAATTGTATAATAAAATCCTATGTGAGTTGGATTTAAAAGATTAAGTTTTAGAATTTTTTCAATTTAAAAAAATTTAAAATGCCACGTGAAAAAGCTGAGTAGGCTAAAATTGAAGTCACTTCAGCATCAGACACACTTTGTCCTTAATTGAATTAAAAAAAAATTTCCTAGGGACCTAATTTGATGCAAACAATTTCCAGGCCCTGAATTTGATTCCCTTTACAATTTCAGGGGCCTTCTGATGTATTAAGCCTTATTTTTATTATTTTTATTTTAGTACATAGTTTTAATATTTTTTTCTTGTTTTGCAGTTCAGCGTTCTTGTTTATTTTTATTTGTGCTAGTTAGCTTCCTATTTGGGGGTTGATTATTGATACTTATTTGCTTAATTCATATTGAACATTTATATGACATTTTGTGTTAGACATAACTTCAACTACAAAACCCTCATCATCTTCTACCACTCTAGAAGGACAACCAATTTCAAGGAAAAGAAAAGCATCCCTCCCTCCAATAACAAAGGTCGAACCACCTTGCAGAACTGAACCAAATGCCTCAGGGAAAAGGACTTCGTCAGAGATACCCAACCCCATCTTATAGCAATCACCAACAACAAAAAACCCTCCAAACTTGTCAACCACGGAACGGGAACGACATCCCTATCAAAAGCAAGGGGTACCACCAAATCTCCAACGGAGCAGAACGACACCTGAGAATCCTTCTTTAACCCAACAACAGCATCCCTCCAAGAGGGAGCACCAAGACCAGAAACTGAAATCCTAGAGGCAGGTTGAAGAGTAGGGACTTTAGAGCCGAACTCCATCACAACCTTATTGGAAGGCTTAGCCAAAGACACAAAGAGAGAAGCTTTACCCATCCGAAACTCATCTAAACGTTTAATTGTCGTGGAAGCAGCCTTCAACGACAAGAAACTGATAAAAGAAAAACGAAAACGTCTCCCAGACCTCCTAGAGCGCTGGACAAAAACGTTCACCAAGCAACCAAATTGGGCGAATAACCTCTAATAATCTGATGATAGGATGTCAAGAAAGATGTGGTTGTTCACTGAATTGGCTTGATGCCTTTTGGGTCCTTTTGGGTGTGTGATTGTTATTATGTGTTAAGTCACATTAACGTAATGCAAACATAGTATTTATGCATAATATGCCATTCAATCACATGCAAGGAAAAGTGAGGTTTGGGCCGTGGAGAATGATGAGCAGGGGAAGAAAAAAACTTAATTTTCTGAGTTAAATCTTCATAAATTGAACCAATTTAATTGTAGATGTTCCTCTAATCAAAATCATTAATTAAAATATTAAAGTTAAAATTAAAAATCTCAATTTCCCCCCTCTTTAAACCCTAATCTCATTTCCTGTTAAAATTTCACTAATTTACTTTTTAAAATTGTATCATATATCCAATTCATCATAAACCCTAATATATTTGAAAAGAAAATGAAGTGGGGAGAACAAAATTAGCTAAAATCTAGGAAATAAAAAACAAAATCAAACTTGATCTAAATTAAGAAGACCAAAAATACAACTAAACTAAGTAAAAATGAAAGACACAATACGTAGCCATTAATAATGGCATAAGTAACTTATTAAAAGAGATCACTAAAACTGAAGAGACTATATTTGTCAATTGACCATCTTCTTCGTTCATGAGATTGAGTATAAGACAATTCTTCAGTCACATTACAGAAAACTCAGCTATTGCTTGACCAGTAGAATCTCCTGCTACGCTTTGCAAGCAGCAGACATAAGGCAAGCAATGCATTTTGGAAACCATCCCAGAATTGTACTAGCAGGACGCGGTTTGTAAGTTGCAAAAAATTCTGGATCCTGCTTAAGTGATTCTGTGTACTTCTCCAAAATGGAAACTATCTCATCAAAATGTGGCCTTTTATCTGGATTGCTTGACCAGCATCTATTAATGAGGTTGCTAAATGCCCAAGGACATTCAGGTGGCAATGGTGGTCTTGCATTCTACACAAGTCAAAACACCCAATTTGAACATGAGAGATCAATATAAGTAAAATGAATAAATCTCCCCATTTTATAGATTTGGATTTCCTGCCGTCAGAGAAATTCCACGTTCACACAATCAAACATTTTTAGTCATCTAATCTTTGATCTGACAATTCACATTTTAAGTTGTAATAAGTAATTTTAAATAGTAACTCAGAATGAGCTGAGTTATCTGGATCTTAATTGAACAGATCAAAATATTCGAATACGTAAATGCAGATTTCCATTGAATGCAGGGAATCCAAATCCTATTTTCAAATGTGAATCAAGGAGAGAGAAGCAATCCTGCCAAACCCATGAAGTTAGCAGAACTGACATATGAAAGCATTTTCATAACATGCATGAAGAGTTTCACAAGTCCCATGCTCAGAACATGCCTATGGCCAAATAGGATGTAACACTTCTTTAGTTAATGGCAGTTATATATATTTTTTATTATTTTATAGAGCTTCAGATTCAAAGTATATCTCTTAGATAGTGCAGCATGTGCAAAGACAATGAACGATAAAAGTAATATTACATTTTATATAGGTTCTTGCAGCTCTGACTAAGGGGAAAAATAAAGCTTCTCTTCAATTAGTGATTCCACTGTATGGGACCTTGTTGTGATGTTTTGTGCATGTGACAGAGAAGTAGGGTGGTTGCAATCATTGATTTTCATAACCATGTATAGCATATATACCATGCACTATATTCTGAATCTTGGAAAAGTAACAATCATTTAGATGTCAGGGATAATAGAGAAACATCTAATTTTGTTCTAATTTAATATTGTTAATGAGGTGTCTAGCTTAGATAAGTGAGGCTATCTTATCTCAAGCATAACCACATGAAGATATACTCTGTAAAGATTATAGACAATGAATGATTGTTGCCCACACCGGCCACAAGTTTGAGAAAGATACGGGGCACATTGACCATCAAAAGAACCTAATCAAATTCATGCATATATGAATCAAAATGAACACACAAACATATATGCATACAAGAATATCTATTACACAAGACTGATTTTGACACTATTTAATAATATTGGCAAAAGCAGAATAAATTGTTATAAGAGTTTATGCAAGTGTTTGGTAGAGCTTATGTAAATAATTTATGTCTACAAGATGTTTTGAGCTAATTTTCATAAGCTACCCAGGTTAACTAATGAATAAGCACTTATAGTCTAATACCTAGTTGTAATCAATTTTGAGCTTATTTCAATGAGTTTCTCAAATTAGCTTATGAATAAGTGCTTGTGCGATAAACTCTTAATTAAGTTATTTACCTAAATGCATTATAAATCTTGCTTATTTAGCATCTATAAAAAGAGAAATAGACAGTTTTCATTTAAGAAATCAGGAGATTCTAATGATAGAATTCATTTTGTTGGTGAAAGTAGTTTATGAGAACAGTGGAATAGGACTTAGTAACAAGTCTAACAAGGGAAGAACACTTCTGGCAACCTATAGTGAATTTGAAGAAGCAGACTTTCCCTTAGCAGAACCCTTTATAAGACTAACAAAACGAGAGAAAATCGTTGGTTGATCATTTATTGAATACTGAAAGCCTTTTTAAAGACTGATTGAATGACATGAAAGGATCAGAATCCATAAAAATCTGACCTATTAAAGAAAACAACTAAAGTAAATCAATGAAAGGATTCTACTGAATAAAATCTAATATATAAACCAATTAAAGAAAACAATATAAAAAGGCTAGAATTCTTAAAGGCCTATATAAACCAATTATGCATGCCTAGATTTCTTTTTACAGGGACACAAATAGTAACATCGCAAACTTATGAAGTCTAGTGTTCCTTTTAACAAAAGGATCCCTATGACCTATGTAATCAGTTTTAGAATCAATGGTAATGAGATAGATCCTCTATTAAAAATTAAATTAGCAGAGAGGCAAGTTAATTTTATGCAGACTAAGAATTTTCATTCCATAAATCACATGATTTTTTGGGGTAAATATGTAGATTAATCACCAGACATACAAATGCAACTGAATATTTCAAATTCTTTACAGATTACAATAAGAATGTGTCATGTAAGTAGGTAAATTGTGATGCAAACCTTGTAGGAAACTGCATATGCCGCCTGCTCTGGTGTCATGTTGTCAAATGGTGTCAGTCCAGTTAAAAGCTCCCATAGAACTATGCCAAAACTATACACATCTACTTTCTTGGTGTGATGCTTTTCTTTGATCATTTCAGGAGCCATCCATCGGTAGGTTCCGGTAAATCCCTTCGCGCTGCCACACTGAGATTCCAGGCAGGAGATGCCAAAATCTACTACTTTTACACACATATCTTCCCCTAACAGGAGATTCTCTGATTTGAGATCCCTATGAATTATCCCTTGAGAATGAAGATACTGCATACCCCGCGCAATGTCTAGGGCTAATTTCAGAACAAGATGGAGCGGAACTGAATGCGGTTCTTGATGATGTAGGTATTTTCTCAATGAGCCCCCAGCCAAATATTCAGTAATTATGCAAAAGACTGGAGGTTTCTTGCAAGCAGCAACGAACTGCAGCATAATAAGTTGTGGAAAATGTTTAATTTCTCTATTATTGTCTGTAGCAAAATTTTACCCACCAAACAATATCTTCTCTTTAAAAAGTACAACTTTCAGAATCAAGGTTTTAAATTGCAGTCTGCAACCACAATTGCGGCCGTAACAAATAGTTTTTATGTATCACCGCAACTGCGGCTGCACCGGCAGCATTTGTAAGCAATTTTGCACAATATCAAAGATCGCGACATAACTGCGATTTAAAACTTTGCTCAGCACTAACCTTTTTTAACACTTGTGTATCATGTCATAATGCCATATGAACTTCTAACATAAAGAATTAATTATAATCAAGGTTTTAAATTGCGGTCCGCATCTGCAATTGCAGCCGCAACGTAAAGAGAATTAGACTCCCCGCAACAGCATTGCGACCCTATCAACACGCATTTTGTCCGCAATTCCGCGACAGAAACCTTAATCGCATTTTAAAGCACTTACTAAAACACCTACCACTTTCAAAAATATCAATACTTGATCAGTGATTCTATACAGAGGACACTTGAATGATTGGTATCAATTACATTCAAATTTATACCTCCCTATATAATACCCATGAGGGGTAGCTCAGCTGGTAACCCATCCTAAGTGTGCCATAAGAGCTCTCATGTTCGATCCCCGCATTATACGTCCGGGAATGAAAAACCACGGGAATGAAAAACCACAACTACGACTAAATTCCAAATCTGAAATAATCGGCATGGGTTACTGCCTTACCGGATAACCCGGAGGTTTATAAATTCACAAACCCTCTCGATCGAACCAAACACCAAACGAGCTTTGTTTCACCCGATTCCCCTCCCCAAACTAAACATTAAAATACCTCCTCTCTGCTCTTCATCATTAAAATCCCCCTCATCTCCCCCTCCCCTTTAAACCAAAGATGAGGGTAGAGTATACAAAAATTCCACTTTTAACAGAAAAAAAAGAGTGGAGAATTGAAAAAGAAAGAAAGAAAGTAGCCCATAAAAACTAAAAAGCACCATTGCTTTATTAAAAAACTGAAGGCAAATGCAGATCACAGAACAATGAAACAAGAAGAAAAGCAACAAGAACTCACAGTAATGATATTGGGATGGCGCAAAGGAAGCAACAAAGAAACCTCAGAAGTAAACTGCTTCTCAAGAAAACAAGCCAAATCCTCATCCTCCTCCGGCTGACTCACAAGCTTAATCGCCACATCTCTCTCCTTATAAACCCCTTTATAAATCCTACTATGTCTCCCAGAAGCAAATTTCATTCCAATCAGCAACTGCGACATGTCCGCACTCCATTCCTCTTCCCCTTCCCCCTTTATCGCCGCCCCCGGAGACACCAGATACTTCGACCATGACACCGCCCTCTTGTACTCACCCAACGATAGCCTCCTCCCTGCCTTCCCCCCGCCGCCGCCGCCGCTGCTCCATATTTGCTTATGCCAGTAAGAATTCTTCATGTGCTACTGTTAATGTAGATCCGCAATGTTTTTCAACAAACAAATGCTCTGGAAAATTTGTGAATAGTTTTTGAGATAAATAACTAACTACATTACGAATATAGCTCTGGAAAATTTTAGGTAAAGAGAAGAAAGATGGATAAAATAAGGTTTAAAACAAAAGAGAAAACCAGGAGCAGGAGCAAGAGCAGGAGAAGAAGTTTGCATCAGAAGAAGAACAATGAGTTTTATTGTGAATTTCCATAAGAGTAGGTGGTAATAGTACTAGTTGTTGATTGATGATAATGATGGTGTTGGTGTTGGTGATGGTGGTGAATGTGATTGAGAATGGTTTTTTTTTTAGTGAGAATATATGTAAATATTTGAAGAGAAGAGAGAGAGAGTGTGGTGGTGGGGATGGGGGTGGTTTTTGGGTGCTAGCTACGTTGGTAGGTACTAACTCGGTCGTAACGTGCGAAGATCCACTTCTGAGGAGACAAACCGGGTCTCTTGTGACTATGACCGCTTCCTATTTCTTTTTCCTATTTTCGCCTTTTATTTCTCTCATATTTTCCACTATTGCCATTCCAACCTATTCAATTTTATATTTTTATCTTTTCTTTTCTTTTCTTTTTTTTGAAATTTCTTTTCTTTATTTATAATTCAATTTATGTTATTGTCCGTTTTGAATTAAATTTGTAATTATCATCTTAACTTTTTTTGCGCCAAAAGTTATCTTAACCTTTTCTCTTTTTGATACATCTAAAAACTTAACTTTTTCTCTTCTAATCCTTGTATTTTTCTTTAATTTTATATTTTTCAATTTTTATCCATATCTTATTTTTATCTATTTCATAGTTTGAATTAATCATAAATTTAAATTTTACTTCTATAAAGAGATACTAAATCTAATTGTTATTTGAGAAATACACCGTATTAGACATGATAATATAAGCTTATACAATACATTATGAGTTTATCCATTATTTGGTGCTCACATTGTTTGGCTCAAAATCATATTAGACCAAAAGAATACATGCAAAACTGATTTTTCAGTCCGCATGCACATGAAATTGTTCAGTTTACTGGTAACTATAGTAAAGACAAATATTCACTTGCATAAAAGATTATTGTTTTTTTTAGGGTAGCATAAAAGATTATTGTTTATCCTCAAGTTGTTTTTTTTAGTTTGGAATTCAAAAAACAAAACAGCAAAAATAAACTAGCCCTTCTCCAAGAGATGGAGAACTTCCGAAGGAGGGGTGACCCCAGATTTTAACGCAACCTTCTCTTCAAGCCCAACTTTGCTAAAGCATATGTCGCCTTATTAAACTCTATAGGCTCTAGAGACATGATGGAAAACAACCTCTCAATCCTGCTGGACTAAACTTCTGACTTCAGCCAGATAAGCAGCACAAGAGTGAAGATTAAGAAAATCATTATGAGTAAGGCCATTAACCACAAGGCTCTGTTGCTCATCTCTAGGGAACCTTTTGACGAGAAGCATTAAGAACAGGGCTTTGTTGCTCATCTCTAGGGAACCTAGCTGGTGCCACTATCAAGGCCGCCCCTCCCACCCTAAGGACATCGAGAGCAACGATTGCAGAGGAAGCTTGCTTCCGGGAAAGAAAATGGATGAAGCTGAAACTAAATCACCTCCCAAATTTGCGCTTTCGTTGAACAAACACCCTTGAAAGGCTTCCAAACAGAGAAAAGAGTTCCGGATATGGTGGAAGTTGATAGCCTCTTCGATGTCATCAACGAAGAGGGTAACAACGTTGCATCGTGGTCCTTTGGTGCTCTAAGACGAACTGCCTCTCTCGACCTCTTTCCTCATTGTTCCCGTTTCCTCACCATCGTCATCCAATTCTGAAATCGACCTGCCCCAGACCTCCTCCAACTCGACTTCTTCCTCTTCCTTGTCTTTCGTCGCTGACCCGCCTCTATCTACCGTCGGAACGCCATCAACCATCACAAATTATGCTTGGGTTATGGAAACCCTAACAGAGCTTGCCCCCATTCTTTTCTTTCATCTCCTTAAAAAGAAAATCAGAGTTTAAGGTCGCCACTGCCCTGAACTGCCGCCACCGCCTTGATAAGCTTGATGTTCTAAAGCTCCAGGAACCAGAAACGTAAACGAGAAGTCAAGGCCCAGATCGCAACATAGAGCGCCGAAGCAAGAGAGGCGTGATTGGGACTACAGGCACCACGCCTCTGCCGTCCTGAGCGGCCACCGCCACCGTGAGAAGAACAAATGTCTTAAACCCTAGTAGAGCACTAGTAAGGAATGCTTTATTTAATTATAATAATGATTTAGTCAAATTATATATCAATTTAATGAGCTCTTAAACTGTGTGCATAACCTTAAACTACAACTATGCTGGTATGAATATAGTAGTTAGTAACATGAAATTTGTTATCAAATTATGTATGCTTTCCAAATTACCCTTAACTAACATTTTGTATGTGTCATTAATCTTTTACAGAGTGAAACGAGAGGAAAAAATTTAAAGGCAACTGACCTTGGAGGATTGAGCTTGGCATGCGACGACGGTTCTCAAGGGTGAAGCTGGTTGTATGGGTTGCGAAGAGGAGGTTCCCAAATTGTGGCTTTCGTGTTGGGATCCTTTTGATACTAGATTTGTTCTTGGGGTAGTATTTTGTTGCTTTCCCCTTTTGTTCTCTTTCAGGATCTCTGGGTGTCCACCTCTTCTTCTTCAACATAGTCCTGGATCCAGTTCGGCGCCATCTCCTTTTGGCGACCAGATAGTTTCTAGATTTGGAGTTTTAGTTGGATATTTTTTATGTTTTGTTTTGATCCCGGTCCTGGATCCTCTTATAGCTGCTTCATTTGGCGGTGTCTCGCTCATCCTCCTCTGCGAGTTTTCGACCTTGTCGCCAATCTTTGGTCTTTGGGATGGTTATGGGTTTTGCAAGTTTTTTAGCGGCGTGGATGGGATCTCCTCTTCTCGTGCAACAATGGCGCTTTGATCGGTCTGATTTCTATGTTTCAAACCATGGAGGGCACTCTAGTTGTGTTGGGTGGAGACCTTTTCAAGTCCTCCATTCTCTTAGTATTGATTCACAGTCATCCTCCATGCGGGTGCAATGAGTCCTACTTGGAGATATATGTATTTTGCATCTCTAAATCTGGAGGTGTGTCATGGAGGCTATGGTGGCGGTCCCTTTGTTGCTGGTTAATGTCCTTTCTAGCATTTCCTTGTTTTGTTTATCTTTCTATTCTTATCATCGTTAGGTTATGAGTTTCATCTCTATAACGATTTGTTGGATTTTTGTTGGTAGGGCTTTGGTTTGCTTGGCTGGTTTGAATCTCTGTCTATAGGTGTCGAGCGGCTTGATAGGTTCCCTTGCCGGTTGAACCAATCACCATTTTTTGACTTCAATTGGGACCTTTCCAATGGGGTAAGTGCTAAGGTTTTTTGGCTTGGCGTTTTAAGCAAGTTTGTGTGTTTCTAGGTTTTTTGAGGTATTTTTAGGAGGTTTTTGCTATAATGCTAGAGTTTTTACCAGCTTTATATTAGCTAGGTCAGCGTACCCATGTTGAGAGAGTTGTTTCTCAACACTTTATTAGGCTTAAATGCACATTTTGTCCCCCATGAAAAGTGAATGTGCAAACAGAGTCTCTAAACCTTAAAAATAACATTTTTAGTCCCAAGCATTACCCTCTGTCAACATTTTTTTATCCTTTTGCCAATTTTATAATGTTTTTGTCCTACGCGGTAATTTTTAAGTGATGTGGAACCATATTAGGAGAGAGAAGACTTCATATGGTGACTATGTGGGCTGCACAAGCACATACACCATCTCCTCAAAGAGATCGAGAAAGATTTGTTGCAAAATTTATTAAAATTAAAAATATCACAGTACGAAAATATTATCTAGAACCTTCTCTATTCTTCATCTTCAACTTCAACCTTTTTCTTTTTCTAAAACTGCCTCATCTCCATAACTTTATTTGTTCTACATCTTCATTCATCTTCAACTTCAACCTTCTTCTATTTCTAGAACTGCGTGCCTCATCTCTAAAACTTTCTCTTTTCTTCATCTTCATTTTCAACTTTCTTCTTTCTCCAAAACCTTCCCTAAACCCATGAGAAAGAGATCGAGAGACAGATCGAGAAAGAGAAACATCAAAAGTAGATATGAAAACATCATCATCAAAGATCGAGAGACATGATCAACAAATTTGGAAAAAATTCAAGCTTTAATCATCATCAATAGAAAGAGACAGATCAAGAAAGAGAAGGAGAAAAAACTTGGATAAATTTCTGGGTTTTGTGAAGATTATGTCCGATTGGAGGGATTTCGTGAGTGGGGGAGTAGTGGGCATCAAAAATTGATGAATCTAGTGGCGACAGGGAGAAGTTACGGAGTGGGACGAATCTAGTGGCGACGAGTCTGATACGGAGTGGAACGACAATGATAACGATTTGCTAACAGTTCGATGGGAAGATGGTTTCGAATGGAAATTCACCTTTTATAGGAAACAGATGTGCATTTAAGTAATAATATATATATATATATATTCTTTTGCTTTAAAATGTATTTTTGTCAAAAAAATATTTAATGCACCGTAACTTTAAATTGGTTCTTAGAGCATCTTCAATGCAAAGTTCTTAGTTCTTAACTATTGCAGGGGGCTGACATGGAGTTCTTAGTTCTTAATTATAAGAACTAATTCTTACAACTTTAAATTGGTTCTTAGAGCATCTCCAATGCAAGGTTCTTATTTTTTAACTATTGCAGGGGGCTGACGTAGAGTTCTTAGTTCTTAAAAATAATAACTAATTCTTATAGAAGAGTTATACTTTTTGAGTTCTTAGTATAAAAAATTAATTTTTTCTCTCTAACAATAATGTCCACATGAATAGTGCTAACCTAGGATTGGAGATGCTATAATGTGGACCTCCAAGAAACCGAGGCACTAACGACACATGTAAGTATTTATTGAATTTAACGATACTTATATACTACTTCAGGATCTATTTATAAGAAGTAAACAAGGTTTCATGTATTTAAAACAAGAGTTTAATGGATATGCACTGACAGTGTAAAATAGTTTTACACAGACATCCAATTGAATTCCGCCAAATCAGAAAATATCTTATTCTTTTAATTAAAATTAAAGTCAAATGTAATTATCTTTTCTATGTGGCATGCTTTGATTGGATGACTGTGTAAAACTATTTTACACTGTCAGTGCATATCCATTAAACTCTTAAAACAAAAAACAAGATTTTTATGTTAGTAGTAAAATACAAGATTGAATTCGACGGGTATTTATGTACTACTCCGAATTGGTATTTATTGAATTCCAGGGGTACTTATGTAAAATACAAATTTGGAAGATATAAAACTAAAATCATTTAATGACGTCAAAAATTAATTACTCTTGAGTAATACTCTAACTACTCATTTCAAAAAAAAAAAATACTCTAACTACTGAACACCCGTAATTTGAGCATGGGAATGTGGTAGTTGGAGTCACATTGCATCGCATCGATGGAAAGCAAGAGTGGGTCCCACGTAGGGGCAAATTAGTAACATTCAAGGGAGAAAATTTCGGTTGCAAAGAGCTGGTCACGAGTAACTATAACTGGAAATGAGGCAACAGAAAACACATTGGAGAATGAATTCAATTGCATGTGGGTCCCATGGCGCGTGGTTTGTGTGTGCTTTCCGTGGACGTGTCGGACAAGCCGTATGGTCCTCTTCCGTATACGGTCTCTGACCTTGCACCTTTACGCATTCCAATGACTTTTTATTTTCAGTTAATGTTGTTTGCAACTTTGCATGGATCCATCTTTTTCAAAATTCATTTCCTCAAGATTCACAATAACAATATAAAAACAGATTTAAATATGTTTTTACTCTCACACTTATAAAATTGACATCATCAAAAATGGAAGATTGTTTTCAAGCATCAATCATATTATTTATCATGTTTTGAATGATAACAATTTTCAAGAGTATAAACGATGTGATTAAATATAACATGTAAATTGTATTTAAGGAAATCACAATTATGCCCTCTTTCGCTGTCGTCTTTTATTCAAAGTATAAGACTACGTAAGAAGACGTTCAACCAAAGAAGAGAAAGGACAAAAGCATCAAAGGAAGACGACTCAAGGGAAAGAAGTCAAACATGTCGCCTCGTCTAAGCAAGAAGAAGAAAGAAGATGTCAAAGCTACAAGGCAGACTACAAGCAAAGGAATGTCAACTCTACTAGATCGTCTGACCAAAGAAAGGAAAAGGATGACCAGAGCAACAAGGCAACTACGCTAGTAAAGAAGTTTCAAATCAGCTATGTCTATTCAAAGGAAGTAAAGATCAAGACTCAAGATGATCCGCGACAAGAAGAGTCAAAAGCTTCAAGGGGAGACGATACAACCAAGGAGAGACATATCAACAAGATCATCTAAGGACAACATATATATATATATATATATATATATATATATATATAGAAGAAGTTCAAGTTATATAAACGGCCAAAGCAAACAGAGTCAAATCTATAGGATCATATGACGAAGAAAATAAAAGTTTCAAGCTATCAAAGCTTCAGAACTAAGCATGCAAGATCAAGCGAAGCTGTCAGGTCGTCTGAGAAGACCATACTCAAAGTTTACATTCAACGTCTTTCTCAAGGCTGACCAAATGAAGCAATGTCAAGAGAAAATACGTCATATTCAAATGGAAATATCTCTGACATTATTGAGGAGAAAGTCAAGTGTTATGAAATCACGTGATATCTCACAAAGAACGTTGACCAAGGAAACAAGTACAAAGATGTCAACATCAAAAGTTTTCTCTTTTTATCTCTACCAAGAAATGAAGAAATGGAGCAAAGATTATTATCTACGCCTACAAGCATCAATCTGATTCAGGCAACACAGGACAATCCACTTCTGAAGAAGAAGAAGATTTGGTCAGACGCTATCAGTCACATTCTGAATGACCAACTGAAGAAAAAAATGAAGCGTGAGCTAAACTGATAAATCTTTTGAGAGAAGAATGATCAAAGCAAGAACCATCGTCTAAAGACTACATGAACGATGAAAGCAGAACTTCTGAAAGGAACGACGTCTATCTTGAATTGAAGTCTGCAGCTTCAGAAGAAAGAAAGAAGAACAAGCTTCACTGTAAGACCCAGGATTTTAGAATTAAATAAATAATTAATTTCCAACTCACGCATAGGATTTTGTGTCAGCGTGAGAGGAACTTGACTTGTGGTTGATGTTTGGATTAGTATTATGAAGGATAAAGTCTATGAAACGACTAAGAATAGTTATGTAGTCGCTATAGGTTATAGCACGAGCTTTATTCACTTCCGCCTTAGGGCGAAAGCGTTAGTAAAAGGCTATTCCGCTCTTAAAGCACTGTAGAAGCGGAATTCAAAAATATTCAGAGGATTATAAGAATTTCTCTTATTCCTTTCCCTTACGAGTGTTTCGACACGAAACCCTGGAATGTACGAATGATCGTTTTCGATTCTCGGAAGTTTTCCGAAACTGAATCCCTGTTAGCTCAAGAACCTTAAAGTAAACTGTTGATGAAGACTTTTTCTATTCGGAGCTTCAAACGAAGATTCCACACGCGTACACCCATTTCTTTCGATGTTTCCAATCTTTCTTCAGAAGGAAGTTTTGTCTTCCGACATCAACTGCAAAAAGTA
This sequence comes from Lotus japonicus, assembly GCF_012489685.1. Taxonomy (NCBI): domain Eukaryota; kingdom Viridiplantae; phylum Streptophyta; class Magnoliopsida; order Fabales; family Fabaceae; genus Lotus; species Lotus japonicus. The sequence goes on from NC_080041.1 coordinate 35,282,473, forward strand.
GTTTTTCGGGTAAAATAGATTTACACCGACTTTGGATCGTTTGCTTTAATTCTGAGAAATCTGTTTGGAGTTCTGGAATTCTGTCGCCAGAACCTATCTTAGAATTCACGGAGGAATGTGCAGGAAAAATCGGAATCGCGAAATATTCTTTTTCCCACGTTTTCCATTTTCTATAAATAGCTTGAAAAATGAAAAAAAAACAAAAACATCACCACCAACACACACACACGGCCGTGAGCATCAAGGAGGAAGGAGGAGAAAAAGATTTTCACCGATTCTTGTCTGATCGTCGCTCTGTTCGTTGCTACGCGTAGGCCTCGAGGTACTGATGCTTTTCCTTACCTCTGATCGTAAATTCTGTCACTTTTCTCTATGTCTTTCTGTGCTCAAAGTTTTGAGCTTTTTGTAAAACTGTCCAAATAACTTGATTTCTCTGTCTAAACTTATTCCCTGCATGCCCAAGAACATGTTTAGCGGATTACATTTCGCCGAATCTCGTCGAATCGCCGCAGAACTTCAATTCTGCTCAAAATACCCATTTTATACTGAGGTTCCGCTTTTTGAGTCAAAAACTCTCGACTGAGCTTAGCGTCAGTAGGATTAGTCGTCATAATCGTCGTTGGTATCGACCTCATCCAATTTATTTTTCGAAATTCTGATTTTGAGTTTCCGAGCTAAAAATCTTGACCAAAATACCCCTGTTCTAGTTTTCAATCCGATAATTTTTCTGAAAGTTTCCCTGGCCTAGATATCGCCTAAGAATACCTAGGAATTGATTTAGATCGAAGAAAAGGTTCGGAAACCCTATTTTCTAAAGTGGCCGAAACCTGTTTGTTAGGGTACCGTGTCCAAAAATAATTTTTGGGTCTGTATGACCTAAGCCATTGCGTAGCTCTTTCAATTGTCGAAATTTTGGTGTTGGTTTCGTGTCATTCCGAGTTCTGTAGCTCGAGTTATGCGCATTTTAGCGAAAACATGTCTTATTGTCCATTCGTGCCTAAATGTCGAACTCTAGAGCTTCGAAAGCTTCTTTTCGGATTTTGATAGTGTTATTAGTTGTATTGTTTCTTAGCGACTAAGCAATGATACTTTGCTTAAGGTTTGGAACGAGTTGAGCTGAGGAAATAGACTTTGGAGCAATTAGTGAGGTTTCACAACTGAGGAGGACGCCCGGGGAACTTGCTGGGTTCGGGAGCTTTATTCTGGATTGGACTTGGATGTTGAGCTTGGATGGAGAAATTGGCTAAGGTAAGGGTAACTCAGTTTTAGCGCGTCTTTGAGTCTTGAATGCTTTTATCGCACTGCATGCGTTTGAGATGAAGGTGTTTAATTTGATTGGCTATTGATTGAAATATTGACATGTTTTGTAATGTTGTATGCTTGCTTATGTTGAATGTTTTCTAAGGCTTGTGCCAAATGTTTTCTTGAGGCTTCAGCCGAATGAACTTATTGAGACGTGTGTCTCCATTTTCTGAGAGGCTTCGGCCGTTTACTGGTTTCTGTCATTACTGTTTTCTAGTTGATATGACAGGGTTATGTTTTCCAGCACTGAATTATTGATTCATCGCTCAATAGAGCTTGATGTGGTTGTGCTGATATGGAATTGAGTTGACGTATGCTTGTTGATATTAAGAGTAACATAGGGTTACTCTGTCTTGATTATTGGATTTGAAATTGTTGATATATATTTGTGCATATGCGTTGTTGGATTGTACTGTGTGGCCTTCGTGGCGTTATTAAGTGACAGATCAGTGGTTTTCGTTCCACATGATTGTCCCGTCTTGCGAGACGCTTTTGATTTGACCGTCTTGTGTGATGTTAAGAGGCGATCAGGAGGTGTGTCCTATGATTGTCCCGTCTTGTAAGACGCTAAGTGGCGATCAGGAGGTGTGTCCTATGATTGTCCCGTCTTTTGAGACGCTAAAGTGGCGATGAGGTGGGTTTGTCCCACGAGATTGTCCCGTCTTTCGAGACGTTATAAAGCGGCGATGAGGTGGGTTTGTCCCGCGTGATTGTCCTGTCTTGTGAGACGCTAAGTGGCGATCAGGAGGTGTGTCCTATGATTGTCCTGTCATGTATGACGTTATAAGTGGCGATGAGGAGGTGTGTCCTATCATTGTCCCGTCTTTCGAGACGCTATTCATTGACTCATATTGTTGGTTTTAATGATATCTGATTTGACGTTATATTGTTGAGGTTTTATTGATATCTGATTTGACGTTATATTGTTGAGGTTATTGATATCTGATTTGATGTTATATTGCTGAGGTTGTCAATATCTGATTTGATGTTGTATTGTTGAGGATTATTGATATCTGATTTGTTGTTATATTGTTGATTGTTGATATCTGATTTGATGTTATATTGTTGAGATTATTGTCATATGATTTGATTCCATACTGTGGAAGTTGTGGATATCTGAGTTGTTATATGCTGTTAAGTTGATGTCTGAATAAATGTTACCTTGTTAAGTTGTTGATATCTGAGTTAATATATAGGTTGTTAAGTTGCTGATATCTGAGTAGAAATATTGTTGAGGTTGTTGATAGTTGATTTAAATCTATATTGTTGAATATATGTCGTCATCTATCTTGAATTAGGTTGCTAGCGTATGTGCCATGTTATGCCCTTATATATGAATATCATGTTTTTCTCTTTCATACGTGGTAATGGCATGGAGTTAACCCTTTCTATTTGCTATTTGTTGTTTGGGCGCTTAACGCTATTAGACGATGGAGAATCTTCGATGGAGCTTGACCTTCGTACGAGTCAGAGAGGAGAACTTGAAGAACTGTGGAAGACTTGAAGAATAGAGTCGGGTGTAGAGTTAGAGCCTTGAATTAAAGAGCTAACCATTATTGGTTTAAGCTTGCATAACGATTTTAGAAATTTATATTTGGGGTTTCGGGTACTCGCCTTGTTCAAGGCTTGATGTAAATCCCTTTGTAGTTGGGAGTATGCATGACATGTTTTGGAAATACATTTGAAAAGAAAAAAAATATACTCGTGTTTATATGTCCTTTTGGAAAACATTGCATATTTATTTTATTAGATTGTTACCGTAACCCCTGAAATTCGGGGCGTTACATTCACAGTCAAATCATCTAAAACAAAAAGCAGAATGACTGAAGCATGTCTTATCACCTGAAAAATGAAAGAACGATGAAGAAATATCGTCTGATGTAAAAGGAAGACGATAGAAGCAGAAGGCTCATCTAAAGAAGAATTCAAGCTTACACTCAAAGAAAGTAACAAAGTCAAATCAAGAAAACTTCTCGTTGAAGAAGAAGCTAAGAAAGCTTTGTGCATAAGTCACAAAGATGAAATCTCAAGTTCTGGCGCAATGCTATGATGAAGATAAAGGAACCATGGTGTCACTATCAAATTGGCATATTTGTACACCAACGGATAAAAGTTCAGACCTATGTTGCCTACTAGATGGCAGATTACATCTTTACGATAAAATGTCTTCATCAAACAGTACTATGCTCTAATGCAAGTACATTTTATACTGTTTGATCTAACAACTATAATCTTCATGAAGAACAAGCTCCAACGGCTGTAATCCATCTCACAGAAGATTCAGGAGTGAAGAATTGAAGAATTAGCGCTTATGCTCACCAAACTTGAGCTTCCATGGTCAACCCAATTAAGCGTGAACAGAAGTCTTAGAGCTCATCACTCAAAGATGATCATCAATATCGTATGCTTCTATATGAACAATAGTTCTCATCTAGAGTCAAATCCTCTCTACCTCTATCATGTAATTGAACATAAAGTATATGCATAAGAGTCAAATCTAACAAACAATAATTTATAGTTCCTAAGCTTAATTGATCTACAATCACTCTGTGAAGAAGAGATCTATGTAGAAGAAAGAAGTCTTGAGAAAGATTGTTCTGAGGAGAAGTCCTTTAAACTTGTTGTAAAGGAGGAGTCCTAAGAATAGTCGTTTTTCATGGAGAGGCAGGGTCCAAAGAATACTCAACAATGCTTAGAGAGGCGGTGGCCAAAGAATACTCATCTGCCCGAAGAGGCAGGGACAAAGAATACTTGTTCTACCTGAAGAGGTAGGGACAAAGAATGCTTGTTTTTCCTGAAGAGGCAGGGGTTAAATAATACTTGTATGGAGAAGTCCTTGATACTTTAGCTTAGTGAAATCTTGGTGATGCCAAGGACTGGATGTATCCCTATCGTTCTGTGAGTGAACCAGGATAAAAATGTTGGTGTGCATCGTCTACTTCTTTGCCATATATTTCCGCTGCACCAAACGATTTCAACAAGGAGATAAATGTTTCAATCGTTTGGAAATCTAAGTTTTTTGATGACACAATTCAAACCCCTCATTTCTTGTGCTACTCTGATCAACTTCATGCGATACATTAATAGTAAATAATCAAATATAGTAATTTTGTCAGCATATAATTAATACTGTAAATTTTACGAAATTATTCACAATTATCGATGACTTTTGAGTGCTAGCAATACTTTTTTTGTTGCGGTGGTTTGAGTTTGTAAAAGAAGATGGGAAAAAGCACATTTTATTTGAATGAATTTTTGTATAATGAGAAAAGTCTGTATATAATATCTGATGTTAAAATTAGAGATATGAGAGTAAATTAATTTTTAATTTATTTTTATAAGTAAAAGTCATTCAACATGTAAGATCTATAAAATATAATTATATTAATAACTAGAAGCAATCTTATCTTGTCAAATAAAACAAATTGAATTTTTTATTCTTAGAAATATATTCTTTTAGAATTAATTCTTCCTAATTTAATTTTATTAAAATAAATTCTATTCAACTAAGTTATTGCAAAGTGAGTGAAAAGTAAAAATATATATAATTGAAAATTAAAATAGAAAAAAATTATCTTCTAATTAACTAAATTACAGGTATGGGTTCCATTTACATATAGGGATCTTTACCTAGTTTGAGCCATGATCTACGAAAATATTTTCATGTGAGGATGGGAATGAGGACCGAAATCTCCTCGAGAAAAATTTGTGGATGGAGGTGGGGATCAATCTCTTTGCCCCGCAGGATCTTGATCGGACGAATCTGACAAAATCACCTGGAAGTGTGTTGATTGAACAAGAATAGTGAAACTCCGGCGTGGAAGGTGGCTAGATGATGATCTTCACGATGATCTGTTGTGCATCGTACTCTCGAGGGGTCCATGTGATGATACTTCGATGCTTATGTTAGAACGTGGGGTTTTAAGGGATTTCAGGATTGTGATAGATAATGTGTAACTTATCTTCTTCAGGCCTTAACTTTATAAAGTTTGAGATTGCGCGGTTTAAGGTGGTCATGAGTTCTTAGTACATCCTAGAGCTCTGTGCTTTTGTCCTGGTTGCTGGTCCATAGTTACTAGGGTTGGTCGGCCAAGGTTGATCGTCCTTGTAATTGATCGGTTTAGGAGACATTGTGATCGACTCCGGATGATCGGCTGGAGCGTCTCCAGAACCAGTCATCACCTCATATATATGAATGAATTTCTTTTTCGAAAGCAAAATATCTATTGATAGAGAAAATGTCAGAATATACAACTTTCCTCAAAAGGGCACAAAAACCAGCAACAACCCAACCCACAATGAAATTATAATAATACTCTTAATAAAAAATTAAATAACTAATAAATAAATACAAAATTATAAAAGACCCTAAACCATATTCCATTATAAAATAACCTAAAAAACTAATTGGCGTAATTGTAACTTTGGTCCCTAACGTTTATCAATTCCATGATTTTAGTCCCCTACCTAATTTAATTACACAGATGGTCCCTGACTTTGTTGGCAGTCTGCAACGTTGGTCCTATCGTTTGTTTGTTAATGGAGGAGGTTTACGTGGATGGTCACTTAGCTGATGTAGAAGTTGAATTGGAGAGAGAAAGAGACCAGCAACTGATTCAACCTTCTTCCTCGCCTCTAGGGACTCGTTCGTTCTTTATCTCTTCTCTTTTCGCTCAATCTCAAGCTTCGAAACATGTTCCTCACGGTGCTCTGTTTTTTAAGGAGGAAGAGGGTAGAAGATGTCTCACGTGCAACTCACGTGCTTTCCTCTCACTTCAGTCCTTCTTTCTCTCTCCAATTGGACATCCATGTAAGCCTCCTCCGTTAACAAATAAACAACAGGACCAACATTGCAGACAAACAGCAAAGTCAGGGACCATCCGTGTAATTAAATTAAGTGGGGGACCAAAATTATGGAATTGGTAAACGTCAGGGACTAAAGTTGCAATTAAGCCAAACTAATTTCAATGAGTATCTTTTTAGTATATATTTTACCTATATATATAAACTCATGCTACTATTTGGAGTATTCATTAATCTTAGCATAGAGATTTCCCAAGAATGGTTTCTGGACTAACTTAGGCATCAGAGTATCATTGCAGACCTTCCCACAAGTTTATCCACGGTGCTCGGACCCTACACTTCCACCCAATCTATCCATACATTATCCCCTTCTCCCCAGCTCAGAGTTATGCTCCACCGCTCTCTCTTCAATCAACACCTATTCGAGGATTTGATCGGCTTTCTCTAATAATATATATATATATATATATATATATATATATATATATATATATAAAGGAAGAGTTTTTGCTACCTTGGGGGTAACTTTGTCATTGAACAATTCATTGTACATAATTCTCAAATTAAGTATGGACATTTGTGTAAAAATACTACTTATTTTCGTTAGATTGGATCAGGGTCGTTGATTGCATCTCCAATATTATTGTCTTTTGCCCTTCTTTCAAACGTTAATTTCTCTTCATCTCCACATTCAGCAGTTACAACTTCTCATCAACCTTTTGAGCTTCAAAGATCTTCCACCTTCAAACAAATTTAATTCGCATAGTTTCTTATTCTTCCACCTTCTCAAGTTCCACCTTATCACCCACCTCTTCAGCTTCAACCATCTTCCTATAAAATCTCTTAAACAAGTTTTCCTCACATCAAAGCACACACACAATAGAGAAACACCATTGTACCAGCCCTTTGCACCACATGCACCGATTTCGACATAAAGGTATGACTCAATCTCCTATGCTTTAGTCATTTGATTATTTTCGGTTTCATATCTCAATAATCTTTCTCACTTCAAAACCATCTTTTCCATCAATTGCCTTCTTTTGTTCTTGTTTTATGTATTTCCTTTTTTAACTTCTTGCTTGATGAATTACACTTTTTTTCCCTTGGCATTTAATCATGCTTGCAAGTCCTACTCTCAACGAAGGAAGTTGTGGTTTACTTGATGATGTGCAACTTTAGGGATCACTTTAACGTTTGATAATTTTCTTTGTTCATTTCATATATTTAAGTACAAATGTCTTCAACCAATGTAAGTTTCTTGCTTTTTTATTTTGATTAATTTAGTATCAATTTAGTTGATCAAATGATTTTTTTTTTCTTCTAATCCGGTATAATGAAGTCTTTTTTCTCCTTTTACATTTCATTGATTTAGTTTCAATTTGTTTCTTCTTTCAGATTTTTTCATTGTTGTTTTCAATTCTTCCAATGTTACATCTTGAAAACATGTAAGTTTCTTGCATTTTTCAAAAAATTTATTGTTTCATTATGAACATAGTCGGCTAAATGAGAGTCACATTTATTTTATTTAACAACTAGGTGTGATGTTGTCATCTTCATCATCCACATTAAGTTTAATTCAATTTATGTCATTTACATTATGAATGTGGTCACAAATTTTATATTATTTTTTTCGTTTTCGATTTAATTCTACCTTCTTATTCCTTTTATATATCAACTCTATTTGTTGAGTTTTGTTCCATTTTTGTTTATTTAAATAAAAATAAATAAAAAATTGAAGGATTAATAACATTCAAGTTAAATTATTTCTATCTTATTATTTTATTAAAAAACTCAATCATAAGATAAATAGATTAAATTTTATTTAAATACTTACTTTTAGTTTCAATTAAAATTCATTTCCCCACCGTTATAGTTTTAATAGTTTTAAAAATAAACTTTTTTATGGTAATTATCGTTGTTTGAAGTTTCATTTTAAATTAAAAAGTTTCTTCTACCATTTTATTTTTAATAAATTTAAACATGGGTTTTATTATACTTTATTCTTTGAAATATTAATCAACTAATAATTAATATCTATCTATACTATTTATAAAGGAAGAGTTTTTGCTACCTTGAGGGTAACTTTGTCATTGAACAATTCATTGTACATAATTCTCAAATTAAGTATGGACATTTGTGTAAAAATACTACTTATTTCGTTAGATTGGATCAGGGCCGTTGATTGCATCTCCAATATTATTGGCTTTTAAACATGGGTTTTATTATAATTTATTCTTTGAAATATTAATCAACTAATAATTAATATTAAGAATAAACCTTGAAAGTTAAAGGTCACTTAATAAAAAAAAAACTGTCGTGTCCCTTCCTTTTGAACTTCCTTGATCATTGTCATTTTATCGACTTCTACTATTAATTGAAAATTATTTTAAATAAATATATTATTATTTATTTTATAGGAGTTCTAAAATTCAAAAAGGTATTTATATTTATTTGTATATAATATAATGGATAAGTTTAAAACCTGTAGGGTAAAATAGTCTATCAATAAACAATGTTTCATATATTTGTTTTTACCTATGAACTTTTAAGTAATTATACATATTATTTCATATGAGATTTTTCAAAACAGTTCGATATTTAGCAGACTTTTAATCTCAGCCGTTCGATATCGCCTTGAACTTTCTCCATCAATATTTGTATATAACTTTATACTATTAAGCTTAAAGTATTTTCAATTTTTTTATTATTGTTTAACTTATATGAGTTATGGAATGTCATAGGTCAAAGTAAATATTAAATATGATATTAGTTATTAATTCCATAAGACACATATTATCAGTTTAGATTTGTTGAAGTACTAATCAACTAATAATTAATATTAATAATAAACCTTAAAAGTTAAATGTCACTCCATAAAAAAAAACTTCCCTATCCCTTCCTCTTGAAATTCCTTCGTCAATCTAATTCTATAGACTTATACTATTAATTGAAAATTACTTTAATTTTTTTTTATTATTTATTGCATATGGGTTATGAAATTCAAAAAGAAATCATTAATTAATCTATAATATAAAGGAGATTTTTTTGCAACCATGAGGGTAAAAATGTAATTTAATACTTTAATACACATAAGTGAAAAAATTTTCATGGTCATATACGTAAATTTATGAGTAAATTAATATGAAATCAATCTTTGTCATTCATTACTTCTAATCCTAATCATTGATCATTTTATTATGAAACCTTTTGTTATCACCAAATCCGAGGGCTCTTCACTCAATTTGGAAGGGTGCTCAACGTTTTCGTTCAGAGGCAAAGGAAGCTTAGGCGATTTTTCCGGTTTGGGTTTGTGAGGTTTACCTCGATGGAAGTTGCGACTCAGGCGATTGCCTTTCTCAATGGCTTCCGTTTGGGTGGGTCAACTCTGTCGGTGGCGGTGCCGAAATTTTCGCGGGTTGCTGCTGCTGGTTTGGGTGAGGATGCGAAGAGAGTTCAGGGAGCGGCAGTGCTCGATGGGATCTCTAAGACCACCAGGGAAGCCATGGATTGCAGAACTTTCTCTGAGGATGAAGACCACATGCTTGTTGGGCTACCTAGGGATGGCTCACCGTCTTGTTGCTTCCATCCCTTTGTGCTCTTCCCTGAAATTTCTTCTTGCAGGGTTGATGATGTTCTGGAGCTTGAAGAGGGTATGGCGCTGTCTTGCGACGATCCAAGCCATGAAGATTTGAGAGCCTCAAGCTGTATCTGTGTTGATTCTTCTGATATGGGGGTTTCCCACGGTTCTGGTTGCTTTCCTTTAGCCCAGGATCAAGTGAAATTTCCTAAGCCCAGGGGAAGACCTAGGAAAGCTGAGAAAGGAGGAATCAAGAAGAAGGAGAAGATGCAGCTGAAGAATTGGACAAGCGAGACTACGAGAGCAGAAGATGCGGCTGAAGTTGCAGAACCGTTTGGGAAGGAGCTTATGGTGTTGCCGGCAGAGCTGTTAGAGCCTTACGGCATCTTGACTAGGGCGCGGAGCGCAGTCTTGATGGGTAAGCGCCTAGGTATGACGTTCGATTGCTCGGATGGTGTTGCTGAGTACCAGATTGCAGCTCGGATCCGTGCGCGCGCGCGTTAGCCTTCTTAGGTCTGTACATGGAGAGCTTTTGGGAGTTGGTTTTGGTTTTTTTGGGGGTCTTGAGGGCTTTTTGGTTGTCCCTGGTTTTTAGGCTTTTTGGTTGGTCTTGGTTGCTTTTACAGGTTTGGTTGGTGCTTTGGGCGGGTGGGGTTGTTGCGGGCTTGTCTATTTTTTGGTCCCTTTTGAGGAGGTTGTATATCCTTGACATTTCCTTATCAATCAATTTATATTTTGCTTTTTCGAAAAAAAACAAACTTTTTATATTCTTGACCGTTTTATTTGTTGCTTTTGTAACTCTTGATTATAAATTATAGAATGTCACAGGATAAAATTAATTTTAAATATGATGTCACTAAAAAAACATATAGTGTATATCAGTTAAAATATTAATCAACTAATAATTAATATTCATAAAGAACCTTAAAAGTAAAATGTCATTCAATGAAAAAACTCTCCTAATTCTTCCTCTTGATCTTCCTTCATCAATGTCATTTTATGGACTTATACTATTAACTTCAAATTATTTTAAAAAAACTATTATTATTTATTTCATATGAGTTATGAGCCTCAAAAAGATAAACTTAATATTAAATAAAATCTTACAAAAAATACTACATTTATCTGTAAAGTACAATAAAATGGTTATATCAAAAGAATAAATCTAAAGCATCAATTAGATAAACAAGGACAAACGACACAAATAAAAAAAAGCAAATGCACTCATAAAAAAACTACGACAAAAAAAAACACAACCAAAAACATAAATTAACACTTCGCAAAAATACACCTAATTATAAAAAAATTTATTTTTTCTCATTTTCTTACAAATAAATAATTAAAAAAAAAAACATAAGAAAACACAATACAAAATTTAAATGTGCACGGGTAAAAAATACTAGTATATATATATTGACAGGGTTATATATATCAAAATCAAAGCATGTATAAATACAATCTGATTTGGTCAAGACTTTAGCCAATCGCAAAAGAAAAAAAATAGTTTTAGGTGGTGGTTCTCTCTTCTAATAATTTCTCCGATTGAATTATGTGTGACGACAACTGGTAATTGATATATTCTTGATTTTGTTCTCTTTACTTCTGCTGCCTTAACAAAAATTTAATTATGATCACAGCACATGCACTGTTGGGACGTAATGCAGGACAAATTTGCCACGTGTAGCAACTGGATTGGCCATAAATCTATAATTGAGCATGGTTTGGTGGTAGTACACGACACAACCACAAACTACTGAATAATGTTATCTTCACACCTCTAAAATGAGGTGGAGAGAGGTGGAGGAAGAGAGAGATTGAAAGAAAAGAAAAGGTAAAAGAGAGAAAATATGAGATGTGATAGATATTAAAAGGAAAGAAGTAGAAATAAAAATATGTGAAAATTAAGTGTTTAAAACATGAGATGTGTATATATCATTGTTGCAAACCAGTACATAGGAGTATATGGCATAGCCTAACTTTAATTAAATAATGTTTGGTGCATTGATTAACCATGGTTGGGATGTGCTAAATCCAATTATTGAGAATCAAATCAACAGTATGATGACGAGGGTGTTGATTGAGAAAGATTGAGACATATATGGTTAACGTGGAGAGGAGCCAAGTGGGGATTAGAATTGGATGGCTAAGATTTGGTGTGTACGGTTAAAGGGGTAGTAAGGGACGATATCATTGTACAGTTGTAGTACAGTGGAGAGAAAAATGAGCTAAAAAGGAGAAAAGGAGTTGACGATAGTTTGATGTAGAAATAGAAAAAGATGGATGTAATTGGGAAGTTTTGTCAGCTAGTACATATTTGTGTTTTACGTGAACGTGGGTACCACGTGAATCACTTCCACATCAACCTCACAAGTTACGAGCCATAATTACCATATAACAAGTTGTAGGCAAAAAATCTTAATCAGTTTAGTTGACAAATATTAATAATGGAAAAGAAACAGTGAGAAACATAAGATGTTTATTGGATGATTTAATATTTTTATGTGTGAGTATCATTTGTTATTTAGTTAATATATCAGGTGTATACCTTCTTTTTTGATGTACTAAAAAATATATTGGGTGTGTTTAGTGACGGATCCAGAAATTTTAAGTCGTGGGACAGCATATACATAACTTTTATTAGTCTATAAATTAAAATTAACAATGATTTTAACTAATTATATAAATCTTAATAAAAAGAATAGATAGAGTTAGAATTAAAGATTATTAATGGAATTTTCCTCTTGTAAAAAAATTATTATAAAAGGAAAAAAAAATTGTGGAGAAAGAATGTTAATGAACAACTTCTAAAAGTAAATAATTTATTACTGGCATGAATTATTATTTTGAATAGCCCTGCATCTCAAAACAGTAATGTGATCTATTTTTTTACAAGGTATTCATAATTATGAGATTAATATATCACATTAAGTTGGTGAGTATGTTCAAACAAAACATTCTCTATACACACCACGTAAGGATCGAACTCTAAAGTTGATGCCTGAAAAGTCTAAATATCTACAAATTGTACTATACTATGGGAGCATTTAATTATATCGATCATGAGGGCATTAGTGTATATATACATATTGTATCAAGAATTTGTTAAAATGACATGGGGGCAAATGCCCCCACCTTGTTCAACGTGGATACGTCCCTGGGTGTATATTATTAATAAGTTAAACAATTTTGATATATTCATACCCCACTTTCTCTTTTATTTTATTTTCTAATCTTTCTCTTATTTCTTGTTATATCGTCCATCATATAACTCATTTTTTATGTTCTCTTCCTACCTATTACTATGTGTAGGTGTGTTAGTGGTTCACATTTTTTGAAGTGAGTGATGCGAAAGGTATGGTGGATGAAATCTTCTATAAGCTTTGGATGACCCAATTTGAGAATCAGATTGAGCTAGAATGACGTCCACTTCTAAACAATGCTAGGACCATCGTCGCTGAGGCTCATCTCGGAAGGGTTTTCCCCATATATAAAGATTTCACAAGGAGTTAACTGCTTGTTGATGTTTGTGAAAATCTCTTTCTCTTATGCGGCGAGGTCTCATTTTCCAAGGTGTGTCAAAGAGCTCGGTGTAAGAGGAATTGAACTCAGGGATGACGTGGATGATTCTAAAGTTTAGGAGGAAGATTATTAGGCGTGTTTCTCCTCAAAGGGGTTGAGGTAGAAGAAGTTGTTGTAGCTGCTGGTGAATTCAGTGGAGGGTATAGTGCTAGGGATCAAGGTGTTTCTCTTCTCAGCCTTGGGGACATCAAAGAGGACAAAATGTTTTGTATTCGAGAAAGACGACGACATTTGGGTTTGAGGCGATGAAGGGTTGGAAGTGGTGGTGATGGTGGCACGTGTGGTCAGTACTCGTATACCATATATTAATTAAGAAAAGAGACTTGTTTGAAAGTCATAAAACTTAAATATTAATGAAATCTCAATTTTACCCTCAATTATTCAATGATAAATAGAGGACCAATTTTCCAAGTACTGTATATTAGAGTACAACTCACAATCCAGACCATGTTTTCTAATGAAAAGTTACAATAGTCATTACCCATTAATGTTCTATTTAGTTATAGGTTACCTATTCAAGCAGGATGAAGTTGATAGCTCACATGGTTGAGTTAAGGGTAATTGCAGGTGAAAGGCCAGGGTTCGAACCATGAGGCGAAATAATTTGTATTAATTTACTAACAACTAACATTTGTCTATAAAAAAAAAACCTATTCAAGCACACTTTCATGTGACTTTGAATATCCATTGTGAATATTCCAATAAACTTTAGGATACTATACATTCAATTTAATTTAAATAATATTTAAAATAAATGGAAGACTAACACCATAGGAGATCAAATTTTCTAATATTTGTGTGTTGAAATAAATTTCAAAATATAATTTTAATTGTGTGGATATAACATAATATTGTTAGCAATGCATTTATGGTGAATTGTCCTTTCGTCACTCCCATGTCTTTGATATATAGAAATCACAAGCACTTAATACCTATTAGTTGTATATGGCATGTGGATTGGCCTGTCTTTGAGAAGGCAAAACCCCACAAGGTTCCAGCAAGAGTACCGGCAAGGAAAGACCAACGTGCTGTTGTTGGTCTCAGACATCAACACTCAACATCAACCTTCGCCAAACATGTTCATTCTTAATGTCTGAGGTGATTACATATATAACTTCTGAATTTTGGTAATGAAACAACAAACTCAGAAAATAATTAAAGCAGACAACAACAAATGAGAGGTTTTTGTCCCGACGTACTCCACATCTAACAACTATAAGATTAATCCCCTCGAAATTCCTCAAACACACATTAAGTGGGCAAGTCTCTCTTAAAAATCATTTTCAATGCTCACCGTTTAGGGATTGAACCGGGTACTAGAACTTCAAGAAGCTCAATTCAGCTATATATCTACCAGATGTGCTCAGGGTCAGCCCAACACCAAATGAGGCCTAAAGCGAGCATTAAAGTGAGACCTAAATTATCATAATTAATTTGATTTAACATGTCATTTTCAATTGATTAGAAAGCTAATCAATTTAATCTTTGTTGAGACATTGTTGATCTAAGATAAGATTTTATTAATTTTAACTATGGAGGCCCCTTTTTACTTAGTAAAAAAAAAATTTGGGGGCCTTTTTTCCTTAGTAAATTTTTTTTAGGGGTCTAAAGCCCTTGCTTGGGTGGCTTTACCCTTGGGCCGACCTTAGATGCATGTGCTAGACATTGTTGGTAATTAATGAGAGTTTTGAGTTTCTTTTTTATTTTTTATTTTTTCTTTGAGGCATGATAACCATAGAAAAATAAAAAGGCCCAAATTGAACTTAAGGAAATTTTTCAATTTGATCGCTATATATCCTATACTATATATTATTTTTAAAACTTAAAAGTGACAACTTTGACAGGTGCCACCCTCTCATGTTTTGTCTTTCTTGAGTAGTTTTTTCTCTCATGGTATTATTAGTAGGTAGGTGATGTCATATTTATACTTTATAATTTTTCAGTAATTTTGACATTCAATAATTCCATATTTTCTTTATTTACTAGGGTATTAAATGTAAAAAAATAAAAAAGACAAATGTGAATTATTTACGATGTAACGTATGACATTTAACCGTTACTATTGATATCAGAATAATTAACAAAAGTCAATTGTGTGACTTTTCTATCAAATTGTAACGTATTTAACATTTAATGTCTAATGTTTAATTTTTCTATCAAAATAATCAACAAAAGATATATGCCGACAATTATTTTTTTAATGGTTATTTTTTATATTAAAATTAATTGTAACGTATTTGACATTTAATGGATATCAATTGTGACTTTTGTCTCAATTTGTAACGTACTTTCTACATAATGAATATTCTTGATATTATAAGGATAATTAACAAAAAAAAAATTGATACCTTATCTTATACTACTCTCCGTTCGTAAATGTAAGACCTATTCCAAAAAATTACTTTTATTAATAAAACATGTAAAGGTATAAATTATTGTATTGGTTTTATAAAAAGTTAAATAATCTTTCTCTTTTACCCTTGAGTTGTATTGGGAAGCATCATCTATATATCTATATCTATATCTATATATATATATGTAAATTACACTTGAACTTTTGCATTGATTAGTTTACATTTGCATTAAATACATTAAATAATTAAATACAAAACTAAAAAAAAAACAACATCTACTTTATTATTTATTATATTAATAAATAATTGTTAAACTTTTCAATTTTCCATATTTTAAAATAAATTTTAATATTGATTAAATTTTAATTATTAATTATAACTTGAGGAAATTTTTTTAATAATAATAACTTAAATTGACTACCTTTACATTAATAAAAATATATAGTAAAAATAACTTTTATATTTATAACTAATTGAAAACAAATCAAATTCTTATATGTTAAAAGTAAAATAATAATTTTAATTTTAATTACTAATCATAAGTTGATGAATTTTAAAAAGGGTAAATAGCCAACTTGGTCCCTGAATGTGTCAACCGCCTTCAACTTGGTCTCTAAACTTTTAAAATGCCTCCCGTAATTCCTGAATATGGCAAAATGCATTCAAGTTAGTCCCTGACGTTAAAAAACTTAACAGACGTTTACGGAGAGGCTGACTTGTCATGTTTATTTTCCACTTGGAAATTCCACGTAAGAAATGTGATTTGACCAAAACATTAAATCTTCAATTTAGTCCCTATAGTTTAAAAAAAATTCTTTCTCTCCCCATCTTCCTCTACCTCTCCCCACCACCATCACCCTCTCTTCCTCCCACCTTCCTCCCCAACCGTCCACCCACCCCACCACCACCACTCTAAAATCCCAACTGAAAAACCATAAGCCAAGAAACCCCAAATTTTCAAAGATGTTAAAGAAAAAAAAAGGAAATGTGTATTGTCTTCAAATCAAAGTATCAAACCACCACCGATCTCCAATTCTCAAACCTCCGATGACACATGTTCTATCCCCAACACCACCCACTTACTCTTTATTCTCAAGATTTGATTTTTATGTAACCCTTTATACCCCTTTCCATTTTCTGGATCTGGGTTCCTTCATCTCGCTCCACAATTGAATCTTTCAATCTGACCATTTAGTTTAGTCAGTCAGCAACGAAGCAACGTTCTCAGACGGAAATTCTCTTCAATCTCTGAAAGCAAACCCACCTTGATTCCCTCATCCTCTGTCTCTCTTTCAATCTGGCAATTGATTTGTGTTCTCGGTTAATCTGTGATTTCTTCTCCATTTCTATTTTATTTCATGTCTTGTAAATGTACCTACTTGTTTTCCCTTCCTCTTTCTGGGTATTTTAGGGTAGGTTTTCATTCGAAATAGCTAATTTTGGCTGCTGAACTTCAATTTTTATTTGTGGTTCACTTGATTTTGTTTGATGTGTTTTATTTTTCACTTGGTCGATGTAAAGTTTCAATCTTTTCTATTCCATGTTCACTCCTCATATGGGATGGATGAAGCTTCATTGTTATGGAATTTGGAATATGAATTTGAAATTTTGAATACATTTGGTACTATTGATGCAGGATGTTAGGAATTTAGAAGAGTTTAAGGTGAATTACAGGGAGGTGAAGGACTTACATTATCACATTTTTAGTTCAATTGATCGGAAAATGTGCAGTATTGGTGCCCAAATTTGTGGAAATGATTTTGGAAGAAGGTTAAATTTCTGGGTTTAGAGTGGTGGTGGTGGAGTAGGTGGACGGTTGGGGAGGAAGGTGGGAGGAAAAGAGGGTGATGGTGGTGGGGGAGAAAGAATTTTTTTTGAACTATAAGGACTAAATTGAAGACTTTAAAACTTTATCAACATTCAAAAGCCATATCCCAAACATTGCCAAAACAACCACGCCACCACACTCCAATCAGCAATTGGTGTCTTCACAATTAGTCACACAAAACAGCCAAACCATCACATAAAACCACACCAGCAACATTTCAGCCCCCTTTCTCCACATAAACCAGCACACAAGCCACGAGACTTCTCCAACTGGGTAAGCAAAACCTACAAAAAAACCAGCACATCTGCAATACACAAACAAGCAAGTACATTGTACACTCACTTCAAACTACCACCCTATTTAACACCAAATTAAACACAACTAGTATCATTGCAAAAACCTATGCCACTACAAAGAAACAGATCAGTTGTACAATCCCCTGGCGATCCAAATTACCCACAAACGACCCAACACCCAGAATCAACAACGAGTAGCAAACTGTTTTGCAATGCCTTGAATAACAATTTCTTCCGGGCAATCAAATAGCATACCCGCCTGCAAGCTCCTAATATATGCACGTCGCGCACGAGTCTGCACACCATCCGGGCTATCGAAGTCAACATGCATTAATTGCCACTGGGAAGAAGATCTTCCTAGCTGTGCTACTTCTGAATTTTCTTCTGCTTTTCTCGGCCTTCCTCGTGCTCTCTTAGGCTTATCTACTACAACCGGCATTTTCTCCTTCCGCGGCCTCCCTCGCTGTCGTTTCTTCTGTCTCATCACAGAATTTGTCTTGCGTTGATTTTTCGAAGCTGCCAAAGGTGTATTATCATAAGCTAATTCCTGGACACTTTCGGGCTCATAATCATTTATTGCAAAATCACTCATATGCGCCTCTTCCGTGAACGTAACAAACCGGGAAAGAAACAACTGTTTTCTTCACTTCTTCTGTCTGTGGTCCCCAATATAAGTTAGTGATATTTTGTCCTTTGTCATCAGAATATTGAGTCATTACTAACTGAATAAATTCCCCTTCCATCTGTAACCGTCTCTCAGCTGTAACAAACCGGGCCCACCCCAACACACCATTAACCACATCATCAAAATGGTCAAAATACCATTTCTGCCAATGCACTTTTTTCTCATGGACCCCCTTTGATCCCATAAAGATAGCAAATGATTCAAAATTCAAATTGTTGAAATGATCCAACTCCTTAATTTCTTCCTCCAAATATCCTGATTCAAGAAAATCACGTGCTTGAATTTGTAACAGCCCATCCTGAATTCCCTCGCTTCCATTACACCCTGGTTCCCCTAATGGCTCGCCAGAATCCTCCCGGCCACCACCACATGTATCATGAAGACAACCATCAACGCCACCACCCCCACCATCATCATCACTCAGGTCATTAACGCCACCACCTGCACCATCATCATCACCTAGAGATTCATCATCACTGTCACTCAAACTGGCCTGCAAAGTCTTGTAAGCCCCACGAAATTCCCCCACACCAGCAATAGGAAGCTCTGGAACGCAAAAAAGTTTATGTAACTCGTTATCCCCCTGCACCCAAACCTCCCTTCCTCCGACCCAAGGTTTCTTTACCTCCAACAACACACGAGCAACATCCAAACGCCGCCTGTCCCTGGTCGCGTCGTCTTGACAAATAATCCTTCCCAAGGACTCCATGGCCAGCGCAAAGAAATCAAAACCCCAAACCTTCACCGGAACATTAAAGATATTAACCCACAAACGATGGCTTGAAGAACACGTCCCCTCCGAACAGGGTCTCACTGATTCAAACATCTGCAACAGATAATCCAGCCCGTGTTTCAGAATGACCTCCATTTCAGACTTCGATTGAAACTCCAATAAAACTTCTCTTGCACCAAAAGGTTTAGCAACGATCACACCCAAGCCTGAGGTGTGAAGAAAATCTTGAACTACCTCCAAAGTGTAAATCTCAGGCAACGTTGCCACTGCCAAGCATTGTAACCGCAAAGTTTCCTCCTCCATCGATACATAATGCGGTGGCCCTCGCTGCTGAAATTTTGATTTATCCTTAACCCGCCAAACCTTTTTCACCTAGGCTTCCGACACAGTCGCTGCAATCTTCCCCTTTGGCCGCCACTCAGAAGCTCTCCTTTTGCCACTCATTCCAATCTCATACTTCTCTCTATTAACCACCAAGATGGAATTA
Organism: Lotus japonicus; assembly: GCF_012489685.1. Taxonomy (NCBI): domain Eukaryota; kingdom Viridiplantae; phylum Streptophyta; class Magnoliopsida; order Fabales; family Fabaceae; genus Lotus; species Lotus japonicus. The sequence goes on from NC_080041.1 coordinate 35,302,117, forward strand.
TCCACCAGTGCCCCATGCAATTCCTGCACCGCCGTATCTGCATCAATTTTGTACTTAAACCTCACAAACCCAAATCGAGCCTTTCGCCCCTGTCTTTGGACACGCTGAATAAACACTCCTAGAACTCTGCCATAGCGTAAACCTAAATCCTTCAACCCTTGATACGTAAACTCATCTCCCAAACCATCAACAAACACGGAGAACCCCGGTTTCCCATCCACCCCACCTCGCCGGCGAACATATTGATCAGAGCTTTCCGGCGGCATATCCCCCAAGAATTCGTCAAAAAAGTAAAAAAAAAAGGGGCATTATGTTATTAACTTTATTAACTATTAATTGTCAACTTTTCAGTTTCTTATAAAAAAATAATTTATTAAGTAGTTTTTAACAATAGTTAGAATATTAACTATCAATCATAAATTGAGGGAAAAATTAATAAATATATTTATATGTAGAAAATATTAATAATTTAAATTAAATAATTGTCTAGATCAAAATTTATTAATGAATACTCTAGAAAAATATTTTAAAAATTAAATAAATGTCTCTATAAAATATTTACTATTAAATGTATCGCATGAGTGTATTATTTGAAGAAAATAGTTTCAAATGTGTTTTTTGACCTATTATATAGTAGTAAAAATATTTTCTCAAGTTTTCTTATGTCATTAATAATGTTTTCTTTTTCAATTTTTTTTAGGGTTAATGGTCAAATTAATCCTTGAGTTTGTAAGCGAGTTTGATTTTAGTTACTATGAGGATAAATGAAGTTCAGTGGCAGTCACAAACTGTCAGTGATTGTAAATATGACTGCCACTAAACATAATTTTTTTTAGATGGACTAAAATTAAACTCGCTTACAAACTCAAGGACTAATTTGATCATTAACCCAAAAATTTATTAAATTACAGTAATATCATTTATTTACATAAAGAGAACTCTAATACAAGCAATTTAATGCATAGAAAAACTCTAATACTCTCTATTTAGATGTCTAAACACAATAATTTTTTCTATTATATTTATATTGAAGAAATATTTTAATATTTATTTTTAGATAATTACTCTATAGTAAATTTCATATAATATTAAAAAATATTATAAATAAACCCGTGCAACGCACGAGTATAATATCTAGTATAGAATTAAATGATAGTGGTAATCAACATCTTGAAACTATGAAAGCTCAATAAATGTGAGGGGCATAAATGGAAAATAATAATAAATGTTTCTCAAACTTTGTAAGAGGCATGTTCAGATAAAAAACTAGAGAGATGTGCTCTCCCTTCTCTCTAGAACCAGAGGGAGGCGCTGAACCAGAAAAGGAGAAGCTGGAGACGATCAGAGGCAAGGAACCATGGCATTATGATCTAAGGGCTGGGACTTCAAAAGCCATCCTAGCTAAGCAGAGAACAATAGTGTTGGAGGCACCTGAGAAGAAGGGACTGGGGCAGAGGGACTCATGGCGAACAAACCGCTCGAAAGGGTACTCGACAAGGGTGAGAAATGTAACGCCCCGAATTTCAGGGTTACGGTAACAATCTGATAAAATAAATATGCAATGTTTTCCAAAAGGATGTATAAACACGAGTATATTTTTTTCTTTTCAAATGTATTTCCAAAACATGTCATGCATACTCCCAACTACAAAGGGATATACATCAAGCCTTGAACAAGGCGAGTACCCGAAACCCCAAATATAAATTTCTAAAATCATTATGCAAGCTTAAACCAATAATGGTTAGCTCTCTAACCCAAGGCTCTAACCCTACACCCGACTTTATTCTTCAAGTCTTCCACAGTTCTTCAAGTTCTCCTCTCCGACTCGTACAAAGGTCAAGCTCCATCGAAGATTCTCTATCGCCTAATAGTGTTAAGCGCCCAAATAACAAGTAGCAAACAGAAATGGTTAACTCCATGCAATTACCACATATAAAAGAGAAAAGCATGCTATTGAATTTAATTACATAACATGGTAAATAACTAGCAACTTGACTCAAGTTAGATGACAACTCATCCTATCAATCATGAAATCGAATCATATATTTAACAGAATCAAACGATATGGTTTTAAAACGGATATCAACAACTTAACAACATAAATTAACTCAGGAATCAATAACTTAACATCATAGATTAATTTAGATAACAATAACTTCAACAGTATAGATGTAGATCAAATTTCAACAAAACCAACAATACAAATCAACTCATATATCAACAAAACCCACAATATAAATCAAATCAGATATCGTCAAGCCAACAATTTAAACCAACCCAGATATCAATAGAACCAACAATATAATCAACTCAGATATCCACAACCTCAACAATATCAATCAAATAATAACGTCTCGCAAGACGGGACAATCACGTGGGACAAACCCACCTCATCGCCACTTTTGCGTCTCAAAAGACGGGACAATCACGCAGGACAAACCCACCTCATTGCCACTTTAGCGTCTCAACAGACGGGACAATCGCATGGGACAAATCCACCTCATTGCCACTTTATAACGCCTCGAAAGACGGGACAATCCCATGGGACAAACCCACCTCATCGCCACTTTAGCGTCTCAACAGACGGGACAATCGCATTGGACAAATCCACCTCATTGCCACTTTATAACGCCTCGAAAGACGGGACAATCCCGTGGGACAAACCTGTAAGATCAAGTTTTGATCGAGTAGTACAACTCTATGTTTTGATGATTACAAGTTAACATTTTAGTATGAACAATTATGGTACTCTAACGTGTTTCTCTGAGTGTGCTCTTACAGGCTCTGACCTTAATCTAATCTCACACAAATCAGAAGCACTTTGTTTAAAGAGTGACCCCAGCAACGCTTTCGCAATCTCTATGTTCAATATGAACAGTAGAAAAGCTTCAGAAGATCTGAAGTTAATCAAGCTCTGACGTGGACTCAACTCACTTGAAGCTCTGAAGATTCAGACGTTCTGATAACCCAGACACTCTGAAGGTTCAGATGTTCTGATGGTGTAGAAGACTCTGAAGATCCAGAAGCTGAAAAGTGAAGACTCTGAAGTCCAGAAGCAAAATGGCTCTGAAGACCAAGTACTTCTCCTCTGAGTCAGAATCAGAAGGTACAAGGGTCAGAGGATCCATGCTTCCCTCTGACTCTGATCAACAAGCTTCACAAGTTCCAATACGAAGCATTCATCTGATCAGAAGTCTACAAGGTTAAAGGTCAAGTCACTATCCAAAGTACAAAAGCAAATGTACTATCCTGACGACCTAGCAGAAGCTGGAAATTCCAGATCTGCCCTCCAACGGTAGCATTTCCATGCAATGTTCAAACCCTAATCCTTGGAGTATATATAGAGGCTGAAGATTGAAAGATGCGGTTGGAAGAATCTCACACGCGCAAGCTATATTCAAATCTTCTAAGCATTCTTTCTTCATTGAATTCATTGTGTTTACTACAAGCTTTTCAGAAGCAATTTCCTTGTAAACAATATTTCTTAAACAGTTGTTTAGTTTACCTTTAGGAGATCAAGGTTGATCGGATCCTAGAGAAGACTAAGAGAGTGAATCTTAGTGTGAGCTAAGTCAGTGTATTGTTAGTCACTTGTAGGTTTCAAGTGCAGTTGTAACAATTATCTGATTAGTGGATTGCCTTCATTCTAAGAAGGAAGAAATCACCTTTACGGGTGGACTGGACTAGCTTGAGTGATTTATCAAGTGAACCAGGATAAAATCCTTGTGTGCTTTTCTCATCTCTTATCTTAAGCACTTTACTTGTGTCTCGAAAGATTTGATAAAATCTTAAGGTGGAAGTTTTATTCTGAAAACGTTATTCAAACCCCCCATTTCTACCGTTTTTCATACCTTCAATTGGAATTAGATGTTGAACGTATGAGTTTAGAAGAGCTCATCAGCATACTGAAATGTCATGAGCTGAAGCGCTTAGAGATGCAGGATCTGAGGAAGAAATCTATAGCCTTGAAATCCAAATCTGAGAAGGCTAAATCTGAGAAGTCAAAAGCTCTTCAAGCTGAAGAAGAAGAATCTGAAGAAGCATCAGAAGATTCTGATGAAGATGAGCTGACTCTGATCTCAAAAAGGCTCAACCGCATCTGAAAGCACAGGCAGAGCAAGTACAAAGGCTCTGGAAAGGCCAAAGGAAAGTCTGAATCCTCTTCAGGCCAGAAGAAGTCCTCAATCAAGGAAGTCACATGCTTCGAGTGCAAAGAATCAGGGCACTACAAAAGTGACTGTCCAAAGCTGAAAAAGGACAAGAAGCCAAAGAAGCACTTCAAGACAAAGAAAAGTCTGATGGTGACTTTTGACGAATCAGAGTCAGAAGATGTTGACTCTGATGGTGAAGTTCAAGGGCTCATGGCTATTGTCAAAGACAAAGAAGCAGAGTCAAAAGATGCAACTGACTCTGACTCAGCATCAGAAGAAGATTCTAACTCAGACGATGAAAATGAGGTATTCGCTTCTTTCTCAACCTCTGAACTAAAACATGCTTTGTCTGATATTATGGATAAGTATAACTCTTTATTGACTAAGCATAAAAAGTTGAAAAAGGATTTCTCTGCTGCTTCTAAGACTCCTTCTGAACATGAGAAAATTATTTCTGAGTTGAAAAATGATAATCATGCTTTAGTGAATTCTAACTCTGTGCTTAAGAACCAGATTGCTAAGTTAGAAGAAGTAGTTGCTTGTGATGCCTCTGATAGTAAGAATGAATCTAAATACGAAAAATCCTTTCAAAGATTCCTGGCTAAAAGCGTAGATAGAAGCTTAATGGCTTCGATGATCTATGGCGTAAGCAGAAATGGAATGCATGGCATTGGCTATTCTAGACCCAATAGAAATGAGCCTCTTATGCCTAAGGCTAAATCCTTATATGAATGTTTTGTACCCTCTGGTACTATATTTCCTGAACCATTACCTGTTAAAGTTGCTAACCCCCCTCTCAAAAAGGGAATTGTCTCCATGTCTAAATATCATGCCAAAATTCCTTTACACTATCATGTTGAGAAACCCAAGGTGATCAGAACCTCTGAGGTAACTAACAAGAGAGGACCCAGAAAGTGGGTACCTAAGGATAAGATTATCTATGTTGCAGATATCCTTGATAGCTCCACTGAAACACCAGTCATGGTATCTGGACAGTGGATGCTCGCGTCACATGACGGGAGAAAGGCGTATGTTCCAAGAGCTAAAACTTAAGCCTGGAGGCGAAGTTGGCTTTGGTGGCAACGAGAAGGGTAAAATTGTTGGTACTGGTACTATTTGTGTTGATAGTAGTCCATGCATTGATAATGTTTTATTGGTAGACGGCTTAACTCATAACTTATTGTCTATAAGTCAATTAGCTGACAAGGGTTATGATGTATTTTCAATCAAAAGTCCTGCCGGGCTGTAAGTCAGATCGATGGCTCTGTTCTTTTTAACAGCAAGAGGAAGAACAACATTTATAAGATCAGATTATCTGAGTTGGAATCTCATAATGTGAAGTGCCTTCTTTCTGTTAATGAGGAGCAATGGGTATGGCATAGACGGTTAGGGCATGCCAGTATGAGAAAAATTTCTCAACTGAGTAAGCTCAACCTTGTCAGGGGCTTACCCACTCTGAAGTTCTCTTCAGACGCTCTTTGTGAAGCATGTCAGAAAGGCAAATTCACAAAAGTCCCTTTCAAGGCAAAGAATGTTGTCTCTACCTCAAGGCCGTTGGACCAGTGAAAACTGAGTCTGTAGGTGGCAAGAGATATGGGATGGTCATCGTGGACGACTATAGCCGCTGGACATGGGTAAAATTTCTATCCCGCAAGGATGAGTCTCATTCCGTGTTCTCTACCTTCATAGCCCAAGTGCAAAACGAGAAGGCTTGTAGGATTGTGCGTGTCAAAAGTGACCATGGTGGAGAGTTTGAGAATGACAAGTTTGAGAGTCTGTTTGATTCCTATGGAATTGCACATGATTTCTCTTGTCCCAGAACTCCTCAACAAAATGGTGTTGTTGAGAGGAAGAACAGAACTCTTCAGGAGATGGCTAGAACCATGCTCCAAGAAACTGGCATGGCTAAGCACTTTTGGGCAGAGGCAGTAAACACAGCATGTTACATTCAGAACAGAATCTCTGTGAGACCAATTCTGAATAAGACTCCTTATGATTTGTGGAAGAAAATAAAACCTAACATTTCTTACTTTCATCCTTTTGGTTGTGTTTGTTATGTTCTTAACACTAAGGATAGATTGCATAAGTTTGATGCTAAGTCTTCTAAATGTCTATTACTTGGCTACTCTGATCGATCTAAAGGTTTCAGATTTTATAATATTGATGCTAAAACAATTGAAGAATTTATTCATGTTAGATTTGATGATAAGCTTGACTCTGATCAGTCAAAGCTAGTTGAGAAGTTTGCAGATTTAAGTATAAATGTTCCTGACAAAGGCAAAGCTCCAGAGGAAGCTGAGCCAGAGGAAGATGAACCAGAAGAAGTCGGTCCCTCTGATTCACAACCTCAGAAGAAGAGCAGAATCACTGCGGCTCATCCTAAGGAATTGATTCTGGGTAACAAAGATGAACCAGTCAGAACCAGATCAGCCTTCAGACCCTCTGAAGAGACCTTGCTCAGTCTGAAAGGATTAGTGTCATTAATTGAACCTAAGTCAATTAATGAAGCTCTTCAAGACAAGGACTGGATTCTGGCTATGGAAGAAGAACTGAATCAATTTTCCAAGAATGATGTTTGGAGCCTAGTGAAGAAACCTCAAAGCGTTCATGTGATCGGAACCAAATGGGTTTTCAGAAACAAGCTGAATGAGAAAGGAGATGTAGTCAGAAACAAGGCAAGGCTAGTTGCTCAAGGCTACAGTCAGCAGGAAGGAATAGACTATACTGAAACATTTGCTCCATTAGCAAGACTAGAAACAATCAGACTGCTGGAGAATGAGTTTGTAAGGGGTAAAGTAGATAAAACTCTCTTCTGCAAAACTTACAAAGATGATATCTTAATTGTGCAAATTTATGTTGATGATATTATATTTGGATCTGCTAATCAATCTCTATGCAAAGAATTTTCTGAGATGATGCAGGCTGAATTTGAAATGAGTATGATGGGAGAACTCAAGTACTTTCTGGGTATACAGGTTGATCAAACACCAGAAGGAACGTACATCCATCAGAGGAAGTACACTAAAGAACTTTTGAAGAAGTTCAACATGACAGAATCTACAATTGCTAAGACTCCAATGCATCCTACATGCATCCTGGAGAAAGAAGATGCAAGTGGTAAAGTTTGTCAGAAGCTCTATCGTGGTATGATAGGATCTCTTCTATACTTAACTGCATCTAGGCCAGATATTCTGTTTAGTGTTCATCTATGTGCTTGTAAGACCCAAGTTTTTAAGTTTTGGATAAGGGAATAAAATACAAGAGTTTATTGGATGAAATAAATTTATGAAAGAGAAGGTTCAGGAAAAGTCCAAGGATTATATCAAAACCGATAAAAGTTATAGCACGACTAACGTTCGCCTAATCTTAGGTCGAAGACCCTAGTGAATAGTTAATTTATACTTTAGGACACGATGGAAACTAATTCCAAAAAAACCTCAGAGAAATATTAGAATTTCTCTTATTCGTCTATAAACAAGTATTTCGACGCGAAACCCTGGAACGTACGAACGTCAAATTCCAATTCTCGGAAGTTTGCCGAAACGGAATCCCTGATAGTTCGAAAAAACTAAGATCGACGGACGATGAAGACTTTTTATATTCGGAGCTTCAAATGAAGATTCCACCCGCGTTCGCCTATTTCTCTCGTTATTTCTAATCTTTCTTCAGAAGGAAGTTTTCTCATCCGACATCCACTGCAAAAAGTAACTTATCGGGTAAAATAGTTTTACACCGACTTTGCGTTAGTCACCTAAAATACAAGGAAACCTCTGTTGAGTTTTGGAATTCTGTCGCCAAAACCTATCTTAGAACTCACGGAGAATGAAGCCGGAAAAATAGGAATCATTCTTATATTTTTATTTTAACTTTATGAGTTAAATCCTCCGGTATCTAAACTAATCTGTACCGGTTTACAAAATATCTTCTCAAAATATCTCCCTAAAATATCTATTCGTTCTTATCCAGTCTTTGATAAATATCTATTCATTCTTATCCAATCTTTGATAAATATCTATTCGTTCTTATCCAATCTTTGATAAATATCTATTCGTTCTTATCCAATCTTTGATAAATATCTATTCGTTCTTATCCAATTTCTGATAAATATCTATTCAACCTTATCCGATCCTTGATAAATATCTACTCATCCTTATCTAATCTCTACAAAATATCTTTACAAAATATCTTTACCAAAATATCTTCTCAAAAATATCTATCCATCCTTATCCATCCACCAATGCATCCCTATCCAAACTTTGCAAAATATCTCCATTTCCTTCACTATATATAGGTTATAAGCTAGAAAATGAAAATTTTGCAAAACTCACCCATTTCCTTTCCCCAAAACCGCGGCCAAGAGAGGAGAAGAGGAGGAAGTTGATCTTCGCGAATTCTTGCCCGTTTGCTTCACCGATCGTTGCTAATCGAAGACCTTGAGGTAGGTAAACTATATCTCTCTTCTCATTGTCGTTTCTGTCGACTTCTCCTAAGTCTTTCTGTGTCCAAAGTTTTGAGGTTTTTGGAAAATTGTCCAAATAGCTTGATTTCTCTGTCTAAACATCTTCCCTACGTGCCCAAGAGCACTTCTGTCGGATTAGTTTTTTCGTAATGTCGCCGGAATTCCGCCGGAATCAATTCTACCTCAAATACCCATTTTGGGGCAAAGTCTCAATCTTTTAGCTTAGAACTCTCGACTTGGCTTAGTGCTAGTAGGATTAGTTGTCATAAACGTCGTTGTTGACGTCTCCATCCAATTTGTTTTTCAAAAATCCAGTTTTGAAATTCTGAGTTTAAAATAATGACCAAACTACCCCTATGTCAGTTTTCGATCCGAAAATTTTTCCGAGCTTAGAACCGTCTTAGTTACGGCTTATGATAACCTAGGAACCAAGTTTGATCGAAGAAAAATCGACCCTCCCAATTAGGAAAAGTGGCCGAGAGCTATACCAAGGGGGGGAGGAAATCCGACTTTTTCGAAAACTTGTCCTAACGCGTTAGATTGGCGTACCACGGAGTTGTAGTGTTCCGTGTGACCCTAGGACTTATTGTTTGCTGAGTTTCTGACTCATTGTGATTGATTTCTGTGAAATTTCTTTAAGGCTCGTTTGAGGAATTCGGAGGACTTGAGGAGGAAGATCGTGAAGGAAAGTTCAAGGAGCGAGCTGGAAAATCAACAGGTGAGGGCTACTCTCTGAATTACTAGCTAATGCTTTAGGTGTCGACGAATTCGACTTGATTTATGTGTTATGCACTTAATTGCTAATTGCCTGAAATGATTTCTGAGGCTTCGGCCGATCTTGTAGAGTACTTGATGCCATGATATTGTGTGCTAAATGATTCACATGTTATGTGCTAAATGGTTAATCTAGGATGTGTTGGAATATGCTGTTTATGTTTATTGATTGAGCTGATTTATTTATGTTACTCCACTTATATCTGTTATGCTTCAGAGTGAGGATAACGGGCACGTCATGCCGATTTTACTTTGGGATTTTGGGAAAGTTTGATGGGACGGACCGAGGTTCGTACCCTATTATTGTTTTATGGATCAAGACCTTCTCTAAGGAAAATGAGTTTGAAAATGATATTGGAAAAACCCCATTTGAATTCATGTAAGAACTTGGGTTGTTCTGTCTAAGGCAAGAAGGGCTTTTAATGAGGCATTGTGCCCGGCCAGCTTACCTGGGAACTTCTCGGGCCATTACTTGGGTGATGATGGACCTTTTTCTTTGAGACCATCTCCAGGGAATCATTGGAATTATGGGATCTTTGAAACTAATAGGATTAGAGACGAAACTTAAACAATTTCATAATGAATCTCCATAATGTATTAAACAACCTCAAAACCCTTAATATAATGATAAAAGACTCAGACAATAGTTTAGGGCTTGAACATAAGTGTTTTGAAAATGAGAAGTGTCGGCAAATCCAAGACTAGGAGAAACTCATAAGTTTCCAAGTACATTCGTACTCTTTCGCTCGATGAGCAGTTTATTGTTTGGCTATCTAAAGTTTAGCCGGAGACTATAAGTTTCCAAGTACTTCGGTACCTTTTCGCTCGATGAGCAGTTTATTGATTGGCTATCTAAAGTTTAGCCGGGAACCATGAGTTCCCAAGTACATTCTTCTTCTTTTGATTAATTCATTTTGTCGCAGAATCGACATTTGCCTTAGGGTAGGCTTTTTAGAGACATTAAGTTAGTTAGAACACGTGGCGACGTGTCGAGTGAGGTCGGAGACGTTGTTTGGCTAATCACTTGCATTCATGCACTCATTTTGAGGTTAATACACGGCGGATTACCGGACCTCGGTGGATTCCAAAATGGTCATAAGACCTGGATTTCCATATTTAGGACACTACGGTTGTCCTCAGTAGCAGACGGAATGGCAGACCTACGGGTTCACTGCTGATCTGACTACTTTTGTGTGGTGTAAGAGGCGCCCGAGCGGAATGGTCCCACTTTGGCCGGTGTTAGGGCTGACTCGATGGTGTCCATCCTTCTTCCGGAATGCATTTTGTTACCCAGCATTGCATTTCATGCAACATACATGCTGACTTAGTTGCTGAGTGTGATTGGTACCTGTTTATCCTACTTGAGGCATGCTAATTGTTATTATGATCTTTATATTCATTGTGATATATGCAACCCTAGGATGTTATCCCTAAACGTATAAGCCTGAGAGGCTAAATAATTATTACCCTATATATCTGGTTTTATTATTTATATAATTCTTTGGAGTTGACCCTCGCGTCTTCTGTGTGTGTTTGGGCGGACTACGCCATTGTCAGTTGAGTATGGCGGACTGGTACGAGACGGTCGTCCCTTCGGGGGGGACCAGGTTTGAGATGTTGGACCAAGACACCCCAAGCTCATGGGTGGTCGACCCCGCCGGCCACCGAGCTATCTATTCAGGGCGAATAATGGAGGATCGCATTGACCGGATGCCAAGCCTGACGCACGGAGTCTGGAGGCACTACACTATCAGCTTCAACTTGCCACCGGGTGTACACTGCGGGACTGGACTGGGAGTGCCACCACCACCGTCGCCTTCGGACGACGAGTACCCCTCGGAGGAGGTGCCTGTGGGAGGGACTTCTTCAGGCACTAGTTCACCCACTGTCGCGGCTGCTATAGACTTGGGATCGGGTGCAGAACCCGCTCGACCAGCTGTGGAGACCGATGCAGTCATCGACATAGTCGTCTTGGATTTAGATTCAGACGACGATCTTGGGGATGCATAGTTGGGATTAGTGTAGGAGTAGCGTCTTGGCTCTGATGTTCAGTCTTTCGTTTTGGGCAGGGTAGGTCCCCGACCTTTAGATTTTCTTGTGGTTCTCTTTACGGAAATCACAGAGAGTTGGTTGGACTAGGGGGTCTTGTTTTAGGCCATCTGGGCTGACTTATTCTCATTTTGAGGGTTTGTGTTGCAGACACTTAACCTTTTCTTTTGGATTGTACCTTTTGCCTTCGGGCGTTACTCTATTTTGCTGTCCGTCACTGGAGGGTTACTCGTGACGTGGTTTACTACTTACAGCGGGGGCTGTAATTATTATTGTATATGAGTTCTGTTATCTTCTGTTGTCAAGCTCTATTTCTTTCAGTTTTAATTTTGTATTATCGAGAAAAAAAAATATTCACGTTTTTCCGCTTAAACTTTCTTTTCGGTTACTAAAGTGACACCACCGAAATCGGGGTGTTACAGTGCTCGTTTCCAATCAGATCCGAGGGAAACCCACTTAACTGCTGTTAAGAGGATCCTGAGATATCTGAAAGGCACCACTAACCTTGGCTTGATGTATAAGAAAACATCAGAGTATAAGCTTTCAGGTTATTGTGATGCTGATTATGCTGGAGATAGAACAGAGAGAAAAAGCACTTATGGAAATTGTCAATTTCTGGGAAGCAACTTAGTCTCATGGGCAAGCAAGAGGCAGTCAACCATTGCACTATCCACTACAGAGGCAGAATATATCTCAACAGCAATTTGCAGCACTCAGATGCTCTGGATGAAACATCAGTTGGAGGATTATCAAATCCTTGAGAGCAACATCCCAATCTATTGTGATAATACTGCTGCAATCTCACTAAGTAAGAATCCTATCTTACACTCAATGGCAAAACACATTGAGGTAAAGTATCATTTTATTAGAGATTATGTTCAGAAGGGCGTACTTCTTCTGAAGTTTGTTGATACTAACCATCAATGGGCAGATATCTTTACAATGCCCTTAGCAGAAGATAGATTTAATTTCATTCTGAAAAATCTGAATATGGACTTTTGTCCAGCATGAAGATGGATCAGAACCTCTGACTATGATGCTTCTTTATCAGAAGATGTCTAGTTCAGAAGGTAACTCCATCAGAGTTTAAGTACCCATTGGTGCACCATCCCTTCCCTAGGCAAACTGAGTCCACAAGCAGTCCCAGGGCGATGGCACTTGACCTGCTCGCCTTGCCAGCACTGCTTACGTGCCCTAAATCATGAGACTTTGACGGGTGTCGTGCGTTCGCCACGTGTTGCGCCCTGAAGTAGTTTTTAAGTCAGCAAATCCACTGAATCTCAACTGCCACTTTCGAAACGTCTTTTCAGATCGTTTCAGAACCTGTCAGTTTGAATTTGAGCCAATCAACGTCCACAGTTACAGCTTTTCTCTTAATGCATCCTTCCCACTCCCCAAAATCTCGCAACCACTCTTACGTCTTTTCCTGACGTCATGGGGCACAATCCCCCCTTCATGCCCTACCCTTGACACGTTACCTCCTACTTTTAGAACCATCCCTTCATAAATCCTAACCTTCTCAAAAAGCTCAAACCTTTAGTCTTCTACTTTTTCTCCCTTCCAATTGCCACTGTGACCTTCACACTTCACCATTTTCCTGTAAAGATGCCGAAACGTCAGACCAAGAACTCCAATCGTGATGTTACCGTCGCTACTCCCCTTCGGTATGTTCCTCCTCCGGGGGGCGCTCCTCTTGAAGAAAAAGACATTGCTTATTTCCGGATAAAAACCTGGGAATCCCTGAAGGCCCCTATCCATGTAGCTCTTCCCGGCGGAACAATGCCCAATCAGCAATCCAGCATAGAGCAGGAATCGTCCATTTGGGAGATTTCCTCGAAATCTAGTGGATTCTGCCACGAAAAGCCCCTTGACAGTCTCATGCGCTTTAGCGCTTGTTCACCCACTGAACGCCCTTGGCTTCACCCCTCGGATCGCTTCGTGGGTGCCCCTCACTTCTTTTATACCTACGAGTATATGTTCACAAGCTTGAGAATCAAATTTCCCTTTTCCCCCTTCATTTGTTCAGTTCTCCAGAGCATCAACGTCGCCCCTAGCCAACTTCATCCTAACTGCTGGGCCTTCTTGCGTTGCTTCAAAATTCTGTGTGACGCAATTCAACAAGAGCCTGAACCTTCCCAATTCTTCTACTTCTACCACGTGCCTGTCCAGCCCCCTTCCCCGCGTAGTTGGGTTGCTCTGGAAGCCAGGACCGGTCGGCAGCGTTTCAACCCCTTTTGGCCCAACATTACTGTCGACATGGCTCGGAAGTTCTTCAAAGTTGTGGTTTCCCATGAATATCCTGAGGTTTTTACTCATATAGACAGGGTTGCCCGATTCCCGCTTTACTGGACCCGAGAAGTACACCAGGTGATAGACCCGCCCGAGGACTCCTTGACTTCTGTTAATAAAGCAGTTATCAGCTTCTTAGCCAAACTTCCGGTTTCGGATTGTGCCCGCGTGATTTGTGAACTTTTCTTCCTTCCTTCTACTTTACGTTTTTTTTTTTTTTTTTTTACATACCTCACCCTCGCTCTTTTCATCCCAGGAGAAATGCACAAAGTCAATGAGGAGATCTTAGGTTTGTTCAAGAATCAGAAAAAAATTTCCTTTCCTCCCCGAGTAAATCTGAACGGTGACAAGGCATCCATGCCGAAAATCCAGGCGGGCGAGAAGCGACCTCTTGGCGAGGAATCTCATCACCCTTCCCTTAAAAAGCTACAGCCTTCCAACAGCTTAACCCGCCCTGGCGAATCTTCGTGGGTGATGCCGGTTCCCCCTCCAAATTCTCAAAGTAAATCCGTGGATAGGGCCTGCTCCCAGCCAACAGTTGTCCCGCCGTCCCTTGGTCAAGGCGCGGCATTGGCCGGCGAAACTCCTCCGCCGCCGCCGAATGCTCCCTCTTCGAGCTCTGAGAGTCGAGGGCTGCCATACTCCATATCCCTTACGCCTGCCCAGGTGGCTAAGATGAATGAGAGGATTCAAGAGCACGGATTAGGCAGCGTGTCCGAAGGCGCGTTGGCGACAGATCTCCACGCTTTTCATTGCTTTAGTCACTCCGCAAGACGCTGACGCGCTGCGATCTGAGGTATCTCGCCTCCACACCCTCAACACGCCCAACTTGCCGTGCTGGGCTGGGATGGTCCCTGAAGGCTCGCCGGAGTTCAATCTTTTTGGGGAAGGGCTAGGATCCTCCTCGCCTAGGGGTCGTTTTCCGCCCGCCTGGATTCTCAATAGAGATGCCTTGTCGCCTTTTAAATTTATTCGAGGGGGAAAGGAGACGCTATTCTTCTTCTTAAAGGCCGCCAAAAGCTCCCCTTCGGCGCGGGGAGTTTGTCCTAAAAATATACAAAAAAGTGTAAGCCGACCGAAAATAGAAAGAGCGAGAAGGGTAAAAGAGGAAGATTTACCAATCACTCGAGAGTAGTCTGAAACGGCAAGACGAGCCAGAAAGTCGATGACAGCTTTGTGTTCAGGAGTAAGGGAGTCCTCAGACGGGTCAACTATTTGGCGCGCGCCCTGAATCCAGTAGAAAGGAAATCGAGCGGTGCCATCTATGTGTGTAAAAACCTCAGGGTATTCGTGGGACACCACAACCCTGAATAATTTCCGGGCTAAATCGATGGAGATACTAGGCCAGATGGGGTTGAAGCGCTGACGATCAGGCCTGGCTTCTAGGGAAACCCAGTTACGTTGCGGGGAGGGCTGGACAGATACGCGATAGAAATAAAAGAAAGTCGAAGGTTCAGGTTCCTGGTGAATCGCGTCGCAGAGAATTTCGAAACACCGGAGGAAGGCCCAACTATTGGGATGAAGTTGGCTAGGTTTCTCATGACAAAGTCCACCAGATTCTGAGGAAATCTCCCAAATGGATGATTCCTTTTCCAAACTCGACCGTTGGTTGGGTATTGTCCCGGCGGGCAAGGCCTTCACAACGGGAGCACTCAAAGATTCCCAAGTCCTCGTTCAGAAGGCAATGACTTCTTTTTCTTCAAGAGGAGCGCCTCCTGGAGGGGGCGGGGGAACTGGAGGAACACACCGTAGAAGGGAGGCCGCGACGACATCTCGTTTGGGATTTTTAGTCTGACGTTTCGAAGTCATGGCAGAGGGATTGCAAGGAACAAAGGTAATTCTGACACTGGACAAGTTCGTGTGAGAGTAAAGGAGCAGCAAAGATTCGTAAGTCGCAAAGGAACGGAAGGAATGAGTAGGACAATGTTATTATAAGCGGGGAGCGACGTGTGGAGGAAAACGTGTAGGAAGAAGTTGTGGACGGTTACCGGGGGATGTGGAGGAAAAAGAGAGGTTGTGCCCCATGACGTCAGGAAATGACATGATTGCGGTTGCGAAATTCTGGGGAGTGGGAAAGACGCATTAAATGAAAAGCTGCAACGGTTGCTGCCGATTGGTTGAAATTCAAATTGTCAAAGAAGTGATGTGACTGGAAGAGACATGTCAAAGGTAGCGGTTGAGATTTTGTGGATTCACTAACCCCAGCGTCACTTCAAGGCTCAGCGCATAGGATGGACACAACACGCAGCGGAGTATCACGATGCAAGGCACGTGCATAACTATGTCGAGGTGGGCGGACTAGAAGCCTTCGCCACAAGCCTGCTTGTGGACTTGGATCGCCCGGAAGAAGAGGGCACGACTGAAGTTCCAAAGTGTTGATTGTAGAGGCTTTATTTACCAGGCCATGTTGGCCATTGTTTTTCACTTCTGAATTCTTAAGGTTTTTAGGTCTTAGTCAGTATTCTTAGGGATGTCGCCTTGTTTTTTGCTTAAAGACACACTTAGCTCTCATGCTTCGAGCTCGGTGTCTTGTGGACTTTGTGGTGGCTTTTCCAAGAACTCAGAAGGGATATGATTCGATTTGGGTACCTACAATGTGGAGAAGCTGTCAGAGATTTATGTAGCTGAGATTGTACGATTGCATGGAGTACCAACTAGTATTGTTTCTGACTGAGATCCGAAGCTTAGTTCGCATTTTTGGGGAGCTCTTCATGGGGCACTAGGGACAAAACTGAGGTTAAGTTCTGCGTATCATCCACAAACTGATGGACAAACAGAGAGAACTATTCATTCGTTGGAAGACTTACTGCGAGCTTGTGTACTGGACAACAAAGGAAGTTGGGATGATCTCCTACCATTGATTGAGTTCACTTACAACAATAGTTTTCATTCGAGCATAGGAATGGCACCGTATGAAGCTTTGTATGGTTGTAAGTGTAGAACCTTGTTGTGTTGGTATCAAGATGGGGAGAACTTGTTAGTTGGACCAGAACTCTTGCAACATACAATAGAGAAGATCAAGCGGATCATAGAGAAGATGAAGACTTCTCAGAGTAGACAGAAGAGTTACGTCGATCAGCAGCGCAGAGCCCTAGAGTTTGAAGAGGGGGACCACGTATTCCTGAGAGTTACACAGACTACAGGAGTTGGTCGAGCGATTAAGCCAAGAAAGCTCACACCGAAGCTTATAGGACCTTATCAGATCACTCGTAGAGTGGGACCAGTGGCTTATCAGATTGCACTACCACTGTTTCTTTCCAACATTCACGATGTGTTCCACGGGTCGCAACTGAGGAAGTATATTGCAGACCCGATGCATGTTATCGAGCCAGATAACATAGAGTTGAAGGATGATTTGTCTTTTAAGACGCCGCCAGTTTGCATTGGGGATACAAGGGTGAAACAGTTGAGAGGAAAAGAGATCGTGTTGGTGAAGGTCATTTGGAACAAAGACACGAGCGACACTACATGGGAGTTAGAAGAAAAGATCAAGGAACATTATCTGAAACTTTTCACTGAACCCTAAGTTTCGAGGGCGAAACTTTCTTTTTGGAGGATAGTATTGTAAGACCCTAGTTTTTTTGGTATAGATTAAATAATTAGTTTCCTATTCACGCTTAGGTTTCGATGTATCGTGAAAGGAACCTGAACAAGTGTTTGCAGAATTGGAAGACTTAATGAAGGGGAAAGTTCATGAAATGACCAAAGATAGTACTATAATCGTTTTAAGTGATAGTACGAGCCTTTTCCACTTCCGCCTTAGGGAGAGAGCGTTCGTAAAAGGTTATTCCGCTCTTAAAGCATTGTTTAAGAGAAATTCAAAATATTTAAGAAAAATAAGAACGTCTCTTTATTCTTTTCATGACCAGTGTTTCGATATGGAACACTGGACTGTACGCACGATAGGTTTCACTTCTCGGAACTCCGACGAAACTAAATTCTATCTTCTCAAGAGCCTTAATTTAGACCCTGGATGAAGACTTTTTCTATTCGGAGCTTCTAACGAAGTTTCCATCCACGTAGTCTTATTTCCTTCGACGATTTCAACCTTTCTTCAAAAGGAAGTTTCTTCATCCGACGTCAGCTGCAAAAAGTAGTTTTCCGGGTTGAATTGATTCATACCGCTTCTGGATCGTTTACTTCAAATCCAAGAAACCTGTTTTGAGTTCTGGAATTCTGTCGCCAGAAACACACTTAGAATCCAAAGACGAATGTACACGACAAATCGGAATCGCGAAATATTCATTTTCCTGCGTTTTCTCTCTCCTATAAATAACAAAAAATCAAAAATATCTTCACCATTTCATCACCAAACCCGCGAGCAAGGAGGAGAAGGGGGGAGAGGAATATTTTCGCCGTTTCTTGACCGATCGTCGTGCTCTCAGTTGCTACGGATTGACATTGAGGTACTTATCTTACTTCTTACCTTTGATCGTCTTTTCTATCACGTTTCTACATCTTTTTCTGTGCTCAAAGTTTTGAGCTTTTGTATAATTGTCCAAATAACTCGATTTCTCTTTCAAAACTTCATCCCTACCATTCATACGTCTTAATTACTCTGCCGATGTCCACCGATTCTCGCTGGATCGTCGTAGAGATTGAAAATATACCAAAAACCCATTTTTTTCCACTAAGGGTTTGCTTTTTAAATCAACAATTCACGACTTATTTTAGAGCCTTCAGGATTAGTTGCTATAAACGACGTTGTCAACAACCTCATCAATTTTATTTTCAAAATTCCAACTTTGAATTTTTTGAGCTTAAAACCTTGACCAAATTATCCCTATTTCAGTTTTCGACCCGATAATTATTCCGAGCTTTAATTCACCCTTGATACGACCTATGATAACCTAGGAATCAAGTTTGATCGAAGAAAAAGCGCCGGAACACTAAAAATAGTGCCACGACCGAGAGCACCCTTCGGGGGAGGAAAATTTTCTTTTTTCGCGAAAACTCGTCTTCTCGTGTTAGATTATCATACTATGAAGCTTCTAATGCTTCGTCTGACGTTAGTGAATATTGTTCGGTTAGTATTGACTTGTTGTGATTGAATTTTGTTGTATTTGCTCAAAAGGTTCGACTGTCGAAACCTTGAGAGATGTTGGAGAAGTAAGTGAGGGAACCCTGTCGTATCAAGCTGGATGAACCGGAGGTGAGGGCAACTTACTTGCTAGATAATGACTTAAGTTTCGATAACTTCAACTTGCTATTTGCTAATGCTTATGTTTGATTAAGTTGATCTGGAAAATGTTTTGAGGCTTCGCCCGTTGTTAATCAATAGAGACGTGTGTCTTCGTTTTCTGAGGCTTCGGCCGACACTTGTGTTGTTGCTTGGTTATTGTTATGGTTGTTGTTGATTGATTCACATGCTATACGTGCTAAGTGGTTAATCATTAGTGATGTT
Organism: Lotus japonicus; assembly: GCF_012489685.1. Classification (NCBI taxonomy): domain Eukaryota; kingdom Viridiplantae; phylum Streptophyta; class Magnoliopsida; order Fabales; family Fabaceae; genus Lotus; species Lotus japonicus. Next base: position 35,321,243 of record NC_080041.1, read on the forward strand.
GATATATATCCTCATGTTTTGTTGGATTGTACTGACTATATTGTGCAATTATACATATATCTGTGGAACATCAGAGTGTGGGGAAATGGGAAGTTATGCCATACTAGTGACGAGATTTTGAGAGAATGTTTGACGGGACGAACCGAGGTTCGAATCCTTGTTGTTTTTAGTTGATCGAGACCTTCTCAGGGAGTTACTGGGGATGATGAGATCTTTTAAACTTATAGAGTTAGAGACAAAAATAAATGGAAAATATTTTACAAAAGAAATGCATAATACACTAAACAACATCCGAACACTTTAAAATAATGATAACAATCTCTGAAGGAAGCTTAGGCTTAGAAATAAGTTTTGGAAAAAGAGAAGTGTCGGCGATCCAAGTTTTGGGGAAACCCTGGGTGCTTTGGCACTTTTGCTCGATGAGCAGTTTGTTTTTTGGCTATCTGAAGGATAAGCCGGGGAAAATAATAAGTTTCTAAGTACGTTGGTACCCTTTTGCTCGCTGAGCAGTTTTGACCATCCGATGGATGAGTCGGATGACTCAAGTAGTCATCAAGGGTGTTTGCACTCTTTTGTTGTTGGAATATATTTTTATCGCAGAATCGACGTTTACCTCAGGGTATTCCCTGGCCTAGATATCGCTTAAGAATACCTAGGAATAAAATAAGATCGAAGAAGAAGTTCGGGAAACCCTATTTTGATAGTGGCCGAAACTTATTTGGTATGGTACCGTGTCCAAAAATAATTTTTGGGTCTGTATGGCCTAAGCTATAGCGTAGCTCTTTCAATTGTCGAAATTGTGGCTTTGGTTTCGTGTCATTCTGAGTTCTGTAGCTCAAGTTATGAGCGTTTTAGCGAACGAAGTCTTCGTTGTCCATTCGTGCCTAAATAGGAACTCTGAAGCTTTAGGAGCTTTCTTTTCGGTTTCAATTAGTGTTAATAGATTGTTTGCTTCTAGTGGAGCTTGTGTTGACGACCGTGTTTCTATGTTTTAGGTTCGAAACTTCCATGCACTACTTCTACTCACGAAGGTAAGGGTAACTCAGTTTTAGAGCGTCTTTGAGTCTTGCCTGTTTTAATCGCACTGCTTGCGTTTGAGATGAAGATATTGAATTTGATTGGCATTGATTGAAATATTGTATGCTTGCAATGTTGTATGCTTACTTATGTTAAATGTTTCTGAGGCTTGTGTCAAATGTTTTCTGGAGGCTTCGGCCGTGTGAACTGATTGAGACGTGTGTCTCCGTTTTCTGGGGCTTCGGCCATTGGTTGTAGATGAGATTATGAATAACATGTGGTTATTCTAAGTTGAATATTGGTTTGGGAATTATCGTTGACTGACTTGGCATATAGGGAAAGCGGCAATGAGGTGGAAGCGGTCTCGCGTGATTGTCCCGTCTTTCGAGGCGTAATAAAGTGACAATGAGGTGGGTGTGGTCCCACGGGATTGTCCCATCTTTCGAGATGTCCTAAAGTGGCGATGAGGTGGGTGTGGTTCCACGCGATTGTCCCGTCCGTAGTGACGCTAAGTGGCGATGAGGAGGGTGTGGTCCCGCGTGATTGTCCCGTCTTGAGAGACGATACTGATCGATCCATTTTGGTAGTAGCATATAGTCGCATTATAGGGCCACTAACATTCGATGATATTGATGTTTGGTTTGATGTTATGTTGTTTAATGAATTGTCATTTAACTTGACATAAGTTGTTTGTTTAATTATCACGTTATATGATTAAGTTCGAATAACATGTTTTCGCTTTTATATGAGGTAATTCCATGGAGTTAACCCTTTCTGTCTGCTATTTGTTGCTTGGATGCTTAACGCTATTAGGCGATGAAGAGCCTTCTGGCGATGCTTAGCCATGCTGAGATGGAAGAGGGATGGTAAGAGGCGGAGCGAGGATGGAAGAAGCTGTTTAGTTTCCTCTTAGTAGTTTATGCTTTGAGTCTTCTTCGTCATCTGAAAACTCTGTTACTAAAACCCTAATTTCGCCACTGTTTAAGTTTGCGTGCTTATTCTGAACCTTGCTTATGTTATTGTAAGTCACTATTATTATATGTCGGGAACGGGTTGTTTAATTAATGCTATGATATGTCTTCAACTATGTTTAGTTGTTTTCAAAAAAAATATATATTCTGTTTTCCTTAGGATTACGAATTAGTCCTTGGACTTTGTTAGGTTACTAATGTGATTCCTCAGTTGAGAAATTGGGGCGTTACATCGGCGTTCCCAGGGCGATTCTTGACACTTTGTCGTTATCGAATTACCACCTTCGGGGAGCTTTTCCCACCCCACAACAAACCGTAACTTTAAACATTCTGTAAGTAAACCCAATTTTTTGACTAAACTTTCAATCATCACTTTTGATTGTAACTTTTATGGACAAAACTTTGCTCCTCATTAAAAAACTTTCTTTTCATAAAGGAAAAAGAGTACGACATTATTTACATTTTTTCCCTATTACCGCAACTGTAATAATAGCGTAGGTTGGCGTCATTCCATGATCTAGGTACTCGTCGTCCATCCAACTCTTCAAGGTGATAAGCTCCTTGACCCAAAACCTTCAGAATTATATATGGCCCTTCCCAGTTCGGGCTAAGCTTGTTTCCTTGCGATCTTGTTCTCCTTTTTAAGACCAAGTCCGCCTCTTGCATCTTTCTTGGCCTCACCTTGCTATCATATTTCCTTGCCTCTTTGTTTCATAGTGGCCTCTCTGGTCCACGCTTCCTCCCGAGTTTTCACCAATAGGTCCAACTCAACCGCCATATTTTGTTCATTTTCCTCCTCATGTTGTGCCTTCGTTCGCCGGGAAAAATTACTGATTTCCACTGGGAGCATAGCATCAGCTCCATAAGTAAATTGGAAAGGTGTTTCCTTCGTGCTAGATTGTGGCGTCGTATTGTATTGCCATAGAACCATCGAGAGTTCATCGATCCACCTACCTACAGCTTTATCCAACTGCCTCTTCAGACCGTTCAAAATCACCTTGTTCGCCGCCTCCGCCTGCCTGTTTGTTTGAGGGTGCTCCATTAACGAGAACCTCACCTGAATCCTCATGCCCTCGCAAAATTCCTTGGTTTGCTTGCTAATGAACTGAGTTCCATTGTTAGAGACTATCGCCCGTGGAACACCAAACCTGCACAAAATCCTTCGCCAATAGAAGTTGATAATTTTTTAGGAAGTGATTGTGGCGAGTGGCTCTGCTTCAACCCATTTGGTGAAGTAATCCACCGCCACTAGAATAAATTTCATATGTGACCTCGCCGTGGGGAAGGGACCTATTAAATCCACCCCCACATTGCAAACGACCATGGCGCAGTTCTTGTCGCCAACTGCTCTAGCGGGGCTTGGGGTAAATCAACGAACACTTGGCATTTTTTCGCATCTTTTCACATATTCCAGGCAATCGCACCGCAAAGTGGGCAAATAGAATCCCGCGCGCAACACTTTGCTCGCCAATGACTTTCCTCCATTGTGACTGTCGCAAATCCCCTCATGAGCCTCCGACATTACTCCTTCATATTCATCTGGTGTTATGCATCTGAGCAATGGTGATGTAAAACCTTGGCGAAATAACTCCCCATCTATCCGTGTATAATGACTGGCCTCCCGTCGTTGCTCCTTAGTATATTTCCGCACCTCCTCAGGCGTTCCAGCCAAGAAATCCAAAATCGGGCCCATCCAATTCTCCCTCAATGCTAGGATTCATCAAATTTTCTTGTATCACACTTCGACTATTACCTGGTTTCCTCGTGCTCGACAACTTCGCAAGTGTGTCCGCCCTTTGATTCTGCATTATGGGCACAAATTCCACTGTTACCTCAAGCAAATGACTCATTAAATAACGGAACCGCTCCAGATACTTGACCAGTTGAGGCTTTTTCACTTGATAAACGTCGGTGACCTAGTTCGCCACCAACTGGGAATCGGTGCGAATCAGCAAGCTTTCAATCTTCACCTCAATCGCCAACTTCAAACCTACAATTAGTGGATCATACTCTACTTTGTTTTTACTGGTATTAAACTCGAATATCAAAGATTGCTCCAAATTTAGTTCCCCCGGTCCTTCCAAACTCACTGCACCACTTCCTTTACCATTTGTCGAGCCATCAACGAACAAGGTCCACTGCGTACTCACTCTCTCGCCGGTGTCTAGCGTTAACTTTTCCACGAAACCTACCAGCGCTTGGGCGCTCAGTTTCCCTCTTATTAAAACAATAACATTAAGAACGAGACATTATTGTGTTATAAGAAAACAAGTTTTTCCTTGTAGGGGTTTACCTCATATAAGTTTGTATCTTTCCCTTTTTTTGTCATGATTTTTATTATCTTTTCCTTATATTGATACTATGATATTATTAAGAACTTTGGGAGAGTTTTATATTTTTGGTCAAGAAGAACGTTGGGAGAATATAAATTCAAAATTTTGATCATTATGGGCTTAGGCCCTCCACTGTATAAAAAAAATTGATTATTATATTAATCAAAGATTAGATAAAACCCAAAGTGAGGAATAGGCCCAATTTGGTAGACTGAGTATTTGCAAATAGTCCAATCTCAATGTCTATAACAACAAAAGAACTCCAATTTGCAACCCAAGTTAGCCTGCGTCCCGGCTCACTAATTGAAAATGTCTGCTGACAACTGTTCATTGTTTATTTACCAAAAAGAAACTGTTCATAGAAGCTTCAAAAAACATAGTCCTATTTAAAGTGAGGAACCGGACCCTAACTGAGTTTAACGCTTTGTTTGGTAGAAAAAAGAGAGATAGGGAAGGAAGAAGTAATGAGAAATAAAATATATTTTGAAGTTATTTGGATAAAAAATCTATGTGCACAATGGATATTCAAATATAATCTTGGCAGAGTACTAACCTTCATGAGTCCTGTTTATAAGTAACTTACTTTAATTTTGTGTTGCATTAGTTTCTTGACAAAAATACCCTTAATGAATTATTCCACATTTTTATATCTCAATAAGTAGTTAAAGTTGCATATTAATTGAATGGCTACTTGAGCTCCAAGCCTAAATTGCCAAATGGCTCCACACTCAAGGGATTATGCTTCCTCTAGAGCCTTGCGTCTGTTGGCCAAACTCGTAATCCATTAGAGGGATATTGATAAATTTACGCATGTGGGTCAGTGGACTCAAATCTTCTGTCTTTATATCATGTCCCCTAGCCTTGCCCCTCCAATCAACTTTTGCCACATCAATTAAATTGTCTACATAAGCATTTTATGACTCTAACTTTGTTATCCTAATTCCGTTCTGGCCAATATGACAAATATGAGTTCAGACTTCAGAGCATAGGAAACCGAGTGATCAAGCTAATCATGGTAGAGGAAGAGGGAACAATATTAGGTATCCAAACAAAGTTTGTATTTATGAATGTGGCAAATTAGGTTATACAGTTGAGTTTTGCGATATAAAGCAAGGATTCCCTCAGAATTTTAAGTTAAAAAATTCAAGTTCTACAAATAAAATCCTTCGTGAATCATATGAAGTAGATTTTGATGAAGTGAAGGAAATGAATGAAACCAATGCAATAAAGAGCAACAACTCCTTTAGCCTTAAATAGTATATAAGCATGGTGAATCTCATTCAACAAGCTACAAAGTGCAGTGTTGGAACAACACCAACGGTAAATCAAATTTGCTCAACTAGTGCAACATCAGTGACAGAACCTATGAATTCTATCAAGTTTACTGATAAGCCAGGTAAATCCTTAGCTTTGTCTAGTAGCAAACATCATATTGGAAATTCTAGGGTTATGGATTCAGGATCAATTGATCACATAAGTTTTTTTCTACCTATGTTCAACAGTTTTGAAAAGATTTTTCCTTTGCATCTCAAGTTACTAAATAGTGATGCCTTAATTGCACAATATGCTGGAAGCATTCACATCACTCCTTCATGAAGGTCTGGATGTGGTAAAGTAGCAATGTGGGACTTATGTGTGAATGGGTCTCTAATCAACCTTGGGTTCTGCTTCTTCAAATTTGTGTCTCTCTAAACAAACTAGTAGCTATTACCATGTATTCGTTATCTGGTACTATCTCTAAGTACTATTTAGTTAACGAAGAAGCATCTGCAGAACCATAGAAGCATAAGGATGAGACCTCTCACCATTAATTAGATTAACTGCCACTAGAGAGTCACTCTGAACAATAGTCCTCCGAATTCCACGCGCCCAAATTAATTGGAGCATGAAAAGACGCCCCATAATTCGCTCCAAAGCACATTTGAGCACCCCAAATTTCTACTAAAGCCAAAACATACCTTCCTTCAAAGTCTCTGCAAACACCTTCATTTAAAGTATAGTATATAAATCGACTAAATTAGTACCTTAAGCTCATTTGCGATACAATGAAATTACATTCCTTTTGGCCCAATATTTTGGCCCAAGAAAGAAAAAACGCATTCGGCCCAAAGCACCCAAGGTAGTCGAATTCAGACTAAAGAAAGGAAAAGGAAAATGCACCAAGTTAAGGAGGCAGCCGAATTCGACACTAGTAATTACTGCTAAACACAGGCACATGTAACACGTGCCGCATTGACCAAGTCAGATTCTCACCACGTTGGTCGAAAACGTGGCCAAGAAACGGTTGAGGCAGTTGAAGAACACGACTCCCACCACTACGCATGGAACTTCCGGAGCAAGCATCAGATCGTGGGGAATCAGACCCACTAACCCGTCCAACAAGGAAGAAAACCGCCAAGGACACGCGGGACATGGAGCTCTATAAATAGGAAAATCTAATTCGGAAAAGAGGTTCCCAACTCAAACTCTGAAAAATTCACCAGAAAGCTCTAATGTCCGCATCAATGAAACTCAAGGAGCAAGGTGTGATGATGGAGGAGTACGTTGCAGAACCAACCTTTTAGTTTTCTTGCTTTAAGCTTGTTAATTTCCAGTTCCTTTGTGTGATTTCTTGTCGAATTCTTGTAGTTTTCATGTTATTTTGATTTATGTGACTTCATGTAATTGATCCTTGCTTAATGAAATCCAGTTTTCTTTCAAACCGATCATCACTCTCGAAAAACACTAACTCACACACGACACTTTGGCAAGACGTTTTCTCAAAAGGACCCCGAATCTAAACTTCCTTTAGTCGAACTAAGAGGATATTTGTTTACCAAAAATCGCCGTAAACAAATTGGCACGCCCAGTGGGACCGTTTTTGTGAAAACTAAGTTTTACAGAAGCGTTTTGTGTGTTTATTGTATTGCATGTTACCTGGTATTTGTTACTTGCTTTACTTGTGATTTACGCGTTATATGCACCTGAGAAGTGGTAAGACTGTGAGTATGGCAAGCAATCGAGGAAGAACTTCCCCCCAAGGGTCTAACGTGGGCAATCAGGGCAGCCCCGGGGGAAGTAGTGGTAATAATAATGAAGAAGTGTCTACTGGGATGGGACCTAGCACCACTATGCCAACCCAGAACGTGGCAATTTCTGCAGTTGCAGAAATGCCTGTATCTACATCAGTGCAGGCACAACTGGTTCCAACGGTTACAAGAGGAGACATGCCTTATGGTATGCCTATATCTGTGATGCAAGGCATACAAGGCACGTATTCGACGTTCCCTGAGAATGTTCCCCCATTCAGCATACCCCCCTTTGGGGCAAATGGAACAATGTTGAACTTAGGGAGTAGTCGAGTTAGTCCTCTTGGCCCTATTCCTGGGTCTAGTTCACAAATTTATTTGTCTACAGGTATGAACACTGGTTCACTTCAAGCCATTAGGCAGCAAGTCGATGATAGTAACCATGAAATGGTTAACATGCTATCTCGTCAGATAGGCGAAATAATTAACCCTGTACTCCAAAACAATAATGCCAATAATCAGCATTTGGCACGTCAAATGGATCGCTTGGCTACGGCCCTGGGAGCACCGGTCGAAATTCAACCGGCACCAGGGGTTAACCAAATCCCATTGCCTAACCATGTCCCTGCTCCTGTGCGTTATCAAGCGCCACAACATCAAGATATGGGAGCAAACCCTTTGTTTAGGGGGAATGAGGCAGTGCAACCACCATTGAAAAATGTGTATATGGTGAACAGGGAAGAACGTGCTGATGGTGTGCTAGAAAGAATTCGACACCAAAACGCTGGGGGGCAACAAAATGTTGCTGCTGTAGTGGAACAATTGTTGAGCCAACATGGCTTCAACGTGGGTTTCGCGAATAGACCCCATTTTGTGTCGGCCTTCACAGAAGAGGTTCTCGAATCCGAACTTCCTCGAGGCTGGAAAGTCCCCAAATTCACTAAGTTCTCTGGGGATTCAGGAGAGTCCACTGTAGAACACATAGCCAGGTACCAAATCGAAGCAGGGGATTTAGCCATCAACGAAAACTTGAAAATGAAATACTTCCCAAGTTCTTTAACTAAGAACGCATTTACCTGGTTTACCACCCTCGCCCCGAGGTCAGTCCATACATGGGCCCAATTAAAAATAATTTTCCATGAGCAATTCTTTAGGGGAGAGTGCAAAGTGAGTTTGAAAGATTTGGCTAGCGTTAAAAGAAAGCCAGCAGAGTCCATTGATGATTATCTAAACAGGTTTAGGATGCTCAAATCTCGATGTTTCACTCATGTCCCTGAACACGAGCTAGTTGTCTTAGCCGCTGGTGGTCTAGAGTATTCTATTAGAAAGAAAATTGATACTCAATATATTCGAGATATGTCTCTGCTCGCAGACAGAGTAAGGCACATCGAATTACTAAAGGCCGAAAAGTCTGAGGAAAGGGCCAAAACCAATAAGTGGCCAAAGAAGGAAAAAGTAGCGTACATAGACACCGACCCAGTGTGTCAAAGTCCATGCATTTATCGAGAAGTTCCCACGGATGTCGACATAAATGATGTCAATCTGGCTGAACTCCAGCCAGGCGATCCTTATGTTTGTAAAGCATTGAAACCACATGAAAACAAACTTGGGGAAGAAAGCCCCAAGAATACCATTCCTGCAGTAAAAACTTATACTTTTGATGTGACCAAATGTGACGCAATTTATGATATACTTGTGTCTGATGGTTTGCTTGTGGTCCCTAAAGACCAAAAACTTCCTTCTCCTGAACAAAGGAAAGGGAAGAAATATTGCAAATATCACAACTTTTTTGGTCATTGGACCTCACAGTGTGTTCGTTTCAGGGATCTTGTGCAGGGGACATTGGATTCAGGAAGACTCAAGTATGATGAAAAAGCCAAAAGCCAAATGAAGATTGACTCTGATCCGTTGCAGGTAGCTGAAGCCAACTATGTGGAACCTTTCTACATTGGCATGGTCGACATTTCTGAGAAGCTAGATCTGGGCCTGACACTTGGGGAGGCAAAGGAGGAAAACATTGCTGTCGAAGAACCAGAGGTCGAGAAAGAGGTGAGCCTAGAGGAGGTTTACCCCAAGGCCGGAGAAACTCTTGTTGAGTTTTTGTCCCGGAGCAAAGATGGCGAGAAAGAAGTCATGCTGTGCCCTCGATGCAGCGCCGTTTTCGACAAGTCGGCAGCCAAAGCCTACCAAGATTCTGAAATGAAAAGGCATTACCAGAACAAAGTGCCTGTGTCTAGGAGGTTGAAATATCCCCATGAGGAGTGGGTTGAGAGAGGCCAGGAACTCGATGGCCATAAAGGCCAGAAGTCGAGGAGTAAAGACAAGACTTACGTCCCTGATGCTGGGTTTCCAAGAAATCAATGGTTCAGGCCAGCGCCTCCAAGGCCAAAACAACACCAAAAGTGGCAGAAAATCGACTTGGGCCAAGGATCCTCTTACATCAACAATTCCCGTGTGTCGCGAAGCTACTCCTATGGCTCTGGGAACTACTATGCTCCTGAGCAAATGACCAGGACTCAATTCACACGTTTTCTGAGGAAAAGGAAAGCTGAAAGGGAAAGAGGTGGCAAGTTCCGTTCATTATGGGACATAAAGCCAGAAGACAACCCTCGCAATGAACCTAGTGTGGTGTCGATTATCAATCAGCTCGACCACGCCATTAAACAAGAAGCAACTGTGCCACCAAACCCGGCCAAGGAAAAGGGGAAAGAAGCTGTCGAAGATGAGGATGAAGATATGCTCGAAGACTTCGATGACAGCGATGGAGAAGACCTCAACATCATCTGCATAGTGTCTATCTTGTCTGCTGAATTCGACAGAATATCAGAGGTTACAGAAAGTGAAGAGGATTATTATGTCGAGGAAGAACCAGACGACAACCCCTTGTGTTATTATGTGATGCAGAGAGGATCTGTCGAGGATGAGAGAGCTATTTTCCAAAGGCCAACCGAGCAGATGAAGAGCCATTTGAAACCGTTATTTGTTTGGGCCAAAGTCGAGGAGAAAGGAGTTAATAAGGTCCTTGTCGACGGAGGAGCTGCAATCAACTTGATGCCTGGGTTTATGCTCAAAAAGCTGGGTAAAACCGAAGCAGACCTAATCCCACATGATATGGTACTTTCTGATTATGAAGGAAAGACAGGTTCTTCTCTGGGGGCAATCATGCTGAATGTAACCGTAGGAACGGTAGCCCGCTCCACTTTGTTCATTGTGGTTCCTTCAAAGACCAATTACAATTTGCTGCTGGGAAGAGAATGGATTCATGGCGTGGGAGCAGTTCCCTCGACTTTGCACCAACGTATATCTATTTGGAAGGCTGATGGGGTCGTCGAAAATGTACAAGCAGATCAAAGCTACTATTTAGCAGAAACAGGCTACGTTGGTAAGAAGAATTTCGAGAAAAGTTTAGCCACAATTGCTCCTTTGGACACAGTGGCCAATCAATATTTCAATCCATATTCAGAATACTCAGTGACGTTGGACCCCATCCGGGGGCTAAACCTTAATGAAGCTTGCAAACCTGATGCCATGAGTGGATGACACAGCGATGAAGAAAAAGATGCCACTACTGAGTGGCAAACCAGTGGTAAAGATGATTAATTCGAGCATAGCTCGAATTTCGGCTTACGCAGCCGAGAACAAAATAAGAACGGCCTTAGAGGCCGCAAGAATGGCCAAAGAAATGGCTATTGATGAAGTTGACGATGTCTCAATTCTACCCGTCGAAACGACACTTCAGAATGAGGCAACAACGAATAAGGATAACATGCGTTTGGAAGAAGACGAGCAGAGTGTCGAGGAATTTGAAGATCTCTGCAATTTAAGACTGGATTGCATCTATGATGACAGCCCATTGGGTTTCGAGAAGCCACTGATCGACGTTTCCAAGAAAATGGAGGCACAGGACCCTTTGGAAGAAGTGGACTTGGGTGATGGCTCAGAAAAGAAGCAAACATACATCAGTGCTCTTATTGACCCAGAGTTAAAGGATAGGATGGTGAAATTACTCAGAGAATTCAAAGACTATTTCGCTTGGGATTATGATGAAATGGCAGGGCTTAGTCGAGAACTGGTAGAGTTGCAGTTACCCATCAAAGAAGACAAAAAACCAGTCAAGCAATTACCCAGGAGGTTCCATCCAGATGTATTGGTAAAAATCAAGGAAGAAATAGAAAGGCTCCTCAGGTGCAAATTCATCAGAACAGCTCGTTATGTGGATTGGTTAGCCAACGTGGTCCCAGTGATCAAGAAGAATGGAAAGATGAGAGTTTGTATTGACTTTCGAGATCTTAACGCTGCCACTCCAAAAGACGAGTATCACATGCCTATTGCCGAGATTATGGTGGATTCAGCTGCGGGTCACAAATACTTAAGCTTGTTGGATGGTTATTCAGGTTACAACCAAATCTTCATAGCAGAAGAGGATGTGTCGAAGACGGCTTTTCGATGTCCTGGTGCCTTGGGGACATATGAGTGGGTGGTCATGCCATTTGGGTTGAAAAACGCTGGCGCGACCTACCAAAGGGTGATTTCTTGGGATTTGTGGTGCATAAAAAGGGCATCGAGATCAACAAAAATAAAGCTAAAGCCATTCTCGACACAAGTCCTCCAACCAGCAAGAAGCAACTGCAATCACTATTAGGAAAGATTAACTTCCTGAGGAGATTCATTACCAACCTTAGTGAGAAGACCAAGTCCTTTTCCTCGCTTCTTCGACTAAAGAAGGAAGATGTGTTCCGCTGGGAAGCAGAACACCAAAAGGCATTCGATGAACTCAAAAAGTACCTGTCCAATCCACCTGTAATGGTACCACCCATCAAGGGAAGGCCAATGAAGCTGTATATTTCTGCCACAGATGAAACCATTGGAAGTATGCTGGCTCAGGAAGATGAAGATGGCAACGAAAGAGCCATATTTTACTTGAGTAGGGTGTTAAATGGCGTAGAAACTCGATACACTATGATCGAGAAATTGTGTTTATGTCTGTACTTCTCTTGTGTAAAGTTGAAATATTATATAAAGCCAATCGATGTAATGGTTTTTCTCATTATGATATAATAAAGCACATGTTATCCAAACCAATCTTGCATAGTCGAATTGGTAAATGGGCTTTGGCCCTAACCGAATATTCACTAACTTATGCCCCATTAAAAGCAATTAAGGGGCAAGCAGTTGCTGATTTTTTAGCGGATCATACTATGCCCAAAGAAATCGTAACTTACGTGGGCACACAACCTTGGAAGTTGTATTTCGACGGTTCCAGCCATAAAAATGGAACCGGGATCGGGATGTTCATCATATCCCCGCAAGGCATCCCCACTAAGTTCAAATTTAGGATCAAGGATAGTTGCTCGAACAATGAAGTTGAGTATGAGGCATTGATATCAGGCCTCGAGATCTTACTAGCTCTGGGGGCAAAGAACGTTGTCGTAAAAGGAGATTCTGAGTTGGTGATAAAGCAACTCACCAAAGAATACAAGTGCGTTAGCGAGCATCTAGCCAAATATTATGTAAAAGCAAATAATTTGTTGGCTAAATTCAACGAGGTTGGAATAGGTCATGTCCCTAGAATGGAGAACCAAGAAGCCAATGAATTGGCGCAGATTGCTTCTGGGTATATGGTAGATAAACTAAAGCTGACAGAGCTAATTAAGATCAAGGAAAAGCTGAGCCCTTCGGATCTCGACATTATGTTTATTGATAATCTAACCTCCAACGATTGGAGAAAGCCAATTGTCGAGTACCTCCAGAACCCAGTAGGGTCAACTGATAGAAAAGTTAAGTACAGGTCTCTAAGTTACACCATTTTAGGCAACGAGTTGTTTAAAAAGAACGTCGACGACACATTGTTGAAATGCTTAAGCAAGGACGACGCATTTATAGCTGTATCAGCTGCTCATGACAGCCTGTGTGGTGCTCATCAAGCAGGGGCGAAAATGAAATGGATTCTATTTAGGCAAGGTTTGTATTGGCCAACTATCATGAAGGATTGCAGTGAGTATGCAAAAGGTTGTCAAGATTGTCAAAAACATTCAGGAATCCAGCACGTACCAGCCAGCGAATTGCACTCTATTATCAAGCCATGGCCTTTTCGGGGGTGGGCAATAGACTTAATTGGCGAAATTCACCCAGCCTCATCAAGACAGCACAAATATATCATTGTGGCAGTCGATTATTTCACTAAATGGGTCGAAGCTATTCCATTACAGAACGTAACACAGGAAACGGTAATCGAGTTTATACAAAACCATATTGTGTATCGATTTGGATTACCAGAGTCAATTACGACGGACCAAGGCACAGTGTTTGTGGGACGCAAAGTGGCAGCTTTTGCAGAATCCTGGGGGATCAAACTCTTAACCTCGACCCCTTACTACGCTCAGGCAAACGGCCAAGTAGAGGCGGCTAATAAAATTCTAATAAGCTTAATCAAAAAGCATGTGGGTCGAAAACCAAAAAGTTGGCATGAATCTGTAAGCCAAGTCTTGTGGGCTTACAGGAATTCACCAAGGGAAGCGACTGGAACAACGCCTTTTCGACTGGCCTATGGCCAAGAAGCCGTGCTGCCCGCAGAAGTATATTTGCAATCGTGTCGAATTCAAAGACAAGAGGAAATCCCAAGTGAAGTTTACTGGAATATGATGCTAGATGAAGTGGTTAACCTCGACGAAGAAAGGCTCTTGGCACTGGACGTTTTAACAAGGCAAAAGGATCGCATAGCTAAAGCATACAACAAAAAGGTTAAAAATCGATCTTTTGTTACAGGTGATTATGTGTGGAAAGTTATCCTCCCAATGGATAAAAGAGATAAAGCTGACGGGAAATGGACCCCCAATTGGGAAGGGCCATTTACAATCGAGAAGACGTTACCTAATAACGCTTACGTGATTAAGGAATTGAGCAATCAACGTCAAAGTGTTACGATAAATGGCAAGTATTTAAAAGCATATAAGCCAATGTTGCACGAAATTAAAATCGAATGAAACACAAGCATTGAAATTGCCAAATCACATTCATTGATCGGAAAATTACAGGTATGGCAGAATACAAATAAAACTAGAAGCCTAAAAAGGAAAAATGGCTCTGTATCCGTCATATCTAGCTTGCATGGGTGCTAATCGATCCACCAGCGCCACCATCTGGCCCTCAAGTCGAGCCTTCTTTTGACGAGCAACCAGGTCTTCATGGGAGGCTGTAGATATCTCGACGGCTAATCGAACGAGACCTTCTGGATCTTGTTGATCGAAAGAGGCCTGGAGAGAATCGAATTTCTCCCTCCACTCATCTATTTGGTGTTCTTGAAAGAACACCATTACTGAAAGCTCCCGGAACTCTTCAAATAGAGGCTTGGCTTCCAAGAGAAGCCCCTGGAATTCCTGAAGAGGAATTCTGACGCGCGCGATGATTGGCCTATGAAGCAGTTGATCAATGAGCCCTAAAAGCTCATCAAGGCCGGCAGAGGAGTCATACAGGTTCTGGAAAACGTCATCCTGGAAAGCCAGGTCCCTGATACGACGAAGAATGATGCTGCTATCCATGGTTAAGAGTGAAAGGTTCTTAGATTGCAGGAAAAGATGAGAATGGAAGGAAGAGGAGTTACTGGTGAAAGACGAGTAAAAAACAGCCCCATTTATAATAGGGATATAGCAAACAGTCGCATTAATGCAAGCATGCAGTTACCAAAGCGTCAGCCAAACACGGAAAGCCACGTCAGCCACCACCACAAGTGGAGGAAGTTCTTAAGTCGTTAAACAAGAACGTGATAAAAAGCGTTATAAAGTATCGTGGTTTCCAAGGAAACTTAGAAGATGAAAGGTTGCCAAGTTAAATGGTGTGAAACTCGGCAATGCGATGCAGGAAGTAACGTAATAAAGACTGAATCGACAATAAAATGCAAATCGAGAAATAAAGCATGTCGAGCATTGCCAATACAAATTCATTCATTAATCAGAAGTCGAACAGAGATACAGGAATGATTGTTACAAAATTGGCAACAAAGGCCACAATAGATCCATGGCCATTACAATAAAACAACAACTATGAAGCCTAAATCCTCGACTTGAAGGCTTCAAGCTGAACCCCGGCAGCAGCAATCCTAGAATCCAAGCTTTGCTTCACGCGCCGCTCCGCTGCAACCTCTTTAGAAAGCTGAGATGTCGATAACATCACATTTGTGCACTCGGCAGCCAGAGTATTCAGCCGGGAATTCACAGCTGGGCCTTCATCAATCAGCATCGCCTTCTGCTTCTCGAGCCTTGCCACCTCCCTTTGAAGCTCGTCCAGTCGAGCATCAACACTTGACAACTCATCTGCTATAAGAGCTTTCCTAGCAGTCAGCTTCAGAATTTCATCCTTCGAAGGCAAGAGTCCATTGGTGTTGGAAGCCACTTGTGCCTGCTTAGTCCCAATGAGTTGTTCCACCGCAATGGCTTTGTCAAGTGTGGCCAAGATATCGACCAAGAGAGTCTGAAGCTCAACGAGAGCATCTGCTCGAATTTGGTCAAGTCGTTGGCCCAATAGGAAGGCAAGCAGCTCTTTAACCTCCTGGCCTAATCGAGGGTTAGCTCGAACCCCGTCGACAAAGCCCGCATCGAAAACCAGCCCTTTTAACTTGACCAAAGCCTCCTCAATCCGGCTATCATCAACCACTCCACCAGACTGAGCAGTCTCAGTAGTTTCAGCTTGGCGTGGCGGAGACTCGAGATCCAGAGTACCATCAAAGAAGCTTTGGAAAATGGAAAGAGGATCCTCGACTAAAAGAGCACTGAGCCTCTCACCAGAAGTATGAGAAGAGGCGGCCGTCTTAGAAGAAGCTGAGCCTCCCTTAGCATGAGGAGAAAGCAAAGCGACTTTGGCACCTGGTTGAAGTAGCTGAGGAGAAGATTGAGGCTGTTGGGAAGAAGTTTGAAGCTGTCGAGGAGAAGGTTCAGAATGAGTGGAGGCCAGAATATCAGCCTTGGGTGGGGGCATCACACCAATCACTTGGTCAGGCTGAATGATTGGACCCTCACTACCCTGCACCTCATCATGTGGTACATTTTCTTCACGAGCAGGGGAAGGCATGTTCTGCATATCCTGCGGAGGAAAATTAGAAAGGTTATCTCGACATTCTTTGGTATAATAGGGTTCACAACCAGGATGTTGCCAAGCAATTGGTTTCGAGTTAAAATAGAATGTCAGTTTGTCCCACACAGGGTCTGACTCGGTAGAGTCTAAACTCGAGCTAGAGGACTCTAAACTGCTCGAAGAGCTAGATAGGATAACTGGTGGGGGTTTAGAAGAAAACCACGTGGCTCGAGGTACAACCATTTTAGACATGCCAACCCTCTGAAGAATAAAAGTAAAAATGATTGAGAAAGAGGAAAAGAAAGCGAATTGAGACGAGATGTGAATTAATGATTCACCTTAGGGCCAGATTCTCTGAGGGGACTGGAACTGGTTGAACTCTTGGAATGGTGGGAAGAGGAGCTGCCAGATTTACGACTAGACCTTTTCCCGGAGGTCTTCTTGGCCTGAGCCATCTCGACACGAATTGGTGCAGTACCTTGAAGCAGAGGGCTGGAAGCTTGCTGATCAACACCTTGATCACCACCTTGCTGCATTTCTTCACGCTGGCTGGCTGACTTAGCCGGGGAAGGATTTCCCACAGTAGGTTCACCAGCACCCTTAGCCCTTTTTTGGCTTGTAGAAGTGGTAGGGGTGGCCCCTCTCTTTCGACTCTGAAACAAAAGACAAATGATCACAAAGACGAAATAAAGGTCAAGGGTTCACAGGTTTCAGTATTACCTTAGGCATCTTGAGCTTATCAACCAAGGCAACATCATCATCATCATCCTCCACTTCGACAGTCGCAGAAACCACCCGAGGAGAAGCCTGAGGGGTCGGTCGAGGAATTGGTTCAGCTACAAAAGGAAAACAAAGGAAAATTAAGCCATAAATATCGCAAAGATGCCAGGTCGAAATGATTACCTTGACCAATAAGCGTTCTTATCGATATGTGGTTGAAGATTTCGACCGGCACATGGAGAGGGTAATTCCATAGGTAACGCTTGGTCCAGGTCACCCGCTTCCGAGGGGGCAGTGCACTGTGGTAAAAGTTTTTGATACTTACATGATCAACCCACTTAGGAAGCACCACCGGAAAAGCCAAAGCATACTTACAAGTAGGCAGTGGTGGGAACCTAAAGCCTGTTTTTCGAATAATAAAAGAAAGACCATCCTCATCAGAGGGAAGGCTCAATCGGGTTTTCTTGGCTTTAGCTTCCCACATTCGCCTTAGAACTTGGGCTGCTTTGGCAACCGTTTCCTGAAGTCGAGGACCCGGAAAGTATACTACACCGAAGAATTGTTGAAAAGCGTTGATCTCAGATGTATCCATACCTTTGGTTTTCTTTGGGGCCTGCCTCTGCAAAAGAAAAATATTTGTTATGCGCTGGAAGCAACCTTCAATTGGCGTCGAAATATCGTGCCAATAAGCAGACCACCACGTCTTAAACGCCTGAGTGACGTAAAAGGATGGAGTAAAATTGAAAGGACTAAGGCCAAGCAGCTCCTCCTCATTGTAATAGCTAATGGTAGTGTCGAAAGCACTACGCTTGGTGATGGTACCAGGATAGAGGATGAGGGATTTGTCGAACAAGGTATTGGGCAAATCTTGGCTCAGCCCAAATTGTCGAGACACAAGCTGAGGATTGTAACCGCAAAGAGTGAAATCATTACTGGCAAAGTTGATGGTCAACACCCTGGGAGATAATATAGTCTGCCAAAGCTCGACTTGGTGCTGAGAAAGGTTCTCCGAACCAGGAAGATTAGGGTATGAATTCCTTAGCCACCGAGGGCCATAAGAAGGTTTGTGATACGGCGCAAAGCTCGAGCGGAAACGTTTCAGCTCGAAAAACATGGTGAAATACTTCTTAAAGTCAAGCTCGAACGTGGAGGCATCATAAGGAGGAGTAAGGGCTTCAAGCCTGAAAGCATCGATCCTTGTGCTAGACACCACAGGAGGAGGGTTCTTGGCTGGAAGAAATGGTTCGAAAACCGCATTCATCCAAAGCTGAAGGAGCCAGAAAGGACCAGCTGCATTCAAAGACGCAACCTTAGGATCTCGAATATCAGCTATCGCTTCATTGATCATTTGGTAGAGATTGTCGAGCACGAGCCTGGCCATGGCGATAATTCGACCCTCATGTAACATGTTGGCTAAAGGAAGGAGTTTAGCCGGAATCCTCAAGGATTTGGTGCAGAACACATAAGCAGAAAGCCAATACAGCAGAAACGCGACATGCTCAGCATCGGAGACTTCACCATTCTCGACATAGTGATCTTTAATAAACTTACTAAAAGCAATAGTATCTGTCGGAATGGCAATAGGATTGGTGGGAGCAGCAGAAGAATGGTAATCATCACCCACCACCCAAAGGCCAGTAATTGCAGCAACATCAAGAAGAGTGGGAGAAAGCATCCCAAAGGGGACATGAAAGCTATTGGTAGACCGCTCCCAAAAGAAAAGAGAACTCAGAAGCATAGCAGGGTTGTAAGTAATCGGCGACCTCGACAACTGAATGAGGTCGAAAATTTCAGTGACTTTCCAATGCCCAGACTTACTGGCCTCCACCCTGTCGAGCCATTTCAGATAGGCTCCTTCACCAGCAGTTGGGTTAGGAGGCGCAGACCTGAAAGTCCTTTTGGGATCTTTCAGAAAAGGGAAGCGGTAAGAGGGTTGAAATGCAAGAATAAGCTCATCCCCACAAATGCTGGGGTGAAAATGCTCGTAACCCTCAGGGAGACTGTTAGGCCTGCCCTTCTTTGCCTTCTTCAAAGGGCCTAAAATGGCACGTAAATTGCCATTTACAGAAATAGGAATAAATACCTGGGATTTCCAGATAGTCCGTTTCTCCACTTCATACGGCGGGTCTGGAATAGGAGTGCGTTTGGCCTCATTCATCTCACATGCAGCGGCCAAAGGGATGACGTTGTTAGAACTAGAAGCCATAGAAATGTTCAGAGAATACACCAGGAAAGCAGAAACCAAACGATTGAAGATGGTCACAAGCAGAATCAGGCAAAAGCTTGAGTGTTTGAAAGCTTGAGTGTTTGAAAAACGGTAAAGCCAGAGGGCCAACAATGGCGTATTTATAGGCAAATGAAGGGTCGGACGCGAAGCTACATTATAAGATGGTGCATAAAATTTTTTGAAATCCAACGTTTATTTTATTATATAACTGCAAACCCTAACATAAAGGCTAGAAAAGGGCCATGATTACCCTAGAATAGAGACGGCAGACGACAGATGAAGTCAGACGTCAAGGCTTCTGATTGGAGCAAAAGTCAAACGATAGGATCTCTGATGGGACTTGAAATCAGAAAGTGAAAAGTCGCGAACAGCCGTCAAGCTCCATCGAAATGCACGAGCAAAAAATGCTTGATCCCTCCAAGGTCTGGTAGTCGAGAATCAACATTTTTGGGGGGCATCTGTTGGCCCAATATTTTGGCCGAAGAAAGAAAAAACGCATTCGGCCCAAAGCACCCAAGGTAGTCGAATTCAGACTAAAGAAAGGAAAAGGAAAATGCACCAAGTTAAGGAGGCAGCCGAATTCGACACTAGTAATTACTGCTAAACACAGGCACATGTAACACGTGCCGCATTGACCAAGTCAGATTCTCACCACGTTGGTCGAAAACGTGGCCAAGAAACGGTTGAGGCAGTTGAAGAACACGACTCTCACCATTACGCATGGAACTTCCGGAGCAAGCATCAGATCGTGGGGAATCAGACCCACTAACCCGTCCAACAAGGAAGAAAACCGCCAAGGACACGCGGGACATAGAGCTCTATAAATAGGAAAATCTAATTCGGAAAAGAGGTTCCCAACTCAAACTCTGAAAAATTCACCAGAAAGCTCTAATGTTCGCATCAATGAGACTCAAGGAGCAAGGTGTGATGATGGAGGAGTACGTTGCAGAACCAACCTTTTAGTTTTCTTGCTTTAAGCTTGTTAATTTCCAGTTCCTTTGTGTGATTTCTTGTCGAATTCTTGTAGTTTTCATGTTATTTTGATTTATGTGACTTCATGTAATTGATCCTTGCTTAATAAAATCCAGTTTTCTTTCAAACCGATCATCACTGTCGAAAAACACTAACTCACACACGACACTTTGGCAAGACGTTTTCTCAAAAGGACCCCGAATCTAAACTTCCTTTAGTCGAACTAAGAGGATATTTGTTTACCAAAAATCGCCGTAAACAATTCTTCAATCTTATTTATAGCTATTAAAATTACATACCATAAATCATATTAAATTCCTTAAGTAATTTTTCATTAAATATATTTGAACTGAAATTGTAGGGCTTTACCCTAAAGGGAGCCCTTCCAGAAATTCTCGAAGACTTAGGACAAGCCCAAGTCTAAGAGGGGGTTTGGAAATAGTTTTCAACCAGCAATAGACGCGCCTCGGTTAGAACCTCATAAGCTGCGTCATTGCCCCAAGCGCAAAGATGCTTTTCACAATCAGTGGATGCTGCATTATATAAGAGCTTCCATCACTTTGGTTTGTTTCTTTTGTCAATGTGGGACTTCATCCAATACAAAACAAAGGTTTATTTTTTCAACTAATGTGGGACTTCAAATGATAGTTCTGTTGAAGCTTTAGCTGGCCTCTGAATAGCACAGTAGTGTGGCTTTGATATCTTAAGTATATTATGAGACTTTTGAAGTATCCAACTACAGCTACTACAAAAATTAAACTCATTCACAAACTATGAAATTGAGAGAACCATCCTTGATACTAGAGCATTGACTACCCAGTACCCACTAAATAAGAAAGCGAGAAAATATTACCGTTTAAGTGAATGAAAGGTTACAGTGATGCTACACAGTCAGATATTACCTTTGCTATTCAACAACTCAGCCAGTACATGGCTCAGCCCACCATGAATCAAAGGTTATAGTGATGCTAATTGGAGAGGATGGCCACACACAATGAGATCTATTGCAAGGTTTTGCTTCTATTTGGGAATTTTTTTAATTTCTTGGACATCCAAGAAACAGCCAATTGTAGCTCAATCATCCTTAGAAACAGAATATCGTGCTATTGCCACTACCACCTGTGAGCTTTAATGGTTATCCTTTCTCCTCCATGATCTTCACACCACTTCCTGTTGTTCTATATTGTGATAGCCAAAGTCCAATTCATATAGCCACAATTCTTGTTTTTCATAAGAGAACAAAGCGTTAGATATCGGTTGTCATGTCGTAAGAGTGTGTTCAATCTGGCTTGATGCGTTTACTTCCTTTATCTACACATGATCAGTTGGCGGATGTATTTACTAAGCTAAGCTGGGCTTGGTGGATATCTACCAACCTCCAGCTTGTGGGAGGGTCTTACAAGCTATTGCAGTACTAATTCATGTGCAAGTTAGATAGGAGATTGTAGTTGTTTAGTTAGAAGATTAAGTTTTTGTTACAGTATTAATCTTCTACTAAGCTAGTAGTATACAATAACAAGTGTGTATATATATATATATAGACTATTGTACATTACTCACGGATGAAAAATCAGTTTTCAGTTCCCTTTATTCCTATCTTCTTCTCAATTACACTACTGTGTTTTTTTTCCCTTTGAGTTTTTCTACTAATGTATGTTAAACGCCTCTATAGATGACCTTTCCGCAGAGGATTTACGCAAAAGAAACCAAACAAGGAAATTCTGCTTCTCCACCCTCTAAGTCCTAAGACAAACATTATACTGAACTGTATATATACATTAGTCTCTCATTACAATGTATAATCACAGGGATCAACAATTTCTTGAGTTCATTCCATCACAGCAGAACAAAAGAAAACTCGTACAAATAGACAACTAGTATATAATATGAAACGGCGAAATATATTCACATGGAGCTGCGGGTACAGAGAATGTAACCAGAGATGAGTGAGCTCATGGCAAAGGCAGCAAAAGCAAGGAAGGACATCCCAACTGAAACAGTGGCCATCTCTGTGAACTCGTCTTTCCCCCAATTTGATTGCCAATCGTCGACCCGTGTGGCTGCAGAGGATGATGCTGATATCAAAAGATATGCCAGAACCTGCTCAGCAATTTGCCATAAAAATGTTACAATTCTGAATGAAATATAGAGTTCTTGCTCTAGTGCAAACTGCAAAATCTCTATAACATTAACACACAAGACAACCAGAGTATAAAAATGAATTCACTGTAATGCAAATCATAGTAATGCTTATTGATTAATTTGGGAGTAAAAAAGCCCCTTAGCAACAGGTGCTGCAAGACTCACATGGACCACAATATGCCCCCACTTTCTGACAGAAAATAACTAAATGCATAGGAATTGAGTCATATGTGAGACTTGCCTGATCCATGAAGAAATCAAAGTGGTACCGAAGGTGGTGGCTGATTATGTGTTTCCCTGTGACTAGCTGACATGCCAGATCACATGCTTGTAATCCTGAGTGTGCAAATCCTATCACATTCATACATAAACAATACCTGCCACAAAATGATTTTGTAGCAAATAAGTTGCACATTTTACTGGTAATAATCATCATGACTTTCCTATATGATATCTAATTATCTATGGATCAAAATCATCTATACCCTAATCCTGTCTTCCACCAATGGAATTGTGCCATGTCTATTATGTATCATGATTTTTTAACATACCCATGTAACTAATATTGCCGTAAATCGTAATGATACTCAGACATACAAACACTGCAAATACCCATCAGACATCTCATTCTTTCTTTTTATTACTTATTTTCTCATTTTAGGTTTCAGTTGGATTATCCGTCTGCACTATGCAAATCTCTACACATAATTTTCCTTAATATTGATATTTAAATAAATAATTTTTTAATTATCAATTTTTTAAAATTTTCTTAAGATACCAATTGAAAGAACTCATGATATATACACTTTTTTGGAAAACAAATGATGGGTTTATTACACTGTTAAGGCACCAATAAAATGAGATTTATAAATTAGCTAGAAATCTTAATAAAAATGAGAATTATAAATTAAGAAAATTACATAAAAATTAAACATCATAAATTAAAATTAAAATTGAAAAAACAAAATCTATAAATTTTGGGTATAATATACCTGTACTCTTTGTAACGATCATAGGAATCGCCACTCCAACCTTGAGTCCGATCCGCAGCCATAACCGAAAACGAAATCAGACACACCGCCACCTCGCTCAGCCGAAACCCTAGCGCCACCTTCCTCACCACTTCCTCCGCCTTCCACCCCGCCGGAGCCGATCTCGATCTCCGCTCTCCCACCTTCGTCGCCGGCCGCTGGGGCTCCTCCCTCGTCGTCGTCGGGTTGAACACAGTCACCGCCGCCGATGCCGCGTTCTCCGGCGGCTTCTGGCGCTCCGAAGCTTTCCCGGGACCGGGAGCGGACTTTTTGACTGGCACCACCGCCAACGAATTGTCGACCCACACTCCCGGTGAGTTCTGAGGTGACCGATACTCTGGCGACTCGGTCGATTCGGGTACCCATAGAGTCGGAGAGGAAAAATGGTGCGGCGATTCGAACTGAGTCGATGACTCGGAGCCTCTTGATAACGATTTCTTCATGGAATTGGAAGCAGTGTTTGGATGAGTGTTCATTTTTGAGTTTTGTCTGTTTAAGTCCTCTTTGCTTTTCGCGGGCTTTAATAGGAAGAGAAATGAAGAATGAGAAAAATTGAAAAAGTTAAAGTTGTGTTTGGGTGGTGGGAAAAGGAAACAAAAGTGAAAAGTAAAAGAGGATTATTATAGGCTATAGTTTTTTTAGGATAATTATATCTTCACACCTCAAAAGGTGGAAGAAGAGAGAGATAAGAAGAAAGGAGAGAGAAAGTAAAAATGTAATATGTGATTTGATTGATAAAGAAGAGAGAAATAAATAGAATATAGGTGAAAAAAAAGTGAATAGGTGTGTATATATCATAACTCGTTTTTTGATTGTGTGTGTTTTTTGATTTTTTATGTGTTAGAGCATGCCACGTTGAATCTTTCACATTCCTACCTCACTTTTATCACATAGTAATTTGTTTGAAGGATCCACTTACTTTTTAGATCTTTAATCATCTACCATTACTATAATCACCATATTCATAGATAAGTACAATGATTAATCATTAATTAAAAAATTATGGGTAGGATGACATTGATGAAAAATGTTGGGTAGCATACTCAATAAGTGTAGACATTCGGAGTAAAAAAAGAAGATAAAGAGGAGTTAAGAAATAATTATAGGTAGGATGAAAAGTTTATAAAAAATATTAGATAGACATATAATAAGTGTCGACATCCGAGTGAGAAAATTTTTATATTAAAAGCTTAACAAGTAAGATAAATTTTATATCAACATTATTATATCATACAGTTAATATATTCTTTTGCTAAAAATCTTGTGAAATGATGTTCAATCCAAATTATCTTGTGTTGCGATTCATTATTTTAATTTAAAAATTATCTGCCAAAATTCTGTCTTAAAAGTGATTTAGTTATAACGACTCTAATATTATGTGTCATGCATAAAACTTATCAGAAATTTATAAATCATGTTATTTATTTTTTAATTTTAATTTAAAAATTGAATACCGTTGACACTTATGCAAGTAACGTGCACTTAATTTAAAATAAAAAAGTGAACCATAACTCTTATAAATTGAAATAAAAGTCTGATTACATTACACTTAATTAATATCCAAGAAAAATGGGTTCGCTTTCAAAAAAAAAAGGTTTTACTAATTTATTTTAATAGTCATCACTTTATGTATGTGTTTACTTTTATAGTTTTGAGAAACCAAAATTACAATTCACTATATAAGTGAGGGTTTTTTTGCCTATAAAAAAAACTATATAAGTGAGGGTTTACATTAAACACCAGTATAATTCAAGCACACCCAGAATGATCTTTATCAATTACTTTACAAACTTACTTAACACATGTACAATTAATTATATAAATAAAATCAATTTTGAAAAAAAGTTCTATGAGTAGTTTCTGAGGCTTTTTATTTCTGAATGGCGTGAAAAAAAAAAAACATTAATTTGAAAAAGGGAGTGAAAAAAAAATTAGCTGTCTGGGGTAGTTTCTGGTTCGCCATGGTGGCTAGTGCATGCCCTCCCCTCTGTTCCCTTGTCTCCCATCATGTCAACTTGTCAGCCATTCGTAAGAATATATTCGAATCCTTGTCTTTGTTCACGGTCAGATCTGCAGGTGCATTGGGAAGGAGAGGAATCTGGCATTCGCGAGAATCAAACCGAATGCCAGACTGAAAAAGCAAGATTCCATGTCATAATTTGTCTCAAACACTGAAAAAGCACTTGAATATATTTGTCCTATTACCATTCGCAAGGATTCTTTCGAATGCTATAAAGTATAAGTCAGAAACTACCCTAGACAGCTAAATATTTTTTTTTTCATCCCCTTTTTCCAATTAATATTATTTATCACATTATTCAGAAAAAAGCCAGTTTCTGAATATCAAAATTAATTTTAAGAAATCGAAGTTGATCAAATACTTTTAGAGTTTTTCCTTACATTTTTTGTACCACACAGGCCTTACTTACTTTAATAAGTAAAAATATTGTGAATGATTTGATACTTAATGCCTAATATAACACCTTACTTTTTCAATGCTCAATTATAAGCTGTTGGAGTCTTTTTTTTAAAAGTTGCTGAGGTTTAAATAAACGAAAAATAAATAAATAAAGTAGGTTCAATTACCTAAACAAGCTTTTTCAGCAAAGGTGTCTGATTGATTTCGAGAGTGGGCTACCTTTAGTGCGATATAGACACAAAGTTCTTCAGTCTTTACTTTAGTTTCATCCTGCGCGTTTTAGATCAATTTATTCATTAAAAAACACCTACCAAAGGCAACATGCTAAATGGCATTGCTTTCTCACAGGACTCTTAACAACAAAACCACTATAAGTATATACATAACCTTTAGGCAACTTTTAAGATGTCGTTTCCTTAACCATATTCATTCTGCATGATGGGGATTGGGGGCATAAGCATAAAACTCAAGATAGTTTCATGGTGTTCGGCTATGAATTATGCCTCGTTTGAAAGAGCTTATTTTTTTAGCACAACCGTTTATGAAACTGTTTGAGAGCTTATATAAATAAATTTTGGCATTGCTATAAGTTGTTGAATTTGTTTCCATAAGCTATTCAGATTTATTGATGAATAAGAGTTTATGCTTTTCCGTAACATAATTTTAGCTTATTTCAATAAGCTTCTCAAATGAGTTTATGAATAAGCGTTTAACTAAGCTTTTTACCCCAAACACACCCTAAGATCATATGTTCCTGTTTTGTGTCCCCTGTCCTACTAGAAAACTTGTGCCAGGTCAAGTAAAGAATGCATGGATATATCAGTTATAACCCTCCATGAATGGCTTTTGAATAATAGAGAATACCAAAGGGCATTAGTTTTAACACCCCTCTTATTAATTCCACACCCTCTTTTATTTTTTAAATTCCTTTAATACCCTCTCTTATAAAGAGATAATCAAAGTGTGATAGTATTTTCACACCTACTAACTGTGAAACGCTTAAAACGAAAGGAAGAAGATAAAGAGAGAATGAACATACTCGATTCACACAATTGTGTTTCACACTCAAGAGTGTGAAACACAATTCTGTTTCACACTCATGATCAGGAGTGTGAATGGACCAACTGTTGAGAATTTTATTTTCAATTTTAAATTTTTTGTTTCTTTAGAATTAGATTTCACACTCAAGTGTGTGAAACATTTTCAAATTTCACACTCAAGAGTGTGAGTTATTGAACTGTTAATAATTTTATTTTTAAAAATAGTTTTTTTGTTTTTTTATATTTTCATTTCACACTCAGGAGTGTGAAAGAACCAACTGTTAAGAATTTTATTTTTAATTTTAAATATTTCGTTTTTTTATAATTAAATTTCACACTCAAGTGTGTGAAACATTTTCAAATTTCATACTCAAGAGTGTGAGTTATTAAATTGTTAATAATTTTATTTTTAAAAATAGTTTTTGGTTTTTTTATATTTTCATTTCACATTCAAGAGTGTGAAATATTTTCAAATTTCACCCTCAAAAGTGTGAAGGAACCAACTGTTAAGAATTTTATTTTTAATTTTAAAAATTTCATTTTTTTTTATAATTAATTTCACATTCAAGAGTGCGAAAAAGACAAGCTTACACCCTAATGTCAAACTTTTCCTTGTATGGTTTGAATTTACCACTCTGCTCACACCCTAATGTCAAACTTTCCTTCCCGTGCAAGGTTCCATAGTCAGACCTTATCATAACAACAACAAAGTCATTGTCCTTCCCCACCAACCGAGCCCAATCAAAGACTTTCATGCCGATTTTGGAATTTCTACAAACAACAAACACGGTTAGCTTATTATTTAATAAAGTCAATCAATTGTATATATCATATTAAGCACATGAGATATGTGAATCTTATCGGTGGTGAAGGTTTTCTGTACAATCTACCATAACAATATGAGATAATGCATTCATGTCATCTATTGCATTCATTAAATCTTCATCCTCCTTCAATATGTGACCCCATTCTTTCATATCATCCACTTCATTATCTACTTTTTTCACATGATCAACCTTGATATGATTCCCTTCAGCCACATTATCGACTTTCTCAATGAGCACATGAGACATGATTAGCTATCCTGAAATGGAAAAGAGTAAGAATAAAAAAGAAAAATTCACAAACAAGTAAATTTCACACTTTTGAGTGTGAACGGAACAACTATTTCCCCCTCCATAGTGTGAACTACAAACCAAATTCACACTCTAAAGTGTGAAATACAAACAACAGTGATAAAATGAAATTTTCACACTTACTTGAGTGTGAAAATGTTTCACATTTTCTAAGTGTGAAACACTTAAAACGAAAGGAAAAAGATGAAGAGGGAATGAACATACCTCGGTTCACACTTACAAAGTATGAAATGTTTTCACATATATTAAGTGTGAAAAATAGCAACGAAGAAAACTATGAGATTAGAGTAAAAGTGAAGGGTGGTGTGACAAACAAAGATGAGGGTAGTGATAAGGTAGGAAAAGGGATATGTTTGGAATGAAATTAAATTTTAAGGGTATTTGAGACATTTTGGTGCATAAAGGAGGGTGGATGATTAATTGAGGGGGGTGTTAAAACTAATGCCCTATAAAACTAATACCAAACAGAAACATAAGACTTCAGTTCCCTATAAAACTCTCTTCTATTATAATGTAAGTTATGTAACTATTAGGCTTCAAGTGTAAATTAGGGATAATTTTATCTGTGCAGAAATTTGTAATATTGTTCTCTTCTGTTTTCTTTGATTCCACTATTTTCAAAGAAACTAAAGTGTACCATTCCACGAGCATTATGTTCCATTCCATTTTGACAATATAAAAAACATGGAACATAAGTTCTATGTCCTGTTTGACCAAATGCTACCTTAGTAGACAAAATACACATGCCTGTAGCTTTTATTACAACACTTAATTATCAATGGCTTCCTTTCATGTAGGCAGACAACCTGAGCCGAACCACAAACAAGAAAGGAGGAACACAGCCATAACCCATATTGCACATACAAAGATCCCTCAAGGTCCTTCTAGAGTTCCTATCTCACTATTTTGTCAGTCAGCAAAATTTATATACACAAGATGACATAGCAAAGAGATTGGGTAATGGAACAACAAAAAAGAACTCGTGATAGGAGTCAGAGGCTGAAAAAATTACAAGTGCTCGTGTGTTGGGTAACAAGCCCAATAGAAAAGGTAGCAGCATACTACTCCTGTCACCAGTGTCAGATTCCTTCATGTTCCACCCCACATCAGAGAAGGTATATAATTATACAGGATAAGGGCAATGTGGCTCACTCAGGTAGTTTCAACCGGTTGAACAGCACAAGAAAACTTTGCTCAGGTACAGCATAAAGGAAACCAAGATCTGCACCTTTCAAGTATTGTCCCATGCCCTAAATATGACAACATCAGAACATAAAAGTGTCTAACAGAAATTGTACCAAAAATAGACTATTAATTGAAACCACTAACCATGCTTGTACATTGAAATATATATATATATATATATATGTGTGTGTGTGTGTGTGTTTAACACATCTGTCTAATAATTTACCCTGCCATTGAGTTGGAGCAATTCTCCGTCAACCCATTTTGGACTTTGAAAACCAAGATCTGCTATTCGTCCCTGGCCTTTATAACTTGCAACCTGTTGGTAAACGAGTGCAGTATTTAAGATCAGTTACATTTTCCAAACAATCCAAAGTCAACAGAATGACCCCTCAAAAAAGAAAACTCAGGCAAAGAAGAAAAGATGCATACCAATAAAAACATATATAAGTCTCAGGAACATCATCAAGTGCATATAAAATTATCCGCAATCAACTAGGAGGAGATTGAACAAAAAGCTTGGTTATTTGCTGCAACCAATTCTATTAATGTATTATGTGATATTACTCTTAATAATTGTCACAATCTAACTATTCCAAGAGTTTGAACTATTAGATAAAGATACATAAATGATTTTTATATTAAATCTCTAACAGCCCCCCTCCCCCCCCCCAAAAACAAAATCCCTTCACGCTTAAAGCATGGACTTAAAAAGGTTCACTTATGCGAAAATCCAATCTTTTTGTTAAAAAAATGAAGGTGAAAATATTCAAATTGTAAACTATTTGGTTATAGAAACTTTGATATCACGTTATGAACCAACTATTCTAAAAGCTTAAACTAGTAAGTCAGTATACACAAAAGGTTATATTATAATATTACCTATAAGTATCGAGTGCCAATGAAATAGTCAAATAGCGTTATTTAAAACTACAATAATGAGAAGCAATTCAACTCTCTCACATTTAAAGTTCATATTTATTTGAATACTAAAGAACATTAAGCGGGACAGTAGGTGCAGGGTTATAACATATAAGAATAAGATTGTCTGAAACAAGTCCACAGGTGCAGGTGCTGGAGTGAAAATTGCAAATAAGAATGCACCCTACAAAAATGTACATATCCTACACATACACACACGAGAGAAAAAATTACCACTCCTAATTCATCAGGGAACATCCCACGGTTGGCGTTGCGGTTGACTCTACCAATTTTAGCCCGGAATGTCACCTATGCACAAAAGAAAAAGAAAATTGCTTGCCTATCAGAATCACACAAAAAACTTGATAGAAGTACATAATACAATATGACAACAATGATCAGGATATACAAATTTTATAAACCTGGCCAGCAGGAACATTAGGATCCCCAGTCAACTTCACTGCCTCTACATATTCAAAGAATTCCACATCTTTAGGGTTGTTTTCGTTGTCTACATCATTCCAATGTCCAAATTTTCTCTTCAATTGCACTATTTCAATGCCATGAGGACCAAATGCACCAACATAGAGTCCTGCATTTAAACCAACACAGTCCATTCTCTAAGCTATTATGTTACTCAAATAACAAAGAACATCATTGACACAAGGACTAGAAACGTTACCATCGAAAGGATCAAAATCCCCTCTTGAACTGGTAATCCGGCTAAAACATGTATCCTCTGTTAATCTACTTTTTTTCTGTGCTTGACTAACAGCAAGTTTGAGAATTTCACGTATACTTTTGGAAACCTAAGTGAAGCATTAGTCAGTTCATTGACAAGAAAAGTACTCAGGTTATAGTTATATATGCACAGGAACAGAGTCCATGGTAATGACATTGAATTAGAGTTAAAATGTTAACAATCATGGTAGACTATATAGTGAACTATATCAATATTAATTAGATTACAAAAATCAACAGTAATTTTGATATAGATTGTGACCATGTAGTTAGCTAGCGATAAAGCAGACTAAAAACTAATGATGCTTTTGTTGCTGTAGATAACAAAAATCAGTAACTGCTTATTAGATTAGAGATTAGTTTTTCTCATCCGAGGTTACTCCTTGATTGTAAATCAACCAATAAATTGAACAATACATGTGCAGCCTAGACAATTTCTTTGAAAATTCTATCTTTCAACAGTTACCACCTCCATCCTTTGGGGAAAAGAAAATCATTTTCTATGGATGCATTTGTCAATGATAACCATGATAGTAAATTACGACAGTTTTGAAATAAAAATTTCTACATTCGTTATACATTTCAATTGGAAAATTATATCTTCC
Source organism: Lotus japonicus (assembly GCF_012489685.1). Taxonomy (NCBI): domain Eukaryota; kingdom Viridiplantae; phylum Streptophyta; class Magnoliopsida; order Fabales; family Fabaceae; genus Lotus; species Lotus japonicus. The sequence continues at coordinate 35,352,777 of NC_080041.1, forward strand.
TGCAGCAAATAAAGTATCATTTATTCAGTACTACACTTACATCTTTAAATAGTAGACCAAAAGTCAATAAAATAAATGAGTAAGTTACAATAAATCTCTCTTGAGGTTTACAAAACATACACGACATTCCTCTAGTTTCATATTACTGAGTGTTTGGGGTGGTTAGTGAAATACATTAAAAAAATCTAGCCAAATGATTTTATCACAAATAAAAACCATAGTAGGATCATCACAATCATAACAGGCATTTCTTAATTCTTACTATTTGTAAGACCTAACAGAACAACAGAAATAAATGTATATTTCCTTCAATAATGATTTAGATAGTACATATTCCAATCTCACCTTAGAGGAGACTTTGTCAGAATTCCAAAATGCCTTAGCAACTTCTGGAGGCATAAGCTCTGAAATTCCTTGTGCTGCTAGAGCTGCCACTTTAATATTGGCAACTTTATCTTCTCTTCTATCATAACCTAGACTTCTTCGAGGAATATGAAAGAGGAAAGAATCCCTTTCCATATCCTTTATTTCAGCTGGGAGGCGTATAAATTCATCCTTAGGAGCAGCATCTTCAGTGTTGTGTACAACCCCGCCAATAAACAGCTTCATATCCAAATCCTTATCTTCTGCTGAGGCATCACCATCTCCCTCTAGAGTGACCCCATCAGGTAGATCCAGATTACTAACTTCCTCTTCAGGATTCTCACTGGAGCTTGTTTTATTACTCTCTTCCTCCATCAATTGCTTTATAGAATCACTGTCCTCTGCTGCTTCCTCTTCAACATTAATATTCATAACTTTGACTTTCATTCCTGGAATTTTTTCTTTAAGAAAATTTATCACACTTTTAATGCCCTCCTCAGTTGGACCCTCGCTGTTGCTGTTTTTCTCATCATTTCTTTCAGCCTTCTCTTCATGTTCCTGCACCTCAACTGAAGATGCATTCTCGACCTCGGGTGTGGATGGGCTTTTAGCAGGTATAGATGGGGGTTTACTCAATGAATTTCCTTTGGTTCGTCTCAAATACACTACCTATTAATTGTTGCCAAATTGAATCATAAGCATTAACTTATACTACATAAGTCAACAATTCAGAATCTGTCGAGTATCAAAGGATAGAGACTCGCAGTAAAGACATGTCAACTAATCAAAAAGAAAAAAGCTCCAATTTTTACTTCAATATAATGTACGAATTCAATATTTCATTTCATGTTTAGATATTACTCATACAAGTTTCTTCTTTCAGATTGACATAATTCAAAATCATCAATGACCAACAAATCAAAATTTGAGTTAAGACTCTATTTTCCCTTAGTGTATTGGTAACTCTCAAACAGAAATGCATCATTTAGTTAGAAAATCTGAATATTACCTGCATATGATATGATTCGTCAGAACTTTTTACCACGTAGATTTCAAATATTGGTCTCCCAGAAGATGCTGTCAGCAACTGTCTGTAGCAAACAGGAGTAAGCAGTGCTCCCCAATAATCAGTGGGAAAAATAGAGATTAGAAAGAGCATACCTTGGACTGTAGCTCTTGGCAATGAATCTACCCATACCAGGACTTATATGAATTATTCTACCAAAGGGGTCCTCTGAATCTTTTGAGCACCCCACCCACCAACCCACCTGTATAAAAGGTAAAAATGGTCAATGGACAGGACACTAAGGGGGCTTGATTCACAAAAAAATATGCTGAAAAATTGAAGATACAGACCAAGAAATTGAATTTCAATTATTTGTGGAAACATATCAATTAGCAGAACCTTTCTTTTGCTTGTTCGTCTGTATAATCTGAGTTTTTAATAGTCTTTTTTCTTATCCAATTTCCGAACATAAAAAAGATTTACTTGAATCCAAAATATCAAAACAAAAGAACGAGGGTTGTTCCATTATTTTTCCAAAAAAAGGGGGAAATCCACACGTCTTTGAAACAGTTTATTATTAGTACCATAATCAACACTATTAGAATTTAGGTTAGGCTTAACTCTACCTCAAAAACTAGCTTGAAGGTGAGGGTTGCTCTACCATTTATATAGACTTATTTGACGATATCCCTAGTCAATGTAGGACTTCTCAACACACCCCCTCACGCCCAGGTCTGGACATCTAGAATGTGGAATTTTTGTAGGAATGAATCATCTGCAGGTGGTGTGGCCCAATGAATTCATCAATAACAATAGTAACAGAATTATGTTATTCACTCTCTCTCTCTCTCTCTCTCTCTCTCTCTCTTAACTGTTTTCTCTCTCCATCTCACACACTCTGATTCTGTTAAACACAAATCATAACCACCATTTGAATTATACTACAGTTCTGTTTTCAAGATGGGGTCTCTTTATCTTTCCAGGCAACTGCATAAATTTACTAACACAAGCTTGTCTGTTTATCTAGTACACTACTTATTCTGGAGTCACTATCCTATTACATAACCTTCATTGACTTTTTTTCTTAGCTATAATATGTTGAATGAAGACAATTTCCAAATTTTATCCAAACATATATCTCTTATTTACTCCTTCACAAAAACAATTTTAAAATACCCATCTTTTTTTACATAAAAATCAAAAGTTAGGCTGCACTAGTGAGTGAAAAAGCTTTTGGCAGGTTTGCTCCCTCCATATCGCTCCCATAACTTTTCCAAAACACAGTTTCTCCATTCTATCCCAAGCAGACAAAGTAAACTGTTATTTTAAGCACTGGATATTTTAGTCATCTTCTCCAATGAATGTATGTAAGCTTGGTGAGCCATGTTAAATATGAGTTCAATTGTGCAGTTATTAACTTATTACGATATTATTATTTGGGATTTTCCCAAACCAATTAGATTAGAAGAACATTTATAAAAACTGCATCTTCAAAGGTAAAAATATATAAAATGAAGCTGCAATTCTGCAAATGTGAGAATAAAAAACTGCCAGAGAAATGCTTTTGAATAACGGGTAGCAAAAAGTAGCAACCAAGAAAGGTTACGTACCAGTCCACTTCCAGTGTATCTACATAACTTTGATGCATCATGGTAGCGCTCGTCATCTATGGCATTCTGCAACATACAAAAACACAGATTATTATTGACCAAACCATAAGTAGGAAAACTGAGAAACTGAGTAGTTTCAGCTTTTCTTATGGAAAATCACTTTAATTTTAAAAATATCACCTACAAATTTTGTGTGTGTGTTTATTTAAACTTCACTGATACTATATTATTCTGAGCTTCTAGGAAAAAAGTTGAAATTACTAAGTATAGCTCCTTTCTAAAATAAAAAAAGCACTTTTTAATTTGTATCATAACTATCATATATTCAGACAGAATCTGCTCTTACCTTCAACTGAGACATAATTTCAGCAACACTGTCCTTGGATGTTGCTTCTGCTATGGCCCTCTTCAACTTCACTGCTTCTTGGAAATCTTCCTTTTCAATAGCTTCTTCAAGTTGAAACTGAAAAGCACAGATTACAAACCATATAATCAATATAAGCATGAACTATCTACACATAAACCACCCCACCCTCTTGGAAAAAAAAAACACTGAAACCCTGCAACAAATTTCCCATTGCATAACACTTGTCAATTCTACAAACAACATATACCCCAGCTAAAAATGATAACTTTTTCCTATATGGGAACATTTTCCCCCCAAAATTAGCTGAAAAAAAACTTACTTTTATTAAAAATACCAATAAAGAATGTAAAGAGCAAAAGGGTACCTTGAGAACAGAGGCGAAGCTCTCAGCCTGTTCAATTTCAGAGAAATGGCAGCACCATCGGTTCCAATCCCAGTTGACAGTGGCATCGTTGGAATCTGGGGTGCAGCGGCAACAGTGGAGTGGGAGGGTGCGGTTCCTTCTGAAGAAGATTGAAGGGGTGGGTTGAAGAGGGTTGGGCCAACCCAGAAGAGAGGTTGGTGGTGGCTTCTTTGGGTGGAAATCGAAGGAAGAAGAAGAAGAAGGGGTTCTGAGCTGGGAAGAGACAGAGATGGATTGAGACACACCCACCATGACCACCATGGTTGTGTTTGGAAGAAGAAGAAGAAGAAGAAGATGATGATGATGAAATTGAAGATTGATACCCCCACAGTTCTCGTGTGCTGTCGGATAAAAGGTTCGTGTTGGCAGTGAGACAAAATTTTCAGCAATTTAGAGTTTAGACCAATTTCACAAGGAAATATTTATGTGATTTAATTTTTTAAAAATTTTATAAGTTTGGAATTGCTTAAAAAGTGAATTGATTAAATTTTGTTTTGTTATTTATATGTTTATTAGGTGAATAAAATATTGCTAATGAGGGGGTTGAGTATGTTAAAGAAGTAAATTAAACAAATTATTTATTATTTCAATTTTTTAATAACTATACAAAATATGTTTTACACGAATATCCAATTAAGTTGTATTATTACATCACGTCATAATTAAACTAAAATTGAAAATATTAAATAGGCAAGATGATAAGATATAGGGTAAAACTTACCTCCAGTTGCTTATATTCAGTTTGTCATGTTTTCCAATAAAATATTGCCACCTGTATAATTTTATAATAATGAGTAACGGAGTTAGATTGTGGTTAACTTTTTCTTTTTACCTGTGCATTATTGTTCCCAATTCATTGTTCGTGGCTCTACAGCAAGTGTTACAATAATGGTTGAGTCCCCAATTTTTCTCACCATCCCACCTTGTTTTTTCACCATTCTCTGTTTTCCTCTCCATTTGCACAATGCCATGACCCACTGCGTTTCTATCGCTCGAAAATGACAAGATTATTGATAATGATACAGCTCATTTGATATGGGTTACAAAGGCTCCAAGGAGGAGGGCTTCCCTGTGGTGTCTTTGTGCAGGGAGCAAAAGTGGTTCCTAAATCCTAAGAGCCTCGTCGGAGGAGTGCTACGCCCTCACCGCAACCTAAGACATCTCTTACTTCGAGTTCCTCAAAGACATCGGTGACGCCCTTTGGGTTTCCACCGTCTTCTTCGTTGCCGGATCCTCCTCCGACAACACCTTCGTCGCCGACAGTCTCCCCTTAGGATCTTGGGTGTGTGCGAAAGCCAAGGTGTGGATGGTGGCTCATGGGTGAAATTGAATTTTGATGCTTTGTGAGCTAGGTCAGTCAAGGCATAATGGTTCCATCTAAAAGATAACTTCCGTTTAGTATTATGTTAATTGTAGTTATTTAATATCCACATGGCAAAATTTAATTGGAAAACAGGATAAACTTGAGATAAGCAACTGTAGGTAAGTTTTTCCCTAAGATATATTTGAATGTTTCTCAATGTTCATGTTTCTAGTGAGAGCGATAGTTTTTCGGGGAAAAGATGGAATTATCTAGCTCAGAGCTTGTGGATTAAAGTATTGTTTCACACAAGAAAAACTTGTCTGCTCTAGACTTGTTTGTAAAAGATTAAATCTGTAAAAATTGTTGTGTGTGCGTGTCAAAGTTAAATCTGCAAAGGGTGCAGTACAAGATGTAGAAACACTAGGATCGATCTTGAGGACTCGGTCAATTGATAAAAGCAGTAGAGCAGAACACAGTAACAAGGGGGTTGGTTGATTGTTTGTCTGCAGGAAAGCATCAATCCTCAGGTTTTATTCATTTAAGTGTAGCAAACCGTTCTTGGTCACAAAAGATTAATTTTACTTTCTATTAAAGTCTTTGAGTCGAACCTCCTAAGTTGGAAGATCCAAATTCTATAATGTACAATCGTCCAGAATTTGATTTGTTCAAGTTAAAAAGGAGTCATCGCTCCCTCAAAGTAAGAGAACAATCTTCTTCCTAGAATCCCCAAAGCTAACAACCTATCATTGGTAGAGATTTTCGTTCTTAAGAAAATATAATCCACAATCGCTTCATCGTTTCATCAATCAGTTAAAGAATCCTTGACTGATCCCAACTCGCTTAAATGAATAATTTAAACATAATATAATTTCGAATTTAACCAGTCATGAACCAAAAGAAAATGAAACGCACGAAGTAAAAGAACGTAAATCAATTTAAATAAAAAGATGAAATATTTATTATTAAGAGCAAGACCTCAGGTTTGCATACAAATGAAGATTAAAACCCTAGGATTGACTAAGGAGTTTAGCAACCCATGAATTTGGGTGAAAACTCAAAACAATTATAAGAAACGAAAGCAATCGAAACTATGCGAAATAAGGATTGTAGAAAACAAGTGTTAAGCATCAAAAGAATCTAGAGAGACTTGACTTAGCCTAAGAATATGGTATTAATAGGGGAAACCAACAGAAAATTATCAGTTAGCTTCAGACACTTATCTCATCTGCCCTTCTTCAACACTTCACAAGTCCAAGCCCAAAGGAGTAAGCAGCCCAGTATTCAGTTGACCCAATTTATCAGTTAGCTTCAGACTCTCGCGGGACCCAATTAAAAATCGATTGTTCTCAATAGTTCTTCATGAACGTTGTAGCTCTTTAAATTAGCTTTGCGAAACTTCAAATAGATCCCAATTTGGAATTCTATAGCCCAAGTTATGATCATTTTGGCCCAACCCGTTCAAACTCACAGGTTCCAGCAACAACAAGCTTGCAACTAGATTTTGCCTTTTTGAGAACAATCAAGTAGTGGAGCTCAACATAAAAGTTTGGGATATTTCTTCTAGCTTTCCAATGACACATCAATTGTCTCATTCTGATCACTATAGATCCATATTTAACCTGTTATAGTGAAAAAGGGTCATGGAAGCAAAAAAATGAAGAGTTAACATTTTTCCATTAAAAACTCAAATAAGTGTACGAAGTCAGAACTAAGCTAAGTCATCATAATAATTCTTAAAATCAACGTGATTAAGTTTAGCATATCACAAATAATGTGTTGATCGCTCACAAATAATGAAGGTCGCATGGTCTTTATTATGCGGAGACATATAAATATAGTATGATGATGTAGAAGTTTACAGGTTTCGCTGGTTTACAAAATATTTTTGCGGTGGGTTGTGCGGGCTCTGGAAGAAGCAATGTTAAGTCTTAACGATGGGTGTAACACTCCAACTATCAGGGGTCAGAATTAGTAATCTGCCAAAGTAAATATGCAATGATTTCCAAAATGGTTCATAAGAAGCGAGTATATATTTTTTCTTTTCAAAGCATTTCCAAAACATGTCATGCATACTCCCAATTACATATAGATTTACGTCCAGCCTTGAACAATTCAAGTACCCGAAGGTAAGAACGAATGAACACAACATACAAAACCTAACAAATAGAATGAGATTCAACAAATAATCTATTATGCAATGACACCATAAATTCGACATACTCCCTACGATTTCCACATTGAGGAACCGTAGGAAAGCAATGCACCAGAACTTACCCGAAACCTCAAATATAAATTCATGAAATCATGATGCAAGCTTTAACCAATAATGATAAGCTCTATATCCCAAGACTCTAGCCTTACACCCGACACTACTCTTCGAGTCTTCCACTGTTCTTCAAGTTCTCATCTCTGACTCGTACATAGGTTAAGCTTCATTGAAGGTTCTTCATCACCTAATAGCGTTAAGCTCTCAAACAACAAGTAGCAAACAGAAAGGGTTAACTCCATGGAATCACTTCACATAAGAGAGAAAAACATGTTTTATTCGAATTTAATACATGACATGGTAAGTAAGCTACCAACTTAATTCAAGATAGATAACAACACATCCAACAACATAGAATCAAATCAGATATCAACAAAATCAAATGTTAGTGCCCTATAATGCAACTATATGTTACTACCAAGATGGATCGATCAATAGCGTCTCGCAAGACGGGACGATCACGGGAGACAAACACCACCACATCGCCACTTCGAGCAATTCAAGACATTCCGAACAATGAGACAATCTCATAGGACAAATAACCATCACATTTCCACTTCAAGCTCAAGCCTTATATGCCAAAGTTAGTAAACAACATCCCGTGACTTCAATAGTCACTCGATCAACAATTCCAAATCCAATAATCAAGTGAGAATAATCACATGTTATTTCAAATTTCAACAAGCATAAGTCTTATTAAGTATGCTTAAAAACTCATCAAAACAGTATTAACAACAAATAGATTCTCATAGAATTCACTTCAAGCAAGTTATTGAGAAATTCATGCCATATACACAATAAGGAAATCAGGTAAACTAGCTATATTCCTTAAAAATTAGCAAGTATACAATAGAGTAGAGCATGCCAAATTCATAATCAAACGACAATCAAACTAAAACACCTTCATCTCAAACGCAAACAATTCAATTAAAGCATGAAAGACTCAAATGACACTTCTATACTGAGTTACCCTTACCTCTGGGGTGTCCTCCTCTGTTCTACAGCTTCACAGTTTGTTTCGAGTCTTCTCTTCCCAACTCAGCTCGATCCAAACCTTAAGCAAAATACCATTACTTAGTTACTAAGAAACAAAACGATCTAATAAACCTAACCGAAGTCGGAAAAAGCTTTCTAAGCCTTAGAGTTTGACACATAAGTACGAATGAAAGAGTTTTCGAGAAAAAAGATTTTCTCCCCCACCCCTAAGGAGCTCACGACCACCTAAGCAAAATAGTGTTTCCCAAACTTTTTCTTCGATCTAATTTAATTCCTAGGCATTCTTAGTGATATCTAGGGTAGGAAAACACTTAGTAAAATTACGGGACATACAACATGAATAAGGGCTTTTTGGTCCACTTTAAAAGCTCAAAAACTCAAAGTTGGTATTTTTTTAAATAGGTTTTGAATAGATTTAAGGCTTAATACATCAGAAGGCCCCTGAAATTGTAAAGGGAATCAGTTTCAGGACCTGGAAAATTTTTACATCAAATTGGGTCCCTAATAAATTTTTTTTAATTCAATTAAGGCCAAAGTGTGCCACACTTCAATTTTGTCCTAGACATCAATTCTGTTCTGGGAATGAACATTGAGGGAAGGTATAGTACTTAAGGGTAGAGAGATTGTGCTAGAGAGAGAGTAAGAGAGAGAATGCTGAATTTCATGTGTTATTTTATCAAATGAGGCAAAAGTCCCTTCCAATTGATAACTACCTCCTATTTATAGAGCTTGGGTACTACCTATTGGGTCAATTGGGCCTCCGAGATCAAGGCCCATCTGAAGGCCAGGGCCCCGCCTCAGGGCGGGATACATGCTGGGCGTTGCCCCTCTAGGGGCTCGCCCAGTCCACAAGACACCGAGCTCGAGGTACGAGAGCTAAGGGTGTCTTTCAAATGCTGTTACATGTCTTATCGTACACCGGAATCTACACTGCCAACATGGCTTGAGAAAAGAGAAGTTAACTATATCGCCAACATGGCGTGAGCAAAAGGAAACTAGCATTTTCAGTTACCCAGTCCACTGACTTGACGAGCAAACCGAGCTGGCAAGTCCACAAGTCCGCAAGCGGCGAGAACGACTACTTTGTATTGGTGATAAGTTGGAGCAGGTGTATGATCGCTCGCCGGCGGGAAAGGTGGCAGGCATGGGTCATGTGCCGATCATTCAATCATTGACTGGCGGTGACCCCGGCGAGCGACTGAACCTCGTTGTTGGTGTCAATCGTCAGGCGATGGCGTTTGATCCTTATAGTGGCGAGGCTTTCCGCGCTTTCCCTTATTTTAAAACCCTTTCAAATTTCAATCTGCCTCACGTGGCTGCCCCACGTGATGTGTTGGTTACATCAATTTCCCTCTTTCTCCGGAACCGTCACTTCACCTTTCATAACCGTCCCATCGTGCGCAGTAACTCCCCTTTGCACGCGACCCACCTCCCCAAAACCATCATGACTTCCAACCTTCCACACGCGTCCAACACGCGTCACCCTTCCAGCTTCTCCCTTTCTCCTATAAAAACCCTTCTTCCCCACTGTCATCCCTTTCCGAGACCCCTCTTTACTTCCCTAATCGCTTACCAAACTCCTTCTGCCCACTTCCGCTCCGGAGCCGTCGCTTATCACCCTTTCCGCTACCCACTCTTCACATCCTACTCCGGTGAGTCCCACTGTCCTTATCTTTACATCGCACACATACTGATCTTTTCCTTTCTTTCACTTCACTGTCTTCTAAAAATGGCTTCAAACCCTACCTCCCCTAATCACTCTTCTTCCTCCTCCGAAAGCGACCCTGACTCCACCGCTGCCGGCGGCCTCCGTTTAGAGGTTCCAGAGATCCCAGCTTACCGACTAAAAACCTACGCCACTCTGCCCCTTCCAGTCCAAGTAGCCCCCAAACACGAGGCTATAGATCAACCTTCCATCTTCCAAGACAGCGATCCCATTGTGCAATTCGTGAACTCCCTGGGTGGCTTGTCCAATGACGATGAGTTTAACGCCAAACTCAGGATCTGGGTTTGCAGTCCCGGGGATCGCCCCTGGCTTCACAAGCCAGACGGCGACGTAAAGAGATCCCATTTCTTCTTTGCGTACGAATACATGTTTAGCGAGCTTGGAATCAGGCTTCCTTTCTCGCCCTTTGTCCAAACCGTCCTCCGCGACATCAACGCGGCTCCCTGTCAACTCCACCCTAACGCCTGGGCTTTCATTCGATGTTTTGAAATCCTAAGCGCCGCTGTCGGCATCGCCCCATCCCCCACCAGTTTCTTCTACCTTTACGACGTCGACCCCAAGTCCATCAAAAACAAAGGATGGATTTCCTTGAAGGCCCGAGCCGGCCGGAAGTGTTTGCATCCTCACAAAAGTAACGCGAAGTCCTCCTTCGCACGAAAGTACTTCCGTGTGGCGGTTCATCCCGCCTACCCAGAGGCATTCACCCTCAGAGACGGGACCGCCCTCTTTCCTCTTTATTGGACGGAGAAGCCCAACGGGATCACCGATCCTTCAGAGGAATCCTTGTCCGCCAACGATAAAGCCTTTCTTAATCTCCTTGCCCCACTTCCCATCCTTGACTGCACAACAGTCCTTGAGGGCGCTGACCTCTCAAGAACTCCCAAATACTTAGGTTGCCCATAGCTCACTTTTATTATTGACATTTCCTTTCTCGACTCCTATGTTGTCACTGATCGTTTTTTTTTTATTGTTACAGAAGATATGAATTTCACGAACGCCGAGCTCCTGAAGGCCCGCGAGAGGAGAATGGCTCGCTTTTCCCCAAAATTCAACACTGAGGGCGACGCGAAAAAACGGGGCGGTGCTGAGAACCAAGCCGAGAGCACCAAAGCTCCCAAGAGGAGAAGATTGGCCAAAACCTCCTCCGGCGCCGGCACATCCAACCCTGGCGCTCAGCCCACCACTGCTGCTGCGCCTAAAGGCAAAAATGTCGCTGAAGCCTCCGTCGCCGCAGCTACCGAGCCAACCGCCGTACCAGCTTCTACTCCTGCCTCCGCCGGTGCGACCGCTGCTGTTGCCGCTGAGTCCTCTGTTGGCGCCACAGCCGCCTCCGCCGGCGTTAACGCCACAAAAGCTGCTGCGTCTTCCGACACTCCTATTGGAGAGAAGGAAAAAGAAAATGAAACCCCAAAGTCTCCCCCTCGCCAAGAGGCGCCTCCTAGCCCGCCCTCAACACGTGATGCGGGCTCCATGCCTTCCCCGCCTCATCAAGGGGAAAAATCCTGTCCTGGCGCTGCCACTACCTCTGAAGCGGCTCAAATTGAACAAGCCCCTGCTCCCGAGGTCGGTTCTTCAAGCTATTATAATATGCTCCCCAACGCCATTGAACCCTCAGAATTCTTACTTGCTGGTCTCAACCGTGACGTCATAGAAAAAGAAGTTTTGAGTCGGGGCCTGAATGACACCAAGGAGGAGACTCTTGCTTGCCTCCTACGCGCTGGGTGCATCTTTGCTCACACGTTTGAGAAGCTCAATGCCGCCAACGTTGAAGCTGAGCGGTTGAAGGCCGAAAGTGCGAAGCATCAAGAAGCCGCCGCCGCTTGGGAAAAGCGTTTCGACAAACTGGCGACGCAGGCAGGAAAAGACAAAGTCTATGCCGACAAGATGATTGGCACGGCGGGGATTAAAATCGGCGAGCTGGAGGATCAGCTGGCGCTGATGAAGGAAGAAGCAGATGAGCTTGATGCAAGCCTTCAAGCTTGCAAGAAGGAAAAAGAGCAAGCTGAGAAGGACTTGATCGCCCGAGGCGAGGCGCTGATTGCTAAGGAGTCAGAGCTTGCCATACTGCGCGCTGAGCTGGAGTTAGTGAAAAAGGCGTTGGCGGAGCAAGAGAAAAAATCTGCGGAGTCCTTGGCCTTGGCGAAATCTGACATGGAGGCGGTGATGCAGGCTACGTCCGAGGAGATCAAGAAAGCGACCGAAACTCATGCCGAGGCCCTCGCCACAAAAGATGCTGAGATTGTTTCCCAACTGGCAAAGATCAAAAGTCTAGAGGACGAGCTGGCGACGGAGAAGGCCAAAGCCACTGAGGCGAGGGAACAAGCCGCTGACATCGCCCTTGACAACCGCGAGCGCGGTTTCTACCTCGCCAAAGATCAGGCCCAACATTTGTACCCGAACTTTGACTTTAGCGCCATGGGAGTAATGAAAGAGATAACCGCCGCAGGACTGGTTGGTCCCGACGATCCTCCCCTGATTGACCAAAACCTCTGGACAGCGACTGAAGAAGAAGAGGAAGAGGAAGAAGAAGAACAGGAGAAAGAAAACAATGAATAATGTAATTTTTAACATTACTTTTATCTTTTACTGTCACCTTGTAGTGTACTTTTCCGCCATTCGTATATGTTTAAGCAACCCTGCGCCATAGCTTTTTATATCGCCGTTGGATATTTTGTAAGTCATATTGGAATGCTTCCGCCGAACACTTTTAGTCGCCACCGCATCGTCATCACCATCTTGCTTTAGCCTTATAAGAAATTAGTTTGACTTGCTCGTCACTCCCAACGTAAGGCCGCCACCATTTTGCGGTAGGTCGCTACCCTCATTTTTGGCGGTAGGTCGCGACCCTCTTGCGGTAGGTCGCGGCCCTCTTGCGGTAGGTCGCCACCATTTTGCGGTAGGTCGCTACCCTCATTTTTGGCGGTAGGTCGCGACCCTTTAGCGGTAGGTCGCCATCCTCTTGCGGTAGGTCGCGACCCTCTTGCGGTAGGTCGCCACCCTTAGCGTGAGGTCGCCACCCTTTTGGCGACTTTTGTGTGTCTAAACTGAGTCTTACAGGTCGCCACCCATAGCGTTTGGTCGCCACCCTTTGGCATGAGGTCACCACCCTAGCGGTAGGTCGCCACCCTTGGTGTGATCGTCCCTTTTCGGGACTCAAAGTGCTTTGGGTTCCAATGGCCAGTTGGATTACCAAAGCGGTGCTCAGTAGAATGGGCAATTTGTACCCCACACATCGCCAATGAATCCGGTTGTTACGTGGGCTTTTCCGGGGCTAATTTAGTTCATCGTGAAACTTGTTTCACTTTGTAACTAAATCGCGCCATCAGGAGCTTGTCCCACCCAATAACAAACCGCTTATGGAAGAGTCTTCCAAGTTTCACAAAACTTTAATGGTGTGCCTCAATTCACCCACTCTTTCTCTTTGATCCGATTTGCTCCTCTCTGCCTGAATCAAAACCAGTGAAGACAATATAACTTCTAATACCAACTTCAAAATAAGAAATTTAGGAAATACAACAACTGAGAAGGGAATCAAATGAAAGATGGAGGAAAAGTTTGAAGGAATTGGAAAAATTTGTTGGCCAGCGATCTTAACCATAGCAACGCTTTACTCGCCAAACTTCGCCGTCGAACTCCATCGCCAACAACACTAGCTCGCCAAAGCAAACGTGCTCGCCAGAATTTGCTCACCGCCTAATCGAGATTTTCATCCGAAGCTTCGATTTCATAACATCTATGACCAACCAACGCACTCTTCTTGTCGTACAAGTTAAGGCAATTATTGTAACACTCCCTCGCCATCTTCTGGTCCACCTTCAGCTTTCCCACCTTTCCACTGCTTAGCGGATACTTGACCGCTAAGTGGGCTGTCGAAATTACAGCACAAAGGCGATTCAATGTATTTCGCCCAATGATGACATTGTAGGATGCTACCACCTGGAGAACCAGATACCTTACCTTCAAAACCCTAGCACACTCGTCTTCCCCAAATATTGTGTCTAGATCAATGTATCCCCGCACCATTACTTGCTCCCCCGCGAAACCTACCAAGGTTCCCGCGTATGGAGTTAGACCATTGTCAGTTAGTCCCAACTTGTCAAATGCATCACCATAGATAATATCAGCCGAACTACCCTGATCCAGGAGTACCCTTCTAACGTTGAAACTGTTCATCCTTAACTGCACCACAATCGGGTCGTCCTTATGAGGCTTTATCCCCTCAAAGTCCGCCATCGAGATTGTTATGTCAGGGTGTACGAATCCAAAAGCGACCTCATGAACGGAATTAACGGCACGAACATGGCGCTTACGCGCCGCACGAGTGTCGCCACCGCCGCCAAATCCCCCGGCGATGGTGTTGATGGTCCCGACGGGCGGTCCTGAGTGTTGAGCGAACGTGTCATCAGCCCCTTTTGTGGCGATAGCCGCTGATTCTTGCTTTTTCTTGCCCTTAATGTCCGCTCGCTCCTCCTCCCGCTTGTGCGCTTTGTTTTGATCGCCACCATTGCGCCACTGGCCTTGACGATTTCCTTGATATCCCGCCCGAATCAACTTATCAATCTCCCGCTGCAAAGTCCAACAGTCATCCGTATCATGCCCGGCGGACTGGTGGAACTCGCACCACTTCTTGGGATTGGCGTCTCGTGGCTGATACTTTGGGGCCTCCGGCTCATCCACTAGATTTGCGTCGCTTGCCCCTCGGAGCATATCCGATACATCTGTGTTTATCACCATATCAGTTTCCTCCCGCTGGCGATGAGACTTAGATTGCCAAGGCCGACGTTGTTCATAATCATCGCGCCGTGGATACAACTGTTCCTTGGTCGGTTTGAATACCGACTTCCCCTCACCTGGCCTCTGCTGTTTGCCATCCCCCTTATCTTCGCCGTTCCTATCCTTTTTCACGCGCTTGGGCGACGTGTCGCCCTTTTCCAACTTCGCGCGCTTTCTTTTGAAAGCGTCGTCCTCCTCGTCGAGAATATAAGTGCTGGCACGAGCACGCGTCTCTCCCATCGAGCGCGCCGGCTTACGTGTCAATTTGCTGTTCAACCCTCCCGGCAGCAAACCGTTTTTAAATGCTAAAGCACAAGCTCGAGGCTCCTCGTCCTCTACCTTTACCGACGCCGCGCTATACCTTGCCATGTACTCTTTCAGTGACTCCCCTTCCTGCTGGCGAATATTGTATAGGTCATTGATCGTCACCGGCTGATTCTTATTTGCCGAGAATTGCACTAGAAACTTGGATGAGAAGTCTCTGAAATTTGAAATCGATCCACGCGGCAAAGTTGTGAACCACGCCATTGCCGTCGATTTGAACGTCGATGGAAACATCCTGCACTTCACCGCATCTGACGCCGCAATTATCACCATTTTCGTATTAAAATACAGTAGATGATCTTTCGGATCGGAATCTCCGCTGTAAGAATCCAGAACTAACGTTTTCATGTTATCCGGAATCGCCACACTCTCGACATCTTCCGAGAACGGACGGAACTCAGCCACGGAATCTGCTTCTCTGCTTCCATCATCTCGCTGCTCGCGACGGTAGAAATCTAACTGAGCCTGTAGATGCTCATTCCGCTGCTGGATGTTGCCAATGCTGCGCATCAAATGGCGCCATTGCTCCTGCGTCACCGCCGGTTGTTGTTCCGGAGCAGGTGAATTCCCTGGTGAGTGCTCCCGAGATCCCACCTGTGAAGGCGATGGAGGAGGTGGTGGTGAAGGAGGATGAGAGGGCGACTGTACTCCTGCCGTTCGCACCGGAGAATCCAGGTCCACACGATGAGGCCGCCGAGGCGGCGAAATCCGCTGTCGCATTGGTGAATGATGTTGCCTCCTGCGTCGAGTCTCCATCTAAACCAGGAACGATGCAAACTCGATCGGAAAACCAACACTAGTCACAGAATCAAAATCGGAAAACCAGAGAGTTGCCTAATCACAATCAGAAGTAACTTCATGCACAATCAATCCACGTGAATGGGAGTAGAAAATTTACAGTCCCCACAGACGGCGCCAAATGTTCTGGGAATGAACATTGAGGGAAGGTATAGTACCTAAGGGTAGAGAGATTGTGCTAGAGAGAGAGTAAGAGAGAGAATGCTGAATTTCATGTGTTATTTTATCAAATGAGGCAAAAGTCCCTTCCAATTGATAACTACCTCCTATTTATAGAGCTTGGGTACTACCTATTGGGCCAATTGGGCCTCCGAGATCAAGGCCCATCTGAAGGCCAGGGCCCCGCCTCAGGGCGGGATACATGCTGGGCGTTGCCCCTCTAGGGGCTCGCCCAGTCCAAATTCCAAGTGTCTTTTTTAATTTTTTTTAATTAAAAAATTATAAAAAATTTATTTTTAATTCCAACTCATCTCATTTATTTAAGGAGAAAAATAAAAATAAAAATATTAAAAAATTACAATTTATTTAACTTTGATCCTAATTATATCCTTATCTTTATCTCCCTCCATCTCCATGGAATCAACAACAACAAATTCAGAAAGAAAAAATTCTCAGGATCAACAATAAATCTAACATCAACCACCATCTTCATCTTCATCCTCAAAGTTCAAACCACCAAAAACCTTTCCCTTTACCAAGAAATCAACCCCACAAAAAACAACTAAAAAAATCCAGAAATAAACCCAGAAACAACTACAAATTCAACATCACCCATCATCTTCATCTTCAACCCCAATCCACAAAAAATCTTTTCCCCTTACCCAAAAACCAACCCCATAAACCTTTTACCCTCCTCCCACTGTTCTGGAACCTAAAAAGTCTACATCTGTGGGTATAACCCAGAAACATGAGGTGAAGACCCATATTTTCCACCCCAGCACCATCCCCAACCTCTGTTATTTATTTTTCTAGCCAGAAACATGAGGTGAAGACATGAGATGAAGACCCATAACATGAACAAGAAAAATCAAAAAACAATTCAACACATGAAACAAATGGAAAGAAGGAAAGAACCTCAACCGATATAATGGTTCCATAATGCTTGAACAAATCAAGTAGGTGCAGCATTGAAGCTTCTGGGTTTGTTGGGTGGGTGGGAGTGGGGAAGAAGAAGAAGAATGAATTTTCTTGTTCTCTCCTCAGTTAGGGTTCAATTTGAGGGAAGATTGGGATTGAGTTTAATTTGGGGGTGAAAATGTTTTAATTTGGGGGAAGATTGGGATTGGGTTTAATTTGGAATTGAGTAATTAAAAAACAATTTCTGATTAAATAATTGAGTTGGAAATAAAAATTAATTTTTTATAATTTTTTTAATTAAAAAAATTTATAAAAGCCACGTGGAATTGATGACTAGGATAAAATTGAAGGCTGACACACTTTGGCCTTAATTGAATTAAAAAAATTTTCCTAGGGACCCAATTTGATGCAAAATTTTTCTAGGCCCTAGATTTGATCCCCTTTACAATTACAGGGGTCTTCTGATGTATTAAGCCTAGATTTAAACAATGCATTTATCAACAACTATTCTAAAGGCGCTAAGCATGGGTAAGGCTCTAGCACGTTACAGATTTGATTTTTTGAGCAAAGATGAGTTTCTCTCTAAATTCAGATATACTTCAACCAAAATAGGATCTTAGAGTACGGGTTATGAATATGGAATAGAGAGAAGTTACAGACGTTATTTGAAAGAATAAATGAAGCTAAACTCAAATTTTTTCAAAAGCTCCAAACTTTGAGCACAGAAAGACATGAAAAAAGACATGAGAAAGTAGAAAAAGATGCAAGAAAGGTGATCCTTACCTCTTAACCTTCCCGATGAAACTGAAATCAAGCCGATCGGTTGAGAAATGAACGAACGGGTGCGAACAGAAGCGGAGCTTCAAAGAAATATTTGGGGGAGCTGTAACAAATTGTAAGCTTGAATTGTTTTTTGGAAAGTTAATTAATATTATATATAGCAGCACCAGAGGTGCTAAAAGAAGTGCACATACAAAACAAAAACAAAGAGAAACAAGAACCAGAAAGTGAAAAAGAAAGAGCAATAGAGCAAGAGCAAAAACAGAGGTGCTCAAAAGAAAAGCAGCAAAACAAGAGAACAATAAGACAAGAAGCAAAGAGTAGAGCCCGCTGCCTCATAAGCAAGCCCCGCATCCTTCTCCTCTTTCTCAATTGCACAAAACCAAAGCCCACCACAACAAGAACATGAAGATCAGCCAATATTCCCCAAAAGATTTGAGAAATGTTGGGGGAGTCAGGGCTCCTCTATGTCATAAGGAAGCTCCGCCACTGGGTGTGAACTCTTCTCCTCTCTCTTTCTTCCTTGTGCGGCTCCATGGTGGTTATGAAGGGGGAATAGCGATTTCCTCCATTTATAGGGGGAGGAAAAGAAGAAAAAGAAATATTTTGCGGGTCCGGGTGTTTTGGTACTTTCATCTGCTGATTTCAATTAAGTATTCGACGACAGAAAGTCGAAACTTATTTCGGAGCTCATTTAAAATGAGAAAATAGCTTGAACGCAACCTGCTTCCAAAATGCCGCAAACCGCTTTTTGCAATTGACGTCGAATGAGAAAACTTCCTTCATGAAAACGACTCCTAGCAGTGAAGGAATTAAGATTACGCGGACGGAAACTCCGGAAGAAGTTCCGAACACAAAAACCTTAGGTTCAGGGTCTCATTTAAGTCCCTACGAAGATAAAGTCTAACTTTATCGAGTTTCCGGAAAGTGAAAGCTATCGAGCTTACAGTCGAAAGTTCCGTAACGGAACAAACGTCATCAGAAAAATGCCCTAAGGGTCTAACTTTCTTGTGGATTTGAAATATAACTTAAACAATGCTCTAGTAGCGGAATTAGCCTTTTTCTGACACTCTGAACCTTAGTCGGATGTGAAAATGACTTGTGCTATTATTCAAACTGACTATAAGGTCATAATTAAACATATTATGAACATTAATTATCATATAAATAATTCTCATGATTCACAATTAAATTCGAGTCAGGAAAAATTACATAAAAAATAATAGAATATAAACACTCAATTAATGAATATAACAAAATTAAATAAATAATCTAGTTATTTATTTCATGGTCTTACAATGGGTACCTAAAAATCCTTACTATGTTTTGATGATAAAAATGTTAAAGTTATAAATATATGGAGGGTTAATCATCAAATTGGTTCTTTTCTTGGTAAGGTCATTTGTGTTTGGTCTCTCGCCGGAAAATATTATGATATTCGTCCTCAAGATTGTAGAAAGTTTGAATTTAGTCCTCGCCAGAGAGCGAAGCACCGACGAGCTTGCTGAGTGGCAGACGAATTTAAATTCAATGGCTAAAAATGATCTCTCCCACTTTCACTTAAGGTACCCCTCTCACTCGATATGACCCCGTAATTGAGATATGTGGTTGAGATTAGTGAATGAATACCCTTTTGTCTCTTTTATGTCACTTGTCAACTTCTTTATTTTACTTTCTTTTATACTTTTCAAAAAAAAACTTGCATACTTTTTCCTTTTTCATAATCATATCGTACTTCTAAATAAAAACTGTTATTTTAGACAAAAAGTATGTCTAAAAAAATAAAAGTTTGGTCAAATCCGAGAAATAGAATACAATTATTATACTAAAAATATACATATGATTTAATAAAAAATTTGAAAATATTATAAATATTTCACAAAATATACTAAATAGTTTTAACAAACATTTGTAAGAGTTGTTATTTAATAACTAACAAATTATTTGTTTATTCTTAATTCTTGTGAGTGATTTCATACTGTTCACTTTGACCCATTTATGTCATTGTAAAACATAATCCTTTATCTTAATAGAACTTTCATTTAAATTATCATTCTTCACCGTTGACTCGCCACAAAATATTATAAAATAAAATAATATTTTCTACTTTCTTCATCCTCCTCCATCATTCTTTGACCATTTGAGTTAAGCTCCAATCTTTCTTGTGTTAATAAAGTGGGTTTTTTTTTTCTTTTCTGAAACCACATCTTCTTCCTTCAATTTGGTGGGAGGGAGATTCTCATAAAAGTGTATGTAATTCTACTTTCCTTATTTTGCAGATTAATTTTAGTGCTTTAGTTATTATCCACGATGGTAGTTTTAAATAAAATAAAAAAGATTTGGTCAAACTATTGAAAGATAAAGTATTATTGTACTAAAAATACATGTATTATATAATAATTTATATTATAATTAATTGTAAATATTTTATATAATATATTAAATAGTTATTGACTCATATTTGTGAGCATTACTCCTTCAATAGAGGAGACTGGAGACTGGAGACTCCACATTCACTTTGACCAATGAATTAAGTTGCAAATGGATTTCATTCTATTTAAATTCTCATTTTCCACTATGACTCACCACAAAATACTATAAAATGCAACATTTTTCCTTCATACTCATCATTCATTCTTCTTTGATCTTCCCTTCATCTTTTCCTTCTTGTTATTCCCAAAGGTCTCATTGTGTGACTCTCTCAGACAAATTCCAATACATTTTTCTCAATTCTTATTCCGGTGTCTTTTCATTATTTGTTCTTAAACTCCCTCTTCTTCATTCTATTGTATTGGGGGGAGGGTCTTTAAAAAGTGTACATCATTCTCTTCTTGATATTCTAACTTGAATTCTTTCCTTTAGGTTTGTTGTAAGTTTAGATATCCTCTGACTCCACAAAGTCTTTGAGATCCAGGGGTAAATAGGTTTTGACTAGTGTTGTTTTTTTTTTATCACATTTTGAAGTTCTTGGGATTTTCAAAAGTTTTTATCCGTAGTGTTTGTCTTCGGGAATTAATGGAGAGCTCGAAAAACAATAACAAAGACAACCTAGGCGTCAAAAAAACTAGTACCATAAGGAAGGGCTCTTCCCATCGCATCAAAGTGGATGGTTTCCTTCTTGTCAGGCAACAACCGGCAAAGCCTCCTATTCACCACATTAACAAGGAAGATTTTAAGGATTTTGTCCAGAAGCATACCGGGTTACAATCTTGTGATAATCTTCCGAGTCCTGTTTACAATCCCCAAAAATCGCAGAACACAAGGTTGAACAAGATGAGGCCACTACCATTAGCCCATGTCCGGAGGTCACCGATGTTGGAAACCCCTCCGCCGATTCCTAACAATAACAATGTTTCATTGCCAAGATGTGATACATTTAGACAAGAGTCACCAAGTCTTTTGCAGCAACTAAATCGAGGGAACATGACACACAATAATCAAGTTGAGTCACCCATGTCTGCCTACCAGAGGTACTCTCAGAATGCAATGACAGATCCTGATTTACAAGGCATCCAGTATCAAATTAAATCACAGTTTTTTCCTCTGCAACCACAAGGGTCGTGTAATGTGCAGTCTCATCATCCACCTTCATCTTCTTTAACTCACAATCCACATGAGCCTATGCTACATTTCGCAACATCAAATAACCTTACCATGCCTACGAATATTGCTGCTCATCCACCTGTTCCCTGTGCGAATGCTGCTACTCACCCTAATGCGAATTCTACTTCTAATCCATCTTTTCCTTCTCATTCACATGTGGCTACTACGAATGTTGCTACAAATCCACATGTGTTAGCTTTGAGTGTTTCTTCTACTCATTCCCTAGAGCCTACTATGAATATTGTTGCTCATCCGCATGTTGCTAACACAGTTATGCCTAATATTCCTTCCCTACAAGCAAGCTCCCCTCTTATTTTACCTTCTATAACATCTGAATTCCTCCCACCTTCGTCACCAACTACTTACATGAATCTCATATCCTCTCAATCCTATAATCCACTATTATCACCAGATATGGAGATTCCTTCTTTTGAAAGTTTTCCTTTACCTCCCAGTTCAGAATCATGGATTAATGAGTTTCTGCTTTCTCCGGGACTATTTCCACCATCACCTTCAGGATTATTTCCCATCATAAGCCCTTGAAATGAAGATTAGTAGTCTTCTCATTTTGCGCCGCTTGATCAAAAGACAGGGTCACATTTCTCCTTTACAATTGAACTGATTTAACTTCTCATAGGAGTTTTTAGTTTTACATTTGCATGTTCAGTAGAAGTAAGATGCTCACCACAATGACTGCGATCCTTTTACTTTGATTACTAGGATTACATACAAAATTTATTTTGTAGTGCTCTCTTGTAATTCAATTCCATGTTAAAATTATTGTTAATTTATGATACTTGACAAAAAATTATTTTGCCACCATAACTACTCTTAAATCTCTTCCAAGACTCAATTGTAGTATACTATTGGGTTTTGTCGTATCCATAGGGGTTGTGAGTTAAATACCAATTTAGCTAGTTTCTAATGGAAGGACAATTCAAATGTGAAAAGTGAAATTGTTTTTGTAGTTTTTCAATAAGGAAAAAGTTAACAAAGAAAAAATAAACAAAGAGAGAACAAAAAATAACAAAGAAACACATGCTAAGGAAATTATTTCATCACCTAATCCTATGTTAATAAACATCCCAATTATATATGAGTTATTTTCAATTACCCATGGCGCCAAGCCTAATTATTCACTCACTAATCCCTTACATAATTGGAGCTATCAATTGAAAGTAAAAGAGTCAATCCCTTAACCCTAAATAGTCAATCAAAGCATTAATATTTCAACATTCAAGTCAATCACAACTAGGTATTGCACTTATCCCTAAGGTAGCAAAAATCCCAATCAACCTCTTTCAAAACCCTAAATCAAACCAATTTTCCAATTGTGCAAGAATTAGATAGATAAACAAACAAGCATTTGGGTACAATAAAGCAAGGGAAAGGAGATTCATGAAGAGAAAATGAAAACTCATACATAAAAAGAATCTTAATCATTACATAGTCATAGAATCAGCAAAATCACTCTCTAGCACATGAGTTGAGCTACACATAGATACAATGGAGGAAGAAAGAGAAGAGGAAACAAAGGAAGACATGACCATGATTTGGGAAGTCATCCCAAGCCCTAGCATGTCTCTGTAGCCTTCATTCCACCTCCCAAGAGCCTCAAATTGTTTTGCCCTAGCATTGGAAGTGAGAAATTAGAAGAAGAAAGTGAAAGGAATGCCCAAAAGTCGTGTTTTGGTGTCTTTGGCCCCTTGGCACGCCATATTAGGCATGACAATATAAGCTTATACAATACATTATGGGACTTATCCATTGTTTTGTGTTAACATTGTATTGTATAAGCTTATAATACATCAATCCCTCTTATACATTAAAATGATGGATTATTTAATTCACCCTATAGATGATGGATAAGACATGATAAGAGTGTGATGCATAAAGTTACATAAAAATATTTAATCCACCGCCACCACCACAACCCTCAACCATCACCACCACCACCACCACCACTATCCACCAACGCCACCCTCCACCACAGCCACCACTGTCGTTGCCGTCATCGTTATCGCCACTGCCACCGGCCCACCGCCCCACCTACCACTACTGCCACCGCCACCATCATCATCACCTTCCAATACCACCACCGCTGCCACCCCCACCACCTCAACCACCATCGTCATCGCCACCACCACTACATACTGCCATGGCCCACCAACGCCACTACCGCCACAACCGCCTCCCTCCACCACTATTCTCACCATCACTTCCACCACCACCACCACCACCGCTACCACTTGAACGACCACCACAATCCTCCATCATTGCCACCACCACCACCATAATCACCATCACTTCCAACACCGTCGCTGCTATCACCTTAACCGCCACTCAACATCACCACTGCCACCTCTACAACCACCACCCTCCATAACCGCCACCACCTCCACCGCCATTATCGCAGCCACATCGGTGGCTACCGCCTGTTTACCACCCACTAATACCATCCTCACTAGGTATTATACCCGTGCGTTGCACGGGTTTATTTATAACATTTTTTAACATTATATAATAATGATTATAGTTTAAATTATTAAATAAATATTAAAATAGTTTTTATTTTAAAATAAAAATAATAATTGTGTTCAACATTTCAATAATTTCCAAAAAAAAGAATTTCAATAGTATTAGAGTTCTCTTTGTAAATAATTAATATTACTCAAATTTAATAACTAATATTTAATAATCAGCCTTTGATCATTTTATAAATTTAATTATTTATTTTTTTAATAATGTAAAAAATAATACAATCCATTTGAAAAAATAACTAAGCAAAAAGTTTTTAATACCATTAAAAAAAGTTGATTTACCATTTTTTATACTTTTTACTGAGAAAGGAATTTTTTGGGAAGGGCAATCTCAATTTCCCAAACAGGTTTACACATGTTAAAATCGAAAAAAATAAAGTAATTTCATTTTTTTCAACTATAATAAGATATAATTAAATAGATCATGTATTATGTAGTAAATTTATATTTATTCAACTTTGGTCATAACTTTTTTCTACTAAGCTTGCTCAAAATCGTTTTTACTAATGTATAATAAGATCATAAAATTATATTGAGATTGTTTCTTCATGTAAAACACACGTATGTTATAGTTAATGGTAAATAACTTATAGTGTTATTTCTAAATTTAAACTATTTTGTCTAAATTATATATTGATAACATTATATTGTCATTAATCAAGTTTAATTTTTGTTATTTTCCCCTTATGCAAAATTCAAGTCAATTTTTCAATTTAGGCAGTTGAATTACTTTTAACAATACAATTTTTTTCAGTTTTTAATTTTATTATTAACATATTAATTACAAAGAAATTTGTTATATATTCCTTTATTTTAATACAAACGCTGGAAGATTTTACTGCTTAATTATTTAATTAAATTTTTTATGATAATTAAATTAAAAAATAAATGACTATGACTAATATTTCTTTTGAAATATTTTGTATCTAATTAAATATTTTATTAATTTATTATATTGACTCGTATTAACCTTCCAACCTCAAATAAAAGTGTAGTTTTTGTTTATTAGAGTGTCTCGTTCGTTTTTTTTTCACTCTTTTTTAGAGAACTAAAGAGTTATGTTTCAGGAGTCGTCTGTCATGTTCTATTCTACCTTATACAAAAAACACGAAAATTAGTTGGTAGTTTAACAACTAATTGATTTGAAAATTTTATTGATCAGTTTTTAGTTTTTTTGTTACAGTAGGAAATAGATAAGTTTTTAGTTTAGTTTAATGTATATAATACAATTTTTTTTTTTTGTTTTTTTGGTGTATTTATAACAAAATTTTAATTGAGTTGTACATTTTAGTAGTAGTTGAATAGCTAATATTTTAATTTAATTTATTTAATACAAAGGAAAATTTTAATACAAAGATTTAAAGTAACTTTTACATTTTAGTAGGTAGTGTGAAAAATAGTAATAATTTTTATTTGTTATTTTTTTAAAAATCCTCAACTTATGATGCATAATTATTATTAAATTAATTTTAATTTTAAGTTTAATATATAACAAATTAGAAAGTTTTACGATTAGAAAGAAGTATAAAAGATTAATATTAACTATCTAATATTGTTATTAATGTAAAGTTAGTCAATTCCAAATATTATTATTACTTAAAAATTTCCCTCATATGTAATTAATAATTAAAATTTAAATAATATTAATATTTAATTTAAAATATGAGAAATTGAAAAATTTAACAATTATTAATTAATAATTAATAATAAGGGGATGTATATTGAAAGTTAAATAGAAATTTGTTTAACTTCATTGTTTAATCATTAATGCATTTAATACTTATAGCTCAAGTGAGCTTTACATATATATATAGATTTTTATAATATATATAGCTATTCAATATTTCACGAAACATATGTTTATATTAGTTTAAACGAAATGATAAGTTATACAGTGTATAACCAAACATTGTATAATATTAAATTTTAATTTTTATCAGATCTCATACTATCAGACCTAATACTATTAAATCTTATACTATCAGGTCTTATACTACTTCATACCCAACGAACCCTAATTTTTTTTTAAATGAAGCTATTGGGTGATTTAATTTTGTAGAATAAAGTGACTATGAAATAATTCAATGTGAAATCAAAGTTGTTAACTGCTAACCGTCACTCTTGAAAAATTTCTGCCCGACATGGCGCAGTGTTTTCACTCACGTACGAAAATTGAAATTCCATCTGGAGAGTATTTTATGTATTCATGATTACGACAAGAATTATTGTAAAAGACATGGATATGAATATAGGGCTAGGAAAGAACCAGCTCAAATGTTACAAGTTAAAAAGAACAACACAAGAGTCACAATCAAACTCACGAAAACCAGAACCAGAAGTCAAGGGCCTGAACGTGTTCGTTCGTGGGTACTTCCACTCCAAAAATATATTATGATTAAGACTATGTGCATGCTGATTACATTTTTTAATTGATATATCAATTATTATATTTTAATTTTATGTAAAGTATCTTCATTTGTGCTTAAAAGAGAGAAATAAGACAAATAAAAGAGAATGACAAATTGACAATGACTTCATACACAAGATATATAATTGTAGTAATTACTTCAAATAATTCTTTTTTTTGATACATCAAAAAATTACTTCAAATAATTCTTTTTTTTATACATCGAAAAATTACTTCAAATAATTCTGAAAAAATTATCCAAATTATGAATAAGGCTATAGCAAAAAAAATTATTGAATTTAAGAAATGATTATTTTGAAACACAAATTAGAATAATTAAAATTTTGGTGGAAAAAAGAGCTATGCAATCCCTGCCCTCTGGTGTGCAAAACATTTCACGAGCTGATATTCATTAGAGTAAGTCATAACATGCAGACACATAGAGAAGAGCGAAATATGACACACCATTAACTGTATAGTGGCCAATGAAAAGAGAAAACCAAATATCTACTTCATTTCCATATCAAACTCCAGCTTACAAGAAATAGAAAACAATATTGCCCCAATTAAAAACAACATACTGTTAGTTATTAAATCACCAAAAACAATTGCAGAATTGCACCTCTAACCTATGTTATCTAAGCAAAAAGAGTATTTCATCTTTACAAGTCCTATTTCTACAACATCACTAAGAAGAAGCGAGGTGTGATCCATTTCTTTATGGATTTGTCAGAATGTAAACCAATTTTAAAAGCTTGAGGCAATGGCAGGATGTGGATATGTACCCTTTCAACTTCTCAATGGGTTAGAAATATAATAGAAGTTTAGAAACATTGCAAAAATAAGTAAGACAGGCATGCTTTCCACAGAAGCACTCTGGTCTTCAGTTGACATATTTTGAGTCACAAGAGGTCCAACCCCATTTTCAGCATTTTACTAAGCATTGTCTGTACCACCAACTGGCCCTCAAATTTCAACACATATTGAAGGGACCAGAGAAGTCCTGTAATCACTTGAACGTTAGCTCTGACTAGAAGGATGGCTTGTATCCTATGTGGTTCTTGTCACGATAATGACAGGGTACCGTTCAGACTTGAGGCTCAGAATGGATATTGGACAGAGCACTGAGATCAAGATTTGGAAATACTGAGCAGCGGCACCGAGGGC
Organism: Lotus japonicus; assembly: GCF_012489685.1. Classification (NCBI taxonomy): domain Eukaryota; kingdom Viridiplantae; phylum Streptophyta; class Magnoliopsida; order Fabales; family Fabaceae; genus Lotus; species Lotus japonicus. The sequence goes on from NC_080041.1 coordinate 35,380,286, forward strand.
ATTTCACATTCAGTCGAAGCCACTCGTCAATGCATTCTACATGAAAATTGTGAGCACACGGCAGGCCACGGACCTTCACCACATCAAGTTAGAAATAATCAATTACACTGGCATATATCACAACTAAATTCCCTTACTAGTTTAGAGCTAAAGTAATTTGATAAACAACAGAACTTATGGAAGATTCGAAGAAAAGAAATTGATGGAATCTGCAGTACTGTAGTAGTAGTAGGTAGGTACACGTTTGGATGCAAACCAAATAACACTTATTTGAGTTTAATTAGTGCATTTTTTAATAGATAAGTTCCAATAAGCATGTGCCCGAATCTTATGACACCATATTCTCTATCATGCATTTAGTTCAAAAATAAAACATTAAACTATAAATCTCATTTAATTGTTCAGCGTATAGTTTTTCTTGGTTTTCCTCAATCTCTGACTATTTGACTATTTGACATCTCCTCAATCAGGTCAACCCTCCTTGTATTTCTATAGACCTTATCTACTCATGTTCAAACCATCAAAGGCGAGACTACCAACTTTTCTACAATAGGAGCTACCCTAACTTTCTTCTTAATGATGGCATTTGTAATGATATTTCGTCTTGTATAACCATCATTCATCTTAACATTCTGATTTCTGTGAGTATTTTTACTTTTTTGTTGGCTCCTTATTGCTCAACATTCAGTCGCATGCAATATCGACAGTCTTATAACTGAACTGTAAAATCCTTTAAGCTTGAGAAATACTATTTTCTCACAAATCATGCTCAAATTTTCACTATTTCATCCCCCTTACTTGATTTCGATGGTTGACATCTCCCTCCCTCTCCTTGTCATTTCGTGTGACAGACCCAAGGAGCTTAGAGGGTGATACTTGTTATATTTTATGTTTCCAAGTTTCACCTCTACCATTCGGGTTTTTTGTCTCTAGTTAAACTTGCATTCATATACTCCGTTTTACTTCTACATAGATGGAAGCCATGTGTTTCCTAAGCCTTGTCTTTATATCTCTAACTTACAATTCATATCTTCTCGCAACTCTCCCACTAAAATCATATCATCTACAAAAAGCATGCATGTTTGCATCATCTCTTGAATATGTTCAGTAAGCGCATCTATGTATAATTTTTACTATTACCAAATAGGCCCCATATGTAGTCAGATGGGGCAACATGGTCCATCAGCTATTCAAGTAATCGGATAAAAGCATGTTTTTCACTAGCACATAGTAAATAATATGATGCCTGACCTTGGACCCTTAATTATGAAAAAGTATACCTCATTCCCTTCATGGAACTCTTCTAAGCAAACGAGACATTCACTGCAATCAGTAGGAACAGCTTTTAAACTGAACTTTGGGAGTTCCTGAATTAAAGCTTCAACTGCTTCTCTCTGTATTCAACTCCAACAAGAAACCCAACAATCAGCAGTAGAATTGACAAATAATCCTAACCGACAAATTATGCAAAAGCACAAGATATGAATAATTCATGAGAATTCCAATATATGATAAAGAGTAAAGACATCTAGAAACATAAGCTAAAATAACCTGAGCTGGAGTTAGGTAAATTCCAGGATGATATGGAGTAACATCTTGGCCCATGCCCCTTGTTTCTTGACCTGCAGCTTCAAATGCCCAATCTGGCACTCGGATCATTTCAATTAGAACCTGACACAAAAAAATACCAACAGTTACCAATACCATCCTGTAGTCCTAAACTATGGAGAATCAAATAGGAATGTAGAGTTTTTTTTTTCTATTTTCATGTTTCCATTTTCAAGTTGTTTACATTGTTTCCTTCACAAAATTTTAAAAACAGGAAACAAAAAGAAAATCAGGTGGAATTTTCGTAATGATTATAAACTTGAGAGTTGGAGAAAGAATTAAGCACGAGTAATACAGAGTACATGCATTGCAATTTTAGTAAGACTGATGTTGGAAGTAATCTGCAAGTAAAACTTGGAAACGACATCATACCACAGTTTTCATAGTTTAAGTACCTTGGATCAATTATACAAGATAATGGGGAAATCAACAAAGATGTTACACAAAGAAAAACATTAGGAGTTATTTGTGACTGCAAAGTACCTACTAAGTTCAAAGGAAAGTTTTACCAAACTGCTTTAAGACTTGCTATCCTCTATGGTAGCGAATGTAGGGCTTTAACAGGAAAACATGAGAAAAAACATGACTAGCAGAAATGAGAATATTAAGGTGGATGAGTGACCACACTGGAAAGGATAGAATATGCAATGATCGTATAAGAGGAGATATTGGGGTAGCGCCTATCATGGAGAAGATGACGGAAAATCAATTAAGGCGGTATGGACATGTACAGAGAAGACCTTTGGAGGCACAGTGAGAAGATTCGATAACATATGGTCTTTAGTCTTGTGTAGAGGGGTAGAGGGAGACCAAAAAGAACATTGGAAGATATTGTTAAAAATGGCCTCATTATCAATACTATCCCTCAAAATCTGGTTCTTGTTTTAGCTCAATGGCGTATTCTGATCCATATAGCCGACCTCACTTAGTGCGGTAGGACTTTTGTTGTTATTGTTGCTGTTATGATAAAAACATATAATAAAAGATGAAAATGACAGCATGAAAACAAACCAAATACCATCTTAGATTTCTAAAAACCCCCATGGACCCCAAATAAGAAACATGTTTGAAATGATGAGACACGATTAGAAAAATGGTATTGGCACAACACTTAAGAAAGAACAAGCAGCAGGACACGGTAACAATACTTTCTCCACAGCTTGAAGGAGATCCGGGAAAGTCATAGAGGATATTAAGTTTGCATGAGATAATGAGATATGATAAAAATTGATACAGCTCGTTAATTAACAGTTTGTTACCAAATAACAAGGATTTGTGTCTCAGTAACAATGTGCAATAGAACAGTGTTATATAAGGACAACAAACAGAACAGCCAACCATAAACTGGTGGCTGAAGACAGCATAACTTATTCAGAATCTAGAAGAGCTAAACTGTGATAAATTGAATTCATTATACGATGTAGACAATTTGCACAAAACCAAAGAATCTAAAATGTTAATTAGCAGTCTCCAAATGGGCAGCTTACAGGATGCATCATTGCCAGATTAGTTAAAGTTCATAAGAAAGAACCAAAGTTATTACACAGTTCCAAAATAAGAATATTTTTATGTCCCTTCATTTTGATAGGGAGAAGAGGAAGAGAAGTTCATTCAGGATACAGTTTAGAAATACCCCTGTTTGATGCCAACCATAGCAGTTTCATGCCATGACAAAATGGAGTTTCCGTGAGTGCTAGAAAATGCACTAAATAAGCTCCAATAAGGGCTCTTTGGTTTACATCAAGATGGGTACATATGTCAAACATATGAAAAACAGTAAAGGACCTAAAGGTAAAACTTACCCCATATTCGGATACAGGAATCCCCTGTTGGGCATCTAACAAATATGCTTGTCTCCGTGTCAACCACTGCATGGAATTAACCAAACTAGAACTTGAAAGAGGACCAAAAGAGAGATAAGAAACAATGAAGGAAACAGCCTCTCCAAACATGTGCAGCTGATAGGTCATTTAGTAACAAAAATAGAATGACATGTTAAGCAAAAAAGTTTTTCTTAGTGCATTTTAATTATGAAAAGTGGAAACAAAGTCATAGAAACATCTAATGGGTAACATAGAGAACCGCTAACCTTCCTGATTGACAGGCTAGCAATACAAAGGAGACCACAGTAGCTAAAAAGTAACCAGATGAGGAAGCCCCATTTCTGACCCAGTCCAGGCAACTGCACATAATTATTTAGATTAAGCACTATGCATTTGTTTAAAAAAGTACCATTGAGTATTATATAAAAATAAAACGTACACAGGTTTTAGAATTGTTGAACCACAGGGTACCAGTTATTGTCCAAGCCCAAAGAAATGGGTAGAAAAGCATTGAAAGGATTGAAAGCACAACTACTCTTCCACAAAATCGAGCATACCTCTGCTGCCACCCAAAATCTCTAGAAGCATTGGCAAAAGAGTGGACAAATAAAAGCATCTGAATTAGTAAATTGATTTCACAAATTCCTAAAAATCCAGACCAGTTTAGTGAGTTTTATGTCATGAAATCAGAGAAATCAGCCACGAAAAAAATGATTTTGCACTTGAGTTTCTGACCCTTAACAGTCAAGTAAAATTAAGTGAAATGAAAACCGGAAACTTCATATTCCAAAGTGTAATATATAAAAAGTAACTTCCCATTAAATCACAGGACACAGTGACTATCTATTTATAGAAATTTGGCCATACATTTCTACAGTATAGGCTTAACCCAAGCCATGCTATCTATAGCAGGAATTGCCGCACCATTTCAAGCAAATGGCTACACTACCTGAACAACTATTCTCTAATGTTAAAAGCTAAAACCAAAAAGTCCTACCCATACTAAACACGGTCACATTGATTTCATCTAGATTGATTCCATTAACAATCTATTAGTTGACACCCTGATTATTCTATGTGCAAAAATAATAGTAATAACAAAATGCAAGCCCTCCCTTGACCCTTATTCAGATATCCCTAATTTTCAATCAAATACCACACCTCATATATCATCAATTCATTCATTGTACTCCAATTTCACCCAGACTTTCTAGTTCCTATATTAACAAATGCACTTACAATTTTCTTTATTCAAATTGGAATAAGAAATTCGAGAACAATAACCTCAAAAGATGAAAGATTGAAAGGCCTTACAAACCCATTCCCGAAGCAAGGCCATTATCAACAAACATCAAAACCCGGAAAACAAAAACAGTAGTGTAGTGAACCTGCACCATCAAAAGAAAAACAACAATTGCATAACTTCTGAGTCAACAACATCAAGAAACCAGAAATAGCAATCTAGTAATCAAAAAATCAAAAAATCAAAAAACCAATCATTAAATAAATAAAAAAAACCCTACCACAATCCAAATGTGCAACGGGTGAGCACACGAATGGTACCGCTTCCAATTAATAGCCACAATAGCTCTATAAGTCAAATTGTCAAAGAAAATACAGATTATGCGATAACCCATTTGCTGAATTTGATGAAATTCATGTTTAATTTCATTCTTTTTGCTCATCATAGTAATGAAAAATTTGGAAGAATGAAAGAAAAACTAGGAGAATCAAGCAGAAGGTGAAAATTGTTGAAGGATACACACTGATGGCGAGCATGGACAAGAAAAAGCCATCGTACCTGCAAGCAAGAAGCGTGTTTCGATTCGATGATCATCAAATTGGGATGAAGAGAATGAAGAGAGAAAGATCGAGATCGAGACTAACCATTTGAAATAGACTCCTCTGACGGCCATGGCGGGAGGGGAAACCCTAGAATGAAGCGGTGTCGTATCAGGGGGTTATACAGCAGTGGAAAATGCATGGAAGTTGGAGGAGAGGGGAATTGGAGATGGAGAAGGATGTTTCATGAAATGAGTTGTTGATCTTCAATTTGGACATTGAAGGCAAGAGAGAGCGAGGGAGGGAATTGAATAGTGATTAGTTATAACTGAAGTGAACTCACCCACTCTTTACCTTCATTTTCACCTTATTTTACCCTTTTTTTCATCATCCAAAAATTTAATAGTGATTAGTTTAGTCATTTTTAAGGATCAATTTTAATGTTTTTTTTTATGCATGGTTTGAAACGGGCATTGAAGTCAATAAGTCATCATGAAGTATCTATAACTACTACAAAGGGCTTACATTTTTTCCACTATTCACGAGGCGTTTGTTTTACGGATTGAAAAAGGATTCCCGGGAATGTTTGGGCCGGAATCTACATTCCAGTGTTTGGTAGCAGATTTGAAAAACATATACCCGGGTATCTTCCATTCCTGGGTAAGTCATATGCCCATTCAGAAGCCTTTCTCATTCCTGAAGAAAAGGGAATGGAATTTTTTGTGGGAAATTCCCTAATTACCACTACCCACGTTTTTTTTTGCTGAACCCGGGAAGTGAAGAACGGATCCCGCCCGTTTTGCCACTACCCACAATTTTTTCTGGAGGAATCCCAGAAAGTCTCTAACTGAATCCTCAGTGTCGTTGTATATATTGTGACCTGCATTAAGTTCCAATCATCATCCCTCTCTAGATCTGGCTCACCTTGCTCTGTGCAGGTTAGAAAGTTTCGTTTTTTGTGCCCAGATTTTTCATATGTGGTGCGGATGAACATACCCATTGCTTTTGCTATATATATGTCGTGCTTTTCACCTAGCTACCCCCTTTTCAATTTGCTTTTGCATAGAGTCATTTTGCTATATCCAACGCCCCTTAGTCAAAAAATTTCACTTGCTTTTTCTATATCCATTTCAATTTTCCCATCAAGTTTCTAACTTTGCTGCTATTGACCCACCTACTTCTTTGTTTTAGGTGGTGTTTGTGGCCCTGACTATCTAAATTGGTGTGAGAAGTTGGACCCAACACTAGCTCAGTTCTCATTCCTTCGAAGGTACCCTTAATTTGCAATGTTATTTTTTCAATTAATTGCTTTAGTTTATATTATCTTTTTCTCTTGTGTATGTGTTTGATTATTGTACTGATTTAGCCTTTTTTTAAGTTGGATGATAAACTCTATACCCAGTAGTTAAGCAAAATTTAATCTTTCTCAATCTCAAGCACTTTTTTTCCTACTTTTGTTTTTCTTCATTTATACTATTCTCGAATGATTTAACTGAGTTCATCTAATATTTACTCAAGGGTATATATGCACAAGGGGCTACTGGAACAAAACAGATGTAGTTTCTTTAGCTTTTTAGATGAACTTACACTTCATTTTTCATTAGTTAACTAAGTCTGAATTCCATTATAGGCCTATACTTTCAATGTGTGTCTGTCATGTATCTTAGTTATTGGAATGGTTATTTGTTTTGCATGCTGATCTTTCAAAATTTAAATCTGAACAAATTGTTTCCAGTTCTGTTTTAGTTTCTTGCCATCCCTTTTCTTGAACCATTTTATTTACTATTTTTATGTGTATGTGAGATAGTATTATGGAGATCTTCCAAGTATAATTTAATTTTGATCATGGCAGAATCGATGGAACCACGACAAAGGAAGAAAAGGATTGTAGCAATATTAATAATATATTTACAGATGTTGAATTGCTTAGCTTTGTTTATGATGTTTATATGCTACCATGTTCTAAGTAGGCGGTTGAAAAAGCGAAAGAGATCATGGGATTGTTATGAAAGAAGTTTAATTCGAGAGGTCCATTTCCATAGGATTATTTTCATGAATGATGTGGCTTGTATTGAGAATACAAGAATGGATAGAGCGGCATTTCATAAGCTGTGTGAAATGTTGAGAACTGTAGGTGGACTACTTCCTACTAGGCATATGTGTGTTGAAGAGTTAGTGGCCATGTTCTTACACATACTAGCACATCATGCAAAAAACCGAATAATAAAAAGACAATTTGTTAGGTCGGGGGAAACAATTAGTAGACACTTTTCAAAAGTTTTATTGGCAGTTTTGAGGTGTCATGAAGAATTGTTAAAACAACCTAGGCCTATTTTGGAAAACAGCACTGATGGAAGATGGAAATACTTCCAGGTACATAAGAAAATTAATCAAATCTGTTTTTTATTAACATCTGACTTAAACTTTAGTTGCTATGTATTAACTGTTATAGTTATGGAAATGTATAGAATTGTCTAGGAGCTCTTGATGGCACATACATCAGGGTCAATGTGCCCGAAGCTGAAAAAAGTAAATACAGAACAAGGAAAGGCGAGATAGCTATGAATGTGTTAGGTGTATGTTCTCCGGATATGCAATTCATATATGTTTTGCCTGGGTGGGAGGGTTCAGCTGCTGACTCTAGGGTCCTCAGAGATGCTATTTCTCAACCTAATGGATTAAAGGTTCCTCAAGGTATAGAGTACAAATTTATATAATAAACAATCCATGGTATTATGTATTTTGTCATAATAATATTAATTTTATTCATGATAGGGCATTATTATTTATGTGATGCTGGCTATATGAATGGGGAAGGATTTCTTACTCCTTATAGATCTCAAAGATATCACCTAAGTGAGTGGAGGAATGGAGCACAACCAACTACACCAAAAGAATTTTTCAATATGAAACATTCTTCTGCTAGAAATGTGATTGAAAGATGTTTTGGACTCTTGAAAGGACGGTGGGCTATATTGAGAGAAAAATCATTCTATCCTGTTAAAACCCAAGGAAGAATAATCACTGCTTGTTGTCTTTTACATAACCATATCCGCAAAGAAATGGCTGTGGATCCATTGGAAACAAATTTAGGTGATCTAGATTCCTCAAATGAAGTCATGTTCGGTGACATGATAACCGTCGTGGAACCAAGTGATACATGGAGTCGATGGAGGGATGATTTAGCACAACAAATGTTTAATACATGGAGAGCTGGACATCATTGATAAATTTTATGTCATGTCATGCTATTTTGTTTTTTTTTGTAAATTTTATTTTAAATGTACTGTCCACTTTCAGTCATGTATATATCGTGAATTTGGTTTTTATAATTGTTTTATCTATGCAATAATGTATTTGTAATATAGATGGAAGGCACAACTGAATCACAGCAATCAAAAAAACGACAATGGACTGCAGAAGAAGATGCAGTATTGGTGGCTGGTTTGTTGCAATTGGTGGATGATGGATGGAAAGCTGATGCTAACTCGTTTAAACCTGGGTATACAAAAGTATTGGAGAAGCATCTTCAAACAAAGATTCCAGATTGCAAACTGAAAGCAAGTCCTCACATCGAATCAAGAGTAAAGCATATCAAGAAGCAATATTTTGCAATCAAAGATATGTTTGGTCCAAGTGCAAGTGGTTTTGGGTGGGATCCTACTAGGAATATGATTGTGGTAGAAAGAGAAATATACAGAGAATGGTGCAAGGTAATGTGTGATATACCATTTATAATAGTATTTTTTAAATTAAACATACAATTCATACATCTTTTTGATACATTTTTTTTGTTTGATGCAGTCACACCCTGTTGCAGTTGGTTTGTATGGCAAACCGTTTCCTCACTTTGATAGTCTGGATATTGTGTTTGGGAAAGATAGGGCAACAGGAACTCATGCAGAAAGTCCAGCTGATGCCGCATTTGCTATGATGAAGGAGTTTTTTCCAACAGAAGAAGGTGGTGAGCCTGAAGTAAATTTGAATGAAGATGATAACAACAACATTGAGTCTCAATTCCCAGAAGTACCTACATATGACAACACTCAAGGAGCAAGACCAATGGGTCTTGATGCTTCTGGATCTAGAGGTGGACGGCGTGGGTGTAAAAAAGCCAAGCAGAATGATGACATTAGTGAAAGCTTAGCCAATTCAATGAGCAAATTTGGTGAGTTCTATGCTGGAACTGTTGAGAATATTAACCGACTAACATCTTGCTTTTTACCTGAGAAAGAGACAGCTGATCGGAGGACTCAAGTTTACTCAATGTTAAGAGAAATTGAAGGATTGTCTAACGCGGATGTGATAAAGGCAGCTATATTGATCACCAACAACAGTAATCTGAGCGACTGCTTTTTTTCTGTTGATACACTCGAAATGAAGGAGGAATTCGTGCGCTATGTTTTGAATAACAATGGTGTTTGAATTTGTTAGCTTTATATTTGTTAATTTTATGAGTACTTAGTATTTAAATTTCGTTTTTAGAAGGACAAGTCTTAATTAAGTTTGAATAATATGCAGTTCTAGTATTATTTCACAATGGTGTTTGAATTTGTAACTGAAAGATTGCATATTTATTGGAGTTCCCAGTTCTATCACAAGGTAAATTGAGCTGCTGCAGAACTGCAATATTTGATGCTGTGAAATTTGCATTTTGAGCTGGTACCGATCTGCAAAATTGGTGTTTGCATCTTCTCTAAGATGTTGCTGCAGCTATATTGGTGTAGTTCTTGGCTGGTTTCGTTTGATATGCTGGTTCACTCACCTTATTGGAGGTTGCCTTGGTCTTGCTCTTTTCATTTCTAGTTAGTTGATGTACTAGTTAGTTTGGTTCTAGCTTTCTAGTCTGTTGTTCTTGTTCTGTTTTTTTTTTTTTTTTTTTTTTTTTTTCTGTTTTTGCATTGTATCTTCCTTTGTTGTTGTTCTCACTTGAGAGAGTTTGTTCTCAAGATCACCTTATTTCTAATATATTTTCATTTTCAAAAAAAAGATTGCATATTTATATCAGTTTTTAATTGGTTTTGTTGGTTGGAAACTTTGGTGCTGCAAATGGTATCTATTTGGGATTTGAGGAACTCAGTTGGATTGTGTTTTGGCTTCACTGGTGTGTGCTTTGGTTAATCAAGGTCTGTTGAAATTTTGGTGATTTGTGGGTGGGCTTTTGGCGTGTTCTTGGTGGGCCATGGAGTGGATTTTGGAAGCAATTTTCACCTTCAATAGGAGGCTTGTTAGTGCTGATTTGTTGCAGCATTCCTCTGGTTATTCTACACTCTTGGTGCTTGTTTCATTCCAAAGTCATGAGTGTTATATAAGAACTGGTAGGTCCTATGGTATCCCTTATTTATTTAACACTTGCTTACCCATATTCTGAGTTTCCTGGCACTGTACTGGCTGAATTGATTGTTGAATATTGTTTCCTTTGGAAAGTACTGGTACATGCACCATAATTTGGGGAAATAATAAAATGTTGTTTTACTTCATATTTACAGTTTTTTCCATGTGAGCCTCAGCTTTCCTTCTTATTTCAGCGGACAAGAGTACAGGATTGGCATATTTTGGAAGTGAGTCCTGCTGTTGCTTCTTCTCCCTAAGCCAGTTCTCAGCTTCAACACATTCATTTAAGACCTTTGTTTCTCGTTGATCTCAATGTGATCAAATTTAGGATCCTTTGACATTGTAGCTTCTCTGTAACTATTTATACAATAGGTAAACTGATCAATTATTATACCCCTCTCAGTGTATTCTTTGTAACGCACTTCGATTGGATCACCTTGCATTTTTAGTTCTTCAAATAAATATAAACGTTAGTATGGTGGTTATATAACAAGGGTATTTTAAGAATTTTCCAATCTATTCCCAGGAATATACATTTTGAACCAAACATATATTGTAATTATACCCAGGAATATTGGAAAAGATTCCCGGGAATTGATTTTGTGAACCAAACAGATTTTTTAAAGATGCCTGGGAATAGCATTCCCATCATAATATTCCCGGGAACAACATTCCCGGGTATCCTTTTCCAATCCGTGAAACAAACGCCCCCTCACATAAGGGTTTTTCTCCCATGTAATGAAGGTCTATTTTAAACTTATTATGTGGTTACTTTTTGTTATTTTAGCTGGTGGTAATCAACTTTATTTGCCTTTTCAGTTTTCACCACTTTTCTACTTTTCTGAGTACTTTTCATGTTTTTTCATCTTCTCTGATATCTAATGTTACTTTTGCAGAAAAACTGAACTTTTGAGCATACTTTTTTGATAGTTTAAAACCATTATAACTTTTCTTCTTCATCTATTTAATCCCTCCAACCACCCACATTCGAAGCTTTTTGTTCATAACCTATTACTCTCGTGCTTTGGTGGTGATAAGGTGGGGTTTTGATGGCGGGGTGTGGCGACAAGAAAGGAGATGATGGTCTCGTGATTGGGTTGCGAGGTAGAGCATTGGATTCGATTCCGATTTCAATTTCTCAGTCTCTTATTACTTCAGGTTCCACATCCAATCCTCACAACGTACTTTATTTTCAATTCAGATTCTTACTTCTTTTATTTTGATTTCTCAGTCGAAGTCGCATGCATTGCTTCAATTTCAAGTTCAGATTAAAGTTCCTCAAAATTTCTACACGGCATTGAGTACAAGGTTGAGGAGGCTTATTAGTTTAGGGAAGCTGGAAAAGGTAGATTAATTATCTATACTGCTTTTATAATGTGATACTTTCATTCATGAGCAAAATAGTTTTTTCAAAATTTTCATGATTTCAGTTTTAGCCTGGATTAGGAAGCATATGCTAAATGCTAAATTTAGTCTTTGATTTGAGATTACTTTGTCACTGGAAGAGTTTCAGCATGTCGTCGCTTGGAATTCTTCCAATTATCTGATAACCATGTTCCGGTTCAATGTGTAGAATAATAAGAGAAATTTTCTTTGAGTGAACTTTGTTTTGATTCAAATTCTTAGTTCAGTTCTGATTGTAAGCAATGTTGCTTACTTTGACTATGTTCCATCTATATATTGCAGGTTGTAATTGATTCATAGCCTTCGATAGTGGCTGTACTTGCATCTTTGTTATTTAGTGAGTCAGTTAGAGTTTTTGGAGTTGCTGGGCTTGTACTTTGTGTCAAGTGTTCTTCTCAAGGAGTTTCTTGTCAAGCAGCTCCAAAACTCTGAGATTTTGAGGCGTGAGGAAGTTGGGAGTTACCAATTGAGGAAGAAGAAATCCAACATGCCAAGTGGGTTTGTTGATGTTTCAATTCGTGTTTTTAAGGACAAGGAAGAGGTAGATTCACACCTAGGTATATGGTTATTTCACAACCTTCAAATGAAATAAAAATAATTACTTTTTGATCCACTATAGTTCTTTTTTTCTGCTTTCTTACCCAGTTCTTAATTCACTATACTCAAATTGGGTGTCATGCTTTTGTGGAAAAGTTGACAACTTTGATTGAAGTTTAAGTAAATGTCTGGTTTCACCATTCCCACATAAGTCTAGGCATGTTTGCTATTAGCTTTTAACTAGAACTGTTATCGAGCATTTCACTTCGGAACCAAACATGTTATTAAGTGTGTCTGTTATAAGTTAAAACTAAAGTTAGAGTATTGTGTTTTGATTAAATGTTTGGATCAGCTTCTCATTCAGCAAAATCAACTCTGAAACCCAGAAGCTACTCCTATAAGCTTCACCCTGTAATTGAGTCCATAGAATGAGTTCCTTTTACTTTTGTATATTAGAGTGAAATGTTGTTTCTAAGATCAACCAACTGATAACTAGACATGACTAAATTTTTAAAAGTATTTTCAAGTGATTTCAGCTCTATATTTTGTTATACAGGTGGGGGGAAGGAATATTTCTCTCAGATCATGGAAAGAAGGGTGGATTTGGACAAGCGTATCCACAACAAATGGCTCTAGCTTCATTCCATGGACTAGAAAAACAAGAACAAATCAATAACCCTCACTCACATCCAGTTCCATTTCCTACAAACTACTCGAACCCATATGTGGGTGGACCAAGCTACCCTGCAACTGCTGGACCGAGTTATCAACCACCCCGAACTCATCCACCACCAGTCCACCACTGCCGCCACCACTCTCAAATGCTGGTTATCATTCCTCGATATATTGCAGGTTATAATTGACTCAGCCTTCAACAGTGGTTGTACTTGCAGCTTTGTTATTTGGTGAGTCAGTTAGAGTTGTTGGAGTTGCTTGGCTTGTACTTTGTGTCATATTAGATGTTATGTAGTCAGTAATATTCTCTCTCTCTCTCCTCCCTGCCCCCTTCTGCGCCTGGTGAGTCAATTAATATGATATATGTAGTCTGAGTTTCCCTCATCACGCCAATTTCTTTTCTTCATTTTGCAGTTTCTTTTTCTCTAAAATTTTCTGCCTTTGCTCACAAGGGGCTCCTGGTATTCAGTAACCAGGGTTCCAGTTTCTCTGTTGCACCATTTTCTTCTATGTATTTTTTATTTATTTTAGTTTTCATTGTGTTTTTCATGCATGTAGTCTGTTACTTGTTCTTATTTCTTTTCTGGATTTCGGTTTTCGGATAGTGCAGGTGTGTGATTGAAGCCACTTGGAGGAGGTATGTGTTTGGGCCTCAGATTAAGTTTTGATTTAATGTTAATCAAGTATTTGGTTTCTATCTATGCCCCCTGATCAATAATGACTAAAAATATGAAAAGCATTGTCTTGATGCAAGGATAAAATGATATATTGCAACTTGATACATAATATGAATGTTAGTAAGATGGTTTTGTTTGTTTTCAAATAATAAAATTTGTACAGTACTTTTTTCCTCAAACACAATTTCCTGTCATTTCAATTTTATTTGAGGTGTAGACTACTAATTTTTTTTGTTCTCTGTTACTTTCTTTTAATAGCTAATATCTATTTGTTCTATGTTTAGCATTGAATTTCTGGTTCCAGTTCCTGAACACTTGAGAACTGATGTGTGTGGGGTTCTGTTGTTGGTAAGCAATCCGACTCTTTCCATGAATAGGGTTTAATTTTGGCATTTAGCCACGTGTCTATGTAGTTCTTAACTCATTTTGTTAATATGTCCTCTTTAGGTCGTGTTTGGCTTCTTAGAAATTGAGAACTTGGAAAAGGTAGAACTAGAGGAGAAGATTAAAGAAAACTTACAAGCAACGCCATATATCAAGGTAGACCTTGACATTCATATCTTCATGTTAATATTTTTGTTCTTTCTTGTGGTTCTCTGCTCTGTCTCTAGAATGTTGTGATGTTTTGCAAACAATATTGAGTCTCTCTCCACAACACACAAAGTTGTCTGGTATGAGTTTTTTATTTTGCCTCTCATACTGTATTTTCTTCTTTGTCAGGCAAAACACAGTTTAACTATAGATATGTGGCGGACGGGAGATCCGACACATTTAGGTGGGGCTATCTACATCCCTGAGTGTGCTTTCATTTCATACGAAAAACTTGTGCTTCTTTCATCGAATGGGATTTGAGTGCAGAAGAAGTTTTGGGTGTCAGATGGAAGGTATGAATAGTAAGAGTACTTTTGTCCATCCTACTTTCAGTAGTTTAGTTATTTCTTCTCTTATTATGTTTCACCCCATGATTCCTTAGCATTTTGTAGATATTCACACCATCCCCTTCCAAACTCTGCCTTGGTTAGCTTTGCATCATTTGATTTGGGAGTTGGGTTGTGGTAGTTGATTTTTGTTCTTGATTTTTAAACTTTTGTATCATCATCTATCACCTCAATCCACATGCAGTAGATATCCCACATAGTAACTTTTAATTTGATTTTGGTTGTCTTAATATTTTGATTGACGCATATAAAGATAACCCAAATAGAGGAAATTAGCGTTAGACAATATTCCTCCTAAGTCCTAATAATAGAAATTGTCAACTATTTTATTGATTGCAGAATAAAACCTACATTGGAAGTTTCTGCAGCTACCCCAAATGCAAGGTCAGAGAATGATGCTGCTGATAATTTTAGCTGCTCTAAGAACAAGTGTGACTCTGAGGTTTTAGATCACGAGGAAGAAAGTTACTTAAATTCTTTACTCAGTCTTGAACATGAAGACTCTGAGTGGCTCTTAGATTCAAAATCTGACGGATTTTTATCTGAGAACTCTTCAACCCCTCTTAGCTACAACTGTGAATCTTTCAACAGGATCTCAGATGTGAATCTTTCTCTTAGCCCTTATTATGAGACAAGTTGAGGTATTGAGATTCTTCCTTCAGCCTCTACTATTTGTTCATTGACTGAAGTGCATTGTGGATGTTAGAAGATAATATGTCAATGGAGAATCTATTAGAAGCTGCAAACATGGAAGAGCTATGTGGGCCATTTAAAGGGAAATCCAATTGGAATTCTGAGGAACCAAACATTCCTTCTCAACTGCTACATTCACTCAATATAATATGTAGGTGTGCGGTGTTAGCAAAGCTTCGATGCTGATTAAATAACTGGAATAAATAGAATGATTCAAAACTTGGAAAAGCTATGTCATTGCCTTGCAATTGAAAATCAATTTACTATCTGGATAGAAGTCATTTTAAGCAGTGAAAGAGAGCTCTGAGAAAGGCTTGTGGAATTTAGTTTTTCTTCTTTCCAAAATAGCATGTCCTCCCCTGAACTAGCATAGATGCAACTACGAATTGCTTTAAACATGAACATGTACGAGAGCGGTTGAAATTCATTGTATCAAAAGTTGCTCATAAAAAAAGGTACTGCTTTCCTCTATGTGTACATTTTATATTTTTATATTTTGTTCCTTTCTCCTATTTCAATAGCTTTGTTCATGCACAAACTGCCTTGCCCTAGAATTGAGGCTAATCAGATATCAATTCTGAGTAATATATAGTAGTATTTTTCTAAAAGAGTTATAGAAACATTATCTGGTTGTAGTAGAAACTGTACATGCTGGAATTCTTTTTCTTTGTTTGTAGAACTTGATGGAAGTACTCAAAATGGAAGAACCTGATAGTAGAAGATAACTATAATTGGTATCATAGAACAAAATGGTGCCGTTCCCATCCTTCCCATTAATACTACTCATACAATAGTTTCTTTTTGTTTTGGTGACATCAAATATGTATAATGTCAAAAGTTGTTGCCAACCCGAGTAATAATTCATCTTTGAGAAGCTTGCTGGCACATGGCTATAGCCAAAATGTTATGTCAATTGTGGTAGTGATTTGCTATTAAAACTTCATGAGGTAGACTTCACAGAGTAATTGGTTCTTATATCAATTAAGGTGACGTTTAGTTTGCCCAAATAAACATTATCAGTTCAATAGCCAAAACTGCATATTGTCATTCACATATTATTGTCATTCACAGATTGAGCTGTCATTTACAAGAAGTGTTATTTAGAAGAGAAAAGAGTAGATACACCGTTAGTGTAAACTTTTTTTGACATAAACATTCAATTGTTTTCCTTCACATCAGAAAACTCAATTTCAAATTAACATAAATAAAAGAGGAATGTAGTTGTTAGTCCTATGTGGCATAGAATGATTGAATGTCAGTGTAATACTTATCCATTAAACTCATTTTATAAAGTATTAACATCAAATGAAACTTTTATTGTATAATAACTAATTTTTAAATAAATAATATTAAAGAAAAAAATGATGAGATATGAATGGATGATAAAACATTTTTGGTCTAATGAAACATGTAAAAAAAGTTATTTAATATTTTAATATATTTTAAAATATGATATAATTTTTTTTTAAATAGCATCCGTGCATCGCACGGGTACCTACCTAGTTAATGTTACAAAATGATTATATTGATCTTTTTTGATGAAAAAATTAATTATCATCTTTTGGGTTGATTTAAACAACCCCAGTATTTTTCATGATTAAAATGGTGATTTGTTCATTCTTTGTTAATGTAAGTTAAACATTCTGCTTACAGGGTTATTCACAATATACTTCCCTGTAACTCAAATTTAGCAAAACGTGGTGTTGAGGTGCAAATTGAGTGCTCTTTATGCGAGCAACAAATGGAGGAAAATCAAGAGCATGTATTGCTTCATTGTAATTGGGCAAGAGTCTTGTGGTTTAGTCATCCTATGGGGCTACAAAATGGAGCAATTCAGGGAAGAATTTCACAGTGGTTGATGGATGTCTTTAGTAAGCACGAGCAGGATGATGTGGCTCAAATTCTGTATTGTTTGTGGGCTGTTTGGTGGGCACGAAATGACAGAATTTTTAACAATAAGCTCATGGACCCAGCAACTTGTGTGTCTTTAGCATTGTCGCAGCTTGTGGAGTGGCAAGACCAGCAAGATGGGGATGGTAGTGCACGGAAGCAAGAGAAGGAGGTGCCTCGCTGGTAGCCGCCGGCGGTGGGGAAGATTAAAATTAATGTTGATGCCGTTTGGTCTGGAGAAACACGCACAGGTTTTGGATTTGTTAGAAGTCCCGCATTGGCTAGAGATTTGACCAACCAAGTGCTTATAAAGGGTAGAGCAAACCTCAACTCTTGAGCTAGCTTTTGGGTTGAGTTAGGCCTACCCAATTTCTAATATGGTATCAGAGCCTATCATAGATCCATTTGTTGTGTGGAGACCTCCCGTATTTGGGCCATCCTTTGATGTTAGGATTCGTGGCTCGATCGTCTAGAGCAGAGTTGCTGGTTGCTGGTTCTTTCCTTGAAATGCAGCGGCAAAGTCCATTGGTGGCGGAAGCCATGGCGTTGCATTGTGCTAGATATGGAGATTGAAGAAGCTTGTTTTGAAGCAGATTCAGCACAAGTAATTCAAACTGTGGGTTTTGGCTTCTCGATTTAGGAACATAGCTAGAGTTCTTGCATGTCAAAAGCCAAGCAAATAATGTAGCTCATACTATAGTTTCTCTTGCGGTTAATTATCCATGTAATTTGTGGTGGGATGATCTCCTCCCGATGTAGCTAACGTTCTTTTTGTAGATGCGACTTTTTCATCTTAATAAAATGCGCATTGACCCTCAAAAAGTATGATAAAAGATGGAGAAATAACAATTAAAGAAAGAGATAAAAGTTAAAAAAAGATATAGAGTGGTAGTAAAAGAAATTGTGTCAAAAAACTACCACTCCAAAATAAACGTTTTCATGGGTTTAAGCTCCAATTGGGATATCATTTCAAATTTTCAATATTAGAGATTACAAATGTAAATAAGTGCTGATATTAATAATTTTATTGGGTTCAATGATAAAAGAAAGTCGAGGTGACATTTTCTGAGGGAAAATCCTTAATGTTACGAACAATTAAAAGACGAATCATAAAAATTATGACATGTCACAAAGTAGTTTTTCAAAAAACTCATACCATGTGTGGTGTCAAATCCCAACTTTGCACCCATAAATGGAACGTCTCAATTCTTGCATTTCACCAAACTTCTCTTCGGAATGAATAACAAAGCTCTTTTTCTCGATTGAGACTTCTTATTGTCGCCTTAGTTAGTATGTTGTTAAGGCTTGAGGGACGCCACTTCCATATACTCTGAAGGCAACGAACTTAATACCATGTCTATTGCGAATCGAATCGGGGAAAGCACCCAACCTCATCCAAATCTCCCTAGATTGTGGATAGTCACGAAGGCAGTGAAGAGCATCTTCCACCTCCGCTGAACACCGAGAAACAAGATGAAGAGTTAGCCATATTATAGTGGAATCGGTGCACATTTACTTGAAGTGCATTGTGCAAAGTTTCCCAAATGAAAAATCTCACCCTCTCTGGAACCTTTATACGCCAAATCCACTGCCAACTTTCATTGTCCTTTGTCTTGCGCAACTGATAATGAAGTCGAGCATATATGCATCCCTTATTATGTAGTCGCTCTTATTGTTATTGCACCAGTCTAAGCATCATCACGGCTAGAAACCAAACACAATTTCACCTATAGAATCGTGGCTTTTATGTCCTTCGAAAACACTGTGTATAGCTGCCGAAAATTTCAACGGTCCTCATTTACTAGATCATTGAGACGCAACTGAGTATCTGAAATATGCACGAAGAGGAACAAGAGGAGCTACAAGTATGGAACAAGAGGTAGACGAGTGTTCTTCCTCTTCTAAATCCCTCAATATTAGAGGGGAGCAAAATCGAATGAGGAGGTATTTAGGCGCTCCTTCATTCCTCTAAATATATTGAACCAAATTATGAAACTTCTTCCCCTCCCGACCCCTTTCCTCCTCGTCATTCCTCTAATAATATGTAGCGTTTAGAAAAATCCAACTAGCCCGGCCGATCGGAACCAAGAACCGATAAGGTAACTGATTTTGTTGGTTTTCCCTAATTGATAAGACCGACTCAAAATCAGTTTTGGACGGGTATCGAAAATCGGTTGACCCTACCAGTACTTATTGTATGCTTTTTTATATCTAGAAAATATATATAACCATTTATTATTTATTTTCATCATATAAATTATATCAAATGAACAATATATAATAATTTTTAATTTAATTAGTTTATATTTCTTAATGTCGTGTGTCAAGATATTACATATTATAATAAATATAAATATTATTTTTTATTTTTTATTTAATGACTATCAATTGTTAATAAGTTGAAGAAATATAAAATAGGACAAAAGTTACATACAGCTCGATACATATTTGTTATTACTTTTTCCAACCAAAAACGTGAAACATGAGTTATTTTCCACATCATCATCACTATTTTTTCTTACCCAAAAATTATAACACGATTAACTCTCTCTCACCACCATCATGGTTTCTTGCTTCATCTTCATCTTAATTGGTTTATGTTGTATATTTTGCATATCACATTCACCTAGGGATGAAAATTTGTAGAGTTTGGGTAGGGTATTATAGTACCCGTCCCCGTACCCGCGTTTTCAAAAGACACCCGTACCCGTTCTCATACTCGCATGGGTAGCAATTTGAATGCCCGTCTCCGTACCCTCTAAGTACCTATATGCCCGTTCCCATTACACGCAATTTAGTTAATGAAAATGCAATTTCCATTCTCCAACATAAAATAATATAACTACTATTATAAAATAAAGAGCATAAATTAAAAACACAAAAGACTATTTAAGTATTTAATAAGTAAAATCATTCATTTTTAAAAGAGTAAGTTTGAAAGTTTGAAACTTTAACTAAGTTTGTTGATATATATACTTTCAAGTGTGTATGCATATAATAAAAATAATTAATAAAGTGTGTGTGGGTATGGGGCGGGTTGGATAATTTTTGCGGGTTACCCATAGTCATCTTGCGGGTTTTTACCCTACCCATTGTGGGTAATTTAAGCGGGTAGACCCATTGCCATCCCTATATCCACCAATGGCATCTTATTGAATGTTAATGGGGATGAGCAAACACATGAACCTCCACTACGTCGGAGAAACCCTATCACCTTGCTATGGGAAAAATTGAAGGAAGGAACCTGACCATTTTTCAATTCTGTCTGAAAATAGTGTTTGGCTGTAGTGTCACGTTCCCGATGCCTTGCATTGTCACTTCAGTCAGGCATGACCGTTGACGCGTTATACATGTGGATTTAAACTGTAAAAAAGATTCATAATTTTGCTAGTGTTTGTAATTGGTCAGCCATATCGCTCTCTACCAATCCTTCTCCTTTATGTGGTGGTGATTCCCTTTGATGAAGACCACAATGCCGTTGGCACAATCCCCACAGCCGCCACCACCAGATCGATAATAACCACCACCATATCTGGGTGATTTGGTTTCAGATTTGAGTTGCAGGTCGTTCTGGGTATCGATGAGAAAAAAAAAAGGATATTGAAGTGCCACAACCACCACCACTAGATTTGGAATTTTTAGAGGCATGTGATTTTTCGTTCCTTCTAATACCATTTTCTCCCAAACCATTTTTATTTCCTTGCATTTTTTCTCTTTCTTCAAATGGTTTTGCTCCTTTGCTTCATCTTCATCACCTGGATCTAGGCTTATGTGGGTGAGCCTTCTAAAACACTTCGACCTCTAGGCGTGCTTAATCGTTAGTGTCTGAAGCATTCAAGGATCCGGCTTGTGTTTGAAAATGCTTTTGGCGGTGGCAAGCAGAGGAGCGTGGTGGTGGCGATTTAGAAGGGGGGGGGGAGGGAGGTGGTGGTGGTCACGATGGAGAAGGAGGTGATGGTGGGTTCTCGGTTGGTGGTGGGTGGGTTGGGGGTTGGTTCTGGATTTGCTGGGTTTTTGAAGGAAAGATGAGTGGGAGGTAGATGGAGTGATGGGTTGGGGGTTGGTTCAGGGTTTGCTGGGTTGAAGGTGAGGAAGATGGAGATTTCTTGAGAAAGTTTTTTCGAGGATGAAGATGTGTTGTTATTAAGAAACATATATTAATTAATGCTATATTATTGTTATAATTAAGAATTTTGTTTTAAAACTGGAAAACCCACTATTGTGGGTCAAAAGCACCTTGTGTAAACGCGTCTCTAATATTTGCCTATAAAAAATATAAATTTTATTTTTTAATTGATTTAAAAAATAGTTTTCAAAAATCGAAAACCAAAAGCACAATCAAACAAATTAGTCGAAAGCCAATAATAACTATTTTAGTCTTTTACATAAAATGCCCTGTATTCACTTTTCTCAATGAGAAGAAACAAGTTGGAGTGACTTATATCTTCAATTTTATTTCCTTCCGATTTCTATGTATAAACAAAAACTATTAAAAGCAACTTTGTCACCTACTTTACATTCTTCTCACATCTTATTTAATTTTTTCACTAAATCAAACTAAATACAAACCTTTACTCTCAAATAATGTAACACTCTCTTTTCTCATCCCATTCCCCCTCAATTTCACTTTGATCCAAACATCATTAATGTGCTTTATTCAATTTACTAAGATTGCTTTTAACACAAGCAACTCCGTGTGTAATCCACACCATGGCATCGTACCGTTGAGCATGATTACTTATACAACAATAATGGTTTTTGTACACATATGTACAATATCAACCACCATTCAAATATGTCAAAAAAAAAACCACCATTCAACATACATAGATTTATTTATTTTTCTTGCAAAATTAAAACTATATAGTTTGTTTTTTGATAAGCTAAAATGTTATATATATAAAGGGGTATTAGGGGTACCCAACCCTATACAAAGAAAGAGAAAAAATCAGCTAGAGAAAACCAGCAAAAACAAAAGCTGCAGATTAGTAATATATAGTAATCCAAATTAAATATGGTCCAGAAAGTATCTAGCAGTTACTTAAAGAATAGAACTGGAATACAAAAGACAAAATAATAACGTCAAAATCCCCTTCTATCAAACAAACAATAAAACTCCAAACTGGACATGTTATGTCCTCTTAGCTAATTTAAGCCTTGCTCCCAAGAAGTTTATCAATCATATCAGCAGCATCTTGAAGACTTGAACGGTGGTGATGCTCTGGGCACTTGCTTCTTCCACACTAATACCAAATTCCTCCTCAAGCCCCAATCTCAACCGTGTCAAAATATGACGGTTTTCGACGACCACAATCTCGAGAGTACATATAAAAAGGAAAAAGAAAATTTTATAGCGGTTTTAAATTGTTACTCATACATTTATGTTGCAAAATGTTTTAGAACCCCAACTAGAATTTTCTTTTTATACTTTTCGCGTGTCGTTGCTGATATGTCACAGACGCTGAGGTATGTGTATCATTACTGTTACTTTGAAAATGACAATCGTCATTTATGGTCACGATTTCAAGTTAAGTGATTGAGTTTTTAAAAAGAATTGATAATAATGATAAAATGTAGTTCGATTTTTTTTTCCGTGTGTTAATTAAACTGCAACTCCAGTATGGTGAAGGTTAAATATCTCCCGAATAACGTGGTTCCTAGAAATTGAATTCACGACTTATGGATTCAAATATATACTTTTTAATTTTTACTACTGTGAGTTTATGACCAACACTCGTCGGATAATATAGTTTGAATAGAGTATAGTATAACCCATTATTTTTTCATATCCCATTATTTTCTTCACCTTCCAATTACTTCTCTATATTTCTCATTCTTTTACTCTTATCTATACCATTTTCAACACATATCACATGCTTTACATTATATAATTTCAATAGGTGGATATACCTTATGCAGCTATATAAACGTCGATTTTCTTTTTGAGCATAGAAGCTGTCTTCTCGGTTAATGGATAGCTAAAGACAAAAGGCAAACATCTAGAATATCCAAGTTCTGAGTTTTATAATTGGAAACCTTCTTTGTTTATGGTTTAAACCATACCAAGTAGTACTAATGTTAAACTATGAATCCGTTAATTGTCAGCATCCAATGGTTACAGTTTATTATAGACTCGATGTGGCTCACTTTTCATTAGAACCATTTGTCATCCACTAATTAATGTCTAACCTAGCTTGCTCTAGATTCACCACCTGCATTTTATCTAAACAAAAGACGAGGCCACCAGTCCACCACCATCTTGCCATACCCTGAGGCGCAATGGATGGGGGAAAAGAAAAGATCATTCCACTCTTACTTTTCACAGCTGTATTATAGATATCCCCAAAAATGTATATAATATGCAAAAAGAGAAAAGAAACAATAAAGAAAAAGGAAAAGGAAAGTTCCTGGTGATTGATACAATGCTTTTGCAGAGAAAAGCACACCTTGTCGGGGTGACCATATATTCAAATGAGAAGGATAGGTAATACTCACTTTAACAGACTCTTTTATTGATGGCAGTTCAGTAGTACAAAGGGTTATAATATGCTTTCCACGTCCAATTTGATTTTAACATGTTCTGACACTCATTCAATAAATAGAAAGAGAGTGAATTGAAAACTTTCGCACTTCTCTATATTTAATTAGCCTTCCCTTTCAAGTGATCGATTGTCCCTGTGTTTTTCAGTTTTTCTTCTATATATCACTCTTTCTCTCCATCAGGTACACAACAAGCTCAGCAATTCAAAATGAAGATTCACTTCTTCTGCCTTCTATTGTCACTCTCATCTTTCCATGTAAGAAACACTACTTCAGTTGCACCATCTTTTAAAATTTTCACTTCAATTTCTCTATCTAATGTTTAATTAACCTTACTACATTACATTGCATTGCTCCTTAATTTTGCTAAAGTTGTTAATTTCTTCTTGATGTTACATTAGATTACGATTTGAGCCCTTATCGCTTCGATTAGTCTCTAAAAAAATATATTTATGAATGCAGGTTTCTCTAGCAATAACCACTATCAGCAAAGGAACCCCACAACAAACACAAGAAAATTCCAAGCAGATAGTAAACCCTTTCAGCCCCAAAGCCTCTCTCATTCGTTACTGGAACAAACACATCTCCAACAAGCAGACAATTCCTCATTTTCTTCTCTCTAAAGCTTCCACTCTCACTCCACAACAATATGCAACTCTCATGAACCTCCTCAACCAAAAACAACATAAACCCTTCTTCTCTTATAAGGAGCTTCACAACTCCCTATGCACCACACCAAACTTATTATGTTCCTTCGACGAGGACCAAAACCAAAATGACTCAAACATTACCAAAGCCGGCCGCGGTGACGCCGACTTCACCATCTATTCCAACAAACGCTTCTCCAACTACGGCTCCTCCCGAGCCGGCGGGTTCAACACGTTCAAGAACTACTCGAACGGGCTGAACACCAACCGCGACTCGTTCAAAATTTACAGCGCCGCCACAACCCGCCACGGCGACCAGTTCAAAAGCTACGCCGAGAACGGCAACATTGCCAACGCCAACTTCACCAGCTACGGCGCCGGCGCCACCTCCGGTTCCGGCGACTTCGCCAGCTACGACAAGCTCGTCAACGTCCCCAACCTCGGCTTCACCACCTACTACTCCGCCGCCGCAAATCACAAGCTCTCGTTCTCCAGCTACGGCAACGAAACAAACTCCGGCTCACAATCATTCACCAGCTACGGCAAACGCGTCCGCGGCGGAACCAGCGATTTCACAAACTACGCCGCCGGATCCAACATTCTGCAATCCTCATTCACCGGTTACTCTGAGTTAGGATCCGGAAAAACGAACGATTCGTTCAGATCCTACAGTTTCAACGGCAACAACCCCCGCAACAGCTTCAAAAGCTACGGCACCGGATCCACCTCCGCCACCGACACATTCGTCAGCTACCGGAACCGCGCCAACGTCGGCGACGACACGTTCCAGAGCTACGCCGGGAAATCAAGCTCCGGCGCCGCCACGTTTGTGAACTACGGCCAGTCGTTCAACGTCGGAAACGACACATTCACCGAGTACGGGAAAGGCTCTTCCGGTAAGACCGTGTTTGGGTTCAAGATTTACGGGTTGGGACGCGCGTTCATAGGGTACAACAAGCAAGGCGCGTCGTTTTCTGCGTACAGCAATTTCAGCGTGACCAGTGGCAGAGTTGTAAATAGATGGGTTGAGCCGGGTAAATTCTTTAGGGAGTCGATGTTAAAAGAAGGGAATGTGATAGTTATGCCAGATATTGAGGATAAAATGCCTCAAAGGTCGTTTTTACCCCTGGCAGTTACGTCAAAATTGCCGTTTTCGTTGTTGAGGCTCGGAGAAATGAGGGAGATTTTCCACTCGAGGGAGGGATCCGCAAGTGAGCGCGTGATTGTTAATGCGCTGGCGGAATGCGAGAGGTTGCCGAGCCGTGGCGAGACAAAGCGGTGTGTTGGGTCGCTAGAGGAGATGGTGGAGTTTGTTGTCTTGGTGGTGGGTCGCAATGCGGTTGCGAGAGCCACCGAGA
Organism: Lotus japonicus; assembly: GCF_012489685.1. NCBI lineage: Eukaryota > Viridiplantae > Streptophyta > Magnoliopsida > Fabales > Fabaceae > Lotus > Lotus japonicus. The sequence goes on from NC_080041.1 coordinate 35,406,192, forward strand.
ATGTGAAGGGTTCGAGGAAGAACGTGATGATTGGGAGGGTTTATGGTGTGGATGGTGGAAAAGTGACGAAGTCAGTTTCGTGTCACCAGAGTTTGTACCCTTACTTGCTGTATTATTGTCACTCTGTCCCCCAAGTGAGAGTTTATGAAGCTGAAATTCTTGACGTGGACACCAAGTTGAAGATTAATCATGGGGTTGCCATTTGTCACCTGGACACGTCAGCGTGGGGCCCAGAACATGGAGCTTTCGTGGCACTTGGGGCTGGACCCGGGAAAATTGAGGTGTGCCACTGGATTTTCCAAAACGACATGACGTGGACCACTGCCGAGTGAGAAGAAACGAAGGTTTTTGTTTACCGTTAGTAGCAGCAGCACACGTTAGAGAATTGAATGATCTAATAGAGTGAAACTGAGACCACATTTGTGTTGTTTTTAGTGGTTTGGAATTTGGACTCTTGTGCGGTCATGCCTCATGATCGTGACATTTTTTTTTGTTATTTAATAATTTGTTGTGCCTTTGAGAAATCTAAAATGTTTGTTTGATAGTGACTAGTATGTTCGTTTTGGACACGCCTTTTTTTTTAATGTAATAGTGTATATTAAAAGACGTGAATTGGCATTCAGGTGACAAATTAAGTGGAGAGGTCAAGAGAATCTGTGGAGGGCTTTCCCCTTTATGGGACTGCATTAGAGAATGATTTCAAGGTTCTGATGATGGGATGATGGTGCCATGGTGGTATGGTGTTGAATGTTGTATTGTTACTGTATGACTTGGCTTTCTGTTTGGATTTTTTTTTATAAGCAAGTGAAATATATTGAAGAGAAGTACAAGGGGTACTTCAACCCAATACAAGAAGAAAGAAGGGAAAGAATAGTACAATGTAGCAAATTACATCAATGCGCTCACTACAAGTATAAAAAAGTAAGGAAACTTTTCTTATATGAATTAAGATAAATGCGCTTTAACAATGGTAATAAAAAGAAAAAATTAGTATCCGGTTAGAATAAATACGTTAGAGTGTTAGAGTCTCACATTAGCTAGAGATGTGGTCAATCAAGTGCTTATATATGGTTTCTTGAGCTAGCTTTTGGGTTGAGTTAGGTCTCCTAATATGGTATCACAACCTATCCTAGATCCATTTGTTGTGGAGACCTCCCATATTTGGGCCACCCTTTTCATTCGGGGTGTGTTAGAGTGTTAGAGTCTCACATTTGTAGCCAATCAAATGCTTATATATGGTTGTGTAAACCTCAACTTTTGAGCTAGTTTTTAGGTTGAGTTAGGTCTCCTAATATATCCAAACACACACTATCATCATGGTGTCATTATATTTGTGCAATGCATCGATCATTTGGCACTACACCATTTTTTTCTTTTAGTAACATGCGTATTTGCAACAAGCAAAAAGTGTTGCTAAAAGTGTCTCGGGAATTAATTTGTGCATGTTGCTATAAATGATTCGTTTTAGGCAACGCATTTTATAACAACACTAAATAAGTGTTATCTATGTAATAATAGGGAACAATTATTACGTGATAATTTTGCTTTTTCTCTACAATAGGTTACATTTTCTCACAGTGTTAGAGAACACAAAAAAAGTGTTGTTAAAAGTGAAGGTATGAAAAACGATAGAAATGAGGGTTTGAATAGCGTTTTCAGAATAAAAACTTCCCACTTAAGATTTTGACAAATCTTTCGAAACACAAGGAAATTGCTTAAGATAAGGGATGAGAAAAGCACACAAGGATTTTATCCTGGTTCACTTGATGAATCACTCAAGCTAGTCCAGTCCACCCGTGAAGGTGATTTCTTCCTTCTTAGAATGAAGGTAATTCACTAATCAGAGATTTGTTACAACTGCACTTGAAACCTACAAGTGACTAACAATACACTGACTTAGCTCACACTATGATTCACTCTCTTAGTCTTCTCTAGGATCCGATCAACCTTGATCTCCTAAAGGTAAACTAAACAAATGTTTTTTAAAGAATATTGTTTACAAGGAAATTGCTTCTTAAAAGCTTGTAGTAAACACAATGAATTCGATGAAGAAAGATTGCTTTGAAGATTTGAATATTGCTTGCGCGTATAAGTTTCTTCCAACAACATCTTTCAGTCTTTAGCCTTTATATATACTCCAAGGATTAGGGTTTGAACATTGCATGAGAATGCTACCGTTGGAGGGCAGATATGGGATTTCCAGCTTCTGCTGTGGCTGAGAATGTTAGGTTAGGTCGTCAGGATAGTACACTTGCTTTTGTACTTTGGATAGGGACGTGACCTTTAACCTTATTGACTTCTGATCAGAGGAATGCTTCGTGTTGGAACTTGTGAAGCTTGTTGATCAGAGTCAGAGGGAAGCATGGATCCTCTGACCGTTGTACCTTCTGATTCTGAACTCAGAGGAGAAGTACTTGGTCTTCAGAGCCAGTTTGCTTCTGGACTTCAGAGTCTCCACTTTTCAGCTTCTGGATCTTCAGAGTCTTCTACACCATCAGAGCTTCTGAACCTTCAGAGTGCCTGGGTTATCAGAACGTCTGGATCTTCAGAACTTCGAGTGAGCTGAGTCCATATCAGAGCTTGATTAACTTCAGATCTTCTGAAGCTTTTCTACTGTTCAGATTGAACATAGAGATTGCGAAAGCGTTGCTAGGGTCACTCTTTAAGCAAAGTGCTTCTGATTTGTGTGAGATTATATTAAGGTCAGAGCCTGTTAAGAGCACATTCAGAAAACACGTTAGAGTACCATAATTGTTCATACTAAAATGTTAACTTGTAATCATCAAAACATAGAGTTGTACTACATGATCAAAACTTGATCTTACAAAAAGTGTCTCGGGAATTAATTTGTGCATGTTGCTATAAATGATTCGTTTTAGGCAACACATTTTATAACAACACTAAATAAGTGTTCTCTATGTAATAATAGGGAACGATTATTACGTGATAATTTTGCTTTTTCTCTGCAATAGGTTACATTTTCTCACAGTGTTACTAGAGAATACAAAAAACTGTCCCTAAAAGGAATAGTTAACGCCAGAACATGAGACAACCAAGAAGTGTTGCGTCAAGTTGTAAAAAAAAAATTGTTACCTTTTGTGTTTATGACTACACTTCTGAACTGTTCCAAAAACAATAAATGTTGTGGTGGTAGCACCAAGAGGTGGAGAGAACCAATTCTCTCTAATGAAGAAGCGACCCATAGCTGCTTCATAGAGATCCACGTTTGGGGCTAAAATCGTTTTTCAAAATAGAGCACCTAAACATCAAATTTTGCTCGCGATCCACGTTTGGTGCTTCTGGAAGAAGAGGACGTGAAACCAAACACACTCAAAATCAGGCAATTAGGACCCACCGCCTGTTGCGTAGCCTTTTATGATTTTATCCCTTTAAGAAAATTTGTACATCGTGAACATCTTGAATTATCTTCTTTCTCGATGAATACACACCTTATTTTTTTCCACCATTTCTTTTTTTGGTACATTGGAAATATATATAAATTACACCCCCAAAGATTGATTTTTGGACTTTTTCTTCCTCAAATCATATGTCTCCCAACTCTTAGCACTTGAGCTATCATTGAGGAGTTTTTCCATCATTTCAATTTAATCTTAATTAACACAACTTTGGGTGATTGAGGTTTAGGTTTACAACTTTCATTTTACTGGAGACCCTTTTGTTGCAATGCTTGTTTTACTTGTGCGTGAAAGTGAAACAAACTCTAATATTGGTGGCAATGGTTGTTGTGGGTGGTGGGTCACATGTAACATTTCGCACTCTCACCGATTAGGTAATGGCCTTATGATCGATACTTTAACCCTAATATCGAGGATAAGCTAACTATATGACAATATAAGTATATATATATATATATATATGTATCTGAATGTGTGCATGTGTGTGCATAGTATGTATGTGCATAATAGGACTCGATTAGGAATAGTCAATAAGTCGGCAAGTCAATTAGGGCAACCTGACAATACAAGTACTAATAGGTATTGGATCAAGCGCTTACCACTACGCCAAAAGCAATTGCTGTTAGTGAGGGTGCAACTTTATTTCCTTATAGCACAGAGTCCTCAAGGGGCTGCGATGTTAAGCGCCATGGGGTGGGATGTTAAGCCCATCGAATCCTAAGGGTGACGCTGGATTAATAAATCCAACAATCTCCCCCCCAGTGTTAGCCGGGGGATTCGAACCCATGACCTTGCTCTGATACCACTTATTGGATCAAGCGCTTACCACTACGCCAAAAGCAATTGCTGTTAGTGAGGGTGCAACTTTATTTCCTTATAGCACAGAGTCCTCAAGGGGCTGCGATGTTAAGCGCCATGGGGTGGGATGTTAAGCCCATCGAATCCTAAGGGTGACGCTGGATTAATAAATCCAACAATAGGGCATAAAACTCAAGAGAGAATAGAGTGATACGAAGATGATATGATCAATTCTCCTAACAATGAGAAACCATTGTCTCAGATTGATCGAAACTCGAGCAAATTCGGAAGACTAGGACTCTGAAGACTCATAATAGATGATATTGAGCCTTGAGAGAGTAAAATACACTCTCAATAACTCAGCACCAGACATGAACAGTGCAGCATAGTAACCATTTTGTCCCGACCTGAAGACATATTAAATAATCAACCAACCGGTGCATTGTGTCACTATTTCCGATTGAAGAGGTCACTATTGTACAATAGTAGCTGACCATGATGAGTTCTTATTTCCCATAAACCCTTCGGAATCCCTTCTGGACATTTTCAGAGCTTGCATCATAACTGGAACCAAGTTATAATCCATTTGCATGAAGCTCCATTGGAGGTACAATATGCTTAAGTGTTAAGCTTTATTTTTGTCAATCAACTATCAACCTATAAAATGGCATCTTCTGAAGCCATTGAACCCTCAAAAATTCATTTCAAGTCCCAAAACTATGTGAGGCAGAGAGGAGAGCTCAGATTCTTAGAAAAACCGGGAAGACTTCTCACAATTTCTTCTCTTCGATCCTCCTTATTCCTTGAGAGTTAGAGTGAAATTCTTGTTCCATTAAGTTTCTGAGAGAGAGAGAGAGAGGAAGTTATCTAGGTTGTTTTAGCTGAGTTATAGGCGAGAAAAGCATGAAAACGATGAAGCTCTGAGTTTTCTGGCGAGCTTTTCCAGTTTCTGGCGAGCTTCTCTGACCTGCAACTGGCTTTTTCGATCAACTTCGTCCGTTCCAGAACCACCCACCACCACCATTCTCTTCCCCTCAGGAGTAGGTCAAGCCCCTAAACTCAGCCCCTAAACTTAGAGGCACTTCGGCGAGGCAACCGTCGTCACCACCATAGTGAAGTTCATCTTCTCCGGCAGACCTTCAAACTGTGAGTGCCCATAATTCATTTTTCGTCATGATTTTCGATTCTAAAACCATCCTTGAGCATGTTAGAGTGATTTTAGGAAGCTTTAGACTAGTTTTAAACCCTGAAACCTTAGGATTCGAAGCAACCCATATTTGAACCTTTGAACACAGGTTTCTCTTCTAATTGATGTTATGGCAGTGAATTGGAACACCATGAGGCTTGTTTTATGTCTTTGGAAGGTAGTAGAACGTCTTAGGATGCCCAGAAATGGAAGAAAGGCTCTGAGAGGGAAATGCACAATTTCACCTTCTCGGGTAGCCATGAAAATGGAAGCTTAAGGAGAGTTCTTTGACCAGAGCTCTTTGGAGTTAGGTTAGTTAGTCTCAAAGAGTAGGAAATGGTAGTAAATAGACCTTAGAGCTAAGTTATAAGTTCAACATTAATGAATCTTAGTACGTAAGTAAGCTTAGGCGTGAGAATCCTAGGAAACAAGAAAGTGCTTAGCTTTGGGATATGAAGTCAGAAGCTAGTAGGTAAGGATATGATAGTGGAAATAAAGGTTAATAGGTTTAGAAGCTAACCTAAGCAATGTTCATAAGTGATTAGGCATATATTACACATAATTAACTTAATGAGTAGATTATTGAACTTGTCATAACCTTAGTATACTTATAATGCAAAGGAAGGAGACGTGGAATCTCAAAGCGATCAACCTTTAAGAGTTCGAGGTAAGGGGGTTAGACAAGACCTTGTCTTGGTACATAACCTATGACTTAACCGTTATGACGATCGAAAGCATATTGATATTTACTTACATGTTATTGAATGCATGTTTGAATTATATGCTTATGTTATGATGAATTACTTGTGCTATGATGCTGAGTTGCTATGGTTGTTGAAGGTGCGAAAAACACTAGAAAGGGGGGGTTTGAATAGAGTTTTTAAACAAAAGTTTTCCCCTTTTTAAGTTTTGACTAACTTAAAAATAAGAACTAGGTGCTAAAGAATATGAAGTAGAGCACACAAGTATTTTATTTTGGTTCACTTGAGATAAAAGCTCAAGTTAATCCAGTCCACCCGTGAAGATGATTTCTTCCTTCTTCTGATGAAGGCAATTCACTAAAATCAATTAATGTTACAACTGCACTTGCAACCTGCAAAGTGACTAACAGTACACTGATTTTCTCACTAGTATACTCTCAAGAAGCTGATCAACCGATCCTCTCAAGACTAGCTAAACACTGAACCAAACTTGATTTAGTCCTCTCAAGACCTGACCAAACTTGGTCTCTTAAGGAACTTTACAAAGTGTTTGTAAAAGGTTTGGGTTTACAAGAAATGCTTCTGAAAAGCAAATAGTAAACTCAGATGTTCAAGAACAATGAAGAAATATTGCCAAGAGATCGGTTAGAATGGATTCAAGAATATCAGCAAAATTTCTTGTGTTCTTTCTTCTATGTTCAGCTCTTATATACTCCAAGGCATATGGTGTAGCTGTTGCTAGGGTTTTGTCCGTTGGAGTGGCAATCTTGTAATATCAGACTGCTAGGCTGAACGAAGTAGGTGGCGGACAGGCTATGACAGTACGATGTGTACTATGACAGCGACCTGTCCTTTCACCAGCTGACTTATGATCTGGAGTGCTTCAGATAGACGTTGGTGAAGCTTCTGATCAGAGTCAGACGGAAGATTGGATCCTCTGACCTTGCAACTTCTGCTTCTGGGCATGTTCCTCAGAACTTCTGAATGCCAGAGCTAGAATAGCTTGGGTCTTCAGAGCCAACTTCTTGCAGGTATTCAGAACTTGAGTCTTCTACTTCATGACCGTTCCTTCTGGAACATCTGGTCTTCAGAACTTCTGACTCCGGTTCTTCAGTACCTCTTGAGAGCTTCTATCTTCAGAACTTCTGAAGGATTTGCCACTGTTTTGAACGAACATGGTGAGCTTTAGAACTCTCTTTTGGTTACCCTTGGGTCTTCTTCTTCTGATGGAATCGGCTTGGGTCAGAATCAGAACCTGTTTGTCACAACTTAAAAGGATAAACGTTAAAGTACCATAATTGTTCATCCTCAAAAACCTTAATTGTAATCATCAAAATATAGAGATGCAACCACTGATCAAATCTTGATCTTACAATTTCCCCCTTTTTGATGATGACAAAACAAGTATTTTGATGAACAATTCTTAGTCAATAAACTGAATACACAAGAGAGACGAGATCAGAGATAAAACTTATCCTTGTGTAACGGTTTATGTTGCTCCTTCTGAATCTAGGATTGCACCTGATTCTGAGCTGGGGTCTCCCCCTGACTCCCCCTGAATCTATGACTTGATGAGATGATGAAGAGTCTAGATTCGGAGTCTTGTGAGGTGATGACCCGGATTCAGTAGTGTTTTTAGGGTCAATTCTTTGTAGGTTTTGAGTCTTTTTGTTGAGTCTCATGTAGTGTTTCATGCACTCTCATGCATTTTTATCTTTTCTTTAGTTTTTATTTTGTTTTGGTAATTTAGTAGTTTTATAGGGAGTTTTCTTGCATTTTAGGTAAAGTTTAGGACTTGCATGGTTTTGTTGTGTTAAGTGAAGGACTTCTTGTGCTAATGAGCTCTTGGAGCTTCTAGAATCTTCCTTGTCTTGTTGGTTAGGTTTGGAGTGCAGAAACTGAAGGAGAAAGAAGGCCAAGAAGCATGGAATTGATGAAGAACATAAAGAGGATTGAAAAGAGGAGTTTCAGAAGCCAAAAAGTCATTTTCAAGCGAGCTTGAGCGCCTAGGCGCTGGGGGATGGGCGCCTAGGCGCCAATTGGTCCAGAGAGCCTGTTTTTTAAGAGCAATTGGCGCTCAGGCGCTCTGAATTGGCGCCTGAGCGCCCAGACTCGACCTGTTAGCCTTTAAATAGGCTTTTTGCCATTTCTTTTGTACCTTTTGTCATTTTTATCAATTTTTACATAAGTTAGAAGAGAGAGCTGGAGTTCTGAAGCTTTGGGAGCCCTCCCTAGGTCTCATGTTCCAGGTTTTATCTTTATCTTCTAGCATGGATTTCATAGCCATGCTTGGCTAAAACACCTTTTTGCTTTGGGTTCCTTGTAAGACTCTTGATGTTTTAATCTTATTTCCTTTTTCTTCACATGAATCCTCTGAGTAAACCCTTGAATTCCATATCTATGCTTTATGTTTCAAGTTAGATCATGAGCTAGCTTTATGCTTTTCTGTAATATAATGGAAATTTGTTATAGATTAGGGACATGATATGGGATTACCTCTTCTATGCTTGCTACTAGGAATAGAGTAGGGGTTGGGGTTTGTTGGCCTGAATTGCATGCTTAGTGCCTTTAGCAAATGTTTAGGTTGTCAAGGAATTGAACCTATCTTTTGACTTTAGAGGATTGTCTATACAAGGCATTGATAGATGATTACATAGGCTATAACATCAAGGAGAGTCTCAGAATTTTTGTGAGAAGAATAGGTTAATTTAAAACTGATTTAGTTAAGCAAGAACCCAAGGCAAGATCACCATTGTTATCACACACTTACATTTCTTAAGTTTGTCACTCAATCACTTGAACAATCAATCATTAAAACTGAATTTTATTTGCTTTCCAACCTTGAACTTGATTCTTAAACCGAATTCGCATTCCAATTCCTTGTGGTTCGATAAATTAAAACCGGGTAGATTCTGTACACTTGCAGGAGAACCAACAAGTTTTTGGCGCCGTTGCCGGGGAATTGTTTGTGGTTTTTGGTTTAAGTTTTTAGTTTGTGGTTTTATTTTAAGTTTTAACTTGTCTAGAATTGGTGCTACTAATCTTTCTCTGTGAGTGTCATACGCAGGTTGCTTTCAAGAGAGGCACCACCATGGGTGGCCGAATGACAGAGGAGGAGATGCAAGCCCACATTGAGGCAAGGATCCAAGAGGGTATCACCCTCCGCTTACGTGAACAAGAAGTTGAGAATGCCAACCGAACTCTTCGGGAACTAACTTCGGGGTCCATGAGCTTTGACTATCCCGGAAGTATTGTCATTCCCGAAGGAGTGGGGAACTTTGAATTAAGACCAGCATTCATCAACATGGTGAGCCAAAGCCAATATGGTGGAGGTTCCACGGAAGATCCTCATGCTCATATGGAGAAGTTCATCCGGAATTGCAACACTTATCGGGTGGTGAATGTTTCTGCAGAAGCAATCCGGTTGAGCCTATTTCCCTTCTCTTTGAAGGATGCAGCAGAGGATTGGCTGAACTCACAACCTCAAGGGAGTCTCACTACTTGGGAAGACCTTGCAGAAAAATTCACAACAAGGTTCTTCCCAAGGTCCCTCTTGAGGAAATTGAAAAATGACATCATGACGTTCACACAATCCTCAGATGAAAATCTTTATGAGGCTTGGGAGCATTTCAAGAAGCTTTTGAGGAAATGTCCTCAACACAATCTTACCCAAGCTGAATGTGTGGCGAAGTTCTATGATGGGTTACTATACTCATCACGGTTTGGCTTGGACGCGGCTTCAAGTGGGGAGTTCGATGCTCTTCCCCCACAAGCGGGGTATGATTTGATAGAGAAAATGGCGATGAGAGCCATGAACTCCGAGAATGAACGCCAAATCCGAAGAAGTTCTTTTGAAGCAGAAACTTATGACAAGCTCATAGCCTCCAACAAGCAACTCTCCGAGGAAGTTGTGGAAATGCGGAAACATATTCAGGATGCCAAGTCCATTGGAGAAAAAGTAACTAGTTTGGAGTGCAAATTTTGTGGTGAATCTCATGATAGTAACCGTTGTACTGTTAATGATGTTGATGGCAAGGTCAGAACATTGACTCAAGGAGGAAAGGCTCCAATCTCAGAACAAGGGCCTCTTGTCCAACCGCAAATTGTTGTAAAGACGGTTGGCAAGAAGAGTCTTGAGGAGCTGATTGAGAGATTCATCGATCATACATCGAGCAATTACAAGAGCCATGATATGGCTATCAAGAGCTTGGAGAGTCAATTGGGATAGCTAGCAAAGCAAATGTCCGAGAATCACCAAGGTAAGTTCTCTTCCGAACCTTTAACTTTGACTGAGCAAGAAAATTCTGCTGTTGTTTCCACTAGGAGTGGAAGAGTTTTACATGAGCCAGAGGAGAAAGTTGAGGGAGAGAAAAGTGAGGAAGCTGAGGTAGAAAGAGATGAGGGTGTTATGGAGGAAAAAGCTAGAGGGCCCACTAGGACTAGAGTTGTAAATACCCATACTCCTGAACTCCGCAAGATTCCATTTCCCAAGGCTTTGGTGAAGAAAAATTTGGATAAACAATTTTCTAAGTTCTTAGAGGTTTTTAAGAAGCTTCACATTAACATTCCTTTCTCCGAAGCCTTGGAGCAAATGCCAATCTATGCTAAGTTCATGAAAGATATCCTCAGTAAGAGAAGGAAGTTGAGTGAGGTCGATGAAACTATCTTGATGACCGAAGAGTGTAGTGCCATTTTGCAAAGGAAGATGCCTAAAAAGAGGAGAGATCCCGGGAGCTTTACTATTCCGGTGGAGATAGAGGGGTTAACTGTGGTAGAAGCCTTGTGTGACCTAGGGGCGAGTATCAACTTGATGCCGCTTAGTATGTTTAAAAGGTTGAACTTAGGTGAGGTTACCCCGACTATGATTTCTTTGCAAATGGCGGATAGGTCCTTGAAAACCCCTTACGGGATCATTGAAGACGTTGTGGTTAAGGTGGATAAGTTTGTCTTCCCAGTGGATTTTGTCATCTTGGACATGGAAGAGGACTCTAAAGTTCCTCTCATATTGGGGAGACCATTCTTAGCCACTGGTGAGGCTGAGATTAAAGTGGCTAAGGGAACTCTAACTTTGAAAGTAGGTGAAGATGAGGTCCTCTTCAATATTTTTGACTCTTTGAAACACCGAGCGGATGAGGAAGTTTTCCGATGTGAAGTAGTGGATGAGCTCGTGTGTGAAGAGTTTGTTAGGATATCTATTAAGGACCCCTTGGAAACAACAATCATGGAGGGGTTAGAGATAGAGGACCAAAATCTTGAGAGAGAACTTGATTCTTTGTACCATGAGGTTAATGCTACTCTATCTCAATTAGAATCTGTCTCATCTCTTGCCACCAAAAGCATTTGGAAGGAAGAGTTAACTAGGGATGAGGAGATTCCAATTGAGGAGAAGAGTGAGCTCAAGCCACTCCCTTCCTCTCTCAAGTATGCTTATCTTGAGGAAGGTGAGAATAAACCTGTTATTTTGAATAGTGCTCTCACTCCCTTGGAAGAGGAGAAACTCCTCAGAGTTTTGAGGGATCACAAGTCAGCTTTGGGTTGGACTATTGATGATATCAAAGGCATTAGCCTTGCGATATGCATGCATAAAATTTTGTTGGAAGAAAATTACAAACCTATAGTCCAACCTCAAAGAAGACTTAACCCTTCCATGAAGGATGTGGTGAGGAAAGAGATAATCAAATTGCTTGATGCAGGTGTGATTTATCCAATTTCGGATAAGGAATGGGTAAGTCCCGTTCAAGTGGTTCCCAAGAAAGGAGGCATCACTGTGGTTGCCAATGAGAAAAATGAGTTGATTCCTACTCGTCAGGTGACGAAGTGGAGGGTTTGCATTGACTATCGAAGGCTGAATTCGGTAACTAGAAAGGATCACTTTCCTTTGCCCTTCATAGATCAAATGCTGGATAAGTTGGCTGGGCATCAATACTACTGTTTTCTTGATGGTTATTCCGGGTACAACCAAATTTGTGTTGCACCGGAGGACCAAGAGAAGACGACATTCACTTGCCCTTACGGCGTGTTTGCTTATAAGAGAATGCCATTTGGGCTTTGCAATGCCCCAGCTACTTTCCAAAGGTGTATGTTTGCTATTTTCTCTGATTTGATAGAGACTTGCATCGAAATTTTTATGGACGACTTCTCTGTTTTTGGTCCAAATTTTGATGCTTGTCTAGGGAATTTAGCCTTGGTTTTGAAAAGATGTCAAGAGACCAACTTGGTCTTGAATTGAGAGAAATGCCATTTCATGGTTAGGGATGGCATAGTTCTTGGACACAAGGTGTCCGAAAAGGGGATTGAGGTTGATAGAGCTAAGATTGAAGTCATTGAAAAGCTCCCTCCCCCAACTAACATCAAGGGTATTAGGAGTTTCCTCGGGCATGCTGGATTTTATAGGCGGTTTATTAAAGACTTTTCCAAATTAGCTAAGCCTATGACCAACTTGCTTGAGAAGGAAGCACCTTTTACTTTTGATGAGAATTGTTTGAAAGCTTTTGAGTTGATTAAAGAGAGTTTGGTGACAGCCCCGGTAATTGTTGCTCCGGATTGGTCTCTACCATTCAAGATCATGTGTGATGCTAGTGATCTAGCTTTAGGGGCTGTCTTGTGTCAAAAGAAAGAGAGAGTGTTGTATGTGATATATTATGCCAGTAGAGTGTTAAATGAGGCCCAAAGGAACTACACTACAACTGAAAAAGAATTGTTGGGTGTAGTCTTTGCGTGCGAAAAGTTTAGGTCTTACATCTTGGGTTTTAAAGTGATTGTTCATACTGACCATGCTGCTTTGAGGCATTTGTTTGCTAAACAGGACTCTAAGCCAAGGTTGATTCGATGGGTCTTACTCCTTCAAGAGTTTGACCTTGAGATCATTGACCGGAGAGGCAAGGACAATGGCGTGGCAGATCATTTGTCAAGATTGGAAGGTGGGGCGTGCAGCCCAATACCTATTCAAGAGGAGTTCCCGGATGAGAAACTCATAGCTGTTTCCACCGAGGAACCCTTACCCTGGTATGTACACTTTGCTAATTTCTGTGTTGCTGGACTTATTCCCCATGACTTGACATGGCAGCAAAAGAAAAAATTTATGCATGATGCAAAATCTTACCTCTGGGATGACCCTTTCCTTTTCAAAGTTTGTTCTGATGGAGTCATTAGAAGGTGTATCCCAGAAGTTGATTTTGAGAAAATTCTTTGGCATTGCCATGGGTCAAGTTATGGTGGACATTTTAGTGGGGAGAGAACCGCTGCTAAGGTTCTCCAAAGTGGTTTCTATTGGCCTACACTGCATAGGGATAGTAGAGCTTTTGTTGAGAGTTGTGACAGATGTCAACGAACTGGTAACATCTCAAGGAGAAATGAGATGCCCCTCAAGAATATTTTGGAAATTGAGTTGTTTGATGTTTGGGGCATCGATTTCATGGGACCTTTCCCACCTTCTTTTGGTTGCCAGTATATTTTAGTGGCTGTGGATTATGTTTCCAAGTGGGTTGAAGCCGCTGCACTCTCAACAAACGACTCTAAGGTGGTGGTTTCTTTTCTAAAAAAGAATATTTTTACTAGGTTTGGTGTACCTAGGGCAATTATAAGTGATGGGGGTACCCACTTTTGCAACAGAGCTTTCGAGTCTCTCTTGGAAAAATATGGTGTTAAGCACAAAGTGTCTACCCCCTATCACCCCCAAACTAGTGGGCAAGTTGAGATTTCTAATCGGGAGTTGAAACGTATTCTTGAAAAGGTGGTAGATTCTTCCAGAAAGGATTGGTCAAGGAAACTTGACGATGCTCTATGGGCCTACCGAACCGCTTTTAAAACTCCGATTGGTACCTCTCCTTTCCATTTAGTTTTTGGGAAAGCGTGTCACTTACCTGTGGAATTAGAACACAAGGCCTATTGGGCCATAAGGAAATTGAACTTTGATTGGAAAGTTGCTAGCGAGAAGAGACTCTTGCAATTGAATGAGCTTGATGAGTTTCGACTCCGAGCTTACGAGAGTGCTAGCATCTATAAGGAAAAGACGAAGAAGTGGCATGATAGGAAAATTTTGAATAGGGAATTTGTCTCAGGGCAATTGGTGCTGCTTTTCAATTCTAGATTGAGACTCTTCCCTGGGAAACTTAAGTCTAGATGGTCTGGACCCTTTGTGGTCAGGAGGGTGTTCCCTCATGGTGCTGTTGAGGTTGAAAACCCAGAGACCAAGAACACTTTCACCGTAAATGGACAAAGGTTGAAAGTGTACCAAGGTGGTGAGGTGCTGAAGTTGGAAACCATGTTTTTCAAACCTCCTTGATAAGGGGGATAGTCTACCTAAGACTATAACAATGGGCTGCTTGGGAGACAACCCAAGTTTTGTTATTTTTGCTTGTTTGTTTGTTGCATTGTGCAGGGATTGAGAGCCTAAATGCTAGAGTAGGAGGTGACTCTAAGACCTCCATGGTAATCGGTAAAGAAGGTCAACTTTTTCCCTTAGTTTAGCTCATGCATTCTTACATATTTTCTCTTTTATAGTTTTTATTTTTCTTTTTATCATGCATTGTTATTTAAGTTTTCGTTTTTGGGTTCTTCACTTCCCTATACTCACATGTTTTCGCTATAGTTTTGCTTCCCTACTAGTGCTGTTTTCGTAAATGCTTTTGTGAATACTTGTGGTTGTTTTTGGGGATGAGTGATTGCATGTTGGGGAAGAGAGGAGGAGACTTCGGCCTTCCGAGTGTCTCTTGAGAAAAGAGTCGAGGTGAGTCCATTAAGGGTCTATCTTTGACCCTTCACCATAAAAATTCTCTGGAGGATCCTGACTCACTTGCAATTCTTGGTTCTGCGTTAATTTCACTCATAGCATGCTTAGAGACTTCTGTTTTATTCTTGAGACTTATAGGATTTCTTGAGATTCTGAGTTTGTGGTTGAACATTGCCCTTAGTTGTCTCATTTGAGCTTAATTGGAGAATCTTTTTGTAGCCAAAAGTTTGGGATGGATGTTTGGTTGGAATATTGGGGGAGTGATGGTCCTTGTTGTGTTGTATGGAGCTGGAAAAAATGAGAAATAGTCTCTTGCCCCAAAGGAAAAAACAGTGAAAAAAAAAGAAAGAAAAAGAACTCCTAACCAAAAGTTGGAGTTGAAAAAAAAGGAAAAAAAAAAGGGTTTGAAAAATTGGGTGCAAGAGACTTGTGCAAAAAAAAAAGTGTTGTAAGCTCCGGGGTTATTAGAAGAGGACCACACTCAATGTGCTTGAAAGCCTAGTTTTCCTTTAGGGACCAACCACCATCATGTTTTACCTAGCCAATGTTTCAACCCTTATGGAAGTCTCTTTGAATATTTGCACGTTTGATCTTTGTTGCTATTGAGTGAATGACATTCAGGACCTATGAACTTGTTTGTGTGCTCAGTGCACTTAATGAACATCTCATCCTAGGATTTTTAGATCTATATGTTTCTCATGAATGGACTCTACACTCTTCTCTTTTCAAAAGATGCATGAAGTAGGTTGTTGAGTCTTTCTCTTGGAACTAGCTGTGATTACTTTGTCCCCCCTGTTTTTGTGAAGTATTCCTTGTTGTAAGCACTTGTTTGGGAGCATTTCTTGCGCTTGAGGGCAAGCGAGTGTTATTTACGCTCGAGGACGAGCTGTCGTTGAGTATAGTGGTGTGATGACCCGGATTCAGTAGTGTTTTTAGGGTCAATTCTTTGTAGGTTTTGAGTCTTTTTGTTGAGTCTCATGTAGTGTTTCATGCATTCTCATGCATTTTTATCTTTTCTTTAGTTTTTATTTTGTTTTGGTAATTTAGTAGTTTTATAGGGAGTTTTCTTGTATTTTAGGTAAAGTTTAGGACTTGCATGGTTTTGTTGTGTTAAGTGAAGGACTTCTTGTGCTAATGAGCTCTTGGAGCTTCTAGAATCTTCCTTGTCTTGTTGGTTAGGTTTGGAGTGCAGAAACTGAAGGAGAAAGAAGGCCAAGAAGCATGGAATTGATGAAGAACATAAAGAGGATTGAAAAGAGGAGTTTCAGAAGCCAAAAAGTCATTTTCAAGCGAGCTTGAGCGCCTAGGCGCTGGGGGATGGGCGCCTAGGCGCCAATTGGTCCAGAGAGCCTGTTTTTTAAGAGCAATTGGCGCTCAGGCGCTCTGAATTGGCGCCTGAGCGCCCAGACTCGACCTGTTAGCCTTTAAATAGGCTTTTTGCCATTTCTTTTGTACCTTTTGTCATTTTTATCAATTTTTACATAAGTTAGAAGAGAGAGTTGGAGTTCTGAAGCTTTGGGAGCCCTCCCTAGGTCTCATGTTCCAGGTTTTATCTTTATCTTCTAGCATGGATTTCATAGCCATGCTTGGCTAAAACACCTTTTTGCTTTGGGTTCCTTGTAAGACTCTTGATGTTTTAATCTTATTTCCTTTTTCTTCACATGAATCCTCTGAGTAAACCCTTGAATTCCATATCTATGCTTTATGTTTCAAGTTAGATCATGAGCTAGCTTTATGCTTTTCTGTAATATAATGGAAATTTGTTATAGATTAGGGACATGATATGGGATTACCTCTTCTATGCTTGCTACTAGGAATAGAGTAGGGGTTGGGGTTTGTTGGCCTGAATTGCATGCTTAGTGCCTTTAGCAAATGTTTAGGTTGTCAAGGAATTGAACCTATCTTTTGACTTTAGAGGATTGTCTATACAAGGCATTGATAGATGATTACATAGGCTATAACATCAAGGAGAGACTCAGAATTTTTGTGGGAAGAATAGGTTAATTTAAAACTGATTTAGTTAAGCAAGAACCCAAGGCAAGATCACCATTGTTATCACACACTTACATTTCTTAAGTTTGTCACTCAATCACTTGAACAATCAATCATTAAAACTGAATTTTATTTGCTTTCCAACCTTGAACTTGATTCTTAAACCGAATTCGCATTCCAATTCCCTGTGGTTCGATAAATTAAAACCGGGTAGATTCTGTACACTTGCAGGAGAACCAACATGAGGTGATCAGAAGATACGCATAGAATAGTGTATACTCATCAGAACTTGATGGTTCAGAACCTGCGTAGATCACTTGGAAACATAGAGTATTGTCCAGATTGATTGTGATAAGGCGTCAGAGGCATGTTTGTTCAGAGGATTGAACAAAATGTATTCCTTGTTTAGGATGCTTGGCAATATCTATGTGCTATAAGTATTTGATACTTATTCTCCTCAACTGGTTTTTTTTTTGGGCTTAAATGCACTTTTGGACCCTCATGTTTTAACTTTTTGCGATTATCAGCCCTTATCTTTTTTTTTCTATGAATGGGAACCCTATTCTTTCAAAACGCTGCACCTTTTACCCTTCCGTACAAATCCGTCAAAAACTTGACGGAACACGCTGATATGGCCATCCACGTGGATAAAAGGGGCATTTAAAAAAATGGCTTAAATGCACTTTTGAATCCTCAAGTTTACATTTTTTGCGATTGTTGACCCTGATCTTATTTTTAGTTTGAATGGAGACCCTAATCTTTCAAAACGTTGCACCGTTTACCCTTCCGTCGGAAGGCCAAGTAAGTGGTTCCATCAAGTTTTTGATGGATTTGGATGGAAGGGTAAACGGTGCAATATTTTGAAAGATTGGGGTCTCCATTCGTAGAAAAATAAGATCAGGGTCAACAATCGCAAAAAATATAAACTTGGGGGTCCAAAAGTGCATTTAAGCCTTTTTTTATAAAAAAAATATTAAAAGTTTGTCATAAGCAAAAAGAGTGAAAAACAAAAACATTAACAACAAATAATTAACTCAGATAAAACGCATTAAATGAGTTGTAGCAAAAACACATAAGGAAATAAAACATAGTCAAACATAGAATAAATTCACAGACAGATAAGATGAATAAATATGCATGAAAGATAGATGAGAGGGGTTCAAGGCTTTGATGAAGATGGTAGATTCTCGATCAGATACTTCATCATATTCTCCATTCTGCTTGTAGATTCCCGAATCTGCCGACCTTGTTCATTCTGAATGATGCCTTGATGCTTGACCATCTGAAACAGCCTCTGCTGATCATCTTGTATCCTATCAATTCTGTAACACCCCGATTTCGGTGGCGTCACTTTAGTAACCAAAAATAAACTTAATGCGGAAAAACGTGAGTATTTTTTTTTTCGTCGATAATATAAACAAGACTGAAATAAATAGAACGCAAATGCGAAAGACAACAGAACTAATATACAATATAAATTACAGCCCCCGCTGTAAGTAGCAACCTCGTCACGAGTAACCTCCAGTGACGGAAAGTAGAAAAGTGTAACGCCCGAAGGCAAAAGGTACAATCCAATAGAAAGGTCAAGTGTCTGCAACACTGTCCCTCAAAATAAGAATAAGTCAGCCCAAACGGCCTAAAACAAGACCCCCTAGTCCAACCAACTCTCTGTGATTTCCGTAGAGAAATCACACAAAAAGCTATCGGCGGGAAACTACCCTGTCCCCAAAGAAAACAATGACGGTCAGAGCTAAGACTTTACTCCTACACTAATCCCATCTCGAGGAGCTCACACCAGCACTAAAACCTACATGCTAGCATGATCGTCGTCTGAATTCGAAATCCAGAACGACCTAGTCTATGTACACCATCCGTCCTCCTCTCGCGACCGCGATGCGCTCCTGTTCTAGCATCCCAACCCTAGTTCCCCCCGAAGGGTGAACCGTCGTGAACCAGCCCGCCAAAGACATCTGACAAAGGGCGTAGTCCGCCAAAACATACACAGAAGACGCGAGGGTCAACTCCAAAGAATTATGTAAATATTAAACCCAATAGGTACAGATAATAGAATAGCCACTTAGGCTTATAGCTAGGGATAACATCATAGGGTTGCATATTCCATAATGAATGTAACGACAGTAATAACAATTAGCATGCTCCAAGTAAGATTAACAAGTAACAATCACACTCAACAACTAAGTTAGTATGCATGTTGCATGAAATGCAAATGACGGTTAACCCAGTTAACCAAATGCATTCCGGAACGGATGGGCATCAAACGGATCAATCCTAGCACCAGCAACGGTGGGACCATTTCTGCCCGCGTGCCTCTTACACCAACAACAACGGTAGCCAGATCAGCAGTAAACCCGAAGGTCTGCCATTTCGGTCTGCTACTAAGAGTCGTCTACAAACGCTCTTTCACGGAAATCCGGGTCTTATGACCATTTTGGAATCCACCGAGGTCCGGTAATCACGCCGTGTATTAACCTCCTATGTGTGCATGAATGCAATGTGATTAGCCAAACAACGTCTCCGACCTCACTCGACACGTCGCCACGTGTTCTAGCTAAATTAATGTCTCTAAAAGCTTACCCTAAGGTAACAGTCGATTCTGCGACAAAATACAATAACCATAAAATGAGTGCAAACACTCACGATAACTCTTCGGGTCATCAATGCTCTCACGAAGTCTCACGCTTCAGTGGAGTCTCACACATTCACAAAGTCTCACGCTTCAGTGAAGTTTTATGCTTTCACGGGGTCTCACGCCCCAGTGAATTTACACACTTGCACGAAGTCTCACGCTTCAGTGAAGTTCCATGCTATTCACGAGGTCTCACGCCTCAGTGAAGATCCATGCTTTCCACGAGGTCTCACGCCTCAGTGGAGTATCCCCGCATTCACAAGGTCTCACGCCTCAGTGAAGCTCCTCGGCTCATCCCTTGGATAGCCTAAACAAACTGCTCCTAGAGCACAAGAGTATCAACATACTCAAAACTTCTAAACATTCTCAACACTTGGGATCCGACGACACTTCTCGCTTTCCAAAACTAAGATTTGCCTCCTAAGCTTCCTTTCGAGTGTATTATCATTATTTGAAGATTTAGAGGTTGTTTAATGTCTTATGAGTTTTCTTTACAAAATAATATCCTTTTAGGCTTATCGCAAATCCCCAAATGACACCAGAGAATGTCTCGATCCATGAAACAACATAACAAGGCCCGAATCTCATTCGTCCTATCAAACTTTCTCAAAACTCTCAAAATAAAATCGGCATGACCTGCCCGCTATTCTCACTACTCAGAATCACAGATATCAGCGAAAGACATAATTAAATCATTACAGTCAACAAACATGTCATATATCAATACATCTCAGAATAAACACGTAGCACTTAGCATATAAAGCATGCACCACACATCCTAGATTACCCACATAGCACATAGCATGTAAGTCAATCTCAAAAACAGTCAGTAGATGAATCATGGCTTAATTGCACTTTTGGTCCCCCAACTATACCTTTCCTGTGAAAATCGTCCTCAAACTTTAAAATTAGCAAAAAACGACCCTGAAGTTTACACCTGGTTGCAAAATTGGTTTTCCGTTAGATTCTGTCTAAAAAGTAACAGAATATTCTGTTAAAAATGTATTAAAAAATAAATAAAAAATAAAATTGAGAAAATAATAGTATTTTAATTGAAATCCAGAAATACCCAGAATATTACATCAATTCATGAGAGCATTTGAGATTCAAATGATCACAACCTGAAATTTTAATCCAAAAAAAAATTGTTCAGATTAAAATGAAACCAAATCTAGGAAAAACAAATCCTGAAAAACTGAAGAGGTGAGTTTTATCGTTTCTTGTTTGTTATCCCTTTCAACCTCAACCTGCATTTTCTCTCTACTTCATCAATCAAAACCAAAATTCACCATCACATCCAAGGAATTGAAGAAGAAGATCAATTGACCCCCTTCAAATCTAGTACTCAAACCATAAACAACCATAAAACCCAGAACTTGAAAATGCAAGTGTGTTGGTGTTCCAAAATTGGTGGGTTTTCTGGGTTCTGGGGGTGAACAAAGGGGGATTTTTATGAGTTTTAAAGAGGAAGGAGTCGTGGAGGGAGGAATATCTGAAACGAGAGAGACACAGAATCAACAGAGACCAGATCTGAAGAAGAAAGGTGGTGACTTGAATCTGCCTCCTTCACCATCACCCGCCACCGTCGCTGGACCATTGACCGAATCAGCAACCTCAACTTCGTCTGCAAAGCTATGGGTATCTTCGTTCACCTTTTTCTCCATCTCTGCCACCTTTCATCGCTTCTGTTGTCGCTTCTGCCACCTACGCTCTTTTGAAGCACCAAATGGAAGTTGCTGCTGCTCCTTTTAGTTTTTTCTCCAATAGAATTTTGAATCAAAATATAAGAATTGATGATGATGTGGGAAGAAAATGACAGGGATGAAAATGAAGAAGAAGATGTTTGAAGAAGATGAATAATGAATGAAGGTTGTTGGGTTTCATTTTTTTAATTTTTAATTCATTTTTTAACCCAGAATCCGTTAAGTTTTGGATGGTTTTGGACGGCAGACCAGTTTTGCAACCGGGTGTAAACTTCAGGGTCGTTTTTTTGCTAATTTTGAAGTTTAAGGACGATTTTCGCAGGAAGGGTATAGTTGGGGGACCAAAAGTGCAATTAAGCCATGAATCATCTACATCGTCAGCCGAAGCCTCAGAAAACATTTTTTTCCAATCAACCACAAACAAGTGCATAAACAGTAAATCAATGTCGAAATCATCGACCCTAAGCATTAACTAAAGATTCAGTGAGTAGCCCTCACCTGAAGATTATCCAGGGTGATCTTCTAACTCCTCTTCACAAGCAAAGCCTTGTTCCTCGGGGAATTCCTCAAATGAACCTTTAAAGAAAAACCACAGAATTCTATCAAAATCTATCGGAAACTAAGCTATCAATGCTCACTAAGGCTACCCGAAGTAATACATACTCCAAGGTACGATAATCTAGCGCGAAAGGACAAGTTTTCGAAAAATGAATTTTCCTCCTCCCCCCTTAGGGTGCTCGGCCACTATTGGTAATTGTGGGGTTCGATTTTTCTTCGATCAAACTTGGTTCCTATGCTATCATTAGTCGTAACTAAGGGTATTCTAAACTCGGAAAAATTATCGGATCAAAAACTGTCGCAGGGGTATTTTGGTCAATATTTTTAGCTCAGAATTTCAAAACTGAAATTTCGAAAAACAAATTGGATGGGGACGTCACCAACGATGTTTATGACAACTAATCCTACTAGCACTAAGCTAAGGCGATAGTTTTCAGCCCAAAGGACGAAGCTTTGCCCCAAAATGGGTATTTTCACCATAATTGAAACTCGACGGTAGTTTTTCGAGAATCGGCGAGGTATTATTAGCTAAACATACTCAGGAGAACGTAGGGAAGATGTTTAGAATCAAAAATGGAATTATCAGGATAGTTTTGCAAAAACCTCAAAACTGTGAGCACAGAAAGACATAGAGAAAAGCTATGGAAAAGACGATCAGAGGTAAGGATTAGCGACTATACCTCGATACCTTCAAGCAGCAACTGTTGGATCAACGATCAAGCAAGAAATGAAGAAAATCTCTTCTCCTCCTCCTCTTAGCAAACTCGCGGCCTCTTGGAAGAAAATGGGTGAGTTTTTGTGTTTTTTTTCTCATTTCTTGGCTATATATAGAGGTTGGCAAAACGCGGGAAAATGAAAGTTTCGCGAATCTGATTTTTCCGGCTTCATTCTCCGTGAATTCTAAGATAGGTTTTGGCGACATAAATCCAAAACTCAAAAGAGGTTCCCTAGTATTTTAAGTGACTAATGCAAAGTCGGTGTAAAACTATTTTACCAGATAAGTTACTTTTTGCATCGGATGTCGGAATAGAAAACTTCCTTCTGAAGAAAGATTGAAATCATCAAGAGAAATGGGTGTACGCGTGTAGAATCTTCATTTGAAGCTCCGAATAGAAAAAGTCTTCATTGTCGGTTGATTCTAGGGTTTTTGAACTATCAGGGTTTTGTTTTCGGCAAACTTCCGATGATTGGAATCGGACGTT
This sequence comes from Lotus japonicus, assembly GCF_012489685.1. Lineage (NCBI taxonomy): Eukaryota > Viridiplantae > Streptophyta > Magnoliopsida > Fabales > Fabaceae > Lotus > Lotus japonicus. Next base: position 35,429,126 of record NC_080041.1, read on the forward strand.
CGTAGATCCTAGAGTTTCGCCACGAAACGCTGGTTATATATGGAAAAAGAGAAGTTCTAACCTTTCTCTGAAGATTTTTGGAATTAGCTTCCATCGTGCCTTTAAGTGAAAACTAGCTATTTCCTAGGGTTTCTGCCCTAGGTTTAAGCGTGTAACGATCGTGCTATAACTTTTATCGATCATGATGCAATCCTTAGACTTTTCCTAAACTTTCTCCTTCATAATTTTATTTCATTTAATAAACTCTTGTTCAGGTTTCCCTTCACAATACGTCAAACCTAATCGTAAATGGGAATCTCTTCCACTTATTCTAAGCTTAAAACTTGGGTCTTACAAATTCTGGCAGCCAAGAGAGCAACTTCCGGATGTGGAGCTGGTTCTGGAGCTTGAACAGAAATAGGAACTTCTTCATCTGATAGAACTTCAGCAGCAACTTGAGTAGGTACTTCCATCTGAACTTCATCAACCTCTGCAGCCTCATGAATGATGATCTCTTCAGCACTGTCCTCTGCAACCTCTGCTGGAATGATCTCAGCATCTTCTGAGGTACATTCAGAGACAACATATGATCTTGCTGCCATTGCTCTTCTCATGGGTTCACAAACCCTGTGTAACACCCTTTGCCTCTGCTCATACGCTCTCTCAGAGGCATCATGAACTCTCAGACGCTTCTCTCTGCTGAGCTGCTTCTCAAGCTCATAAGCCCTTCTTTCTAACCATCTTCCGAAGGCAGACCACATACCATCAACCAAAGATGCATCAAATTGATTATCAGTTACCTGATGTAGCCATTGCAGTCTTCTGGTTGCTTCATCAGAGAACTCCTGAATGAGCTGAATAAGATTTTGTGGCCTGAAGGAGGGTGCCAAATCCATGATTGGCTGAGGAGTGTTGGTTGCGTTAGAGCTTGATGCATTAGAACTCTCAGTTCTATTTTGCCCTGAAGGTGCTGATTCATCCACATGAACCTTCCCTTGTCCCGAATGACCTGATTCATCCATACGTTCAATCTCAGGAATGGTCTCTTGTCTTTGCCTGGATGTAGCTGTCTTCTCAGGCGAGGTGAAGCACAGATCTCTTGAGTTCACCGTGGAGTAGTGAGACAAGGACACATAAGAGGTCTCAGCAGCAGCATCTGTGAACAGATCTTCAAAATAGGAGGCTACCTGCTGGATAGGTTGCACATTGAAAGGAGGTTCTAGAATCTGAACATCCTGATCTCCATCGTCTTTCTCAGCAGGAATCTCACCAGATTCAGTTATCAGAAAGGTTCTTGAGGTGGATGAAGGCTTGGGTGTGAATTGTTGAACCAAGTCCCTCAAGGTGGCTTCACTCTGAGCGATACCCTTAATGAATAAATTGATGTGAGGTACAGACTCAGTTGTGGTGGATGTGGAAGAGGTTTGGATTGGGATGGATGGAATGGAAGTGGTAGCAGTTTGGATGTTTGAGTGGGGAGCTTGTGTTTCGGCTTGAGATATGGTTTGTGTGTGAGGTTCTGTTTGAGGTGGAACTGTTTGGATTGAGATTGGCAGGGAGGTAGATACAGGTACAGGTTGTTCAGGAATAACTACTAAAGCAAAATCTAAATTAATGCTTTCAGTAAATGCCTTACTTGAACCTCTGAGGGTGGTAGATCTGGTGAGTCTAGCAGTCCTTGCAGGATCAGAAGCTATCTTTGATCTCCTTTCCCTTTGTACCTCAAGAGCACTCTCAGATGCTTGCTTTGGTTCTGGCTTCATCTTCTGAAGTGGACCCTTCAGAGGCAGTTTCTTCCTCTTGTCTATGGGCACTTCATCAGAATCGGTGGATTCTTTTGATTCAGCTTCTGGAGATTCCCTTATGTCTTGGAGCACATGCCCAATAATCTCACTATCATCGTGCTCAACTTCCTCCTCAGCTTGAATTACTTGAACTCTTTGCATCTTGGTCAAGGGAATATCATCATCTTCAGTTTCCTCACTAGAAGATTCTTCCATGACAGCTTTTCTCTTGACATTCCTTCTAGGTGAATCTTCTTTAGAGTTAGAGTGAACAGCTCCTCCTCTGTTGGTGTCATCTTCTTCTTCTTGAGTTCCAGTGATGGAATCCATAGAGCTCTCAGAGCTATCAGACTTAGATTTCTGAGGTGACTGCACTGGAGTTGGTTCTGGAATAGGTTCCCTGATGACCACAGATTTTGATGCAGCTTTCATCTTCTTGGTTTCCTCTATCAGAATCCCTTTGCCCTTGGGATCTGAAGGCTTGCTGCTTGTTGCTCTCTTAGACTTCCTTGTTGGTGCCTCAGGAGGACTGTCAGGAAGTCCTTTGATGAATTCCTCAAGAGTAATTGGATCTCCTTCACTTCTGAGCATTCTCACATATTCCAGAATACTGGCTGGATTATCCTTCTTAGACCAGAGAGGATAGTCATCAACAGGATGGTTCATCTGACGAACCTCTTCAGATGATTCTTCTTCAGGTTCAACTTGAACTTTGTCAATGATCTGCATTCTCTTCAAATTAGTCCCATTGAGAGCATCGCCAATGGACATAGCCAGATCATCATGAAGGCCTAGGTCAGATAGAGTCTTGACCAGTTTGTTCTGAGTGAATATATCTGAGAGCAACCTGCCATAAGGAATGTAGGAGATAGACCTCTTGGTCTCAATTGCAGTAGTCCTTGACTTCTCAACACATTCCTTCAGATAGTTGAAGAGCAGAAATGGAAGACACACAGGCTCACCCTTAGAGATATAGTACATGATTACCTTTTGAGTTGCATTGAGGTAATCAGTTCCTCCTGTTCTGGGGTGAATGCAGTAGATGAAAATCTTCTGCCAGATCTTCATTGTTGGCTTCAATTCCTTTATGGCATACTTTGTCTTCTCCAAAGACCAGTTATCAGAAATATCCTTATTAACTAATTTCCTCATGCTAGGAACATTAGCATCCACATTCTTGATTCTCTTGCCCTGTTGGAACTTTATTCCCAGCAATTTTGCAATGGATTCCTCGGAGATGAGAATCTTTCTATCCAACACATGAGAAACGACGTAGTAGTCGTTGCATACAACATTCTTCCAGAATTCCACAACTAGTTTGTAATAGATAGGGCCACAAAGCCGATTGAAATAGCCAGACCAACCTTGTAGATCGACTTGATCCCTGATGTCAAACCCGTGTCTAGCCAGGTTATCAAAGTCCACTCTTACCTCATTGCACACAACCAGTTCTTCAATCTTCTTGACGCAGTTGACCGCATTGGCTGCGTTCTGGATTTGCTGAGCTTCTTCGAATCTTTGTCACTCTTGCTCTTCGACAGCCAGTTTGGAAGAAGCAGTAACATTCACCTTTGATTTCCTTGATTTGGCCATGATTCTCAGGAGTGAGAGGTTTAGGGTTCAGAGAGAAAGGAAATATTGGAGGGAGACAAGTGAATGAATGCAATGCACACAATAGGTTTGAAAACAATTAAGTATGTGTGTGTGAATTAGATCGTGTGAGAGATCGTGAGTAGTGGGTTTAATGGTAACAGTTGAAATATTAAAAAGCATAACGCACAAAGCAAGATCAACGGTTAAAAATACTTAGTCAGAAAATAGCACACTGGAGGAGAGTAGGTATCATCATTATAGCAAATACACCACGCGACACAAGGAACTATGTCACAAAAGAAGTGACACGTGTATTGTTGTCTACCACAGAAGTTTAACCGGTGGGTTAAGTGCTTTCTGATCGAGTACCTTCTGAATAGGTAACATCTGATGACTTCAGAAGCACCATGGTCAGAGGTTCTGAAAATTCCTTACTCTGGACAAAAGTCCATGTTCAGATTTTCAAGAATAAATAAAAAAAACGGTCTTCTGCCAATGGCTTAGTGAAGATATCTGCCCATTGATGGTCAGTATCAACATACTCTAATGATAGAGTGCCCTTCTGAACATGATCTCGAATATAATGATACTTTACCTCTATGTGCTTTGCTCTTGAGTGTAGAATGAGATTTTTGCTGAGGGAGATAGCAGCTGTGTTGTCACAGAAGATTGGAATCTTCTTCAGAAACAAACCATAGTCCTCCAGATGATTCTTCATCCAAATGGTTTGTGTGCAGCAAGTGACAGCTGAGACATATTCTGCTTCTGCAGTTGATAAAGCAATTGTGTTCTGTCTCTTGCTTGACCAAGTGACAAGATTTGCTCCAAGGAAATGGCAACTTCCTGAGGTGCTTTTCCTTTCCACTCTGTCTCCAGTAAAGTCAGCATCACAAAAACTTGAAAGTGTATACTCTGATATTTTTCTATACATCAAGCCAAGGTTAGTGGTTCCCTTCAGATATTTGAGGATCCTCTTAACAGCTGTTAAGTGAGTCTCTCTAGAATCTGATTGAAATCTAGCACATAGATGCACACTAAACAATATATCAAGTCTTGAAGCTGTTAAATAAAGAAGAGAGCCTATCATTCAACGATAGAGCTTCTGACAAACCTTAGAGGAAACTTCCTCTTTCTCAAGAATGCATGTTGGATGCATTGGAGTCTTTGAGATGTTGCAGTCACTCATGTTGAACTTCTTCAGAAGTTCCAAGGTGTACTTCTTCTGATGGATATAAGTGACTCCTGGTCGTTGATCAATTTGAATTCCCAGGAAGTACTTGAGCTCTCCCATCATGCTCATCTCAAATTCAGCCTGCATCATCTTAGAGAATTCCTTGCAAAGAGAGGGATTAACAGAACCAAATATAATGTCATCAACATAAATCTGAACTATAAGAATATCATCCTTATAGGTTCTGCAGAAAAGAGTGTTGTCACCTTTACCCCTTACAAACTCATTCTTCAGAAGAAATGAGCTGAGCATTTCATACCAAGCTCTGGGAGCTTGTTTCAGTCCATAGAGCGACTTCTTGAGCTTGTAGACATGCTCTGGATGCTTGTCATCTTCAAAGCCAGGAGGTTGCTTGACATACAGTTCCTCTGAAATGTAGCCATTGAGGAAGGCACTCTTGACATCCATCTGATGAAGAATTATGTTGTGATTCGCTGAGAATGAGATCAATAACCTTATAGCTTCAAGCCTTGCCACAGGAGCAAAGGTCTCAGTGTAATCAATCCCCTCTTGTTGACTGTAGCCTTGAGCTACAAGTCTTGCCTTGTTTCTCGTGACTTCTCTTTTTTCATTCAGCTTGTTTCTGAATACCCACTTGGTTCCTATGACATGAAAACCTTTGGGTTTAGGCATTAAAGACCAAACATCATTCTTGGTAAACTGATCTAGCTCTTCTTGCATTGCCAGAATCCAGCCTTTATCTTCAAGAGCTTCATCAACTGATTTGGGCTCAATGAGAGATACAAGTCCCTTCAGACTCAGAAGAGTCTCTTCTGAAGGTTTGAGCATGGACTTAGTTCTGACAGGAGAATCTTTGTTGCCAAGAATCAGTTCTTCTGGATGAGAGACAACTATTCTCTTCTTCTTCTGAAGTTGATCAGAAGTTGTTGGAGCATCTTCTGATGCTTCTGCCTCTGGAGCAGCATCCTCTGGGCTGTCCTTTGGTTGATTTGCTTCCGATGGATCAATGCTGAGATCTGCAAATCTTTCAAACAGCTTTGACTTTTCTGAGCCAAGCTTGTCATCAAATCTAATTTGGATAGATTCCTCAACAGTTTGAGGGACAATATTATAAATTCTAAAACCTTTGGATCTTTTAGAATAACCAAGAAAATAGCATTTTAAAGCTTTAGAATCGAATTTACCCAATTGCTCCTTTGTGTTGAGCATGTAGCAAGTACTCCCAAAGGGATGGAACTAAGAGATATCAGGTTTTTTTCCTTTGCACAGCTCATAAGGAGTCTTCTCCAGAATTGGTCTGATGGAGATTCTATTCTGGATATAGCATGCAGTGTTGACTGCTTCTGCCCAGAAGTGCTTGGCCATACTTGATTCTTGCATCATGGTGCGAGCCATCTCCTGAAGAGTTCTGTTCTTTCTTTCAACAACTCCATTTTTTTGAGAAGTGCGAGGACAGGAGAAGTTGTGAGAGATCCCTTGAGAGTTGAACAATTCTTCAAAAGCTTTGTTCTCAAATTCTCCACCATGATCACTTCTGACAGTAATCACTGAAGTTTGGAACTCCTTCTGAACTTGGGTAATGAAGTTTGTGAACATAGTGTGTGTTTCATCCTTGTGCCTTAAGAACTTTACCCATGTCCACCTGCTGTAGTCATCCACAATGACTAACCCATACTTCTTTCCTCCAATGGATTCAGTTTTCACTGGTCCAAAGAGATCAATGTGAAGTAGCTCAAGGGGTCTTGTTGTAGATACCACATTCTTTGCTTTGAAAGGCTTCTTGGTGAATTTTCCCTTCTGACAAGCTTCACACAGAGCCTCTGATGAGAACTTCAGACGAGGTTTAGCTTGCTTAGTTGGGAGATCTTCCTGAGGCTTGCATGCCCTAGGTGTCTGTGCCAAACCCATTGCTCATCATTAACGGACATGAGACACTTGACCTTCTGAGATAGCAGTTCAGAGGATTTGATTTTGTAGATGTCATTTCTCCTCTTCCCATAAAACAGAACAGATCCATCTGTTTGACTGACATCTTTACAGCAGGTTTGATTGAAAATCACATCATAACCTTTGTCAGCGATTTGGCTTATGGAGAGCAAGTTATGCAATAATCCTTCCACCAGAAGTACATCATTAATAACTGGAGTTTTTCCATCTCCTATGGAACCTTTTCCAATTATGATCTTTCCCTTCTGGTTTCCTCCAAAGCCTACGTCTCCTCCTGACTTAAGCGACATCAGTTTTTGGAATATAGACCTTATGCCCGTCATGTGTCGCGAGCATCTACTGTCCAGGTACCATGACAGGTGTCTTAACTGAGCTGCATAAGATATCTGCAACAGGAATAATTTTTGTCTTAGGTACCCATATCTTGGGTCCTTTCTTGTTAGTTTTCCCAGAAGTTCTCGGAACTTTGGATGCAACAGGAGGATAATACAAGGGAACTTGATTATAATATTTAGACATGTCAAGTTTAAATTTTCCCTTTGGTTTTACCACCTTGGGTGAACCTTTTCTGGAATGACAGTACCAGCGGGAACAAAATGCTTATGCAAAGGTTCGCGTTTGGGCTCAGATGGCTCACCTCTCATAGGTTGGGAGTAGCCAAGGCCACTGTTCCCATTTCTGCTTATGCCATAGATCATTGAAGCCATAATACTTCTGTCTATGCCTTTGGCTAGGAACCTTTGAAACGCTTTCTCATATAGAGTTTCATGCTTAACATCAGATGATGCAAGTTGATCTTCTAACATGGAATTTTTAGCACGAAGAACAGAGTTGTCATTTTTAAGAGAAGAGTTCTCTTCAATGAGTCTAGAGACTGACTTCTCATGAACTTCTGATGTACTAGTTTTAACAGCATATTTTCTTTTAAGCTCTTTATGTTTATTTAAAAGCACATCATGTTTCTTCATTATTTCAGATAATGCAGTTCTTAGCTCAGATGAAGAAAATTTAGAGAATACCTCATCGTCATTCTCAGAGTCTGAGTCATCTTCTGAAGCTATCATATCATCCTGTGCTTCAGCATCTCTCCTAGTGGTAGCCATCACCACCTCCTTGGAAGCCAGCGCCGCCGGCCGTGAACGAGAGAGAAGGGAGACCGTGAGCGAGAGAGAGAGAACGCGAGGGAGAGAGAGATCGAGTGGGAGAGAAAGAAGAGAGACTTGGATAGCAGCTGTTGGGGCTCTCTTTTAGCATCAAATCCTTTCTTTTTCATCAAGTTTGATCAAGGTAAGGGATGGTTTAGGAAAAGGGTAGAGGTTTAGGGTTTTGCCATGAAAATCCTTGAGAAAAGTTGAGTTATTGCATGATTTGCATGAGGTTTATTGAAGTTGGTTGTTTCTGTACCTTTTTCCATGAAAACCATGATTCTTAATCCTTATTTGATGTACCTTGCATGACCCTATGTTCTTATGTATCGATTCCATGATTATTTGCTAATTTTGGCTTGATTTTCACATGTTATGATATGTAAGTTGATGAATGTTCAGATCTGGATTTTTGGGTGAATATGATCGATATTGTTGGCTGGTCATAGGCTTGTGGTGATGAAACGGAAGAATGAAAAAAAATATAAAACCCTGGAGCCCTTTTGGGGTTCGGCCGAACCCTATTTCAGGGGTTTCAGTGCGTTTCTTTCCTTCGATTCATGCACAAGTTTACGTGATGTTGTGCTTGATGAAATTTCCATGAATTATGTGTTGAAATGCATGAGAACGTGATTAGGAGCATCGATGTAACATGTATATCGCCTGACTGAGATATTGCTACAAAGGTCGCTCATCCAGCTATAATTTCTACTGGTGTTGTGTATATTTTATGTCGTTGATATTTCACTATTCGACGTTGAAGTCGTTAAGATTCTAGGTTGACATATTAGAGCCATGGACAAAGAGAATTGAGAACTTAATCACTTGCAAGTAAAATGAGAAACTAAATGGAACATAGGTCAAGTTGTGACTATGGACCATGAGAACGATGGTGCCGTTAGAGACAAACGTTAACTTGCACGCGAGGGTGTTGGTTTGACTTAATGTCGTCATGAGAATTAAGGGTTGTACTAAGTGTCCCCTTGGGATTGATTGCGTGTCTCTCCCCGAGAACTGAGGGTTGTACTGAATGTCCCCTCGAGAATTGTGCATCTGCGGTTGTTCGAGATTGGCCAAGGTGTTGTGGTGGTGGTGTGATGTGAGGATCGTTAGTTTAACCAAATACATAGGTGACTAACTATTATATAAAAGTCTGTTAAAGTCAAGAGACATTATGTGACATGGTTTGCTATATTCTTATGTTTTATATGTAACCTGACTTTTTCTTGTTTTTTTTGTGTTGTTTTGGGGGCAGGGTAGATGGTTCTGACGAAGACCACAACGTCGACCCATTCCTGGGAACTAACGCTATATGATGAGGAGAAAGAGCGGGCTTGGATGACCGACATATCCGGAGTCCGACGTATCTAGCTATGTCGGCGATGTAAAGCTTACTAGTAAAGACATGCACGGGAACGTCGTGGAGATGCAACGTATGACAGGTGGAGTAATCATGATGCCATATGCACCTCCACGATACTTCTTTCCAAAGGACGAGGGCTCCCGAGTATCATCTGTGGAAATTGATCCTTTCGAGTTAAAGGAAGGGAGGCAGCGTTTGCGGACAAAAAGGTTCAACCGGAAACGGGTTCTGGGAGCTGGATGAGGATGGTCATTTTGTTTAAGCGGATGTTGATTCTCTTGTTGATGTGTGTACTCTTTTTCCTTATTAGGATTTTCCCATAGGGTTTTTCCTAGTAAGTTTTTAACGAGACACCTTCTCTAGAGATGATCATCCTAGGGTTTTCCGCATGGAAGATGGTGTTAGGCATTGCGTTCAACGTTTTGGTGGCTATGGTTGTGTTTTTCATTTGTTTTGAGGTTGTGATATCAACCGCTCTTGCTCTGGTCTTGTTTGTTCGGTAGGCTCGTCTGACAGAGTTAGTGTACGCATAGTCCTCCATCGGTCGTTACTACTGGAGTTGGTCATATACTTGTTATTATTGCCCTCGAAGCTATGAGCTGAATGCGATTGAGTGGCCCTACGTTGTTTGCATTCGTTGTTTGAGGTCATTGTTTGTAGACGTAGTTTGCACTCATCATTTTACGGTTGTTGTTTGCGTCGTTGTAATTATTCCATTGTCAAGAGGATTTGTATCTCGACTTTTTATTAAAAAAGATTTTGCTTTAAAAAAAGGCTGCTTCCTTAGAGTTATTTGATGCATATACCTTCGATATGATATTATGTCACGAAAATTTGTTGTGAAAATTCAAATAATCATTCTAGTATTAAAGAATCACTTGATGAATGAAATGTTCTACAAAAATGTATTATGCGATTTTGAACATCAACATATACTTCCTGAAAATGTTTTATTGGATTAAAATTCAACTTTGTTTTTATCTTTATTTTCACACTATATTGACGTTTAGCCATACTTAATTCCATGAATCCATAGCCACAATTAACAGCATTTTATTAAATAAAGTCTTAAGCATAATCATATACCACAATGTCCACCTGGCCCACCATAGAGAAAAGCTTGATGATAATCAGGTCCTTCATAACCTTGGTATAACACATTATAACAATTAGGCGTTGTATCGCAATTTGACTTCATGTCCTTGGGATTTATTTCAACTTCATTGTAATTTGAATCCACAATCTGAAGGTTTGCAATGAAACCAGAGTTTTTGAATAACTCCTTAGGCAATCTTCCACTACCCATTGGGGGACTATCAACATTGGGTGGAGCAAAGGTTTCACCACCATATCTTATCAAGGATGAACCCTGACTTAAGTGAGTAAATATTTCTCTAGGCCAATACCCAACTGGCACTCTATGTAAACCAGCAAATAACCACCAATGACCTGTGGATTTATCCTACAAATATTCAAGCAATAAAAAGATGAAAGAATAAGTTGTCTACAAATAAAATTAACAAATCATATTTAATGACAGAATATTAATTCAAATTTATATTTCTCATACAATTTCATCCAATTATTGTTTGTACTTATATTTGAGAGAAAATTTCATTTTATAAGAATAGTCCCTATATTGTAAGATCTAATTATATAATTAAATACAATAACAAATAAAAAGCATTATTTAATATGTACAAGAAAAGTGTATAAACATAAGCGACATAAAAAATAATACTAATAAATAATCATTTTGTTTATATAATATATATAGTATATAATAGAAAAAAGATTGCATTAAATAAAATAGAGAAACAGAGGGGGGGCGAGTCATGAATGATTTACATAGGTAGTTTAGGAATTGAACATAAATAATTGATAAGAGTATTAATGGAAGGGTTATCTTACACACTTTATAAAGTTTAAGGTGTTAAATACACATTTTTTGAGGTTAGGGTCTAAGTCGCACGTGATTTTATTTATGTTTGACAAGTTACACCCAGCGATTAAATGCTATATTCCACACCCAGCGATTGCCTGCAACCATGCCAGATTCCATAACTGTTGCCCGCTTGCATGCTGCCAACGCAAATACCCGAGGGAAGACAAGACAAAGAGGCGCTGCACCCACCCAATGATCCAACCAAAAATACACACCACCCCCCTCCCAACCTGACACACTATTCCATCTCTGAAAACATCTCCCACCAGGCCACTCTCACGCCAAACACCATAAATATCCGCTAGAGGCTTGGATAGCTTTTTCAGCTCAGATGGGTCAAGATTAAAAGAAATCAGCTGCATCGGTAATCCATAATTTTTACAAACCACCTCCCTCCACAGTGCATGTCTCTCCCGTCCAAAGCGCCACACCCACTTCAATAACATAGCTTTGAAGGTGTGAAAAACGACTAGAAGGGGGGGTTGAATAGCGTTTTCAATATAAAAACTTTCCCCTTAAGATTTAAAGTAAATCTTTTCGGTTTCTCTAAGATAGATGGTGCAGCGGATAAAGATAGAGAGAAGAGAGAAGCACACAAGTATTTTATCCTGGTTCACTTGATAAATCCCTCAAGCTAATCCAGTCCACCCGTTAAGGTGATTTCTTCCTTCTTAGAATGAAGGCAATCCACTAATCAGATAATTGTTACAACTGCACTTGAAACCTACAAGTGACTAACAATACACTGACTTAGCTATCACTAAGATTCACTCTCTTAGTCTTCTCTAGGATCCGATCAACCTTGATCTCCTAAAGGAATCACCACTAAGATTCACTCTCTTAGTCTTCTTAAGGATACTGACCTACCCGGTCCCTTAAGGAAAATCAAACAACTGTTTGAGGTTGGTGTTTACAAAGGTTTGCTTCTAAATAAGCTGAGTGTAAACTAAATAAGAACAGATGAAGAAAGTAGAGGCTTGAATCTTTTCTTGTATTGCAGCTCTTGATTTCTCTCACTCTTGCTTTCTTCTTTTCTTCAGCCTTTTATAGTCCAAGGTGCAAAGGATATTTCTGTTGAGAGAATATGACCGTTGGAGGGCATTTCTGGAACTTCCAGAACCTGCAGTGGCTGAACTTTGGTAGGTAGGCATTTCAGAATAGTACACTGCTCTTGTACTTCTCGATAGAGACATTTGCCTTTAACCATTGACTTCTGATCAGAGTTATGCTTCGTGTTGGAACTTGTGAAGCTTGGTGATCAGAGTCAGAGGGAAGCTTGGATCCTCTGACCTTCGTAACTTCTGCTTCTGGACCTTCAGAGCTTCTGAACCTTCAGAGCCTCTGGTCCCTCAGAGCTTCTGGTCTTCAGATCTTCTGATCCTCAGATCTTCTGATCCTCTGATCTTCTGATCCTCTGATCCTCAGATCCTCTGATCTTCAGATCCTCTGATCTTCAGATCTTCTGATCTTCAGAGCTTCTGATCCTCTGATCTTCTGATCTTCAGATCTTCTGATCCTCTGATCTTCAGAACTTCTGACGAATATATCTTCTGGTGTCAGAATCAGAACCTGTTTGTCAAAACACTCAAGACAAACATTAGAGTATCATAGTTGTTCATCCACAAATAAATACTTGTTATCATCAAAACATAGAGTTGTACCACATGACCAAATCTTGATCTTACAAGCTTTATTTTTCCATTCAAGAAATCCCACACCGAGCCCACCAAACCGTGTGCCTTTACACAAATCTTCCCAAGCTACCCACATTATTTTATTCTCACCAGAAGGACCTCCCCACAAGAAACGACGCATAATCATTTCTAAGCGCTGAATTATACCCTTTGGAGCTTTATAAATAGCCATATAGTACAGCGGAATTGCATTCAGAACTGATTTTAACAACAGCAGGCGCCCACTTAAAGACAAGAAGCGAGATGTATATGAACCCAATTTTGCTGTCATCTTGTCCAGTACAGGATTCCAAAAAGACAACCGTCTAGGATTGCCTCCAAGAGGGGAGCCAAGATACATGAAAGGTAATGATCCTACTTTAAAGTTCCACCATGTTGCCATATTTTGAACCAAGGAAGGAGGAGCATTCACCCCATATACTGCTGATTTTCCAAAATTAATTTTTAATCCTGAGCTATACAAATAAGCTTCCACAGCCATAGCTAAATTTTGGAACTGATTCACATCACAATCTGAAAACAGCAATGAATTATCTGCAAACTGTAAGTGGTTCAGTCGAAACCCCGGTGCCAATTCCACTCCACATGGTGCATCTCCTTCCAGCAACTGATTAAGCATACATGACATCCCATTTGCCACAATATTAAATAATAAAGGAGATAGAGGATCCCCTGACGCAATCCCTTCTGAATGTTAAAGAAGTCAGAATGCAAGCCATTAACTAGAACCGCCAAAGTTGCTGTTGAGACACAAACCTGCATCCAACCAATCCATTTTTCTCCAAAGCCCATTTCCTGTAGAAGTTCCAGCAAAAAATCCCATTCGACATTATCATAAGCTTTTGCAAAATCAATTTTAAATAATCAACCTCTTTCTGGCCTTGAAGTCATGGTATGAACAATTTCATTTGCAATTAAAGAGCAATCTGCAATCTGACGCCCTGCTGTGAAGGCGAATTGATTCTGACTTAACAACCCCGGAAGCACCATACTTAGACGAGTAGATAGCACTTTTGACAATAATTTATAAATACTTCCAATCAAGCTAATTGGCCGGTAATCTGAAATCTCCTCCTGCTGTCCACCTTTGGGGATGAGTGCTATAAAGGTTGAATTTAAACCTTTAACCAGGCGCCCTGTAAGATAAAAATAATTGAAAAAACAGAACAAGTCATCCTTCACTAAATTCCAGAATTTTTTTGAAAAAATCCATGCTAAAACCATCTGGACCTGGAGCTTTATTGCCATCAAAAATTTTTACCACCTCCCAAATTTCCTCAAGTGAGAAAGCTGCTTCCAATAAGTGATTTTCAGCATCAGACAACTTTTTTAATTTAGAATTCGAAAACCAGGGCCTAGAGACTTCCTCCTTCCGGAAGAAATTCTGAAAGTGATGTCGCATAGCCTCCTTTATCTCAACTTGTGTTGTTAACAGCCTACCTCCATACCTGATCTGCGTGATAGACTTCTTTATCGTACGTGTCTTACACATACGATGGAAGTATTTTGTGTTTCTATCACCCTCCTTCAACCACCGTACCCTTGACTTCTGAAGCCAAGTTCTTTCCTCCTCACGATATCCCCGCCATAAAGCCTCCAACACCTCCCTTCTCTCCTTATTTAGCACCTCTGAACCCCCATTAGCTTCTAATTCCCCCATTACCTCTTGCAACCTCTTTTCTAAGATGGAAATTTTCTCAACACCCCACGCTCCCTTGCTCCTACGCCACTCCCTAATTTTTCCCTGTAACCCTCTTAACTTTTGCTGTAGCACAAAACCCGACCACCCTTGATACACAGCAGACCTCCACCAAGTGTCTACTAAGTCATTAAATTCATCATCATCAACCCAATGATTAAAATAATGAAAGGGTTTAGGTCCAGCGACAGGCATCCCAAAATTTAATCCCACACCGCCCTGTGATCAGATAAATTCCATGGAAATACAGATTGAGAAATATTGGAAAATGCTAACAGTACTTCATCAGACACCAACCAGCGATCCAGACGACTCCACAAACCCTCATTACGGCTTGAAAACCAAGTAAATTCACCGATGTTCAATGGCAGATCCAATAAGTTGCTATCCTGCACAAACTGCTGAAAAGATAAATCACCCACATGTAAGACTCCTCCTGAGGATCGTTCTGAACCAAGCAAAACCGCATTAAAATCTCCCCCAAGACACACCAAGCCACCGTGGCACATAACACGATTCTTAAGGGCTTCAAAACATAGTCTACGATCGGACTCCGAATGAGGACCATAAATATTTCCCACTAGCACTGTATGATCAAGAGTAGGAAGTTTCACAGTCAAAAGAATAAACCATGTTTCTACCGCCGCTGTCAGGACCTGTAAAGAGCTCTCCCGCCACAAACACATCAATCCACCTACTGTTCCCACAGAATAAGACTCAACATGCTGCATATTCAAACTTTGAGTTCATAGAGTTATTGTACGTCGATGTTGCTCATTCAGTTTGGTTTCCTGTATCAGCAAAAGTTCCGGCTTCAATTGCATCACTGATTTTTTCACTGCCTCACGTTTTGTTGAACCGCCTAGCCCGCGGACATTCCAAGTTAACCTAGGACCAAATATATTAACTGAGATTTGGGTGATTTTGACGGATTTGAGCCTCTAAACCACGCAGCATCAAGGTCTCCGACCCTCGCGGTTTCAAACCCAGTTGTTTACCAAGTAGCCAAGTCCTCTGAGCTCTGGTTGTCACTCCATCTTCCCCTTGCAACGGCTCTAAAAAATCAGTCGGAAGAGGAACAGGTTTATTTTTACTTCCCTTGGGGCGTCCCCGCTGAGAACTCTTCTGGGAGGAATTTGTTTTTGGTGATTTCTCAGACGCATCCGGTACAGGGGAGCACGCTATAGGAAAACACTATGGAGATGGCCTCTCTGATGAAGACGATGTGCGCACAGTAGCAGAGTGAAAAGCGCGTTGTCTTATTATTTGGTGAGGGGACGTTCGCACAAAGATGTCTGTGATACCACGAACTGCAGAAGTGGGCAAAGAAGTAGAAGCTGTTGCAATCTCAAATAAGTTGTTTTGTTCAAGTTTCATGAAAGACAAACATGCCTTAACCCCATTAATTTGAGAGTTGCCATGCGGGTCCCAGCTGAATGAATTAAAAGGCCAACAAATAATGATTTTTGATTCAAATCTTGAGCATTAAATGAGTACCCCGTAACAACATAGCCTTTCCCTGGATTCTGAATAAGACTATGTAACACCTCCTCATCAACAGACGTTTCCCGAATAACCATTCATTTCATGAAAAACCTACGCTTGTTAGCAGCTGAATATTTTAATAATAATTAATTAAGGAATTAAGGAACAATTCGTTTTCATTTACAGAAAAAATGTCTTTCACATCGAAGTATAGAAATGAAACAATGATTTGTTTTTCATTTAACAAAATATCTTCATCTATGTCGCAGAAAGGTAGCAGAATCAGACATAACATAAGCCCCGAGCCTATTTCCGACAGAAGTAAAAAAGGATTCAGTCCACAAACCTTGCGGAACCTGCCACAGACGGATCCATACTAATTGTGCCACACCAAAAGAAAGCATAGTACAAGGCTTAATATCATACAATTTTTGCTCTAAAAAGAATGTGCATTCTGCAATAGTTTCCTCCATGTCTTTCTTAGTTTCAAACTCTAGAAGCACTTCCTCTGTGCCCAATGGAATTAAGCGAAAACTAAACAAACCAATCTGACCAAATTGTTCCTGCAAGACATCCACAGGTAATGACAGTAGAGTGCGTGCCCTAGCACATCTCTGGATCCATGCTTCATCCACATCAGACCCAACAAGTCGTAATTGGTATTTTTCATGTTGGATTTCCGCATCTTGCATCTGAACAACCTTGACGTTAATATAATGTGGTTGTTTTTCCTCTTTCTTATGCTGCTGTGCATTTGGTCGCCATATCTTCCCTTGGATTTCGAATTTGTTTTTCCCTGGTGACAGAACCACAAAAGAGCGTGACGGTCGCTGGATATTTGCTTTCTGAACCACTAGGTAATTTCCGTCCAGACGCAGGCCGTGAAACAATCGAATCGTCGTCCATGCCTCCTCATCGTTGTTGAAACGCAGGAATCCAAAACGAAAACGACGGTGATATTTCTTTTTCTGTTGAATGAAAACATCCCGTAAGCTTCCAGCCTTTTCAAAGATTGCTCTTAATTTTTGGATCGTCATCCTATCTCCCAAGCCATCCACAAAGACCGAAAAAGACTCCTTCTGTTGTTTAGATCCTTTTGGCTCATTTTGTCTTGGCTGGGAACGAAGGTTCTGTTGTTGTCTGGTTATCTCCTCAGGTCGTGTAACTCTTGGTGCATCCCTTCGACCATACACTGGTTGCTGCCATTTCGATTGATTCCTGTCTGATATGTCACGCCGGAGACCTTCATTTGCATATTTTCCATGAGCTCCATTCTGCTGCCATTGCCCTGTGCGTTCATTGCCATACCGCTCTTGGTCAAAATGTGGCTGTGATAATCGCCTAAAACCCCATGAATGGTTGTCGCGCCGCCAGTAGTGGTTGTCTTCCTCCGTACACCGTGAGACATTCATCACCGGCGGTTGCCAACCAGAGACTCTCTCTCTCCTCTCTCTCTCATCTATCATTCGACACCTATCTCACTGTAAGATAAAAAACACTCCTCTCACTAGCATACTCTGCAAACATTTTAATTTGTTAGATTTTAGTAGTTTTTATCTATTATTAATTAGTGCTTTTTAAATTATAGTTTTAGTTATGATTTAGGTTGTATATTTTTTTATTATTATCTTTCTAGTATTTTATTTTGATTTATGTTGTTATTTTTATTTTATTTTATTTAGGATTTTCGGAATAAAAAGAAAGGAGAAAATCAGGAAAAGGGAGTTGATCCTGCCCTGAGATCCATGCAGCTATCATGCACACGCACAGATCGAACGGTTGTAGTTTCTGTTCATGCCATGTAGCATGATCTGCCTGAGGTCCACCATAAGACTATGACCCGAGAAGCACTGGATTTCACGCTATTTAAAGTAAGGGCCAATGAGTTTCTAACACATGGCAAAAGTTAGCCTTTTCGGCTTGCTTCTTAACGAAAGCATCCGTGAATCCGCAGAGGAAAACAGAACCTGATTTGAGAAGGATTTTAATATTATTATAATAGATAATATATATATATATATATTAGGTGTTGGTTAATAAACAGGGAAGTTTTGGGTGATTGGAAATGAGCACAAACTTTTTAGGCTTTTGAGAGCTTTTTCAAGGTTCCTAATGGATATCTTAGGTGCTATTTACTTTCTCTTGAACTCTTGATTATGGTCATGCTTGACTAAACCACTTTTAGTTCTTGGGTTGTGAATCCGTTTTGAACTATGTTTTGATTTGAATCGTTATTCATATGAATTCTCTTTACCAATCTTCATAATTGAATCAATTTATATTGTTTATTCTTGAGTGCACGCAAGGAACTTGCTAATTTCTATGAGAACGGAAGTTGATTAGGAATTAGGGAAATAAGGATTCAATTCGATTAGACGTTCCCTACTGCTTGATTCAAGAGTAGAACCTAGTTGTGTTGGCTAGTTTAATTAGGACTTGATCTTCAATTCCCTGGTCTAGGTGCTCGTAAAACAGACTTAGTAATTGAATTGGAAGTCTAGAGCGTGTTACTTAATGCTTTTAACATCACTACTTCTAAAATATGAAATTGGTTTTTACTTTTATAAATCTAAATAAGAGAATTAATAGAAATTATTATTGAATCACAATCCTCGAGGGATCGATAATTTATTACTACGTACAACTTTATACATTTGCAAAGGAGCTATCAATATAACCGACACTAGATATAGAGTCAACCTTAATATCCAATTTTTTGCATTTACTTAGCATCAACGTTGATTATCCTAACTATTTGGCTTCGGCCAAATAATGCTTGATCACCACACCCATAGTTATATATAAATTGTGTCTACTAGACTTTTTTTCTAGTGAAAAAATAGTCAACACTTGTTCTTCATCCTAAGCTGTGGCCGTTGGAGGCGACGAGGGGGGTGGCGTCTCTTGGTGATGGCCATCCAGGAACAGAGTTTTCGGGAAGAGGGTGGTCGGTTTTAAGTTGAGAAGGCGTGCGTTATGCAGTACGATGGGAGGTGCTCCTTGTTGTCGCACCATCAACACCTCTCCATGACCAAATCACAATGATTCCATCGCCACCACGGCGGAGATACGTCGTCCTCCTCCCTGAAAATACCACAGCATCAACCCTCTTCAGCGCCAATCTGACCCAAGACATAGTTTGCGCTCATCGTTTTACGGTTGTTGTTTGCGTCGTTGTAATTATTCCATTGTCGAGAGGATTTGTATCTCGACTTTTTATTAAAAAAGATTTTGCTTTAAAAAAAGGCTGCTTCCTTAGAGTTATTTGATGCATATACCTTCGATATGATATTATGTCACGAAAATTTGTTGTGTAAATTCAAATAATCATTCTAGTATTAAAGAATCACTTGATGAATGAAATGTTCTACAAAAATGTATTATGCGATTTTGAACATCAACATATGCTTCCTGAAAATGTTTTATTGGATTAAAATTCAACTTTGTTTTTATCTTTATTTTCACACTATATTGACGTTTAGCCATACTTAATTCCATGAATCCATAGCCACAATTAACAGCATTTTATTAAATAAAGTCTTAAGCATAATCATATACCACAATGTCCACCTGGCCCACCATAGAGAAAAGCTTGATGATAATCAGGTCCTTCATAACCATGGTATAACACATTATAACAATTAGGCGTTGTATCGCAATTTGACTTCATGTCCTTGGGATTTATTTCAACTTCATTGTAATTTGAATCCACAATCTGAAGGTTTGCAATGAAACCAGAGTTTTTGAATAACTCCTTAGGCAATCTTCCACTACCCATTGAGGGACTATCAACATTGGGTGGAGCAAAGGTTTCACCACCATATCTTATCAAGGATGAACCCTGACTTAAGTGAGTAAATATTTCTCTAGGCCAATACCCAACTGGCACTCTATGTAAACCAGCAAATAACCACCAATGACCTGTGGATTTATCCTACAAATATTCAAGCAATAAAAAGATGAAAGAATAAGTTGTCTACAAATAAAATTAACAAATCATATTTAATCACATAATATTAATTCAAATTTATATTTCTCATACAATTTCATCCAATTATTGTTTGTACTTATATTTGAGAGAAAATTTCATTTTATAAGAATAGTCCCTATATTGTAAGATCTAATTATATAATTAAATACAATAACAAATGAAAAGCATTATTTAATATGTACAAGAAAAGTGTATAAAAATAAGCGACATAAAAAATAATACTAATAAATAATCATTTTGTTTATATAATATATATAGTATATAATAGAAAAAAGATTGCATTGAATAAAATAGAGAAATAGAAGGGGGGCGAGTCATGAATGATTTACATGGGTAGTTTAGGAATTGAACATAAATAATTGATAAGAGTATTAACGGAAGGGTTATCTTACACACTTTATAAAGTTTAAGGTGTTAAATACACATTTTTTAAGGTTAGGGTCTAAGTCGCACGTGATTTTATTTATGTTTGACAAGTTACATATGAAAAGTTAATTCCGCGCAACAATATTAAGCTTTGTTACTTATTTTTTAATTTGATAGAATGACTTGATGTAAATAAATTAATTTAAATTTAAGGCATGGTTAATGTTGTTTATAAACAAAATTTAACAACCTATGTATTAAAACACTTCCATATATCTGTTATACCCACATAAATAAGTTTAATTTGAAATATTTGAAGAAGGTTGAGATTTGAGAAAAAAATCACCCCAAAAATATGAAAAACAAATAACTCAAGATAAAAGATTTAGTAATGTAGAGCACTATCCCTTACATTGATAAAATGGTAGAAAATACCAAAAATACTACATGAATCTTCTGGAAGAAATTATCCTGCATTGATTTAAACACCACACAAAAATCCCTACCACCAAATCAAATCTTTTTTACTGTGTTTTATTTTTTGTTTATATTTGGTGGGAATATATATATATATATATGTTAATTTATATTTCTTCATTAAAATAGTCACTCAATAAACAGTTGTGTTTTATTTTCGTGGTGTTTGTTTCTCCCTATGTACTTATTTTTTTGTTTTAGTTTCTTGTTTCTTTGTTACCCTGTCGTTTTATTTTGTTGTGTTTGGATCCTTTATGATCTCTTTTCTTATTTCCTTTCAATAAGAGAGATGTTCTCATATGTTCCTACTTTTAATAATTTATTCTATTTTTGAAAAAAAAAAATTTTAAAATAATCACTCAATTATATCCTATAATCAAATTTAGTTTTATGATTGAAAGTTTCTAATGTTTCCTCTTATAAGCTAAGAAGTTGTATAATAATAATTTCAAATATGTTAACCTTAGGTTTCTTGTGTGATTTGGTCTGGCTGCCCTTTATCTTCATCTTTTCTTTTTTAGCTTTGGTCATTGGTTTAGAGTTCTTGTTTAGAGCTTTTTGGATTGGTTGTGCTTGGGATTGTGCTATGGGGTTTTTTGGGTTTGGACTTTAGCATTGGTGGGTACCTAGCATCCTTTTTATTGATGCTACTTATGCGGTGTTTCTGATATCTTGAGAGCCTGCTCTCAAGTTTCTTTAATAATACAATTTTTGATTTCAAAAAAAAAATCAAATATGTTTTGTAATTTCAAATTTAGTTACCTGTTTATAAACCCTAAACATTTAGAGGCTTTTAACCTTCATAAAAGTGAAAGAGATTTTCGATTGGATACAATCTTGGATACAATCAAATAAGTATAATCACATAAAGTAATTAAGAAAATAAATACTATCCATTATATGAGTCTTACCGTCCATTGTGCAGTAAAATATATTTGATGGTCCCCATATAAGCTTGGATGAACCTTGCATAATAAACATATTATATTGAAAAAGTGTATGTAGATTAAACATAATAAAGGCAAAAATTAATATAATGAGTTAAATAGTGTCATTTGAAGAATAACTTACACCATATCCAACTTGTCCATTTTTGCGTAAACAAGATGAAAAGTCTATTTGCGTAAACAAGATGAAAAGTAAATTACACCATATCCAACTTGTATACTATTTAGTTCTGTTGGCCGACCACTTTGAATCCAAATTGCAGATATGCTGTATTGATTTGCTTGAAGAGATAAATTATACAGACCGATCATTGCACTTCCTCCATGAAATGTCTTATGTTGGGTTGTTTCAAGGGTAGCAAACTAAGGAACAATAAGATATGAAAAAATGAGGTAAACATGTTTACAAGTAGCAATTAATTTAAAAAATTCAATAATGAAATGATAATTAATCATGATAATATTTGACCAATGTATTTCTCTTTTTCTAAATAATTTTTTTAACTGAAAATATTATTTAAGAAGTACAGTAATGTAAATATAGAGAGGAAAGAAAAAAATAAAACTATCTAAAACTTCAATATTTATATTTATTTCAAATCAATGTAATGTTTCAATATAAACATTGTAATAATAACCTATAAAATAATAAGTTTGAAGACCAAATACTTTAATTAAACAAACTTACATGATGTCTAGGGTAACCTTGAGAATATTGATTAAAATCATCAAGTTGTGATTTTGAAGATGTTTGACTAGTCATCTTCTGTCTCCTTGTGGTCTTGAAAATAGGCACTCTTCCCGAACGACATCCTTTGATGAAATGTTTATCTTTAATAGAAGATCTATTTTGCATGGTAGTCCTCATAAAAGTTGGGAAAAGCTTTGTTTCAATGAGAAGGGGACAATAGATGCAAAATTTAAAACCTAAAACTAAAAAAATTAATGACATAATAATAGGATTAATCCAACTGTAATTTCCACAAGTAGGGTCAAATCATGCTGAAGTTTCTATACGCAAGAATGAAAAAAAAATATTAAAAATAGCTCAACTAGTGAGAACAGTTACCTGAATTTTGTGATTTTTGAGTAAAAGGTGTTGAAAAGCAGGTTGCTTGTAGATATCAACACAATCAAAATTATCATCTATTGAAGGATGCATTTGTAAACCATGTGAAAATTAAATAAATCATGACAGCAAATCAATTAGTTGTCTATCATAGACTTTAGATCATAAATGTCGAGAGGAAAATACTTGGATGCTTTGGTAGTCATGTAATCTATGAATTTGCTGTTGATTTGGTTGGTATATTTTACCTCCATCAACGTCATAGCAATGTACACATAGACTAACAAGCAGAAAGAGAACTATTGTCATAATTTTCTTGAAGCAATCTCACTTATTGGAATATATTAGTTCTAGGTGGGAGCTTGTATCTATATATATAAAGAGAAAGTCACCTACTAAAAATATATTTAATATAATAATAAATAAATATGGTATAGAAAGAGAATAAAATAAAGTAAAATATCTGTTTTAAATAGTATTAATTAGTCATTAAAAAGTCATTAATTTTTTTATTTATCAAAAATCAAGTCAAATCAATCAATAAATATCAATATATATATATATATATATATATATATATATATATAGATATAGATACATGTTCTTTGCATTGAATACATTAAATAATAAAAAAATTATGTTGTATTAATACCTTAAATAATAAAAATTTTAAATTGTAATTTATTCAACTACCTACCAAAATCATTCAATCATCACTATTAATATAAATCAATATATATAAGTAAAATTTACTTGATCTATTGTCGGTATATCCGCAAGTGTATAAATCCACCCGGTTTTAATTATCGAACCACAAGGATTGTGAGTGACTAAATTCGGTTTTAGTCTTGATTATGAAGGTTTGTTTTATTGAAACAAAGATATGTTGAAGTAGTAATAAGGAAACAAGAAAGTAAGAAGACAATTCAGAAAATAACATGTTTTGGGTTCTTGTTCAACTAGTCAATTCAAGCACATCATTCTAAGCACATGAACTCATGAATCTCTCCTTGATGCTATAGCCTAAGAAACTTTCCTATCAATGCCTCGCATAGATAATTCTTTCAAACCAAAAGATAAGCTCAATTCCTTGTATACTTCAACATTTGTTTGAAGTATAAAGATTACAAAGTCCTGGCCAACAAACCCCAACCCTTCCTCTATTCCTAGTAGCCCAGATAGAAGGGGTAATCCCAAATCGGTTCGCTAATCTATAACTAACTTCCGTTCTGATTATAGAAAAGCATAAATCAAGCATGGATTCAAGCTTAGATTGATATTGAGAAAATGGGATTCAAGGAAAGAAGAAGATCATGTGGGAAAGAACTTAAGATTATAACTTAAACAAGAAAAGTCTTACATGAAAACCAAAGCATAAGAAGAGAGATTAGCCAAGGTGGCTAAGAACCTGAATTACAAGCTTGGAAGCCTTCTCTCACTCTCCTAGATGTTCTTCTCCTTCTAAACTTATGTTAAAATGAAATGGGTATCAAAGATTACAAAGGAAAACCACTAAAAACCTATTTATAGGCAAAATGGTCGAGTAGCGGCAGCGCTTGAGCGCCCATAAGGCAGAAGCTGGCAATCCTCATCTGGCAGACCGGCTCTGGAGCGCCAGGCATGGGCGCTTGAGCGCCAGTCACACGTTCTGGTGGCTTTTTGGCTTCTTGTAACCCTCCTTTGAATGTTTCCATCAATTCTTCAAGCTTTTTGGCCTTCCCTCTTCATGAGTTACCTGCTGAAGTACTTAAGGACCAAGACAAGGAAAAATATCAAGAAATTCAAAGGGTTTTTTAGCACAATAGTCCTCACAATTCCATGGAAAACACATGCAAGTCCTAAACTCTATAAAAATGCAAGAAAGACCCTTATATAACTACATAATTACCAAAACTAAACAAAAACTCAATTAAAGATAAAAATGCATGAGTATGCATGAAACACTACATGAGACAAAGAGAAAAGACTCAAAACTCTCAAAGAAATGACCCTAAAAACAAGACTAAATCCGGGTCATCACACCACTATACTCAACGAAAGCTCACCCTCGAGCGTCACTAAGATTAGCTTGCCCTCAAGCACAAAGAATTACTCCCAACACACATGCCAAAAGAGGGATACATTTTCAGAAAAATGGGGGATCAAGTGAATGCAGTTACTTCCAAGAGAAACATTCAACAAGCAACTTCGTGCAACTTTTAGACAAAGAAGAATTAGAGTCCAATATGATAAGAATTTAGAGCTAACATCCTAGCATGAGACAAGTATTTAGTGCACTGCGCACACAAGAAAGTTCATAGGTTATGGGAATCATTCACTCAAGAGCAACTAAAGTTTACAATGCATTATTCAATAAGACTTGAAAAGGGTTATAATGTTGGCTAGGTAAAGCACAAGGTAGGTGGTCCCTAAGGAAGACTAAGGCTGCACAAAATTTGAGTGTGGTCCTTCATGAAAACCGGAGCATAAAGTAATCTATACTTAGCACACAAGTCTCTCAACCCCCTTTTGTTTCAGAATTTGTTCTTTTTATGGAACTCCACCCATACCATGGAGTTCATTTTTTCCTTTTGACTTTTTTTGGAGCTCCATCCACCCCATGAAGTTCATTTTCTCTTTTGAATTTTTTCAATATTTTTCCTTGGGGCAAGAAACAATTGCAGTTTTCATAAACTAGCTCCATTAAGATTTAAGGACCAGACCTCCCCATTGAATCCAACCAATCATCCAGCCCAGTAAACAAGGTAACAATAGAATCTCCATAAGGCTCAAAAGGGCCGACTAGGGACAAAGATGTTATGAAACAAATTCTGAAGTCCAAGAAAACCTACCAGTCTAAAAAATGCAAGTCTCCTAAAGCTACTCTCGTGTACAAAATAAAATCAACACAGAACTAAGAAGTGCAAGTGAGTCAGGATCCTCCAGGGAAATTTATAGTGAAGGGTCAAAGATTGACCCTTGTGGAATCACATCAACTCTATCCTCAAGACAACACTTAGAAGACCGAAGTCTCTCCCTCTCTTTCCCAAACATACAATCACTCCCCAAAAGAAAGCACAAAGTATCCACTTAAAAATATTTCCAAAACCAGCATCATGTGAGTGAGCAAGACTTGAGAACATTTCATTTGAGTAAAGGGCATAAAGACCAAGGTATAAAAGACTCTATATAACAATGCATGATCGAAAAGGATAAACAAAATCTATAAAAGAAAAATATGCTAAAAATGCATGGAATAAAACTCAGAGTAAGAAAAGAACCTCCTTTCAAGTGATTGAGTGCCTCCAAGTGTTCTCCACTTTTATTTCCTGAAAAACTAACAAAAGAAAAAAAATGTAAACCTGAAGAAAAAAAAACATGGGTTGTCTCCCATTCTGCCCGAAGTTATAGTCTTAGGAAGACTATACTTCAAACTCGAAACTCAAACCAAAAAGCACAAACAATCCCCAGCAACGACGCCAAAAACTTGTTGGTAAATCCGCAAGTGTACGAATCCATCCGGTTTTAATTATCGAACCACAAAGATTGTGAGTGACTAAATTCGGTTTAAGTCTTGAATATGAATGTTTATTTTATTGAAACAAAGATACGTCGAAGTAATAATAAGGAAACAAGAAAGTAAAAGGACAATTCAGAAACTAACATGCTTTGGGTTCTTGTTCAACTAGTCAATTCCAGCACATCATTCTAAGCACATGAACTCATGAATCACTCCTTGATGCTATAGCCTAAGCAACTTACCTATCGATGCCTCGCATAGAATTCTTTCAAACTAAAAGATAAGCCCAATTCCTTGTATACTTAAACATTTGTTTGAAGCATAAAGATTACAAAGTTCAGGCCAACAAACCCCAACCCTTCCTCTATTCCTAGTAGCCAAGATAGAAGGGGTAATCCCAAATCGGATCCATAATCTATAACAACCTTCCGTTATGATTATAGAAAGCATAAAGCAAGCATGCATACAAGCTTAGATTGATATTCAGAAAATGGGATTCAAGGAAAGAAAAAGATCATGTGGGAAAGAACTTAAGATTATAACTTAAACATGAAAAGTCTTACATGAAAACCAAAGCATAAGAAGAGAGATTAGCCAAGCATGGCAAGCTAAGAACCTGAATTACAAGCTTGGAAGCATTCTCTCACTTTCCTAGATGTTCCTCTCCTTCTAAACTTATGTAAGAATATAATGGGTATCAAAGATTGCAAAAGAAAACCACTAAAAACCTATTTATAGGCAAAAGGGTCGAGCAGGGGCGCTCAAGCGCTGCCCTGGAGCGCTTGAGCGCCCATAAGGCAGAAGCTGGCAATCCACATCTGGCAGACCGGCACTTGAGCACCAGGCATGGGCGCTTGAGCGCCAGTCACACGTTCTGATGGCTTTCTGGCTTCTTGTAAGCCCCCTATGAATGTTTCCATCAATTCTTCAAGCTTTTTGGCCTTCCCTCTTCATGGGTTACCTGCTGAAGTACTTAAGGACCAAGACCAGGTAAAATATCAAGAAATCCACAATAGTCCTCACAATTTCATGGAAAAAACATGCAAGTCCTAAACTCTATAAAAATGCAAGAAAGGCCCTTATAAAACTACATAATTACCAAAACTAAACAAAAACTCAATTAAAGATAAAAATGCATGAGAGTGCATGAAACACTACATGAGACAAAGAGAAAAGACTCAAAACTCTCAAAGAAATGAAATACGGGTCATCATCTATACATTAATAACTATACTTGTTCTATCCAAGAACATAGAGATGAGGTATGGTACCAAGAGTGATGAGATTGCAATGTGAGAATTTAGAGAGAGAGAGAGAGCGTGTAACCGCCTAGACAGAGAATAAACTGAATTTCAAGTTTGTTATTTCTCAAATGAGCTATGAGTCCCTTACAATTAGTAACCATCCCCTGTTTATAGGCTTGGGGCCGGTTGGGCCTCCTGGGAGAAGGCCCAACTCCCTGGCTCGCGCGTCGCCCTGAGGCAAACGTCCTTGGACGAGGGCCCTTGGGGTCTCGCCCAGTCCACAAGACACCAAGCTCGAAGTATGACAGCTGAGAGTGTCTTAAATAACTGGGGCGACAATTATGAGGAAAAACTAACTAGCGCTAAAGTCTAGTGATCCAGAATGATTGCCAACATGGCATGGTAAGTAAAGCTTAAGACTAATATTTTGATCTACTTAACAAGTCCCGCTGACCCCTACGAGTCCACAAGTAGGTTTGTGGTGACAACGCTTGGTTCTCTCGCCCAACTACAGATGTGATCGCCGTGAGTCATGGTGGCTTGACGAGAGTTAAGCCACGTGTAACACTTCGAGGAAATGCTGTAAGCCAGCGAATCTGCAGAATCCCAACCACTGCCCTTGAAACGTCCCTTCAAATCATGATGGAGCCTATCAATTTGAATTTACGCCAATCAGCGCCAGCCATTGTAACTTTTCATTTAATGTTCCGGTTCCTATCCCAAAAATCCGCGTTACTTCACCTTGTCATTATGGGACACGATCCTCCACTATCCTCCACACGCGGACACGATCCCAACCGTTACCCCCCTCAACCTTTAAATCCCTTCTTACTCCATCATTCATCACTTTCGGAATCCTCATACCTTAGCGAAAAATCGAACACCTTAGCACCCCTTTTCATCCTCGTGACCGCGCCCCTTTCTTACTTCGCCTTCAGCCGAAATGACTTCCCAACGCCATTCTAAAAAATCCTCTCGTTCTCAAAACACTGTCCCTGCGTCTCCGTCCTCTGTTGACCTTCCCCCTCCCGGAAGAACTTCCCCTTGGTGAAGAGGACATCGAAGCCTTCTGGCTCCGGGTGTTTACCACCCTTCCTAAGCCCACAGACCAGACCCCCACCCAAGAGGCCGTTTGTCAGCCCTCCGAGCAGGCTTCTGATGATTCCGTCATCGAGACGGCCCGCTAAAACGACGAGCTCTGCTACGAGAAACTTCTCGAGGACGTTATCGTCACCGGGAAATGCCCAAATGATCACCGACCCTGGAAGCGGGCGCACGGTTGATCACGGAGTGTAGATACCTCATTACTTTTACGTCTACGAATACTTGTTCCTCGACCTGAGAATCAAGCTACCCTTCTTCCCTTTCCTTCGACAAGTTATGGGGGAGATCAATGTGGCTCTGTGCCAACTGCATCAAAACGCCTGGGCCTTCGCCCGGTGCTTTGAGATCCTGTGTAACGCTGTCGGTCTTGAGCCAAAGGTTGCACACTTCTTTTATTTATACACTGTGGAGCCAAAGTCCTTGAAAACCCAAGGGTGGGATTCCTTGAAATCCCGCACGGGACGACAACGTCTTCACCCCAACAAGAGCAACGTCAAGATGGGGCCTGGGCGCTAGTACCTCTGCATAGTCGTGCATCCCACATATCCTGAGGATTTCACCCTTCGGGGCAAGACTGCCCAGTTCCCCTTCTACTGGACCAAAACCGCCCGCGTCGTTCTGCAGCTGTCAGACGCGTCGCTGAGTGACGAAGATAAAATCATCCTCAGTTTTCTTGCTGGTCTTCCTGTTCTTGAATCGTCATAACTGCTCGAAGCCGCCCGCAAGAACACCCTTGATTCATTCCTAGGTTATACTTTTCTCTTTTGCTGCATCATTATATTCCTTGCGGAATTTGGTACTAATCATGTGTTTTTCCTACTTCTCCCAGGGGAAATGAAGTTCACCAAGGCTGAATTGGAGCGCGCTCTCACTACCAAGGTGATTAAATTCCCTCCCACCTTTAATACTGGCGTGGGTAAGAGAAGATGTGCTGCTTTGGGCGCTAGCATCGAGAACACCATTCTTTTCCCAAAGAAGCAGGTCAAAGGGTCTGATAAGCGCATAATTGATACACTTTACGTGTGTCTTTCTAACCTCCATTATATACATTTTTGTGCTTAATTGTTAAGACTTAGCCATATTTTGACCATTAGTGCTTATTTGGATTATTCATGGAAAAGTGCTTAATTCTACACTTTTAGTTTCTGTGACTGTTTTGCTAGAACAGGTTGAATCTGGAGCTACAAATATCGAAATAGGGCTCATAATATGTCTTTGGAAAGCTAACTCGAAGTCCTACAACTTTCATGTTCAGAACAAATCAGCCTCTAAAGTTGTCAAAATTACCTTGCAAAGTTGCTATCGCTAATCCTGCGAGTTTGGAACAGTCTGCACTGAAATGATCATATCTTGGGCTACAGAACTCCGAATTAGGATCCGATTGAAGGCCCGTGAAGCTGACTTAAAGAGCTACAACTCTTATGTTTACCTCGATTGAAGATTCAGACTCCTTGTGGGACCCGAGAATGCCTGATTGTTCAGCAGCTTACTCCTTTATGTGGGCCCGATTTTGTGAAGATTTACAAAAGATTTAGATAACAAAGATTGTTACTTGATGAACAAGTTTATTTATTAGTATAAATAAGTGAGTTTAGGCTTTTGTTAGACTCACCACCATCACACCACCTCACCTTCTCCTCCTCCTATTTCTCCTTTTTTCTAGTATGAGTTGCTAAACTCCCTAGTTAGTCTTAGGATTTTTAATATTCTTGTGTTTGCAAACTTGAGGTTCTATTCTTAATGCGAATTTGTTCTTATTAATTCTCTTCATCTCTATTTCTGATCTAGGGTTTGCTTGATTCCGTAGTTTTAGAAATAAGAGTTGATGCATGTTCGCTTAGTTCATGTTAGTTCTTAACTGTTTCTTAATCGCTTAGTTTAGGAAACTGTGAATTGACGCGTCGCTGAGTGACGAAGATAAAATCATCCTCAGTTTTCTTGCTGGTCTTCCTGTTCTTGAATCGTCACAACTGCTCGAAGCCGCCTGCAAGAACACCCTTGATTCATTCCAAGGTTATACTTTTCTCTTTTGTTGCATCATTATATTCCTTGCGGAATTTGTTACTAATCATGTGTTTTTCCTACTACTCCCAGGGGAAATGAAGTTCACCAAGGCTGAATTGGAGCGCGCTCTCACTACCAAGGTGATTAAATTCCCTCCCACCTTTAATACTGGCGGGGGTAAGAGAAGACGTGCTTCTTTGGGCGCTAGCATCGAGAACACCATTCCTTTCCCAAAGAAGCAGGTCAAAGGGTCCTAAAAGCCCGCGCCCGTCGAACCAGCGCCAGGCTCCACAAACGGTACTGTCCTTTTTGAAGCCGGCGAGGCAACGCCAAGTGTCGCCGCTCCTGAATCCGGCGAGCCAGTGCCAGACATCGCCGTCCTTCCTAAGTCTGGGACCAGCGTTGGGCGCCACCGACAATGCTGCTAATAAGGCTATAAAGAAATCCCATAAACCCAAAGAAGCTGAGACTGGCGGGGACGGAGAGGAAAAAGTCGCAGTCCCTTCATTGAAGAAGAAAAATAAGAAGACCAAGAAAACCAAAACTGGCGAGACCGCTGTCCCTTGCCAGAGACCGGTTGGTGAGAATGAACCAAATCCAGAAGGCGGGGCGGGGACTCCGCCCTCCCCTAAGGAGACTTTCAACAGCCAGCGTGCACCCGAGGGTACCGGTTCTGTCGCCCCTCAACCAGTCCCTTCTCCAGACCATCCGACTCAACAAATCGAGGTGAGCTCACCCTGGGCCTCGCCCGTTCATCAAATGAGTCGCAATGATGAGGATCAGGCTCCAGTCGTCCCGCCATCTCCTCAGCACTCTTCTCCTGCCCCTAGCCGCCTGAACACCGAGGGAAAGGAAAGCTTTCCTTTGAATCAACAACCCACTCCTGTCGACTTTATGTTGAACGATCCTTTCTTTAGTAGTTTGAAGGAAGCTGAAAATCCTGATCTCGATGGCGTGGCACAAGAAGTCCTTTCGAGTCTCCTCCGCACGGGATGCCTTTTTGCTAAGTTATCCCAAGATTCGGCCACTGCCGCCGAGGTCGAGGAGCTCTGTCAGAAAGCGGAGAGTTATCGCCTTGCTATGCTCGAGGCGTACGGCGAGTGTGACAGACTGCTAACCCAGGTGGCTGCCCAGGTAATCAAACTGAACAACTTGGGCATTGCGATGAGTGGCCGCGAGACTGATTTATCCGCTTGTGAAGGGAAGGTGGAGGAACTGGAGGACGAGCTGGATGACATGCAGAAGGAGTTGGAGGCGAGGGCCCAGGAAATTTCCGCGAGTAGGGAAGCTTGTGTCACCAAAGATAAGGAGCTTGCGTCCTTACGAAATGACCTGGCGTCGTCAAATGAGGCCCTTGCCACGGTGTGAACCCAGCTGGAAGCAAAGGACAGAGCTATCGCAGAGGCGGAAGCCCGGGCATCTTCTGAGGCCAAAGCCCTTAGAACAAAGTTGGAAATTGAAGCTGCTGCTGAGGCCATGGAAGAGCGTGGCCGCGGTTTCTTCCTTGCTAAAGCCCAGGTCCAGCATCTTTATGAAGGACTGGATCTCAGCGGGATGGGGGCCTTCAAAAGAGTTACTCCTGAAGGCTTGGTCGGCCCTGATGATCCTCTAGACTTCGACACGAAGTACTTTTCGGCTGCTGAAAACGCAAGAAGAGAAGAAAATATTAATGCAGTCTGATTACTTGTATTTATTTTCCCCTTACCAATTTTGTAATTAATATTGCCATGCAGGCTGGCTATTAATGAAGTTTGTTGCAGTTCCTTCTGTCTCCTTCTACTCATCGCTCTGCCACGTTTTGTTTTTTCTTGTTTCAACATAAGTCTGAATTTCTTCGTTCAACAATCTTGAGAGTATGCTGGGTATAACTAGGAATTTTTCTCAGTCTTGGACTGAGGCTTTGTTCACACGCTTTTCCCGTAAGATCAGGTGTGGCCCCGCCAGCCTTATCAGGCGGGGACTTACGGTGGCTCGGGACCCAATGGCCATGTGGGTTGCCCAAGGCTTAGCCTAGTTAGAAATGCTCGCCCATGTTTCGGGGAGGCTTTTACTCGCCCATATTTCGGGGAGGTTCTTAGGATAAGAAGCTTATCCGCACACGTCGCCAACGGGTGGCAGCGGTTCGCCACCTTCAGGGAATTTTTCCCACCGGGCGACCATTTCAATTCAGTTGAAAGTTAGGAGTATTGCTGAGAATATCCTTTTGTATTTGATTTGTAAAAGAGATTTTACATTTGAGGGATGCCTCATTAAAAACTCTCATGGTGGAGAAAAAGAGTACATCTTTATTTTTTACCTAATTCCTGCTTTTCCTCGTCACGCCCTTGCTCCTGTCATTATCCCTATTGATCAGAGCACCACGCCACACACCCCATCCTTCATCCCATCGCCCCACTCGACTACCCTGTAATAGAAAGGAGGTTTGCCTAGCCCGTTCTCCCGCCTGACACGTCAAACCGCCTTTTTCGGCCTAATACCTGCGGCCCCCGCTGGTTTCCTGCACTCCACCTTTCTCTTTCCCTTATCCCTGCGACGTTGTGACTGACCCCACTCTTGTCCAGTCTTTTGATCGCCCTGAAACAGACCGAGCAGCTCCGCCCCTTTCCGGGTCGCCTCCTGCAGCTCCGCCCCTTTCTCTTTACTTCCCACCATCTGTGCTGGCCTGTTGAATAATGGAAATCTCCAGAGTGCTGCGTCTCTTTGATCCCAATTGAAGAGGTCAACGTTGTCCTCCACCAACTTCTCCAGGCGCCCTTCCTGTTCAGCTGTGAGCCTGGGCTCAATCGCTGACACGCCCCTACTAGATGCGTCCATTCCATAGGTAAGGCTAGTATTGGTGCAGTAGTCAGTCGCTTCTTCATCTCCTGGAAGCTCTCTTCACACTTCTTCGTCCATGCAAACAGTTGAGTCTTCTTTGTCAATTGTGTCAAAGGAGAGGTCAACTTCGCATAGTCCTTCATAAAGCGTCTGTAATACCCAGCAAGTCCAACAAAACTCCTGATGTCGCTTGCCGTCTTAGGTTGTTCCCATGACAAAATCGATTCAATTTTGTTGGGGTCAACTGCCACACCATGACTTGATATGATGTGACCCAGGAACTTAACATCTTCCATCCAAAATTCGCACTTCGAGCCATTTGCATAAAGTTCCTTCTCCGGAAATACCCCCAGCACTTGACATAGATGCTCTTCATGTTCCTCTTTACTCTTCGATTAAATCAGAATGTCGTCAATGAACACCACCACGAACTTGTCCAGAAACGGCCTGAACACTCGGTTCATGTAGTCCATAAACACTGCGGGTGCATTTGTAACTCCAAACGGCATCACGAGGTACTCGTAGTGCCTGTATCGAGTCCTGAACGCAGTCTTCTGAATGTCAGTCTCCTTGACACGGATCTGGTGATATCCTAACTTCAGATCTATCTTCCAAAAAACAACAGCACCCCGAAGTTAATCCATCAAGTCATTTATTCGAGGCATCAGATAACGATTTTTCACTGTCACCTTGTTGAGTTGTCGGTAATCCACGCATAGTCTGGACCTCCCATCCTTCTTCTTTACCCAACACTGGTGCACCCCAAGTCGACACACTTGGTCGGATAAATTCCTTTGAAGAGAGATCCTCTAACAGCTTGGCTAGCTCCGCCATCTCTGCCGGTGCCATCCGATACGGCGTCATTGATATCGGTCTCGTACCGGGCATCACGTCAATGGTGAACTCCGTCTCCCTCACCGGTGGTAATCCAGGCACATCTTCTGGAAACACGTCCACATAATCTTGTACTACCAAAATGTTGCGCACGTCTCCGTCATTCTTCGCCTCAGCTACAATGGAGTTCACGAATGCTGGTGAACCCTACCTCAAGGGGTACGAATTCAAGTAATCCGTAACACCTGAATCTGGAAACACTACGCGCTTGTTAGCACAATCCAAGAGAACGTGGTACTGTTCCAACCAATCCATTTCAGAATCACATCGGGCTCTTTAAGCCCTAAGCAGACGAGGTTTGCAAGGAACTTCCGATCCTCGTAGATCAACGGACATTGCAAGCATGTTGTGCGTGTAACTAATCGATCGGCGGCAGGGGTCGTCACCACCAAATCGAAGGGTAAATCAGCAGTTAGCAATCCTAATCTTTTCACACACTCCTCAGCAATGAACGAGTGTGTAGCAAC
Source organism: Lotus japonicus (assembly GCF_012489685.1). NCBI lineage: Eukaryota > Viridiplantae > Streptophyta > Magnoliopsida > Fabales > Fabaceae > Lotus > Lotus japonicus. The sequence continues at coordinate 35,463,831 of NC_080041.1, forward strand.
AGAATCAAATAAGACCATTAAGGAGTTTCAGCGATAGTACACGTACCCTGGATAAGATCATCAGTAACTGCAGCTTGTTCCCCAGATATTGTGAACACACGCCGTGGAGCAGAAGGTCGTCTTCCCCTAGCCGTATTCAACACTGGCTCGGCCTTAGCAGCATTAGGACAGTTTCTCTCAACATGCCCTAGCTTCTGGCACTTCCGGCACACAATCTCCTTTCTGCACTCATTTGCATAGTGTCCTTTCTAATTGCATTTGAAACAGACAACCTTCTCCTTAGGAATAGCTGCTCCACCCCTTCCAGCAAAAGGTACCTTGTCAGCAGGACGTTGATAAGGCTTCCTCGGCGGTGCCTTGCCCTTGTCAAACCTCCCAGCTGGCCTCTGTCCATCAAACCTTACGGTCAGTCTCTGTCCATAACGGACCGGTCCCCCACTTTCAGATCTGCCCCTCTGGCTATTCTTCATTGTTTCTCCACCAATTGTTGGAAAACTTTGATTCCCAACGGTCTCACAGACTCCTCTATATCATTCCTCAGCCCCCTCATGAACCAATTGCACAAGTACGATTCATCCACTTGCACTTGGAAGAAGCGAAAGTGCTTTGACAGTGTCTCCAATCTAGCAGCATATTCCCCCACTGTCATCATTCCCAGTCTCAAGCTAAGGAATTGATTTTCCATTTCTTCTCTGGCAGTCTCCGGGAAGTACTTCTCCATGAAAGCTCTCTTGAAGGACTTCCAAGTGATAGCCACATTGTTAGCAGTCATCAACTGTTTGGAGTGTGAAGAGCCTCAAAGATCTTCTCCATTTCCTGTATCCACATATCAGCTTTCTTAGGTTCAACCTCGCCTTGGAACCTGGGTGGTCCATGGCGGTTGAAGTCAGTTCTCATACGGATCTGTGAAGGTATGAAAAACGATAGAAAGGGGGGGTTTGAATAGCGTTTTAAAACTAAAACTCGTCCCACTTGAGATTTAAACAAATCTCTTCAAACACAAGGATAAAAGTTCTAAGATAAAAGTTGAGGAAAGCACACAATGATTTTATCTTGGTTCACTTGATAAATCCCTCAAGCTAATCCTGTCCACCCGTTAAGGTGATTTCTTCCTTCTTAGAATGAAGGCAATCCACTAATAAGAGTTTGTTACAACTGCACTTGCAACCTACAAAGTACAATACACTGACTTAGCTATCACTAAGATTCACTCTCTTAGTCTTCTCAAGTATCTAACCAACCTTGGTCTCCTTAAGGAACAAATAAACAACTGTTTAAGAGTTTGGGTTTACAAAGAAATGCTTCTCAGAAAGCTAAAGTAAACACACTAAATTCAGTTTTAAGAAAGATTGCTAAGAGAAAATTTTAATATTGCTTGAGCGTGAACAAGTTTCTTAGGAGGCATCTTTCAAACTTCAACCTCTTTATATACTCCAAGGATTAGGGTTTGGACGTTGCATGGAAATGCTACCGTTGGAGGGCAGATCTGGGATTTCCAAGTTCTGCTGTGGCTGAGCACGTTAGGTAAGGTCGTCAGGATAGTACAATTGCTTTTGTACTTTGGATAGTGACATGACCTTTATCCTAGTTGACTTCTGATCAGAGCGACGCTTCGTGTTGGAACTTGTGAAGCTTGTTGATCAGAGTCAGAGGGAAGCATGGATCCTCTGACCTTTGTAACTTCTGATTCTGAACTCAGAGGAGAAGTACTTGGTCTTCAGAGCCAGCTTACTCTTGGACTTCAGAGTCTTCACTTCTCAGCTTCTGGACCTTCAGAGCTTCTAGACCTTCAGAGCCTTTGGACCTTCAGAGCTTCTGAACCTTTAGAGCGTTTGGATCTTCAGAGCATCTGGATATTCAGAACGTCTGGTCTTCAGAACTTCAAGTGATCTGAACCCATATTAGAGCTTAACTATCTTCAGATCTTCTGAAGCTTCTCTACTGTTCAGATTGAACATAGAGAGTGCGAAAGCGTTGCGTAGGTTACTCTTTGAGCATAGTGCTTCTGATTCATGTGTAATTAGATCAGAGTCAGAGCCTGTCATGTAACACTCAGAAAACACGTTAGACTACCATAATTGTTCATACTTAATAGTTAACTTGTAATCATCAAAACATAGAGTTGTACTACATGATCAAAACTTGATCTTACAATCTCCCCCTTTTTGATGATGACAAAACCAAGTATTTTGATGAACAATTCTTAAACAATAAACTGAATTCACTCAGAGTTTAGAGAATAGAGATGAACTTATCTTGAGGTGAATGGTTTATTTTGCTCATTCTAAATCCAAGTCACAGCTTGATTCTGAGCTTAGCTCCCCCTGAATCTAAGACTTAATGAAAACATTAGTAATATCTAGATTCTGAGCTAAATAATAAAAGAGTTCAGAGTGAAAATGTATGACATAGATAAAATGAAATAATCAGAGCGCATAAGTATTCAGAGTCATGAGCAGAGTAAAGGTATCAGAGTCAACCAATATCACTTCAGAAGAAGTGAAAATGTATTCCTTGTATTTGCCCAGTGACAGATCTATGGTCATAAAGGTGGAACTCTTAAATTCTCCAAAATAAAAAGAAAACACACTAACACAGCTTACACATCAAAAACTGGGTTATACTCCCTCTTTTTGTCATAAGCAAAAAGCATGGGGTGTGAAAAACTTAGCTTGAAGTACAAGGTACTCCCCCTTAGAGAAGGTCTAAGTTAAAAAAAGATGGAGAAAAAAAATAGATAAAAAGATTGAGGATTAATGAAATTAAATGAATGAATTAATGCATATGCAGAACGTTTACCACCGGCCAAGGAGATAAAGGTAAGCTTCGGTTACCAATAAGGAATCCTCGAGAAACTGCTTCAGCATTAACTTCTGGAGACTGATCTGAGCTTATAAAAAGCGGTTAAAGCATAACAGTCTTCACATCTCATTTGCACAGGAAATCAACTTGCAATGTCGTCCTACATAGTTTGCATCGAGGAACTGAGGAAAAGAGCCTTTGATGAAGATCTCTTCATCAACGTGCGCCATCCAGAGGAGCCAAGTGTCTATGATCTGACGAATCAGCTATTAGGCATGGGCCTGAGTCCAGAGATGGACAACATCCTCAGAGACTTCCTTTCTTTTGTAGAGGAGCTACAAGATCTCTTCCAGCGGGAGCTGGATAACTCTGCCAAAATACGAGTAGCGGAGGATACACTGGAGGCAATGGCGGAGGGTCCAGAGAAACAGGAAATGCGCCAGAGCTTGGTCCGTCTAGAGTATGGGCGGCATCGTCTGGAGCTAGATAAAGCGGCGATGCGTAGGCAGTGTAGAGCATTGAGGAGAGATCCTCCTTTTTAAATGTAATGATGCATATGTATGAATGAAGTGATTAGTATAAGAACTTGTTTGTTGATTAATGCGTATGAGAAAAACTAAGTTTATAATGAATAAGTAATTATGCAACACATAATGAAAGAGATAAACTCATAAACGGTAATATGATAAAAGAAACATAGTTCAAAACGAAAACAAAGTAACATAGAGAAAGAGAAACAGAAGAAAAGAGAGTTCCTAAAGCTAAGGCTTGGATGTTATCCTCAGAAGCTCTGTGCACATCTCTTGAAGACTCATGAGAAGAGACTCTTGAGTATCAAGTCTTCTTTCAATGATGTCAAGTCTGGAGTCTTGAGCAGACGGAGTAGCTTGATCAGAGTGAGGAACTTGAGCAGAGGTGGAGGCTACATTTGTGAACGGAGTGATCACAAGTGCTTGATTTCTGATAGCTTCAGCTTCAGCTTGTAGTCTAGCAGCTTGTTCCAGAGCTTCCAACCTTGTAGCTTCACGTTGTTCTTCTTCAAACCGTGTTGCCGCTTATTCTTGCTCTTTCTTCTTTCTCGCTTCTTCAATAGCAGTATAGAGCTGATCTTTCATCATCTGTTCATTCAAAGCTTCTCTTCTTCTGAAGCGTTGACTAGCAGCTTCAACACTTTGATTATTTTCAGCGTTTAGGAAACCCAACATCACTGGAACTTGGTCAACCATCCAAGAACACAGACGATCCCAGTCTTCAGCAACCATGTCTGGATTCTCACTGAGGTTAGTGCGACCATGCACATTGCGAACCCTTAAAGATGCTTCATGATTAAATAAGTTGATGCAATCAAGGAGGGTGTTTGGTCCAGAACAGGTGTAGGGAACAAGAGAGAGGTTTGGTTCATGTGATGAAGAGTGATTGCTACTAGCAGCTTCAGAGGGAGAACCAATCTGCAGAGTCTGATGTGCAGATGTAATGTCTCAGGGTTTGGATGAGAGGTTTCATTCTCAGGGTTTTGTGATTTATCTAAATAATGGTTTGAGACTGACTCGTCATTCTCAGGAAGATGAGAAAGAGGAGGAGGAGGTGGAGGAGGCATAGAAGCCAGAGGGACCGCTTGGATAGGGAAATCAGGAGCAGCCAGAGGTTCTGGCTTGGGTCCAGGGTAGCGGTTTGGACTGGGAACATTTATGAAATGTTCAGGAATTTCTGAAATCCTTTCTCTAGCAATTTGAAAGAATTACCGGGTGGCTTCAGATTTATTTGAAGGAGAAGAAAATGGAACATTTGTGGGAAAAGAGACAGAGGGAGCAGGAGAGAGAACTTCACGATAAGAGTGATTACGTGAATGTGGTTCAGAGGTAGTTTTATCAGAGTCTTCTGTTTCAATGACTTGTGGTTCAGAGGTTTCTGGATTGTATGGAAGGATAATGGGTGAGGTGGAGGCAGAGGGTTTGCCAGTTTGGAGCAATTTCCAAAGGGGTTATTCCTCAATGGAAGGTTGAAAGAAGGAGGCCCTAGGGGGTGAAGGGTGTGAAGTTTATTGATCAATTGGTGTAGGTTCAGGGTTGGTTTCAGCATGAATTATATCAAGCAAATTTAAATCATCATCTGAGAGAACAACAACCTTACTTGAAGCTCTAACTGCAGATCTTGTGACTCTGGTAGAGGTTGCAGCTCTAGCAGGCTCCTGAGTTGGTTCCAGATGAGTGACTTGAGTTTCAATCCTGACCTTCTTTGCCTTCTTCTGAGGTGGTGGTTCATCATCATCATCATCATCACCATCAGAGGGATCCTTCGTCTCAGAGGTTTCAGCTTGCTTCCTCTTGGTCTTCTTCTTCCTAGGAGACTCAAAATCTGGAGGTTCCGGGAGATTTCTGAAAAATTCATCCACATCAATCTCAAAACCTTGCTGCTTAAGATCATCAAGGTAGAACCTGATAGCCTCTGGATCATCAGCCTTGGACCAGAGAGGGTAGTCCTTTAGAGGGACTCTTCTTCTTGACTTTGCAGTAGCAGTGCTAACTTCAGCTTTTGTTTCTATCAATCTCATCCTCTTCATTGATGTAGGAGTGAAGACATCTCCAACAATTGTTGTTAAGTCTTCAATACATCTAGCTTTGTTCGGAGCATTTATCAATTTGCTTTCTATGAAGAAGTCAGAAAGTAATCTGCCAAACGGTATGTATTTGATTGCAGACTTGGGTGAAGCAGTAGTTCTTGACTTCTTGATGCACTCCTTCAGATAGGAGAATAGAAAGTAGGGCAGGCAGACTTGGGTGTGCTCCTTGATGAAGAAAAGCAACACCTTCTGAGTGAAGTTGATGTAATCTGGAGAGCTTCCCTTCGGCCTTTGATTGATGCAGTTCAGTAGGATCTTGTGCCAAATTCTCAGATCAGGATGAAGATCCTTGGTCTTGCAATCATTTTTGCCTGGCTTCCATGTAGAGTAAAGAGCCTTGTGGACCTTCTCCTTAGTTCTTGACTTTACTTTTGTTTCCTGCAGCTGAAATCTGTAGCCATTGCTTGTATCTGCACCTAGAAGCCTTACAAACGACTTCTCAGAGATGATGATCATTTTTCCCATAACAAAGGACACAACCTGATACTCATTGCAATCAGCATGCTTCCTGAATTCCTTCACGAGCTTGTCATATACTGGGCCGTGTAGTCTTTGGAAATACCCTTCCCAGCCTTGAGCTTGCACTTCAGGACGAAGATCAACCCCATTAGCAGCAATGTTGTCGAGGTCAAATCTCCATTCAGCAAGAACTTGAAGTTCTTCTGGAGGGAAAACACATGTAACTGCACAACTCCTTTGGGATAAAGGAACAACATCCTCAGCATCTTGGACTTGTGCTTGAGCAGCCTCTGTTGATCTAGAACGAAGAACGGGACCTACTTGACCCGTTGGAAGACCCACCACCATTTGTGGGAACACTCTTCCGTCGGCGGAATCAGCCCTTTCAGATCTCACCATAGTTGAGGTTGGAGGTTTGGGTAGAAGAGGGATGAACGAGAGCAAGAGAGAATCGAAGAAGATAAGGGTTTTTGCAAACAGGAGAGAGAAGCCAAAAAATCAAGAGTGATGGAAAACGTGTGTGCGTAGTGGTTTTTAGAAAGTAACCGTTGTTGATTATAAAAGCAAAAGTAAAATCAACGGTTAAAAATTAAAGACATCATTATGAACAATTATTACACAGATCACACGGTGGAGAAAAAGCACATCTACACTCATTACAACAGATTGTCAGCACGGGCACAAGGAACAATGCATCAAAGTAAACTAACACACGCTTGCTGTCTTGTCTCAGAGTAAGCACCAATGGGTACTTAGCTTCTGACAAAGTTACCTTATGAACTAGACATCTTCTGATAGAGAAGCATCATAGCCAGAGGTTCTGATCCATCTTCATGCTGGACAGAAGTCCATATTCAAATTTTTCAGTATAAAAGTAAATATATCCTCTGCTAAGGGCTTTGTAAAGATATCTGCCCATTGATGGTCAATATCAACAAACATCAGAAGAAGTACGCCCTTCTGAACATAATCTCTAATAAAGTGATACTTTACCTCAATGTGTTTTGCCCTTGAATGTAAGATAGGATTCTTACTGAGTGAGATTGCAGCCGTATTGTCACAGTAAATTGGAATGTTGCTCTCAAGGATTTGATAATCTTCTAATTGATGTTTCATCCAGAGCATCTGAGTACTGCAAATAGCTGCTGAGATATATTCTGCCTCTGCAGTGGATAATGCAATAGTTGACTGCCTCTTGCTTGCCCATGAGACTAAATTACTTCCCAGAAATTGACAATTTCCAGAAGTACTTTTTCTTTCAGTTCTATCTCCAGCATAATCAGCATCACAGTAACCTGAAAGCTTATACTCTGATGTTTTCTTATACATCAAGTCAAGGTTAGTGGTACCTTTCAGATATCTGAGAATTCTCTTAACAACAGTTAAGTGAGTTTTTCTCGGATCTGATTGGAATCGAGCACATAAATGTACACTGAACAGAATATCTGGCCTAGATGCAGTTAAGTATAGAAGTGAACTGTTGGTCAATCGGCAAGTGCAGAGAAACCTCCGGGTTTTAAAATATCGAACCACAGGGATTGTGAGTGAGAATTGTGGATTTAAGCCTAAAGTTTGCAAGTTCTTAAAATAGTAAAATTCTGAAATTGGTTTTGGTTGTTGGTAACAATGATTTTGCAAAAGAGCAATATTGAAAGTGTTGAAAATAACAATTGATGGAAATGCCTTGGGTTATTGATCATCTAATCCACTCTAGTCTACCTATCCTATGCATGTGAAACCTTGATTTATCCCTTGTTGCTTTAGCCTATGTACTTACTAATTGATTCCTCACAAAAGTAATTCTCCCAAATTGAAAGTTAAGCCCAATTCCTTGTGTACTTAATCATTCATTTGAGGTTTTAAAGCATACATATTCAGGCCAACAAAACCCTACCCTCACTCTATTCCTAGAAGCAAGCATAGAAGGATCTATTACAATTCATGTCCCTAAATCATAACAAACTTCCATTTGATTATAATCTAGCCTATAGCAAGGGTGCACCAAAGCTAAACATGCATAATGGAATTGAAATACAAGGTTAATCAAGAACTCATGCATATAGATAGGATTTAGATAGGATTTAGCAAGGCAAGGAGGTCCTGTACTGGACAGCGGACTTCAGAGCCCCTTCTTACCTGTTTATGGTCGTCCAATGAAAAAGTGATTAAAATGAAAGTTGTCGATTTTCGAAATAGCTTTCCAGACATATAAAAATCATAATTTTGGGTTTAGTAATGTGATCTAGGGGGTCGTTTGTAGTAACTGTTACACCTGCTGTCTTTCCTGTTCCGGACAGTAAGCTTTATGGTCTAATATCACCTAATTATGGGACTCAAATGCACGAGTGTTTAACTAGACAACTGTAGATATTTAAAATAGCTTTCCAGAAAGGTATCATACGTGATTTTTGGTTGAAAGATACATTATGTGGCTCTGTTTTTGTGAAAGTTATTTCTGCTGTCAATATGTTGAGTTGCGAAAATGTTTTGAAGTTTTGTTTAGGAACATGTGTTTAGGAGATGCTGTGAGATATATGCTGTTAAGCTTGATTTCATGAGCCTTGGTACTTGCCTTGTGGTGCTGTTGTGACATAATATGCATGTTTTTATGTATATGGCTATTCTTAAATGATTTCACACTGTTTAATTGGTTATTTGTACAAAAGGGTCGCTCACCTAGCCGTAATTCCCTTTAGTGCACTGTGAATGTTGTGTTGCTATCTTTAGTGTTGTGAAGAGAATAAAAGACTCTAGGAAGACTTGACTTAGAGCCTCAATATAGGTTTTGGCTTCGGTGGGACAGTTGAAAACTGAACCACGGTGGTACAGTTTAAAATTCACCATCAGATATATTATTTTAAATTCAACGGTTAAGATTAAAGATGGAAAATTACTAGAATATCCTTGTCCCCCAAACCCTCATTCTTTGCTGAATCTCCACTGAACCACCAAGCACCAAAGCCGCCACATACCAAAACTTCCAGTGAAGAGTTATGCTCTAACCAAAGAGAAAAACCAGAACAAGTTGAGTTCAGAAAACCATAGATTCTTGTTGGAAGAACAAAACAACAACACGATGCGACTTAGATTGAACCGTCTGAATCTTATTTACAGAACATGCATTACAAGGTTATCAATATCATCCTCATCACGCTTAGCTGCTCCTCCTCCTCCTCGCCGGAGACAATGTTCTTCACCGCCAACGTGACTCAATTTATGAAATAACACAATTCAGAATTTTCAAAATGAAAAATTTTTTATAAATTAAAATCAATCAATCCCCTTTTATGAATTATTCCTTCTAGCTGCCACTTGTTGTTTCTGATTCTGATGGTTGTATTGCATTTTTCTGTGTTATTGGTATCTGGGTCCTACAACCTGGTCTTTGTGAGGGTGAAGAGGTTGCAACTGTGGATTTGAGTTTGAAGAAGCTATGAGTGGGGGAACAGTGCCAGAGCCCAGAGATGTAGTGGAGAAGATGAGGATAATATTGTCAAAAAAAAATAAGTTAAGGGTATTACTGTCATTACAATAAAAAATTTCAAGTGTACCACCGTGAGTCAGTTTTTAACTGACCCACACTGACCCACGGAAGCCATCGTCCTCAATATAAGAGAAAGAGAAATAACTCGCTTGCAAGTAAAAAAGTGAAAATGTGATTAATGGAACATAGGTCGGTGTAGACTATGGTCCATGAGAACGATGGGCTTGCACGCGAGGGAGAATTTTGTGGATCATTGCGGTTCCACGTGATTTGGTTGACTGCGGTCACCATGAGATTTTGTGAAGTATTGCAGCTTCACGTGATTTGTACATCTGCGGATGTACGTGATTGGCCAAGGAAGGTTTGGTGGGTTGTTTGATGTGAGATTTCGTTAGTAACTGACTAACTGACTTTATTCCCATAAAAGACATATAACGTACTTATATTGTGTACTGTCGATTTTGTTATTATTATTTATGTCGACCTGACCCTTGCGCTACTTGTTTATTTGTTATATGTGGGGGGGGGGTAGATGGTCGTGAAGATAACGACGACGACCCATTCTTGGGAGCTGATACTCTGCGACGAGCCACTACCGGATGACGACTACACTTCAGATAAAGAGGTAGAAGATAAAGAGAAAGAGGCCAAGGATTCGGGTTGGGTTGAGAGACATCCATTTTCTTTTGGGATTGAGAGTACCGAGTTTTGGAAGCATTGAACTATTACTTTATTTTAGTTGGGATAGTTTAACTTGATGTAATTTACTTTGAAGTTTTCTTTCGGATATTTATTTCATACTCTTTTCAATGATTAAATAAAGTTTGGGGTTTACGTTGATGATTATTTCCGCGAGTTTGAAATGGTTAAGTTTCAAGAATATTGTAAAATTGAACTTTTGTCACTAATTGAAGATTAATTAATTAAACGACGAAAATTCACGACGTTTTGGTTACTGTGTGACACTCGAGAAATCGGGGCGTTACAAACTCCCTCTTCACCTATCATCATGGCTCATTACTTGGCCTTCAACCATCATCATTTTACATCAAAAACCTATTCAAACCTGAAAAGAACCTCAAGAATCCATTAAAACAACAATGTAACTCATGGAAACATCTCATTAATCATGATAATTCATTATCCCTTCATTCAATTCAGCAAATAAAACTCTCAAAAGACCATGAACACTCATTATTCTCACAAGATTTCAGCTCAAATCTAACCACGGGAATTACTCTCTAACTAAAACTAATAAAAAGACCAAATAAATAGATTAAAAACACCTAAAATAATGTAGATGCAATTATGAATTAAAAAGGGACTCAACTTGACTTAAAACTCAATAAAGAACTCAAAAAGGAAAAGAACAAAACAAGAAGAACTCGACAAACATAGAATAAACCTCGGGTCATCAATCTTCACTGGCATGAGGACCGCCACATGATCCATAATGGATACTATCCACATTAGATATATTGGCTACCTGGAACTGTCATTGCATATTTGTCATTTGTTGAGATAATTGCTTGTTTGAAGCAACCATTCTATCATACGTTTTTATTTCCAGTACACCCCTTCTGTTTTGGCGGTCATTGGTAGAGTTCACTGCACTTTCAGCCATTTTATTGATTAAGTCCCAACCTGCTTGAGCTGAAAGAGCATCAAATTCGCCACTAGGTGCTGCAACCAAGTTTGATCTGGCAGAATCAGCCAAACCGTCATAAAACCTCTCCACCTGCTCTCCCAAAGTGAGGTTGAGCTGAGGGCACTTCCTTAACAGTTTCTTGAACCACTCTAGAGCTTCATAGAGATTATGAGTATCTTGCTGTTAAAAAACCAGGATGTCGTTCTTCAGCTTCCTCAGCAAGGTACGAGGGAAAACTATTTAGTGAATTTCTTAGCTAAATCTTCCCAAGTTGTTATGTTGCCTTGAGGTTGGGAGTTGAGCCACTCCTTAGCTGTGTCCCTTAATGAAAAAGGAAAACGTTGCAAACGGACAAGCTCGGCATTGGAAATACGTGCAGTACTGCAGTTCTGAATGAACCGCTCTAGGTGAGCATGAGCATCTTCAGTAGCAGATCCTCCATATTGATGTTGGTTGATCAGGTTGATGAGTGCAGGTATGAGTTCTGAGTCTCGGCATCATGAGGGGCTATACTTCCTGGGTAATCATAACTCATGAGAGTTCATTCAGATCCCTGAGGGGGCAATTGGTTTTTCCAAATTCCTAGCTTATGTAACTGCCGCTCGAGCGCCATAAATCCATGCTTGAGCGCCAATTCCAAACCTGCAAGCCTCCAGCCATTGTAAGTGGTGGCGCTCGATTGTCAAAAGGACACGCTCGAGCCCCAATTGCTCGCCAGAGACACTCCAATAAACCAACTTTACTCCACTTCAATGCCCTCTTCAAAACTCCAAGTTCCTTGGCCTTCCCTCTTCTTCAGTTTCACTTGATTACTTCATCAACAAGCTCAAGAAAATATCAGGAAATCCAAAGGTATACATAGAGGATCCGAAACAAGTGAAAATTATCTAAGACCCCTAAAATTTACTAAAATGCAACAAACGTCTCTATAAAACCATGAATTATAAAACCGATGCAAAAACACAAATAAAGAAAAAAAAATCATGAAAATGCATGAAACACTACATGAGACAAAGAAAAAGACTTAAAAGAAACAAAGAAATGACCCGAAAAACTAGGACTAACGGAGGGTCATCAAAAAACCAGCAAACCAAATAGCAAAAAGCAAACGCCATAGAGACCAAAATCATAAAAGAAACAAAACCAAAAGAAATAAAAACTAGAAAAATAATAAGACAAGACGGGCAAACAATAACTATCAATTATCGGGCCTCTAATATACCTCCTATCAATCAACAACAAGAAACACATCCAGAACTCTCTTAATATCTTGATGCTATAGAGAGTGGGTCAATCCAAGGCCAATACAGCAAAATCATGTGCACATCCACGACTAGCCAGAACCGAACTACAGTGACAATTTTAACTATAAGGAATTCTATCAAGTCGTGGAGGCCAAGGAGGGTGTGTAGCGAGTGAACTGAAAGGTGGTGTGAAGGAGGAAGAGAACCTATCTTGAGAGCGTCAAAGGTGAGATCGGAGCCACAGGCAGAGAGCATCCCCACCTAAGGGCAAATACAATCTCCACCAAACCTTCCATGTCTAGAGACAAGCACGGTAGTGAGGCTCCACAAAGATCAAGGAAACGCCCATCCCACTGACGAACGCACTGTCGTGATGCGTGCCAAAGTATTCTGCTTTGAATGCAGTACAAGGTGATGAACACCAGGTTCGATCTCACAAGAACTTGATAAATTATTAATTGATATTAGAGTAAAATAAAGCAATTAAAAAGGGGATTTTTTTGATTGATTGGATTGAAAAGTAACAAAGCAATAACTAAATAGACTAGACAGAAGAGAGAAAGCGTTAGTCATCGGATTATAACATTCAAGTGCAACAAACCTTCATTGGTTACAAAAGATTAACTCTTCCTTATCAATTCCCTAATTCGTGAGAACTAATTAACTAAGCGAAAATTAATTCACAGTTTCCTAAACTAAGCGATTAAGAAACAGTTACGAACTAACATGAACTAAGCGAACATGCATCAACTCTTATTCCTAAACCTAAGGAATTAAGCAAACCCTAGATCAGAAATAGAGATGAAGAGAATTAATAAAGAAGAAATTTGCATTAAGAACAGAACCTCAAGTTTTCAAACACAAGAATATTAAAAATCCTAAGACTAACTAGAGAGTTTAGCAACTCATATTAGAAAAGATGGAGATAGATATTAGGAGAAGGTGGTGGAGGTGATGGTGAGATGTGGTGAGGTGGTGGTGGTCTAACAAAAGCCTAAACTCACTTATTTATACTAATAAATAAACTTGTTCATCAAGTAACAATCTTTGTTATCTAAATCTTTTCTAAATCTTCACAAAATCGGGCCCACATAAAGGAGTAAGCTGCTGAACAATCAGGCATTCGCGGGTCCCACAAGAAGTCTGAATCTTCAATTGAGGTAAACATGAGAGTTGTAGCTCTTTAAGTCATCTTCGCGGGCCTTCAATCGGATCCTAATTCGGAGTTCTGTAGCCCAAGATATGATCATTTTAGTGCAGACTGTACCAGATTCGCAGGATTAGCGACAGCAACTTTGCAAGGAAATTATGACCAAGTTAGAGGCTGATTCTCAAATTGTGCTGAACATGAAAGTTGTAGGGATTCGAGTTATCTTTCCAATGACATATTTTTCGCCCAATTTGGATATTTGTAGCTCCAGATTCAACCTGTTCTAGCAAAACAGTCACAGAAACTAAAAGTGTAGAATTAAGCACTTTTCCATGAATAATCCAAATAAACACTAATGGTCAAAACATGGCTAAGTCATAACAATTAAGCACAAAAATGTATATAATGAATCTTAGAAAGACACACGTAAAGTGCATCAATTATGCGCTTATCACCCACCGTCTTGAGTAACCACCCAGAAACTCCACCACGCAGAAGATTTGTGAAGATCAGATTTTTGAAGGATGAATGATAGCCAATCTGCAAATCTACGGATTTCCCGAACTAATATAAAGATATTGAACCACAAAGATAGCTGTTTATAAAATTGTTTAAGAAATTTAGTGTTCAGAATTGTAGAAGGAAAAAGCAATATAAGTTTGAAGTTTTGATGTGTGTAAAAACACTTGTGATAAAAAACTAGAATTGTAATTCAGAGAAAAAAGTACCTGGGGCAAAGTTCCACTTAGTCCAATTATATTTCTCACGGCCAAGTCCTTATATGAATTTTAGAACCTCTTCCAATGATATTATAGCCTCTACCTATACTTCTTAATACTATAATCAAATAAATCATTCAATATTATTTTCCAAACCTAATGCCTTAGTGCTTAGTAAATTCAAGTGAATAATGAGGTTTATATGTTCACGCGAACACAGTAAGTTCCTAGCCTTATATGTAAGTGATAGTGTTGTTCCTTTGTTATGGTTGTCTATATTTTAGCTAATGTATTATGTGTGCCAAGATGTGGGACAAGATATTGTAACATCTTGTTGTGACATTTGTCCCTGGGAACGTGTTGGGTGCTTGGTTATTTTGTTCTAGAAGCCTTGGGTTGCTTTCGTGATAATCAAGTTAGGGTTACTCAAGAAGCTTCTATGCGCCGCTCAAGGAATATATCAAGTGTAATCAAATCGTGTTCAATGGATTTGATTTGAAGTTATTTGTGGAAGTTTTTATCTGTTATTCAAATCTTTGGTAAAAAGATTTGCTGCAGATTTGTTTCTGGTTTAGTGAAACAACTTCCTGTTTTGTGTATGGACTCTTTGATCTTTCAAGCCCATCGAACACAAGGCCTGAAGAATTGCTACTTATGAAGACCCAAGACCTAGTTGCTAGGTGTGCTTCGTGTGTGTGATTAAGGTTTTATTCTGAGTTCCTACTATTTTGTTCTCTCAGCAGCTTTATGTTCTTGTATTAAGCTGAGAGTTGGCATCCAAGTTTGTGTTTGTTTGATGATCAAGTAAAACAAAAATTTATTCTAAAGAACTGATAAGTACCAAAAATACCTGATTTTCTCTACTAATTTGGGTACTTATCTGTTCTAGATGTGTACATTATCTTCCAAATTATCCCTCAATAGGTTAATTTAGTAAGTAGATAGTTTTTATATAGACAATATATATATATATATATATATATATTAGTTTTATCATTTAAGCTCTTTGGTTTTATTGTAGGAGGAAAGACAAGAGATCCAAACAATTTCAAGTTAAAAGAGCTACAAATATTGAAGTTCGCTTAAGCCAAATGCTGGCTCGCTTAAGCCAAATTATATGGCAGTAGCAGTGGCAAACATATTGATCTTCGCTTAAGCCGAATGTAGCCTCGCTTAAGCCAAATTACATGGCAGTAGCAGTGGTTCTGGAAGACAATTTGGCTTAAGCGAGAAATGGTCTCGCTTAAGCTGAAAGACGTTACCTGAACATGAAGAAACCTTCTCGCTTAAGCGGAACCTTTATCAGCTTAAGCGAAACTGTGCCCTGTTTATAAAGGCTCGACCAAGATCAGAAATGGATGATCTTTTGACCTATTTTGGACTTTTGAGAGAGAAAACTTCAGAGAGAAGAAGGGAGGAACTTTGGGAGCTTTGATTCACCATCCATCAAGCTGGAATCATCACCGAGGACGGCACGGATCATAACTTTCGTCTTAGTTCCTCTTGTAAGCATAGCATCCATGTCTATGGATAGCTAAACTTCTCTTTGTTGGGATTGGGTGTAATACTTGACTTAAATGTATCCATCTTAGTTCTCTTTCATATGAATCTATTTTATCTCTTGATTTCAATGATATGATCTTGATTTTAATACTTGTTTTAGCTTGATCAACTAGAACATGATTTGAGATTTGATATGTGAGTGAAAGCTACATATTTGAATTAGATTTAGGTTGTATCATCTAATTTACCTGATTGCTAGACATAGGGTTAGGTTTATTAGTCGCTTAACATCTGAACTCATTACGTTTTGCTTCGTTAGTTATGCGAGACATCGATAATTAGAGAAGTGAATCGTTAATCTGCTCATGTAAGAAATTAATGAGATAGATAAGAACTGATGTGATGAAGTCAAGGATAGAATAGGTTGTATGTGTTGAATTATAGGATATATGAGAGTTGATGTGTGAACCCCAATCCCAGGAGTCTTGTGTTCTGTTCCGTTCCATCCAAAAAATATGACAAACACAGAACGGAACACGTATGTCCCGTTCCGTTCCCTTCACACCTGTCTACCAAACGCTACCATACCATAGAGTATTTGCATTTTTATTTCTTCATTGAAATACTCATTAAATAATGATCTATAATCAAATTTAGTTTTATGAATGAAAGTTACTAAAATATCATCTTGCCTAATCAATTGTATAATAATAATATTAAATATATTTTGTGTACAATAACATTTCGAGGCTCTTAACTTTTATGAAGGTAAAAAGATTATCACTTGAATACAATCTCTTAATTTCAAATTCAGTTACCTATTTGACTTGAACATATAATAATTTTTTATGTTCCGATCCAATGACAGAGCTAGAATGAATTAAAGTTCCTAAGCCAAATCCTTGATTGACTTGCACAAATCATGGGCATACATAATCAAAACATCCAGTTTTTTTATAGCCATCTGCTTGCATTTATTTATCCAAATCAGCATAATCACATTTAGTTATTAAGAAAATAAGTACAATCCATTAATTTATAAGTCTTACTGTCCATCGTGCAGTTAAATGCATTTGATGGTCCCCATATAATCTTGGATTAACCTTGCATTATAAAAATGTTATATTTAAAAAGTGTATATCAAATAAAGGGAAAAATTAATAAAATGAGTTAAATAGTTTCATTTGAAGAATAACATTCTTGTCCATTTTTGGACAATGTCATGAAACATAAAAAAATTGAGTAAACAAGATAAAAATTAACTTACACTATATTCAACTTGTATACTATTTAGTTCTATAGGCGGACCACTTTGAATCCAAATTTCAGATATGCTGTATTGGTTTTCTTGAAGAGATAAATTATACACACTGATCATTGCACTTCCTCCATGAAATGTCATATCTTGGGTTGTATCAACGTAGCAAACTAGCGAATAATAAGATATGAGAAAATGAGGGTAGTAATTAATTTAAAATATTAAATAATCAAAAGATAATTAATTATGACGCCAACATTATTTAACATAGATAGATATGGGGCCCTATCTTTTTCCTTTTCTAAATAATTTTTTTTATTTAAAAATTCAGATAAGCATTATCATATTAAAGAGGAAATAAAATAAAGTTTCGATATTTATATTTATCTCAAATAAAATTAATGTTTCTATATAAACATTATAATAATAACCTATAAAATGATAAGTTTGAAAATCAAATGTTCTAATTAAACCGACTTACATGATGTCCAGGGTAGCTTTGAGAATATTGATTAAAATCATCAAGTTGTGATTTTAAAGAAGACTCGGTAGTCATCTTATGTCTCATTGTGGCCTTTAAAATAGGCACTCTTCCTAACGACATCCTTTGGCGAAATGTTTATCTTTAATGGCTTTACCAAGGTAAGATGATCTATTTTGCATTGTAGTCCTCATAAAAGTGGGGAAAAGCTTTGTTTCAATGAGAAGGAGATGTTAGATCCAAAAGTTAAAATTTCTATTGAAAAAATAAAATACATGATATATTGGTAGTATTAGTACAACTATCATTTCCACAATTAGTGTCAAGTGATGCTTACATTTTTATATGTTAGAATGAAAAACCTTAACAATGGCACAGCCAGTGAGGATAGTTACCTGAATTTTGTGATTTTTGAGTAAAGGGTGTTGAAAAGCAAGTTGCTTGTAGATATCAACACAATCAAAATTATTATCCATTGAAAACTGCATTTGTTAACCATGTGACAATTAAATAAATCATGACAGCAAATCAGCTAGGTGTTTATCATAGACTTTAGATCATAAAAGTCGAGAGGCAAATACCTGGATGCTTTGGTAGTCATGTAATCTATGAATTTGATTTTCATTTGGTTGGTATATTCTACCTCCGTCAACATCATAACATTGTACACATAGACTAACAAGTAGAAAGAGAACTATTGTCATAATTTTGTTGAAGTAATCTCACTTATTGGAATATATTACTTCTATATGTGAGCTTGTATCTCTATATATATATATAAAAAAGAAAAAGAATAAAATATATAAAAGTAAAATATCTTTTTTATAAATAGTATTAATTAGTCATTAAACACTCATTAATTTTTTTTCTATTTTTCCAAGTGAATCAATCAATATATATATATATATATATAAAAGATACATGTTCATTGCATTAAATACATTAAATAAATTAAATAAAAATAAAAATTGAATAAAAAATTTAAGTCATAATCTATTCAAATACCTACAAAAATCAATCAATCATCAATATTAATATCAATCAATATATATAAATAAAATTTAGTTCACATTAACAACTAGAATTAGTTATTAATAAAGAAATTTATTATTCATTATATAAATTATTGATTGTAAAAAAATTCAGTTTCTCGTATTTACAAATAATTATAGTAATCTGGATTTAAATTTTAATTATTAATGACAACTTAAGCAAAAAAAATTAAAAAAAATTGTGATGATGATAAGTAAAAGTGAAATTGAATTTTCCTTCACATTAATACCAGTATTAGTTTGTTATTATTAAATTTTCAATATTATTCATTATATTAAAATCTAGTTGTAAAACTTTTAATGAGGGTGTACATCATGTTTATCTCCTCATTTAAATCATTACAATTTGCGCTTTCGAAAAAAAAAATTGTAACACCTTTGATGAGTTTCTCATTATTCATGACAACTTGTGAAAACAAAATAAAAAATAATAATGATAATAATAAGTAACACTAAAATTTACTTGACCTTCAAATTAATAAAAGTATTATTTAGTAATTGATAACCTTTTATATTATTTATTATATTAATTACTCATTGTACAAAATTTTCCATTTCTCAGTATTAATGACAACTTCAGAAAATTATCAAAAATAAAAATTAAACGTAAAATTGACTTGACTTTCACAACAAAAAAATATTAACCGGTTATTAATTATCTTTTATATTATCTCTTATACTAATTACTAATAGTAAACATTTTTTATTTCTCGTATTAATCCTAATTTGAGAAAATAAGTAACACAAAAGGGGGTTTGAATTTTGTACTTGAAAAATTGCTTTTTAAAACTTAGGTTTGTGAAAAGAATATTAGTTCTTGAAAACGTTTAGTAAAACTTTTCGTAAACCGTTTAGTGCAGCGGAAATATAAGCAAGTAAAGGCAGACGATCAACACACATAGATTTATACTGATTCACCCTAAACGATTAGGCTACGTCCAGTACTTGACCACCACCAAGATTTTCACTAGCAAGTATCAAGGACTTCTTCGATACAAGTATTCTCAAGGACTTCTCCAACAATTATTATCACGGACTTCTCCAAGTATTCTACGGGACTCCTCGCCTACAAGTATTGTTTAGGACTTCTCCCACAATCTTTACAAGGTTTCTCTTTTGTACAAGAGTATAGGTAGAGAATTTATATAACTGAAACTCGAAGTGTTTGGGTTCAGATTTGACTTTGGTTCACTTGAGAGTTATGGATCTAAGAGAGAAGGAAACAAAGAGATTTGACTCTTTTAAGGTACGAGGTTCTCTCTTTGCAGAAGTAGTGACTTGGATTTGACACTTAAGAAATTTTCTGCTTTGAGCTTTGAATGCTTTGATGAAAGTTGAAATGAATGTTTTGAGTTCTTGTCTTGCAAAGTTAATTCTCTTTTTCTTCATTCTTCATGAGTGCCTTAAATACACGCTTGCTAGTGTTGTAGCCGTTGTGAGTCATGATCTGACTGTTGTTCTAGTCGTTGTGAGATGAAATTCATCCGTTGATTCAAATGGCTTCGGTTGGTAGCTTCATTGAATGCATGCTCAGAATCAAGTCTATCCTTTAACCGAAAATGTAATGTTTGTCAGCTAGTAGGTGGCAATAGACTCAGGCTACTCTTCTGCTACTCCGGTTGACTTGCACATACCGGCATGACTTCATGCAACACTTCTGTTACTCCGGTTAACACCAAGCAGAAGCTCAGTACATCCTCCGGCACTCCATATGAGGATCCAACTATGTACCGTAGTCTTGCAGGTGCTCTCCAGTATCTCACCTTTACTCGCCCTGACATTTCATATGTTGTTCAGCAGGTTTGTCTTCACATGCATGCTCCTTGCACTGAGCACATGTTGGCACTAAAGCGCATTCTGCGCTATGTTCAGGGTACCTTGCACTTTGGCTTGCACCTATATCCGACCCCTGTTGAGAAGCTTCTTTCTTATACTGATGTTGATTGGGGTGGATGTCCTGACACCAAACGCTCCACTTCTGGTTATTGTGTCTTTCTTGGTGACAACTTCATCTCCTGGTCGTCCAAGCGCCAGCCTACTCTCTCTCGTTCTAGTGCAGAGGCTGAGTACAGAGGTGTTGCTAATGTTGTTTCGGAATCTTGTTGGCTATGCAATCTCCTGCTGGAGCTTCATTTTCCTCTTTCTCATGCTACTTTGGTGTACTGCGATAATGTAAGTGCTATATATCTATCTGGAAATCCTGTGCAGCATCAGCGTACCAAACATATTGAGATGGATATCCACTTTGTTCGGGAAAGGGTCACACGCGGCCAGGCTCGAGTTCTTCCTGTCCCTTCCCGCCATCAGATAGCTGATATCTGCACCAAAGGCCTTCCTCAGGTTCTTTTTAATGATTTTCGGACCAGTCTCAGCGTCCGTGAACCTCCGCTTTGACTGCGGGGGTGTGATAGAATATGATTTATTCCTAAAATTATATTGATTGTATTCCTGTAATTAAGCTAGGCAAAATAGGAAATAGTTTGACTTTTGTATATTGACTATTGCTATCCATGAGAAAGGCACCCATTGAAATCATACTACACTCTTACATATCCTCCCGGTGAAGACGAATCTGTTACGGCTTGGGCGTGGCAAAACTCCCGATGCAATTTGCCTTGTTTGTGGAATGGAACCTGAATCTGTTTATCATGCCCTGTTTGTTATTGCTGCTTGTCACCGTCCTTTGCACCAAATTAACGCATCATTGGCTCAAGCTATTAAAGTTTTCACTTGACATAAGAACAAGTTTTAGATTTTTCATGTTCATAAATACTCCCTCCGTTCCAAAATAAATGACATTATTTTTAGCTGAATTTTGTTCCTAATTATCTGTCATTGTACAAAGTTCAAGAGAGCATTAATTATACTTTACCAATTGTACCCTTCATTTATTGGTGATTGGAAACTTGAAAAGTTAGAATTAATAAGAGAGATAAAGGGTTATAATAGGAAGTTACATAGTAATTTTAATAAAACAAGAACATTAATTGATATTTCTTAATACTTGTGCAACAACCTTAAAGTGTAAGTTATATAGGAACGGAGGGAGTATAAGACTTTTTACAATAATCTAGCAAAACGTATTCTACTCTTCTATATATACCCCTCATATTAATTGTGTGTTTTCAATTCTAAAGTTTTAATTACCACCTACCATTAATTAGTGAGAGAAAATGACAAAGGGTAAACATGGAAGAATGTATGTATTTTTAAAAAATCAATACACTAATTAGACGCATTTAATGCTTTCTTAATAAGCGTAATTTTTTGTATTAAATCTTATAATTAGTAACGGAGGGAGGGAGTAATACATTTGATTAACTAGGAGTTATATTACATTAACTGTTTAAAAACAGACAAATTAAATTACTCTTTCACATAATCTTGATAAAACATTAATAATGTATTAAGATTAAAATTTTGGATTAAAATTGTTGGAGAAACATTAATTACATGAGAACACTATATAAAGTTCTAAGTTCTACCAACACGAAACAGCTCTAACTTTTATTATGCAGAAGATTGTAATGTAATTGACAATGGAGATCCATAACTTCTTTATCATCACCCAATTGGCCAATTTGCTTATTTAATCCCTAAATCTTAAAAATTGATACAAGACATCAATTATATACACTAGTTACATATAAATAGAGCTCAGGACAACTCTTCCGTATACATAACTAACTTAATATATGATAAATTTAAATTTTAAGTCTCAAGCACTACCTAACATTGTAGTTTTATAAGCAAAAAATTTAGTTAAGCACAAGGGGTCTTAACCCATATGGCAAGCTGATACATTTTTTGTAGAGCTAAAAAAAAGAGTTTATGGTTATTTTTGCTGGTATGGTATACATAAATCAGGATGAATTAAATTAGAAATCAAAACCAAACATACATTAGCTTCATCAGTCCTAGTTTAGAATTGATTCTGTTAGCAACATCTGTCATTTAATTTTAGAGCAGAAGTAACAACTCCACAATTTGGAACCGTATTTACACGGCAATACAGAGATTCCAAAAAAGCTTAAACTTCAGAACATTAAGAATAGTAGAGATTTGTCACTTCGAAGGTAACTTGAGCATATTGGATCAGACAGGAAAACATGTGTACAGGGTCCCTCATTATCTTGTAGAAGCATGAAACTCATTTATTTTCACAAGACAGAACTAATACATCTATTATAGTTGCAGATATGATCGCAATATAAGACCTAATTGAACATAAAGCTGCTGTTGTGCAATATATATAAAATTTACAAAAACACCTCAGCAGTAGTGCATAAACTACCTTCCACTGATCTTCTATAATATGTTTTTCAAACAAAATCTTGAAATAATATAACCAACATAAAAAAGTAGTAACATACACTTAAGGAGAAGTGACATAAAAGGAATTCATTATCTTAAAAAGACAAATTATATAAAAAGATCCCTTCAAGTCTCTTCATGTTGCATATATAATCTTTTCCCTCTTTCCCTAACATCCACACTACTGCAATGATTTCTCTCTTTCGATTGATACACGATGTCATGACAGTCGTTGTGACTATAGACTTTATCTTCCCTACATAAAAGTTGAATTATGCAAAACCTTCAATCCAAGTCCACCACTTGCCACTCATAGATTTCCATAATAGACAGCAATCTCCTTATCTCCTCAAATACTTGTTCTTCAATATCATAAATCCCCATCAAAACCAACATAATAATCAGAGAAACCAGAGCAGTGTCACTGCCTGATAAATAAAACAGTGATCAAACCACATATAATAACAATTCCCCAGTGAAGATATAAAAAAATTGGTGCAATCCCACTAAGAAAAAGAGATTTCTACTCGTGATGAACTGTTGAAACAACACAATTAACACATTACATTCATGCACGTAGCCATTAACGAAATGAAATATCACATTAGCTTCCATCACATCAAGTGGTAAAGTCATTACAATTAACAAAGATAAAGATTGTTATACTAATCAAATGATTCATATTTACTTAAATAGACATATCTATACCACTAAGAGCGTAGATTAGCTAGTGATGAGTGATCCAGCTAAATTGGAGGTACTGGGATCAAGCCTCTAGTTCAGATACAAAGAAAAAAAAGGATGCATCTTTCAAACATGATAATTTTAGTTAAACATGCTTCTGAAGTGTGATTCTTGTCGCACTTTCCTTAACCAACTTTGAAATAAAGCAACAAGTGAAAAGTGAAAGGAGGGTTAGATAAACTCATATGGGGTTAAATACAACTGAAAACAGAAGATGATATAATTCATTTAGCAAAAAACTTGTTTATGAGAACTTAGTTTAAAAGGAAATCACACAGGAACAAACATTTCAGGGTATTAAATACATCTACCCTTACCCAAGTGTCTTCTTAACTACATAAACAGAGATTGAGCTCCTCCAAGCAATTGATCAGAGAACTGACAGTGGATCCTCTGAAGTAGTCATTGTTCACCTTCAGTTCCTAACAAATAAACAATCATGATCCTCTGAAGTAGTCATTGTTCACCTTCAGTTCCTAACAAATAAACAATCATTTGTTTCAAGGAAAGAAAAGCACAAATAATATATTGAAGAAAATACTAATTCCATATAGTTGACTCATTAACTGCATAACAAGGATCAAAGTTATTCTGAGAACTTACTACCTTTTATTAGACCCTAGGCTCCTTTGTCCCTTTTCTGGAAATAGAAAGTATCAACCCTAGGCTCATAATAAGGATCTTATAATATGTACTCCCAATCTCTTGACAATAAACACTTATTTCACAATAAAAACCACCACATAAATCTATATAAGCACAAAAGTGACAAAACATCAATTCATGCATAGATTTAGATATAAGTGGAAACATATTATTAGTAGAAACACATGCAGCAAAGTACCTGCTTCCCAGTTCAGCACAGAGCATTAATTGTATAACAATACATTCTACGGACCCCCATTCTAACTTATGTTAATTTTTCTTTTTGATAAACTCTAACTTATGTTAATTGATACACTACAGAACCTTTGAAGACAGCAGGAACTGGGAAAATTTTACCCCTCAAATTGGAGAGGAATCCACAAAGCAAGCCCAAGAGATTAAGTTCCCAACCCCACGAAATTGAGACAGCTGCCCAGCAACTCACTTCCTTCATTATGCAGTAGACCCATCAAGAGATGCCAATTGAGAATACCTGTCAGAATAATAACATCAGCCGTAAGGCAAAGCTCATAACAACTTCCACCCCACTAATGACCACTTAACCAAGCTAAAACAACATATATAACTTGCAGTAGAGACCAAAATAAATTTCCAAACCAACCAGAGTCAAAGTTGAAGCCAATAAATACTCTCCTATGCTGGATCTTATCCTGTGCAAGCAAACCAGACCAAACAGTAAGGATTCCACACTGCCCACAGTCCCTTCCACGCACTAAATGTTTTCTTCCTTTCTAGAAGCCCCACATGCCTGCCACTGTTCCATAAACGCATCCAACTCTTAATAATATTCACGAGGACCTCTAATCATTTTATTATTCATCTTCTATATAATTTCTCACCCAATTCTTAATAATATTCTCATATAAAGGCTTATAGGTATCAGGAAAAGATAAACATCATGCGATTCAACCCGATTTGCGTCTGAGAAACCAAATTTCAGATAAAGAATTCAAAGACCATTCAAAGAGCCTCTCTCTCTCACATACACACACACACAGACACACTCACATTCTTTATAATAGAAGTAAAATCATTTTCTATACACAATTTAAGCAAACAAGTTATATATGGTCAGAAATTCCTATACAATAGATGATTGAGGTTACTTGCACTATTTTTAAAAAAACTCCACTGAAATGTAAGCTAGATGTTCAAAGAATCATACATCAAGTAGAAATTAATAACTTTTGATAAGCTTTCTAATTGTTGCAGTGGTATCATAAATTCTCAGAGATACATTTTAGGAACAACACATCGATAGATATTAGATATCCATATGATCTATATTTTTTCTTTCACAATTCAGATTGAAGAACTAAATCAAACAGTTATATACATAGTGTGATTTGCACTTAAACCTGCACTTGAAAGAAGATATTGTAACCTGGAAATGTAAAAGGAAGTTACAAATTCATGATCAAACAGAATGAAATTAGAAATTGCAACCATTGCTTCAAAAGTGTATATATCGCCTAAGTGCCCACCAAGACAATGGGCTCCTTTATTTGAAATCTTATGGAGAGAAAGAGAGCAGGGACAAGGAATAAGAGTTCACACAAGTTGAAAAGACATCATAATGCAAGAACATACCATTCTGCAGTTCATTAGCTAGCCTAATTCACTATAACAAAATGTGCTCCAAGCTAAAATAAAAACTGTTTGTACTGTTATTTATGTTGGGATTGATGGAAATTTTGAAAACCTTAAACCCCTGTGCTTATTAACAACCTAACAAAGGATAAAAAACAGTTTCACAAAAAGCTGGACACACAGTAAACAAGCTAGTTTGAAGTATAGCACAGTTATCTCTCAAAAGAGAAAAAAGGCAAAATTTCCAGGAACTCCTATTTCCACTCAGATCTCTGCCATTGCCATTCACGTGAATCTATCTCTACAATAGAAAAGAACAAATATGAGTTTGATCTTACCAACACTCAATGACAGAAGAAATAACAAGATTGAATTTGACATTTTCTACCTATTATCTACATTGGTTAAATTCTATTGTTCTTTCAATTTGCAACTTTCTACTTTTTGTAAAACCCATGGTTATTAAAACCGGACCGGCCGGTTCGACCGGAGAGACCGGGAACCGGACATATCATCGGTCCGGAACAACCACAAAACCGGGGATAGATAAAACCGGTGTCGAACCGCTTGAACTGGTCAAAACCGGCGGTTCGAACGGTTTGGGCGGTTCCGAAAAAAATAATATTTTTGAGTCTATTTTTGATACTGAGAACTGAGAAAAGAGATCACAAACAGAAGAATTAAGCAATTTTAACCGTGAACAGCAATAATGACACTGAGTTTAGAAGGTGAAACATCATACAGAAGCACAGAAGTCATTCCAGTGGCTAATTAATCCAAGCCTTTGTCGATGCGGCATCCAAATGCTTGATGTTCTTCCTTGTTGGTTTCCTGTCTTTTGAACAACAGCAGCAGCGGCTGCTCAATGGTTTGGGAGAACTGATTGAAAGTATAAAAGAGTGTAATAGGGTTTTAACATTCTATTGGGCTTTAGTTGTTTGAATTGGGCTTTTACAATTATTTACCTTCACCCAATAGAATCTTGTTCCATTTTTCCAACTCTGCTTACGTTCTTCTATTTTTTTTTTCAAGGTTACCAAACTTTGGCCACTCTTAGTATTTTAATTTGTTTATTAGAACTTTAAGTACTTTAGGAGTTTAGGTTGTTACGTAATATATTTTTTTAACAAACAAATCGTTATAGTTATATATCAATGCAAGATTTAAAAAAAAAAAAGTAGCTAGTAGATATTCTTTTTTGGGTTGATTAAAATTGGTTGTGTTTTGGTTTTTGAAAGACAATTAGCTTTTGAATTTTAATTTGTTTATGTTATAGATATAGTATTATTTTATCTTTAAGTAATATATCATTTAAAGTTTTAAAAACACTTATGACAGTTGATAATATTTGTTATGTTAGTCTTTTTGGAATCTTGAATTATAAATATTGTTTATGATATCTAGTATTACTTTTTTTTGTTACATCTATCTATTATTACTTTGAAGCTACTATTTTTGTGTATATACTAATTTTAATTCTAATTATGCTGTGTAATTTTTATTTGTAGTGAATATTGTTTTTTATTCAATACTACCTTCCCTACAAGAAATTTTTCATATTATTTCGAAATAGGATATAGAGTTCTGAGCAGTTTCACAAAAAGCTATAGCACATTTATCTCTCAAAAGAGAAAAAAAGGCAAAATTTCCAGGAACTCCTATTTCCACTCAGATCTCTGCCATTGCCATTCACGTAAATCTATCTCTACAATAGAAAATAACAAATATGAATTTGATCTTACCAACACTCAATGACAGAAGATTGAATTTGACATTTTCTACCTATTATCTCCATTGGTTAAATTCTATTGTTCTTTCAATTTGCCAATTTGACATTTTCTACCTATTATCTACTTTGGTTAAATTCTATTGTTCTTTCAATTTGCCACTTTCTACTCTGTTTTTGTAAAACCATCCCACTCCACAAAACGGAAGACCACCACTATTAGTAAAACCATGTATTTGTTCTTTTATCAATTATTGTCCTTCCTACAAGAGATTTTTCACATTTTTTCGAACTAAACCTTGGTCAGCAGGCCTCTGGCTTGCAACAATGCAATAGGCCCAACAGTAACAACACGGTAACAAAAAAAATGGCTCCCATGAGCAGTGAAAAATTGAATCAACATTTACAATGAAAGGAAATACAATATTTTATTATTATTTAAATTTAAATACAAGGTTACAAATAAAGTTTAGGTCCCCCTACACTGTGGACATGCTTCATGTCCATATAAAATAGCTGTAAATAAACAACTCCTATGAAATACATGTCCACATGCAAAACTAAATAATTCTTCATCCACTTCAAAGTTGTCTAAACATATTAGACAACTTCTTTGGTCGAATGGAATCGAGTTTCGTGAGTTGTAAGACCACTCGGTCAACTCGATCGCATCTCTTTCAGAAAGAGATGAAGATACCCGTTCACTTGGGGTAGTAGGAGGTGTACGTACACCTCCTTCATTTGCATTTATTCTTTTTAGGTAATAAATGCAAATGAAAATAAAAATAAACACAAGTGCAAATAGTACTCTCGCTATAACGAGAGTTATAGCGAGAGTACTGTCATGTCGATGTATAGAATCAACATCAGGATGATGGCTGGCTGAGCTAGACATATTCCTGAAAAAAAAATATAAAATAATATTAGAATTTTAAGATTTAAAATTAAAAACAAAATTATTGGAGTAAAAGAGTATACTTCACTACTTAATCGTCAATAAGAATCACGACCATATAGGGTCGCATCCATTTTCCATTTTATTTTATCAATAGTTCCATCCTTGTCCATTTTATCTTTTTCATTAATTAGTTAAGCCAGCAAGCAAAATTAATGTAACTAATAACAAGTAAAGACTCCAAAAAAACAAAATACATATGAAGCAGCAACAGCAACAGAGTATGACATAAGATAAGAGACTTAAGTCTAATACAGTGGTCACTTAAAAAATATGAAATTGCCATTACTTACACTGGTCGTGCGTTGGTGGTGCTCTATATATTGAGTCGTGTAAAATAGTTAAACCTTGAATTTATCACAATACATATTAGTGGGCAGTTATAACTAGTTATTATTATTTTAGAACAATCGAAATTTGCATAATGGTGATGGGCCTCAAGTTACTAGGCCAATTATAACTAGTTAGATTCATGCTTTTATCTCATAACTAATTGGAAAAGCTTAAAAAGCATTCACCGGAGAGCTCTTCAATTACCAAATCATGTCTAGCTAGAAATAAAATTAAACCAGTTTGCATTCAGTAGATATAAAAAACTTACCCTTTGGCACACCAGGGCAAGTAATTTTCTTTCAATGTCAGTAATCAGAAGAAGTGTCTGAGTTGGTAAAAGTAAGGGCGTGAAAAAGCTAACAGCAAAATTGCAGAGCTTTAATCCATCTATATATGAAAGGATTTCAAATCCAATTATTTGCTTGGAAGGAATTTAGCTGACAGGATCTATGCTGTCTGTGACATGAAGGTGAAGTATCGGAATGGGTGAATGAAGCTATATTCTGTGCGCCTTGCTGATATGGATGGTGCTAACGGATATATGCAAGGTGATTTATACGCTGAGCTTGAACTTACTGGTAATGAATGCAGAGGAACTGATGTGAAATAATTATTATGCTTTGGAGGAGTATTTCAATTGTTGCTGTTATCTTAGTTTGGATCGGTGGGGATTTGTAATGTGGGAGGGCTAGTGTTTATTTCAATCGTAGTGAACAAATGCTGTGTCCTCTCTATCAATCTCTGGATTACAATGTACTGATCTAAACCAGTATCAAACTCAACTGTGTTCAGCATCAAGCACATTGCTATTCTAATATATTCATTTTTGCTTACCATTAATAGCAAGATACAATCAGAATTTTTAGGCAATAGAAATGCCGCCCAAAAGCAGTAATAGTTGTAAATTCAGGCACAGCAAATATACCATGATTAATTATCAACCATTATTAAGGAAAATCAATTAAATTAGCATTGCCCCCTTTAGAAAACCGTAATTTACACTTTAACTGAGAAGAGATTTGTAATTTAGACAAATTTGTACTACCATTATCTTATTAATTATCAACCATTATTAAAGAAAAATCAATTCAATTAGCATTGCCCCCTCTAGAATATACCGTAATTTACACTTTAACTGAGAAAAGATTTGTATTTTAAACAAATTTGTACAACCATTATCTTATTAATTATCAACATTATCCTATTAATTTGTACAAATTTGTACGTTAGTGAAATATCTTCTTGTTGCTCATTACTACCTTGTTTGATTTTGACTTGATTGATAAGCAGATTCTATGCATTGTGCTTGTTTGTTTAGCAATCTCAAAATTTTAGAGGGTAATCTACTATGAACACTCATCTCTGTTTCTTTGTGGTCCTCATTTCACTATTAATCACTCGCTCTCATGTTATTAACAATTCCATGAACCATTGTGATGATCTAAATCCCAAGGCAAAGACAGTATTTGGGTAATCCTTAGTATGCTCATTTCATTGCATTGGCTCATCCCTTCACAACGCAGTACTTATCAGATATTCAGATTCAATCATAAAAAAAAACTCGCCCACCGAACCCCCGAATGAAAAGAACACAATAATTTCACAACACGAACCAAATGCTAAAGCTAGATACCAAGTAAATAAAACTCAGTTAAAAGTACACGTGATCAATAACTACTAGGCAGATATTCTTTAAGGAAGAGCAGAAGAATTATGTCCATACGTTCTGCTCTAATTGTCTCACATTTCCTTCCTAACAAGGGATAGTTTTCCATTTGATTTGCAGGCAAGATAAAAAAAAAAACCAGCAGTATTTACTAGCAGATGGTTTAATTCTTATCAATGTTGCTCTCCAATTCCCTTCTGAGCTGAAGAGAGAAATCATCGCTAACATCATCATCATCCCAATCATCTTCCCACTGCTGAGTCACATCTTGCCCTTCCTCCTTGTCATCCCATTCTGTAAGTTGTAAAACAATATTAGTACAAAAAAAACATCGTAAGGGCAAAGCATCAGAATATGAGCACATGCGTGAAAGATGAAAATCCAAAAGCAACAAATTTCAAGTCCCCAAAACAATCAAGTTGGATAAGCAGTCTATCCAAAGCAGTGTTGTCAATCCCGAATGGCAGAGCGTAGCAGCCGACCCCAAAAACACTATAGTGGTATAGCGCATAGCGGGATGGTCGCTTTGCTAATTTTTTTGTATAGTGTATATACTATAACTATATACATATGAATTATAAAAAATACTCGAAATTCATGACACCATAATTAACATTAAAAAGTCATAATTGTCCTCAACAAAACATTCTAGTAACAATAAAAGTCAAGGTAAGCAAGAAGTTTAAGTCTCTAATTCCCAAACTAAACTGCCTAAAAACATGAAAGTTTGATATCACTTCCTCCTTATCCTCCTAAAACTAGGCAATTTACAGTATGTTTCCCCACCCTGAAATACCTCCCCAAAATGCCCTAACATGAACTGTTTGTGGGTTGCTTTTGGGTATTTATCTGCTATTACCTCCGCTTTAGCGGCAGCCAGCTACAGGGAACTGCACCGCTACACAACAACTAGGAGCGGCCCTTGGCCGCTATAGCGCGCAATTGACAACCGTGATCCAAAGAACTTTCAAATAACATCATTAGCACCTGGAACTAAAATTATAAGAAATCCAAGCAACACCCCATTATCTCCCCCCTAAAAGTTTTTGGGACTAATGAGAAACAGGATTAACACAGTGAAAATCTAAGTCATGGCAGAAAAATGTCTGACTTGGATGTACTAAATACATGTTTGGATTGGCATACTTTATAAATATGATAACTTTGTATCAATTTTCAGATACGGCTTCTGAAAGAAAGAAAAAATTACAGGGAAAAAAGTGATTATTTCTCATAATTAATCGGATACCAAGCACCCACACTAGAACGTGCATAATGAAATGCCTAATTTGTTAAATGTACCACCGGGTGTGGACCTGGAGTAGGCCAGAAGGGATCCAAACCAAACTCGGCCCACGCCGGGAGAGTGAGATATCTGGAGTAGACCCAATTCACTTAACCAGCTAGAAGATCAGTCTCCCAGATACATCCCCTAATTAGTTTAACGAATCCCTTGATTCTCTCCACACTTAATGTAACTTAGTTTACTCGGTTAACCACCCGGGGACAATTTATTAGGGTTTGAGGCTCACCAACTATATAATGGGAGTCCACAATGTACAAATCAGGTTCACTTTTCCACTCAATACAATTCCAAGTCTTTCATGTTCTTAGTCGGGAAGTCGATTCAGGAACACTAAACGATAATAATTTTCCATACAAGCAAACTACTGAAAATCACTAGTAAAGAATTTGAAAATAGCATTGACAAACCAACTTCACAGAGATTCATCAAATTCAAAACAACAATCATTGATGCTTAAATAAATTTGATAAATCAAACCCTAAAATTAATCAGTAGCAGCACTCACAACGAACAAGTGAAATTGAAACAGAAGTAAAAAGAGTTGAAAGAATGAGAGTTTGTTTACCTTCGTTGATTTCAAACTCCTCAAACTCATCATCGTCTTCGAAGAGATCGATCTTGACGTCCTCGGTGGCTGCCTTGGGTTCGGTCGCCATGGATGAATCTGAATCTGCAGTTAATTTAGAGAAATCCGGTGATTTAGAAAACCCTAATTTTGAGAAAAGGGAATAAGGTGCGCAATCAAACAAACCAAACCGCCAGAAATTTGATAGAATTGAGAATTTGCAATCAAAGAAATACTTCAAGTTTCTCGCCCCTTTTTTGCTATGGAGATTGTCCTTCTTCTTCTTCTTCTTCTTCTTATTATTATTATTATTCTTTCACCATTTTCTTATGTTTTTTAAATCAAAGGAAAAAAAAATCAACACTGAGAACTGAGATCATTATTATATCTTTATTAATTAAATAAAAATTCAAATACTTGATTTAAATTATTTACATTATTAAATTTTTTTTGAAACTACATTATTATTATTAGTGCATAAGGAGTACTAATTAACTCCTTATTTTTTATATGTACAAAAAAAAAATCCTTATTTTATATAAAACCATAAATTTTAATTACTGAAGTTCATTAACCAACCCAATTGCCTTTATTTTTTTTATGTACTAGTATTTTTTAGGCTTTTACCCCTGCGTAATGAATATAGTGCACTGTTTTCCGTCGAAGCAAAAAAATGAATATAGTGCACTCAAATAACCGCAACAGCGGCATCGAACATCCTTTCGAGACACGCTCATGGGTGGGTCAGAGAAGGCTCCTCAGGTGGACCTGGAAGACCTATGGAGCACTGGGAAGATGAAAGTTGATTATGTGAATGGTAATAAACAATTGCCCATGCTTTACGTGGATGAATCTGTAAAGGACAAGATGTGCTCGCGCTGGAAAGATGCATTGGTGGTTAGCCTCCTGGGAAAGAAACTAGGCTATCGTCTTATGAAAACTAAACTGTGTGCGCTATGGAAGCTCTCCGCTGATTTTGAACTCTTAGATGTTGATAATGGATTCTTTTTGGTTAAGTTTGACTTGGCTGAGGATAGAAAGAAAGTGATGGAGGGAGGTCCATGGATGATATTTGATCACTATCTTGCGGTGACGATATGGACGAGGGAGTTCATTGCGCCTACGGCAACAGTTTCAACGACGTTGGTTTGGATTAGAATACCTGGATTGAATGCGACGTACTATGACGCAAGCTTTCTTATGTCGGCGGCTAAACTTATTGGCAAACCGGTGAGGGTCGATATGAATACTCTGAATGCGGAACGAGGTAAATTTGCACGAATTTGCGTTGAACTGGATCTTACAAAACCTGTGTTGGGCAAGTTCTGGTTTGAAGGTAACTGGTTCAAGGTCGTGTATGAGGGTCTACATATCATATGTGGTGGCTGTGGGTGTTATGGTCATCACACTCGTGACTGCTCTCGGCTAGCTCAAGCTTCATCACCAAGCATGCAGGTCACTCAAAACCTAGCAGAGCAGGAGCAAGGTGGGGCGCCGCCAAGCGTATCCCAAACCCTAGGAGCCACGCATCAGGTACCACCAGGATTGGCAACTGCGGAAATTCAGGAGGGAATTTCGCAAACTGTGATCTCTGGTGAAAATAACAGGGAAGCAATTAATAAGGCTATTATTATTGAGGATCCCAAGATTCTAGATGCTGCTGGGGATTGGCTAACTGTCAAATATAAAAAGAAAAAGAATCAGAGCAATGTTTCCAATAAGTTTGGAGACGGGGCCCACAAGGGATTTAAACCTCCCGTAGGTAATTTCAATATGGGAAAAATAGAAGGTGCTGGTAATTCCAAAAAACGCAGGAAGAATGAAGACGTCAGTACTAAGAAAGCTGGACGTGGACAGGGAGGAAGCTATTCTTCGAGTTCTGGTATGGTGCCCCCTGCGGGTAAGCCAGCCTTGAAAACTAGTAGGTGTGCACCGTCGACCACCGCGACTGCTGCTGGTGCGAGCGGTTCTGGAATGGCATCTCCGTCAGTTGCAGTAGCCATTGGAACTCCTGAGTTTATGAAAGAGCTCAGCCGCATTGAGGGGAGCAGTTATCATGGGGGTTTATTCCAAGGAAAACCTCCAGATAAATGTTGAACATGGAATACCTAAGCCTGGGGATGGCCTTTCCCCCATCATCAATTGTTTTAATGATTGGATTTGATGATGTAAAAATAATGTCTTGGAACATTAGAGGTGCTATGAATGAGGATGGAAGACGGTTTGTTAAAGATACCGTTCGTTACAGGAAACCTGATATTATCATCATTGTTGAACCACGTTGTCAGTTTAACCGTGTTCGTTCCTTCTGGACGTCTTTGGGTTTCACATTGCAATTTATTTCTGAAGCGACAGGCTTTAGTGGTGGAATCTGGGTGTTGTCTAATGAGGCTTCTAACCTTTCCTTTCGCCTCTGGGACATGCACTCTCAGATTGTGTCTTTTGAAATTTGGCGGGCAAATTTTTCCTGGATTTGTAGTGCGGTGTATGCTTCTCCCATTCCGACTAACAGGGAGGTTTTATGGCAGCATCTAGCAGGATTACGGGGGAACATCTCCCTCCCTTGGTTGCTTGTGGGGGATTGGAATGAAGTTCTCCACCCTCATGAAGTTCGTGGTGGGGACTTTCTGCCTAATCGTGCTCTCCGTTTTGCTTCTGCGCTTGAGGATTGTAATCTGGTTGATCTTGGGATGGCAGGAGGGAATTTTACCTGGTTCCGGAAGGTAAACCATGTGCTGATTTTATCAAAAAAATTAGATAGAGCCTTGTGCGATACAGATTGGCAAGTTGCGTTCCCAGGTGCTAATGTCGAAGTTCTAAACCGCATCCATTCCGACCATACTCCGCTCATGATTCATTGTGGATCGTCGTTGCATGGTTCCTATCCTCGCCCGTTCAGGTTCATGGCGGCATGGATGGAGCATGAGAATTACAGGTCGTTGGTGTCAAATGCTTGGAATAGAGGCAGTGACAATGTCCAAAGTAAGTTGAGTTCCGTTCAAGTTGATTCTATAGCCTTTAATAAAGATGTCTTTGGTGATATATTTAGGAGGAAAAGGAGAATTGAAGCCCGCTTGAAAGGTGCACAACGTGAACTAAATGTTAGAGTCACTTCTGATCTTGTTATGTTCGAGGCTGACATGCAAAGAGAGTACAAGAGTATTCTCAAACAGGAGGAACTTCTCTGGTTTCAAAAATCTAGAGATAATAGAGTGAAGTTTGGGGATCGTAACACTGCCTACTTCCATGCTCAAACAATGATTCGTCGCAAGCGGAACACGATCCACAGACTGAAGCTTGACAATGGAGAATGGTGTTCTGATGGGAATAGGTTGCGGGCAGAGGTGTTGAACTACTTTCAGTCGTTATTTGGGGCTCGAATTGACATGAATGGGGCGGTCTTGAACCATTTGAGGTTCCCTAGGCTCTCAGAGGCAGCTGCCACTTGTTTGGGGGACACTGTTGATAAGGAAGAGGTCCGTCAGGCACTGATGTCTATGAAATCATTTACGGCTCCAGGACCGGATGGGTTTCAACCAGTATTTTTCAAAAAATATTGGGACTTGGTAGGAGAGGATGTGTGGAGGTTAGTTCGGGATGCTTTTGCTACAGGTACAGTGGATGCCAGTATTATGGAGACTTTGATTGTTCTGATCCCTAAAGTGGATCATCCGGCTACTATTAAGGAGTTTAGACCAATCAGTCTTTGTAACGTTGTTTATAAATTAATCACCAAAGTTATGGTGGGGAGAATTAGACCCTTCCTGGATGGGATTATCAGTCCAATGCAGAATAGTTTTCTTCCCGGGCGTGGAACTATGGATAATGCTTTTCTTGCTCAAGAAATTATTCATCATATGAATAATTCGCGGGTAAAGAAGGGTAGTTTGGCATTCAAGATCGATTTGGAAAAAGCTTATGATAGCGTATCTTGGACTTTTTTGGAGGAGACACTGACTCTCTTTGGATTCCCTCCCCGTATCATCCAGTTGATTATGTGTTGTGTGTCCTCCTCCTCGCTCTCAATTCTTTGGAATGGTGAGCGTTTGCCTGCTTTCCACCCAGGTAGAGGCTTGAGACAAGGAGATCCTTTGTCTCCCTATCTGTTTGTGCTATGTATGGAACGACTCTCTGTGTATATTCAATCTCTTGTTGAGGAAAATAGTTGGCAGCCTGTCCGTCTTTCCCCTGATGGACCTCCTATTTCTCATCTTTTCTTTGCTGATGACGTTCTCCTGTTTTGCAAAGCGTCGGGAGCTCAGGTGCAGTTGGTTGCAGAAGCTTTGAAATTGTTCTGCGATAGCTCGGGTCTTAGAATTAATATGGCCAAGTCCAAAGCCATTGCTTCCAGGGGAGTCAGCCAGGCAATCCGCAATGAAGTTCGCAATATTGCTCCTATTCCTTTTGTTCATAACTTGGGCAAATACTTGGGCTTTCCGCTGCATGGTGGACGGAGAGACAGAAATGCTTTCCAATACCTTCTGGATAATATCCAAAGGAAATTGGCTTCTTGGAAAACTAACATGTTGAATTTTGCAGGTAGAGTTTGTTTGGCGAAGTCAGTTCTAGCTGCTATCCCAACTTATTCCATGCAAGTTTTCTGGCTTCCTAGATGGCTTAACGAAAGAATAAACCAGCTGGTTAGAAATTTTATTTGGTCCCGTCATGGTGGTAATCGCGGCTGGCATTTGGTGAATTGGGACACCCTAACCAGAGATAAAGATTGTGGTGGTCTTGGGATCAAAGAGATGAACAGGTTTAATACGGCGCTTCTAGGGAAAGCTGTTTGGCAATTGGTCCAGAAACCAAATAAGCTTTGGGTGAAAGTTCTTGACCAGAAATATATCAAGGACTCGTCTATCCTCAGTGTTCAACCCAGGCAGAAGGATTCGCCGCTCTGGAAGGGCATCCTTCGGGCTAGAGATCAAGTGGGGCAGCAAATGGTTTTCAGGATTGGGAATGGAGAGACGTCGCTGTGGTACAAGGATTGGAGCGGTACAGGTCCAATTGCTCATCAATTGCCCTTCGTAAATATCGCTGATGTTCATTTGCAGTTGAAGGATATTATCCAGGGTAATGTTTGGGATCTCAATCGTTTATACACTATGATCCCGCTCTCAGTGCAGCAGAAACTCACAGACTTACAGCCTACTGTCTGTGTGGCGAGGAGTGATGGGTGGGTGTGGAATGTTGGTAATAAGGGTCAGTACACGGTTCGGGATGGTTATGCGTGGCTCAATGGTTGTGCTCATGACCAGCAGGGAGATCGTAAGATTGACTGGGTTTGGAAGCTTAAAGTGCCCGAAAAGGTTAGAGTGTTTGTTTGGTTAGTTTTACATAATGCGATCCAGGTTAATCAATTGAGAGCCCGTTGTCATATGGCTGCGGATGCTACCTGTACGCGGTGTTCGAACAGCATAGAAGATGCTCTTCATTGCCTGCGGGATTGCCCGCAATCCTGGGATCTTTGGCAGCGTTTGGGGGCAACAAATTGGGCTAATTTTCGCTGCTCTGAGCTCGAGCGATGGGTGACCTCCCTGTCTCGTGGTGTTCATGGTGTGCGTTTCTTGGCTGGGTTATGGGCTGCTTGGAAATGGCGCTGCAACTTGCTGTTGGACGCTCATCCGTGGCCTTTCGAAGTGGCTTGGCGTCGGCTCTCTCATGATCACGATGATTGGATTCGTAGCAGTCAAGAGGTTGATCTTTTGCTGTGTAACGCATGGTCTCCTCCTCCAACCAACATGGTGAAGTGCAATTCTGATGGGAGTTTCTGTGATAGTAATCAGCGGATTGGTGGCGGTGGAATTATCAGGGATCACCTTGGCCGTTGGGTGGTGGGCTGCTACTCCGGGGAGGCTGGAGATAGTGCGTTCAGAGCAGAAGCCGTGGCGATGCGAGATGTTCTCCAGTTAGCCTGGGAGAAGGGGTTTAGGCGAGTGATCTGTGATGTTGATTGTGCAGAGCTGGCCTCCATAATAACAGATGAAGCAGCTTCTCAAAGACATGCAGAGTTTCTTGTGCTTGGTTCTATTCGTCAGCTTCTAGCACGAGAGTGGAACGTCAGGATCAATTGTGTGCATCGAGAGAGCAATATTGTAGCAGACTACCTTGCCAGGAGAGGTGCAGCAGCAAGATCTTCTGGGGCTTGGGTCATTGAGTCTCCTGACCCGGATGTTGAGTACCTTCTCTTGAAGGACTCGTTGTCCATTCTTTAGTTAGTTTTCTTTGTCTTTGTTAATTTTCCGATGTATCAAAAAAAATACATGAATTTTCTATTCTGTTGGCAATAAATACAAAAAATTATATTATTAAAAATAGGAAAAATACATTACAATACAATGGTGCTCTCAAGCAGGGAGGCGTTTAATATGGACCACTTTTTTGTGGTCTATAGTTGCACCACCCCCCTTTTGACCTGCTATTGAAGGTTTTCCGGTCTTTTTTAAAAATAAAAAAAAAATATATATATATATATTTATTAATCACAAAAATTAATTTGAAATATTTATTAATTAGTTTTAACCTCTTCTTCTTCATGACCAGACCTTCAATTTTTTCTTGGCACCACCACCGGCGAACGGCGGCGAAGTCGCCGAAGAAGAACCGAGGGCTGGTACCTCTTCTCCTCGTGGTGGGGATCATCGTGGTGGTGTTCGTTTCTTCAAAGAACAAAAGAATCGGCTGAAAAAGCCATTTACAGGTGGCGGTGGTGAAACGTCGATCTGACTTGGGGGTTTTGTTGCGGACGACGAGGGGAGCATGATGTTGGTAGTGGTTCCTTCATATGGCTCGTGGTTTGGCCGGGATTGGAGAAAGAAAATCGCGGTGGTGGTTGATGAAACAAGGCCTGCAACAACCAGATCGGAAGAAGAAGAAGCCATAAACTTGGTAACGCAGATCTCATAAAGGGGTTGTGCTTCATGTACCTCCCTCTCCATCACGGTTCTACTCTATTCATTCTCTACCTTAGATCTGAAAATGGGAATTGATGATTTGGGTCAATTGTTCCATGGGAATGCAACTGTAGAAGGTTTTATTGCTGAAAGAACAAAACCCCTTTGTTCCCCGTTCAATTTGATTTCATTGCTCGGTGTTAACTGTTGTTGTGACTTCTCGGTTGCTGATTTCAGAAGGCTTTGCTTTGTTGGTTATGGTTTTGGGTTTGAGGTTGTTTCGTGTTGGGTTTCTGTTAACGTTAAGGGTTATGGCTGGTTGGTGTTTTTTAAGAAATGGGTTTTGTTTTTCTGGGTTAGTCACGATGGGAAGAAGGTGAAGCAGGTGGGTGGGTGTTGGGTTGAAAACTAGGCGATGAATTGAATGTCTCTAAGGAAAATTGAATTGCAGCTTGTAGCCTTGATTAATGTGTTTGACCATTTAGGTTAAAAGCAAATTCAATTAATCTCATAATTAATTAAAGATTAAAAAATATGTTTTTTGATTTGTTTTTAAAAAACCAGCTATTGTAAGTCAAAAGGAGGTGGTGCAACTTTGGACCACACAAAAGTGGTCCATAATAAATTTTTCCCTCAAGCAGGCCAAAAACTACACTTATTTGAAGATACTAACATAGAAACTTATTAGGGGTAGTTCTATGAAGATTTTAATGAGGTTCATTCTCAAGTTTCTGTTTGGTCACCAAAGTGGGGGAGACTTGTCATGTCTATTTTGCCCATTTCATGAGAGGGTTTGTTCTCATGTTGTG
This sequence comes from Lotus japonicus, assembly GCF_012489685.1. Classification (NCBI taxonomy): domain Eukaryota; kingdom Viridiplantae; phylum Streptophyta; class Magnoliopsida; order Fabales; family Fabaceae; genus Lotus; species Lotus japonicus. Next base: position 35,503,818 of record NC_080041.1, read on the forward strand.
TTATTTTTAATAATATATTTTATTTTCAAAAAAAAAAACTTGTTAGGGGTAGTTTTTGGCTCAGTTGAGAGCGATCAAATTACAATCCTTTATATTGTGTACGTCACGATCATTTGTGGACAGTTGATATTAGCGTTGGCCAACATCTCTGGCGTGTTGCATCGGTTAAACTGACGTTAACAATCATTTATGATAATTGGGTCATCTCTACAAGTTAGCTTCAAAATTTTTAATATATACATCAATGCCAACGCTAAATCGATTGTAGCGTCAGTTTTTGTAGCATTTTCCTGGTTGTGGATGCTAATCTTTAGACCAACGACCTAGGCCTCCTAATTAGAGTTGGTCAGAGCCGACACTAATTGTCCATATCTGTAGAGGAGGTCTTAATTGGTATTAAAGAGGGTCCAACTTACCAAAGTAGCATCAGCTAGGCCGACCTACGTAGCATCGGTCTAGCTGACATTATATTTTGAGTTGAGAAATCATTATTTTAGCCATTAGAATCAATTTTAGCATCGTTGTCAGGGTGACACTAATTTCTAACGCTAAAATGACCCTTTCTTGGAAAAAGCTCTCTTCTCCAATTGCTTTCTATGCATTTCAGATAACTGCTTTAAGAGGGAATCTTTAGATTTGTGCTTCTGAGTTAAGGACTTCTTTACACTGAGAGATCCCTTCTCAAAGGAGAAGAAGCTCTAGTTCAATTGTACTCTATCAGGAGTGAGTTGAAGAGATACATTTGATTATTGTTACATTGCACCATATTAATTAACTAAAATCTATTACAATTTCTTAATTTTTTTTTTAATTTATCTACATGCAATATATGAGTTTAACTGTTTAAGTATTTGTATTGAAAAAAAAAAACTGTTTAAGTATAAGTTTTTGACAAATTATTTCGCCAAATATTTGTGATAATTGTTAGATTTGTCAAACGAAGTGTAGTATCAGTTGACTTGGTATACGTATCTGTCACACGATTTGGGTTTAGGGCCATGACAAAGTTAAGTCAAAACCCATGTCTATCATAAATGTGTCATCTTCAACTTCTTTTTAATGATGTGTTTATAATGATGCATATCAAATTTTTTTAAACTATTTCCCATTATTCATGGTATGTGATTACACAACCATTATACATGAAAGATATCACAATCAATATTCAAAAAGAAGTCTTATATAATCGATATAAACAATCTCAAAATAAACATAACATGTAAATTATACTTTAATAAGGTACATACAAAACAATGACAAACACTCTCTCATGTAGCTATGGCCTATAACAAATTAAACAGAATTGAAAAGTAACATAAATCACATCACACCCATCAAACAGCATGGGCTAGCTAGGCACCGGATAACTTCCAACTTAAGGACTAGTGGTTGGAATGGATTTAGGAATTTCAGGAACTTTAGGCATTTCAGGGACCTTAGGAAACTCAGGGACTTTAGGCATTTCAGGTTTTGGTAATTCTGGGACATTATTAACCTTTGGTAGCTCAGGTTTTGGCAATTCAGGAACATTAACCTTTGGTAGTTCAGACTTCGGAAGCTCAGGGGCATTAACTTTAGGTAGTTCAGGCTTTGGCAATTCAGGGACTTTAGGAAGCTCAGGTTTTGGCAATTCAGGAACAACCTTTGGCAACTCAGGTTTTGGCAATTCTGGGACATTAACCTTTGGTAGCTCAGGTTTTGGCAATTCAGGTACATTAACCTTAGGCAACTCAGGTTTTGGCAATTCAGGAACATTAAACTTTGGTAGCTCAGGCTTTGGCAATTCAAGTACATTAACCTTAGGTGACTCAGACTTTGGCAGCTCAGGGACATTAAGTTTAGGTAGTTCAGGCTTTGGCAATTCAGGGACTTTAGGAAGCTCTGGTTTTGGCAATTCTGGGATCTTAGGAAACTCTGGCTTAGGCAATTCAAGGATTTAAGGTAAGACATGCTTTAGTAGAGAGGGAAACTTAGGGTTGGGAAGCTGAGGTACTTGTGGCTCTGGCAATGTTGACTCTAAAAGAATGCGTGCGCTTGAAACCACCGTGTTGCTGTTTGATGACAATAAAGTTGCAAACAACAATGGAAAAATGAACAAACTGTTGGGAGCCATGGTGACAAGAACTTCAGGAGGATCAATAGGAGTTGGAGCTCTCTGCAAATGATTTTTGTATGCTTTGTGAGTGTTGTATGATAATGTTATGTGGGGATTTTATAGGCGAAAATTGTGTAACTCAAACATGGGTGTGCACTATGCATGGTGAGTTGGTGGGATTGTGTAAGTATTGTTAGTTCAACTTCTTACCTATTGAAGAGTCTAATAAAACAGATGTAATATGTAACATTGTTGGTCAACATACCTATCTACATTAGAAGGCAATGAAGACATCTTTATGAGCTTGAAACTAAGTAATGCTAAAGTTAGGTGAACTCCATGAACACCTGAAACTTAGTTTGTGTTGGTTTCTGACCGCTACAAACTGTAAAGTTTATAAGAAAAATAACCCTGCAATTTGTAGCTATCAGAAACCTTCACAAACTATAAGTGTTGTGAGTATCTCTTAAAAGTTGGTATGCATTAATCACCACTAGTTAAGATATAATAACCACAAAAGACAATGTTCTCAGTGAGAAAACCCATAACCAATTACTGTTAGAGTAATTTAATTTAAAGTTGTAAAGAGTGTACCATTTTCAATTTAGTTTAGGGTTTCGAAACCATTTTTCCATTTTTCCAAGTATATATGAACAAATGATATCCTAATTTTTTCCATGTTACTTTAGATGCTTTACATGGGCTAGATCACATTACAATACATCACTTTAAATCAAACTCAATTTTCTAAACTTAGTTCACATAAACTTAGTTTCGTAAACTTTAATCTAGACACACACTAAAGCATTTCCATCCTACATCACAATATAACATCTAATTACTATGTGATATCCGAAAATATGTTAGCAGACAAAGATTCAAATTAAGATAAAGGAATGAAGGAAGAAAGAAAAGGCATTGTCCCTTCAATTGATAAATGAATAGTGGAGTTGACAGAATCAGGCATAGTAGCTTTTTTAATTTAGATTAATTTCTATGCATTGATGGTGTAAAAAGTTTTACATAATCATTCAGTCACAACCTTCTATTTTTTATTTTAAATATTATTAAATTCAAAATTAATTATGAAAATTATCAAAATGAAGGGATGTAATTGAATGATTGTGTAAAATTCACTTACACCGTCGGTGCATAGAAATTAATCTCGTTTGAATTTTGAATGAAAAGGTAAACATGTATTTGCGTTTCTCCTAAATCCTTTTTAATGCCAATCCATTCTGTAAGCTCCTTTTACATTTTAGACCATAGGAAGCCAAATTCAAAGACAATAAAATTGGGTTGAAACGGATAAACAAACATGTACTAAATGGTCATCCCCGGATAGGCCCCTAACCTCAAGGTATGTATGTTAACATCTACACATCTGAAATAGCTTTAAAGATTATATAGTTGTTTAATTTATTTAAAGAATCAAAGTGGAACAATGAAAAGGTTTTTGGGAGAGACTAAAGTATTGAACCAAAATTATATAAATTTAGTTGTTAAAATTGTGATTGAATAATAAGTAGTTGTCATTGTCGTATTGTATATAATCTTACACGTAAACATTGCTCTAAGCCACTTTGTTTCTTGGGTACTACTAACATACACTAGTGATATATTGAACCCAGACACTTTACAAATTTATGTATAACATTAAATTTAAATTGCGAGATGTAACATTGTTATGTTGTTATCTCATGAGACTTACACTAATCATCATGGAATCTTGAGAAATCAGGCTCTGTTGGCTTGAACATCTTGGGCATCTTTAAACTGCTACTCTCAGGGATGGGTATTCTCTTAACCGCCCCTTTAGTTTTCTTAGCAAATTTTGAAGCCAAAACTGTAGCCCCAAGATTTTGACCATGGCTTGCATTGTCCCCAACTAAACCTTCTTCTGCACCATTTTCTTCATCATCTTCTAGCTCCATCACATTTGAATAATACAAGTTTTCTTTCTCCATCAACTCCATTGTCAATTGTCTCTTGCGATGACGCCTCCAAGCAGCTTGTATAAAGCAAGACCCCCAAGCTCTCCACTGGTGGGAATAGTACCGGAAAGCATGTTGGAGTCTCTTGCTGTGGAGGCGCTTAAACTGGTTTGAGACATATTTGAGGTCCTCTGCTCTGAGTGCAAATGCTTCAACTTCAGTGAGAGTCTTCACCGTTCGAGTCGAAGATGGAAGGTTAAGACTCGAGGCTGGCACAAGAGCCCACGTTAGCAATTCTTCACCACAGAAGTCACCGGGTTTGAGGGTGATGGAGTTGAAGAATCCTGATCTACCACCGTCAGTTGTGGAGCTCTCTACTTGTCCTCTAATGATGAAAAGCATTTCTCTTACTGGATCACCTTCTCGAACAATGTGTGAGTCTTTTGTGTTAAGGGATGAAACAAGACGTTCGCATATAGCATCTAGAAGCTGATCATCCATTTGGCCAAAAAAAGGAACCTGAATATAACAAGAATTAGAAAGAAATCTATGTTATATTAACTGGTTGGACCTATAATAAAGTACAAGTCTAAAGATTCCCCAACAAATTCCTATGCAATAAAATTGGAAACATATCAAATTTAGCTCCTCTGAGATGAGGTAGACAATAGACATTTTGAAGACTAAAGTAAGTCACATCAACTCTTGATTGAAAATTCAAGGTTAAAAGTTAAAGAGCTCTATAGTTTGTCATATACATAATCAGAAGCTCAACAATTAATTTCTCAATCAATTGTTGGAATTATTTACTTTACCATTTAAAGTGACTATCTGATGAACCAAACTCAGATATGTCTCAGATAGTCTTCTGCATGTCTTATCAAGAGTTTAAGGTGTGTATTCAACTAATAAAAAAAAGCTTACTCGTCGGACAATATCAAGACAAAGATGCCTCTGAATCTCGCGCCGAAGGTCTACGGGCAAAGAGCGTAAAATAGCTTCTTCATCCACACCTCTAGTGGCTAGCCATTTATATTGAACAAACCTGCGAACACGTTCTTGCAGTTCTTGTGGAAGTTGCCGATGATTCATCCACTCTTCTGTATCCTTTTGTCTAAGCCTCCACTCCTCAAGTCTTGCTGTTGAAGATTGTAGATAATTCTTTTTCAAAAAAAAAGGAAAAATCAAGAGACATTGTTATGACTTTTAGGACACTGTCATTTCTTTAATAAAGAGGCCTTTTAATTAATTTGATGTTCTGCATCCAAATGATGACTAGAGAATAGGACTACTTTTACATTACCTGCATGTTACCAATGAGATGCGCAAATAGGATAAGGCCCGCAATGCATATGAAACTTGAAAATAACGTTTCAGCACTGTAAGTACTTGTTTGAATATTTTGTCCATATGAACTACATAAAACAAAAGAGTTTAGAACCTATTAGGGAACCTTAAAAAGTGAGTGCTCACTATGGATATAAATTTCGTGCACTTATGTCTTCAATCCGAACTTGAAAAGACATTCAACTTCTCTCCATCATATCTCCATTTGAGATCTAACATTGGAGCCATTAATTTTATATGTAACAGTCTAAAAGAGCTCGAAACTCTGACCACGAAGTGAACTTCGGACTATGAGTTTTTTTAGACCATTGGATGTAAAATTGACGGCTCTAATCTTGGATGGAAAGAGGATGGAGATGATCAAATTAATCACATTATTCTATCAATTGAGTATGATAAACTGAAACTGATGTACCTTAGATTTTTCAAACCCCACCAGAGACAATAAAAATATTTCTGGAAGAATCTTGAGGAAGAGACATGATCTGTAAAAGCATCAGCAAACATTCCAAACTGAAAGTGGTTTTTATTATTGAGGGCATCACAATCAGTAAGGACTTTAGTGTGTCTAAACCAAGCTTGGCGCTCAGGGTTGGTCATGCTAGCACAATCTAGAAACAAAGGATTACAAGATGGAGAGTGTGTTCTATTCATCTCCTTCCTGCAAGTTATTCTCCAGCACTCAAATTGGCGCTGAATGGAAGCAACATACCAGGAAGCTCCTAAAATCTGCACTGACAACACAATATTGGAAACACAATTTATCAATATTTTTGGAATTGTTACAAATTTTTAAAATTTGACACTTGGAACTGTTTTCAATGAACAGAAGAATTACATGACTGGCCAACATATAGAAACCAAGATTGTACAACGCCCCTGCCAAGGCAGTTTTGGCTATAAGCCCGCTAGTCTTCAAGATTCGCCGTTGCAGGGGAAAAATTTGAAACAGCCGAGGAATGTACTGAATGAGTACAATCAGAGACAAGGTGTGGTTTACATGAGCCACCGTTGAATCTTTAATTGCCGGAATCACAAACCAAACCACTATCTGCAATTGCATACAACAATTAAAAAAGAGTAAAAATAAATTGTAGTATTGCAGGCGCTTAATAATTGTTTCGCACCAAAAAACAAAGTTGTATCCTTCCATCATATAGACATTGAATAGTAAGTCTTTTAAATTGAGGTCCACAATGCATCACATAGTTTTAAATTGACAACAGAAGCAATAATATTAAATATTTCCAAGTACTGCAATCACATTGCCACTCAATTGCAGCTGGATCAGTCACATTTGTTCCAATTCTAAGTATGGTAACACACTAGTGATCATTTCGACAGTTTAAAATCAACAATATTATTAAGATCATAATTTAACAGCATTTTCAGTTCCACTATTATATCTTAATAAAGTTTTGAACAAGTTATACCCCTTAACTTTTGTGATGCTTACATGAAGTCCTTCATAATTTTTATTCACTTAAATTTCTTAAATTCTAATTTTGTAATCATAATCTTCAAAAATTTAAGCACTGAACTCAAAATAAAAAGTGTGGAATTTTTCTTTCTTTAAACTTTCATCTCACATTCTACAACTTCATTTAAAATCTATCAAATTTTCACTAAATTTATGTAAATTCCTGCTTCTGACATTATTTAAATTTTATCTCATCCTTCAATTTTTTAAATAAAATGTATCTTCTACTAAGTCAATCATGTTCACAACCACGGCAAAGTTCTTCCTAAACATTGAAATATTTGAATAAAAAATGAAAATTGTATCCATGTAATTGAAAAAAAAAATCCAAATTGTTTAACAGAGCGACTTCATTACCTAAAAGAAATTGAGCAATCACGCATATAATGTGCGTAACCGGGTGTTTTAGTGTAATTATATATCAATTAACGAGCTCTGTGTGCATAACCGCCTTAAACAACAATCAATCATTTTAAGTGCGGCGGACACTCTAGCTAAAATTGGTTTTCGTTGTGGTTTTTACGTTTGGATTGAAGAGGCTCTTCAGGAGTTTTCCTCTATCATCCAGGATGATGATGTACTTGCGTATGTGGTTTACTCTTGATTGAATGAAAGCGAATTTCAAAAAGAATAGAGACTACGTGCGTACCTGTGGAAGAGGAAGTGTGGCGAGGAAATCAACGACGAAATCAGACTTGAAGTAGCGCGACGCAATTTGGTAGGGATCAGTAACAAGTTCCTTGTGGCCATAAACACGATCTTTAGGGGAAACGAATGCGGTGCGAAACTTGAGAACAATGTGAAAAAAGAAGAACAAATCAGCGACGGTGCGAGAGAACGTGACGAAGACGCCGAGGACCAAATCGGTTTGCATGCAAGCCTTATCGCCGGTGATAGGGAAATAGAAATAGAGAGGGTCGAGGAACAAAGCGGCGATGCAAGAGTAGAGGAACGTGCGGTTCCATTGTGCGACGAATTTGGACCGAGGGTCGAGGATTTGGTACCACCATGGAACCTTCTTACGGAGGGAGAATGAGGCGGGGAAGTGGCTTCGGAAATGGGATGAGACGCCGAAACGGTGGAGGTCTGGGTGCATCATCGTTGTTGACGTCGTCGTCTTCCGCTATTGTCTTCTTCTTCTTGTTCTCTCATCACTAGAGAAAAAAATTTGATTCCAAAAAATGCGGAGAAAGAAATGGCTCCTACCTTCTAATGAAAGAACACTAATTTTTCTCCTCCAGGATCGCAATATTTTATTTTTATTTTCACTTTATTTATTACCATTGAAATGAGTTCTCCATGCATTGAGGGGTGTTTGTTACATGGGTGGGTATGCAAGATTCTTGGGAAGGTTGTTAAAGTGGTTGAGTAAATTTAGGACTGAAATTTCATATTTACCCTTCTATTAACCCACATTCCGTCAACCCACGTTCCCTCAATTTTTTCACATCTTGGCAGCCCAACAGAGAAGAGGATGCTTTATTTTTTTTTGACAGGATATATATTTTTCACCATTGACAATATCATAATCAATCATACAATTAAAACCCGTCCTTGTTTGTTAGATCTAGAAACTTAACTAGTACATTGTCCTGTTTATCCACTGTAAGCTTAAAAAGAATGTGAACCAAAATGGCATTATTCATGAATGGGTGCCATACAAGCATATCATTTTAGTAGTTCAACCCATATAATATTAGTGTAATATTAACCAATGTTTTTTTACTACGAAACCAATGTATGAATAATGTTTTATAAATAATATTCATAATATAAACATAATAATCACGTTATTTTTATTTTTATTCAATTTTTAATAAGTTCATTTAAAATATGTACATAATTTACCGTAAGGATAACTTAGTAATTTCATTACCTATTCCTGGGAATAAGCATTTCTAACCAACCGTGTTTAATAATTATTCCCAGATATAAAAAAAAATTCTCAGGAATTAAATTTGTTAACCAAACACATTTTTTAATGATTCCAAGGCATAACATTCATATCCTAATATTCCTGGGAATCCTCTTACCCGGGTATCATTTTTCATAATTTGTAACAAACGCCCCCTTGCATTTGCATCCGTGGTGATTCGTGGACTACCAAAAGGTGTCCATACACCCATTTTTATGGTGGTTTAAGACCCCACAAAGTTGTAACCTTGAAAAGAATGCATTTATTGACAGTTTCGCAATTTTGTGGCGGTTTTAAACATCTACAAATGTCGGTGTCTAGAGGTGTTTTAAGTTTTAACTGTAGCGTGGTTTACCAATCTTTTTTGCATTTGCACATCCTATGACTAATATTTGCACACCTCATAATATGTTTTACCCAAGTATTCCTATTTAATTCTTGAGGAAGTTAATTTTTAAAATGGATTTTTTTTATACTTGTAAAATTTTTGATTGTGGAAATTCAAGTTTCGAAAGTGTAAATTGTTTTACGCTTTTAGAAGTTTTGTACGAGTTAGCCTACATGGCCACGTAATAAGCTCAAAAAATCAAGGAAGGTAGAATAAGATTTATGCATGATGTGGGATAGAGGCCACATACATTAAATCATCACAAATGATGATTACATTCTTTTTATTTTAATATTTAATTAAATTTAAAATTATTTTCTAATCTAACATAAAACATATAAATGTCTCTATGAAGAATTTTTGTAGCGACATTGAACAGATATTAAATCATTTTATTTTAATTAGTTCCTCGAATTTTTTTCATCTTATATCCCTAATATTCTAAAACTCTATAGTTTAATCCTTATATTAACTAAATTGTGTGGTTTTATTAGTTAGGGGTTAGAAAAGGTAAACAAACATAGAAGAAATCAAGAAACTAAAATCTGAAACACACTTTATATTTAAAAGGATAAATGAATATTTAAATAAAAAAAACTCAACATTGAAAAAAAAAAAAAACTCAAACAGACTGAGGCTGATATGCTAGTTTTTGTTTACTAAAGAAATGTTCGGGTGAGATTAGTTCAGTTATCATCACATATTAGAGCATGATTTTGGGATCGTAGGTCGCTTACAAAGATACTTACAAACCGTGCACTAATATAACTCTTACATCAGTAGTGGGAGTCGAAACATCCTTACCAGCTGAACCAACATGTAGTGTGGTTGATAAGTCCACAATGCATGTAGTTTATATAAGTTGTTTAACACTACTATTGTGGTTTCAAATGTCACATATGACTTTGAGAAATTTATAAACAACTCATACAAAGCATTGATGATTTTTTTTCGAGTCCCATAGGAGAGAGAATGATTTATTACAGAATGAGAGAATGAATTGTATTTTAATCATTAAATACCTGAAGTAATTACTGTTTCTAAAAGAAATTACCCCGCATTATGTGGCCGCTAATAACGATGTTTGCAAGCGGTGCAATGCAACATCGAGAACTCTAATGCAATGCATTCATGATTGCCCTCTGATCGCGAGGGCCTAGTGGGCTATTGGCTTCATTCTGCAAAACCAGTTCTTCACACAGACGAAGTTTTGCGCCAGGCTAGACATGCTTCAGGGCTTTGCTTGGTTGTCGTTTTGGCCACCGCCTAGCTGGTGTGGAATCAACACTATAGATTCTATTTCGCGGGGATCTACAGGTTGTTCATTGCGTGGTCCGTGAAATTTGTGCCCATTGAGAGTTGATTAATGGCAATGTGTATCCGTTGTTGGCTCATGAACATCCTACTCGCTGGGTCCGCTAGCAGCTCCCACGGGGAGGTTTCATTGAATATTGATGGTAGTTCTTTCGGGAATCAGGGTCTGTCGGGTTTTGGTTTCTGTGTTTCACGGTTGGCTTTGGAAATGGGTCTTGGCTGGTTGGGTATGCAAGGCACATTGGTGTCACAAATTGCCTTCATGCGGAGTTGCTTGCGATCCTTCATGACTTGGAGATTTGTTAGCAGTGGCGCTTTTGACATGTGGATGTGTCCTCTAGTTCTTTGCTTGCTCTAGGCTCGTGATGGAGACACAACCTTCCTTTCATCGTTACACGTCGGATATATGTGGAGTTTTCTTTCCACATATATTCAATTATCATATTTGCACATTATAATAAACTAAAATTAGATAGATAAAAAATGAAAAAAATATGATTAGCATTCAGCACTAAATTCGGGTTAGCGATAAAGTCAAGCATGCAGATTAGAAAAGTGACGACAAACTAACTACATGGCAAGTTATGTGCATTATCATATAATATGAGTTTGTCTACCGTTTGCTTGTGTAAAGTTACACAACCAAAATTTTACCCTTAAACTTCCACATTACTTTAGCATATTGTACTATGGCCCAATTTTATTAATATTTGATTCAGGTCCCAAATTAAAAAAATCTAAATTTAGTCACACAATCTCAGAACCCACCACCATCACCAACCTGAAACCATCACCCAAAACCCACCACAGCCTCTCCACCTCCTCTCAACCGCAGCCTCTCCCAACATTCATCTTCCTCCTCCTCCATCCTCAACCTTCATCTTCTTCCTCCTAACCTAGCATTATGAAATTATGCTAAAATTAAATCTTTCTCCAAACTGTTTCTCTGCATTTTCAGACCAACCCATATGAGATTTAAGCTTTGGATTCCAAGTTAACAACAGACAACGAGGAAGATAAGAGAACTTGAAGATCCCCATAATTTCAATTTAGGCATATCATCAACTTCACTAGATTTTCGGTTGGTCAACAAGGAAAATAAGAGAACTTGAAGATACCCAGAATCAATTGCATAGGAATGATGATGAAGGTTGTAGTGTTGTAGTTGAAGAAACATGGAGCGAGTGACTTCATCTTCTAAAGTCTCATCTTGTAACCAGAAGTTCTCTTCCAGTGACAGCACGAACGGTTTTCCGAGATCTATGGATCTATGGAAGACGGTGAAGAGGACGGTGGCTGAGCCAAGCTCCTCGCCGGGAAAAATGGCAGATGGGAGCTAGAGGACAGTGGCTGGAAGGAGATTGTGAGGGAGAGAGAGGAGGCTGTGGGAAAAATATAATTTTGGAAAAATGCTGACCTAAACTAGATATTATTAGTATTAGTCGGGAAAAAGTGAAAATCTATATTTTTTTTAAATAAAAAATGTAAAAACCGGGGAAACCCCCTACTCTAGGTCAGATTTGGCTTGTGTACACTTGTGCACCATAGGGGGACCCATATAATATTATCACATATTGGAAAGGTATGTTAGAAGTTACCTACTATATTATTGTCACTTGGTCTTAAAGGGATAATGCACACAAATTATTATAAAATAATTTGATGCAAACAAAAAATTGCATATATTTTATGGCATATACCAAATGAAATATTTAAAATATCAAGTGTGAGAGTCACATTCTTATAATATTACTTATAAAATTCTTTGAGATACAAATCTTTGTCATTATAATACTAATACTACTCATACGACTTTTATCACAATTTTTCCAGCTGGCCAAATTCCACAACCACCTTTCCCTTCCTTTTTATTTTGCCGTTGTTTTGCTAGGAAATAATCAACACCCAGTCTGCTTTACCTATAAAATTATCAGGAATGAACTTATCATCACAATTCTAGAAGAGGCATAATTTGTTTCAAAAATGAAATTGAGACGGGTGTAATTAGCTGTTGAGTGGTGAACACAAAAACTAATACATTTTCATCTACAAACTACAGTACCTTATATGTATTTTTAATTTTTTATGCTTTAAAATTGATTTTCAAACTTAAATTTACAAGTTAATCAACCACACTAAGAGATAGATGAGTAGCATTGATATAGTATATGAAAATAGTAGCTTTTTTTTTCTGATAGAATACTATAAATTATGACCTGCACTTTTTTTACTGAGATTCTTTATTCATGTGTATTTGTGACGGTTTTTAAACTTTATAATATTTTGTAGCAGTTTAAAATTCTCAAAAATTTGAATATCAAAAGAATTTTTGCAAAAAGTGAATGACTATCAATATTAAAAAATTATTTTGAATTTAATCATATAATGTATGCTAACGACATTTTTTTTAACACTCTTCTCAGCACTAAAATTCAATTAACTCCTATTAAATTAGTAGTGATACCCAATTTAGTCAACCTAATTTTCACCAATAGAAAAAAGAAAATGTTGGAAATAGAATATATTGCAACATTCCTCTAATCATATATACCTTTCTTATACTGAGGAGCAAACTCAGCTGGGACAGACACATTGATACAAGTCAGTTAGGGCCCGTTTGGTGACCAGGACAGGATAGGATAAGACAGGATAATAATCATATCCTGTTGTTATCTGTTGTTTGTTGCGCCAGCAGGATATGATAACACTATCCTGTCTCCTATCCTATCCTGTCAATCATGTGTAAAAGTTATCCTGAGGGAGGAGCTAGGATAGAGCAGGATAGGATACCAGTTATATATTTTCTTTCAGTATCATAACTCCAAATTAATTTATTTTAATATTATATAATTTATAATTTATAATAATATTAATTAATAAATATAAAAATATTAATTTAACTAAAATAAAAATAAATAAAATTATTATTCATAAATAGTAAAATAGACTACTCACTTACAAATATTGATTTATTAATAATAATAGATTAATTTAATATTTTCATATCCTATTATCTAAAAATTATTTATCTACTTATATAATAATTTAAATATAAAGTATTTTTGAAATAATAATATTTTTAATTTAGTTAATTTTTATTGTTTATCACGTGTCACAACTAAGTGAAAAACATTGATTACAAATATTGATTTTTTAATAGTAATAGATTAATTTTTTATTTTCATCTCCTATTATTTAAAACTACTTATCTACTTATATAATAATTTATAATTCAAATATAAAGTACTTTTGAAATAATAATATTCTTAATTTAGTTAACTTTTATTGTTAATTATCACGTGTCACAACTAAGTGAAAACCAATCGGTTAACTGCATAATTTTATTTAACATATAGGGCATCTTCAAAACAATAAAATAGGCTAATTAATAAAATTTAAATTAATTTTATTTCTTTTAAAATATAAACTCATTCACGAAAATGTAAAGAAATTAAATTTAATAGAATGATCAATTTTAAATGTATTTTTTATTCAAATATAAATCTGATACATTTTTCCTTATCATATCCTGTTCTTATCATGTGCACCTCAAACACAGGATATAATAAGAGTCTATCCTGCTCTTATCCTATCCTGTTGATATCCTATTCACATATCATATCCTATCCTGACCACCAAACGGGCCCTTAGTTTCTGACTTTCTGCCGTTTACTCTCTCTCTCTCTTCAAATTTCTATATTTCCCATCTTACCCCTCAGCTCCACTTTTAGGCAAGAACTGAAAGCACCAGAAACCCCATTTGCATTTTGCAGCAAGGAAAAATGGGCTTCTCTTTGTCTTCAACAGCAGCAAGTACTTGCATTTTGTTCTTGTTTCTACTCTCTTGCACTTGCTTCACTTCAACAGGTTCACCCAATTACTAGTCTTAATTAACATTCTCTGTTTTCTTTGGGTTGTTCAGCTTTCTTTATCCGCAAAACCTTTATTTATGCTTCGTAGATCTTACGCCTACCCTTTTGAGTTTTGGAATGAATGATTGTGAAAGCTGCAATCTTTGTTCCTTAAATTTGATAAAGAAAAGAAGGGGTTTCTTCAAATTTTGCAACATTTCTTGTTGATATGGCTCTTGGTTTTCTTAAGTTTCCTTGTTGCTACTAAGATTTACATTTGGAGCAAATAAATGGATGAAATTTGTGTTCTCACTTCTCACAATCTTTTCTACAAGAATTGAAATGGGCATTTTGATTTTTGCTGGGTCAAGTGAAAAATAAGTATGTGCACTTTTTTTTTTTTACCTTTTGGTGTTTGGAGTATGTTTTCATTATGATTTCTTACTCAGAATTTGTGATCAGTTTTGGTTGTGAGTGGAATATTTCATATCTAAATGTCCTCACAATGATTAGATTCTGGACACCTTCCAGTTCTTTATCATTAGTATAGGATGTGATTGTATTCAAATGGAGGGAGGTTATCAGGGGCATCTAGGGTGTAAGGGATGGAATTATGAATCAACTTCCCCATAGAAGTTAAATATGTGAAGCAGAAAAACTCTAATGTTATACACCAGCCACTGACTTGAATAGTAGTATGCTTTCCTGTTTGCTATCTTTTTATGCTATTGGAATATTTTCAAGGTTCAACATTTACTTATTTTCCCCTTTCCTTTTAATTACTTTACACCTGCTGCTGCTGGTTTATCTTGCAGATGCTTATGATCCGCTTGATCCTAATGGGAATATCACAATCAAATGGGATATTACAACCTGGCATCAGATGGTTATGTTGTAAGTTTATTCTTTCATAGTATCACCTATTATATGGGAAACAAACCATTTGTTGTGCGTTATGCATGGTGTAATATGTTGTTGGCTTCTTTTCTTTCTCCTGGTTTGACACATCTTTCTTATGGATCTGCATGTTCACGTCAGCTGCATCTCATATGTGATAATATATCACTCTTACTTGGATAATATAACTACCTGAAAATTTTGAAAGGACAAAATCATTTTGTTCCAAGGCATGTTAAAAAAAATTGACTGTGCATTTACTAAATTACTTTTTGAGTTTTAAAATTATTGATTGAAGTTGATAAACTCAAGTTTATTAATGAGTTTAAGGAAATTTGCGGCTATAGCCTTTAAGAATGAATTCAGTTTATTTTTGTTCCATCAGTTATTTAGATATCCATGAAACATTTGAATGGCCAGGCGGTTGTTACAATGAACAACTTCCAACAATATCGTCATATCACTGCACCTGGCTGGTCATTAGGATGGACATGGGCCAAAAAGGAGGTAATATGGAGCATGGTGGGGGGGCAGACCACTGAACAAGGGGATTGTTCAAAATTTAAGGGATCGATTCCACATTGCTGTAAAAAGGACCCCACAGTAGTAGATTTACTTCCCGGAACACCTTACAATATGCAATTCTCAAATTGCTGCAAAGGTGGGGTGCTTAGTTCATGGGCACAAGATCCAACCAATGCAGTAGCATCATTTCAAGTCAGTGTTGGTAGAGCTGGAACAACAAATAAAACTGTCAAAGTCCCCAAAAACTTCACTTTGAAAGCACCAGGACCAGGTTATACATGTGGGCCAGCAAAAATTGTGACACCCACTAAATTCATTCAACCAGATAAAAGGAGGGTGACTCAAGCACTCAGTAAGTTAAAGGAGTTGTACCCTTAATCTGGCTAGATTTAAAATTGTTCTAGGTTTGCAATTGTTATTAGTAACTGTTCTGTACTAGGGCAAGCTTACGTAAGAGAAAGACAAAAAGTAAACCCTAGCAGAGCACTAAAATAGCAAAGCTACCATAAAAGGAATATTCTCATTAATGCTGAAAAAGTTGGTCTCGTACAAGTGGATGACCTCCCCTTTTATAGAGGGGGTGGTCATGATATGGATCTTTCCTATATTTGGGCCTGACAATCAGGGCCCAAATCCCCGTACATATAAGACAAATCCAAAGGAATCTTCCAGCTGGCTTGTGGGTCCATCACCTAAGGGAGGGCAATGAAGCCCGTCATGTTGCCTTTCCCGCCTTGGCTATCGTCAATGGTTTATTGTTCATTTTGGGCGGGACATAATCTTCTTTATGTCCCGCCCAGTCCACATGCCCCCAAGACATGAGACTCGAGTAAAGAGTCGAAATGTCTTCATCATGTTACCTAGTAGTTCGCCTCTATTGTTTATTCGTTCATCGCCATTTTACCTTCGTTGTTACATCGCCATTTTCACGCTTCGCCACCTTTGTTGCCGTTTCAAAGATATGTCGCCATTAATCATAACCGTCAACCACGTCTTTTCAACTGACGCACGTATCCTTATTTTCCGGGATTTCGTCATCATTTGTTATAAATGCAATCTTCAGTTGCGCGTCTCGAGGAGTAATGTCTTTTCGCTTCCTAACTTTTCGAATTTCAAATCCCACGATCCCACGATCTTCCCCCACTCATTCTCTCTCTTCCTTTCTCTCTATAAAATCCCCTTTTCACTTTTCATTTTTCACTTTCTTAAAACTTTTGCTCTGAAAACCCTTTTCACCGCAGCTTTCATTCTCTTCTTTGAACTCCGGTGAACCTTTTCTTCCTCCGGCCGTCGTCATTGCGCGGTGCTCCCCTATCGCCGACGTTCTCCTTTCTCAAATTCACGGTTCTCCCTCTGGTTAGTTTTTCTCTTTCTTGAGACTCTTCGTTTACTTCTTTTTTCTCTGACTCTGTTCATCTTCTTTCTTCTTTTAACTCTGTTCATCTTCTTTTTACTTTTAACTCTGTTCATCTTCTTTTTATGAAACTGCCTCGCATGTCTTTACCAAACGCTAGCCTTTCTTCCCTAGAACTTTCTTCACCCTCCACGGAGGAGGAAGTTGTCGCCCCCTCTATAATTGAAATTCATTCCTCGCCTTCTACCCATGATGATTCCGGTCCCGCCGGCTCTGTAGACTCAATTCTCTCCTCTAATGGAGATTTGTCTTCACCTGAATGGCGCTCTGACGTGCATTTAGTTGAAGATAAATGTCTGTTGCATTCTATCTGGAGCAGCGTTGGGAGCATTAGTTCGCTTCGAATTTCTGCTCAAGGGTTCACGAAGATAGATCCCGCCACCTCGAATAATGAAGATCATCTGTTGAATGTCCTCCCATGTGGCGAAGATGACTGTGTTCTGTTGCGTAAAGAACCAGACGATGGATCGCCCGATTTTTTCTTTGTTTATGGCTATTTCTTCTTAGATTTAAACATTAAACTTCCTTTCTCGCCGTTTATATGTCACGTTCTTTCTTTTCTGAATGTGGCGCCTTGCCAACTCCAGCCCAACGCCTGGGGTTTCCTCCGCTGCTTTGAAATTCTTTGTGAACACTTGAGTTTCACTCCAACCTATCCCTTGTTCTTCCTTTTCTATAAATCAGTCACCACTAAACCTACTTCTGTGAAATGGGTTCCGCTATTAGCCCGTAAGAACATGAGTCGATTTACCGCCCTTAAAAGCCATTACAAAGTATGGCAGAAGAAATACTTTAAAGTTGTGGAGTCGCCCGAAATAAAGAACTTGTTCCGAGATTCTGACAATAACCCCCTCTTCCCTTTTTACTGGACGAAGAACCCTCGCCGAAAAATATCTGTTTCATACGACGCCTTGGATGAATCTGAACAAGGCGTCGCCGATTACCTCCGCACACTACCAGTAATTTCCGGTCACGACTTGATTGAGGCGTCGAAATCCGGCACTTTAAATCAATTTTTTAGTAAGTTTACAATCTTTGTACGTAACTTCTTTTTCTTTTTGTTCATGTATCTCGTCTAATTGATGTTTTCCGTACAGCTACGATGGGAAAAGGCAAGGTTGACGCGAACCCACTCAAGATGAAGGAGTACCTCGCCCAGTCTGCTGCGGCGGCGAAGAAGAGGGCCGCCGAAACTGAGCAGAAGAAGAAGAATGAAGGTACCTCGGGCTCTGACAACGTCAGGGACCCTAAACGTCAAAAAACTTCAGGTGCTGCTGGTGGTAAGCCTCTCCACCAATCAACTCTTGATTCAAAAAGTCATCCAGCTGAGAAAAAGAAGGGACATGACAATGTCCCGCCCCCTCAACAAGATTCAAGCACGCTGATCAACCGCCCATCAACTCCATTTGGCC
Organism: Lotus japonicus; assembly: GCF_012489685.1. Classification (NCBI taxonomy): domain Eukaryota; kingdom Viridiplantae; phylum Streptophyta; class Magnoliopsida; order Fabales; family Fabaceae; genus Lotus; species Lotus japonicus. The sequence continues at coordinate 35,522,390 of NC_080041.1, forward strand.
AGGCTGGCCCTAGTTCAGCCATTGGTGGCGAAGCTCCTCCCCCCTTGCTGAGCTTGTCGGATCCTCACTTCAATGGGCTGGAATTCATGACCCGTACTTTTGACAACCGGATTCACAAGGACATTTCCGGTCAGGGTCCCCCCAACATTGCTTCCATGGCGATCCATCACGCGCTTTCTGCCGCCAGTACTGTAGCGGGAATGGCTCAGTGTGTGAAAGAGTTGATCTCAGCCAAAAACCGTTTTGAGAAGAAGGCAGCTGATTACAAGACAGCCTATGAACGGGCTAAAACTGATGCTGAGACCGCCAACAACAAGCTGAAATCTGCTGAGGAGAAGTGTGCTAAATTAACTGAAGACTTGGCTGCTTCGGACCTGCTTCTTCAAAAGACCAAGTCTCTTAAAGAAGCCATAAATGACAAGCACACTGCCATTCAAGCCAAATATCAAAAGTTGGAGAAGAAACATGATCGCCTGAATGCTTCCATCCTAGGGCGTGCTTCTCTCCAATATGCTCAAGGCTTTCTGGCGGCTAAAGAGCAGATCAGTGTAGTTGAGCCAGGCTTTGATCTTTCCCGCATTGGGTGGCTGAAGGAGATCAAGGATGGTCAAGTAGTTGGTGATGATGACATTAGCCTCGATCTCCTTCCCCAATTCAATGATGAGAGTGAGCCTGAAGAAGATGGCGAGGGTGGGAATGAGCAGCACAGGAATGAGGATCAAGGGAAGGAAGATCCTCAAGCTGGGACAAGCCAGGGCAACAACGCCAACAACGAGAACCTGGCTTGAATTTGTTTTTATTCTATGAAGTTGAAATTTTTCTTTGGGCATTGCCCTGTTTTATTTTCATTCCAAATCATGTATGGGCATCGCCCCCTTTTCTCTACTTTAAATGGATATCATCTTAAGTTCATTCGTTGTTTTAGTTGTTCCCAACTTTCGTTGTTATATACCTTAGCCGATTTTTCGACGAGGCTTGGTTTCTAGTGGCCACTAGAATTGCCAAGGCTTTTAACTTTTGAAGGCGATACTTTCTTATTCCGAAAGGTTTACTCGCGGTATTGCATACCTTGATACGATTTGCATTGCATGAACTCGTAATAAAAATTCAAAAAACATATACGATTCTGTTGAAATGATCTTTTCATTAATTTTCTTTCGTATGGGAACAATTGTCCCTTCATTACAATTGTCGCCTCATTAAAAACCTTTCCAAAGAAAGGGAAAAAGAGTGCGACTTCATTTACATTTGTTGTTTCTACTAACTAAAATACTGCTTTAGATGAGAGGCGTTCCATGTTCGTGGAACCTTTTGACCGCTTAGTTGTTCCAACTTATAAGCTCCTCCTCCAACATCGCCAATAATCCTGTAAGGCCCCCCCCAGTTGGGTGAGAGTTTGTTGTGTTTATCGGGTATTGTATTTTTTCGGAGCACTAAGTCTCCTACCCTCATTTTTCTTGGCACCACTTTTGTTGAGAACTTTCTTGCCACCTTCACTTTTCCCGCCTCATTTCTTATGTGGGCCTCTCGTTGTTCCTCGGGCAGCATAATTAGATTTGCTATTAAGTTTTCTCCGTTGTCATTTTCATTAAACCGAGCCACTCGCCAATTTTGGTTTTCAATTTCCACTGGGAGCATGGCGTCAGTTCCATAAGTTAGACGATACGGGGTTTCCTTTGTGCTTGACTGCTCCGTGGTGTTGTATGCCCAAAGAACGCCTGGTAGTTCCTCCGCCCAAAGCCCTTTTGCTTCATCCAGTTTCTTCTTTAAACCCTTCAGGATAACTTTGTTAGCCGATTCAGCCTGCCCATTGGTCTGTGGATGTTCTACAGAGGCAAATCGCATCTCGATTCCCATTTCTGTACAAAATTCTCGGGTAACACTACTTGTGAATTGTGTTCCGTTATCCATTACTAATGCCCTGGGAACCCCAAATCTACAAATAATCCTTCGCCACAAGAAGCTCCTGACCTTGGCGGCCGTGATAGTTGCTACTGCCTCAGCCTCTATCCACTTAGTGAAGTAATCAACCGCCACGATGATGTACTTCATTTGTGCCTTCGCCACAGGGAATGGTCCTAAGATATCGGTCCCCCACATGGCGAACGGCCAAGGCGACATCATGGTTGTTAATTCTTCTGGTGGAGCCTTGTGTAGGTCAGAAAAGACTTGACATTTTTCACATTTCTTAACATACTCCAAACAATCCTTCTTCATCGTTGGCCAATAGAATCCTGCTCTTATCACCTTAACTGCCAAGGATCGCCCGCCAATATGACTAGAACACACGCCTTCGTGGACTTCCGCCATTATTCCGAGGGCGTCCTTGATATCGACACATTTGAGCATAGGAGACATGATTCCTCGCCGATACAACTCTCCACCAACCAGTGTGTAAAAACTGGCTTCCCTTCGTTTTGCTCTCGTGTTCAAATCATCCTCCTTTGGTGGGTTCTCTAAGAAGGTTTTAATCGATTCCATCCAAGATATCTCGCTCTCACTGACTGACTTTACAGCTTTCAACTTTATTTCTACCAAATCAATGCTCGGGCGAGGCAGGGTTTCTTGAATGACTGTCTGGTAGTTGCCCAATTTCCCTGTGCTTGCCAACTTCGCCAACACATCAGCCCTCTCATTTTGTCCCCTCGGGACATGTTCTATTTTGATTTCTTTGACCTCCATCATCAATCTGCGCACCACTTCCAAATATTTGGACAGTTGCGGATCCTTCACCTGGTACTCTCCTTTCACTTGTTTAACCACTAACTGCGAATCTCCTTTGATAAATAACTTCTGGACTCCCAATTCAATGGCCAACCTTAAGCCGGCAATCAGAGCCTCGTACTCAGATTGATTATTGCTCGCCTTGAACTCGAACTTGAGAGACTGTTCAATGATCATTTTATCTGGACTTTCGATTGTTATTCCCGCCCCACTTCCAGTGTTATTAGAGGATCCATCCACAGACAGGACCCATTCTCCTTGAGTCTTCTCTCCTTCAGTGGGTGTTAATTCCGCCACGAAGTCAATTAAACTCTGGACTGTGACTTGGCCCCTTGGCTCATATTGTAAGTCATACTCTGACAGCTCAACTGACCAGCTAACCAATCGCCCTGATAAATCAGGCTTCTGAAGTACTTGCCTTAAGGGAACATCAGTTTTAATTTTGACTTGGAAACTTTGGAAGTAAGGTCTGAGGCGCCTTGCAGTTTTCAGAATCGCCAAAGCCGCCTTTTCAATTTTTTGGTACCGCAATTCTGCCCCCTGTAAAGTATGGCTCACGAAATATATAACTTTCTGCTTTTTTCCTTCTTCCTGGAGCAAAACCGTACTTACCGCCTTGTCAGTAACCGCCAAATAGAGCACTAATGGAACGCCTGGTGTTGGCTGGGAGAGTACCGGTAATGTGGCCAATGTTTCTTTCAATTTGGTAAAAGCTTGTTCGCATTCCTCTGTCCACTGAAACTTTGAATTCTTTTTTAAACATGTGAAGAACGGGGCCGCTTTGTCACCCGCCATTGGCAAGAAACGTGACAAGGCGGCCATTCGCCCTGTCAAGCGCTGAACCTCCTTTACACTTGTTGGGCTTTTCATTTCCAAGATCGCCCTTCCCTTATCTGGGTTTACTTCTATTCCTCTTGATGTTAACATAAATCCCAAGAATTTTCCTCCCTGGATCCCAAAAGAACACTTCTCAGGGTTTAACTTCATTTGATATGTTCTTAACTGATCAAACGCTTCTTTAAGGTCGCCGCCATGATCACTAGCCCTGGCGGATTTTACAATCATGTCATCCACATACACCTCCATATTCCTGCCTACTTGCTTTGAAAAAATTTTGTCCATGAGCCGTTGGTACGTAGCTCCTGCATTCATGAATGCTGTACTTTCCTCATCCGAGGGATGCATCATAATCTGATTATAGCCCGAATAAGCGTCCATGAGACTTAAAAGTTCATTCCCTGAAGCTCCATCCACAAGCTTGTCAACATTGGGAAGTGGGTACGAATCTTTGGGACACACTTTGTTCAGGCTCGTGTAGTCCGTGCACATTCGCCATTTCCCATTGGCCTTCTTGACCATTACAACATTGGCGAGCCACGTTGGGTACTGTACCTCACGGATGAAGCGGGCCTTGATCAATTTTTCAGTCTCTACTTGTACAGCCTTGTTCTTTTCTTCACTCATTCTTCGCCTTGGTTGGATGACCGGGGTCGCCCCTGGTCGTATGGCTAGTTTGTGAGTGATCACCTTGGGATCAATCCCTGGTACATCATTGATGGTCCATGCGAAGAGATCTAGATTATCACCCAGAAGGGTGATTAGTCTGTCCTCTTGTTCTGTTGTCAAACCACTGCCAATCTTTAGGAACTTGTCCTTGACTTGCACCTGCTTGGTTTCTTCCAGCGGTTGTGGGCGAAAATCATCAGCATCATCTCTTGGGTCCAAGCTAAATCCTTCTTGTGGGAAGATTTCTGTAATTCGGTGGCTCTCCTTGGCGGCCCTCCGCCCATAGAGCGCCACGCTCCTCAAATAGCATTCCCTTGCTGCATTCTGGTCTACACGCAATATCCCGACCTTCCCGTTGCAGGCGGGATATTTAACAGTTAAATGAGCAGTTGAGATGACCGCGCAGACCTTGTTGAGGGTGTCTCGCCCCAAGAGTACGTTGTAATTGGCTCTACACGCCAATACTAAGTACTTTACTTGAAACTTCTTGACAAACTCTCCTTCTCCAAAGGCAGTCGGAATTTCGACGTATCCCCGCACACTGACACGGTCTCCTGTGAATCCCACCAAAGTTCCCCTGTATGGTTTCAAATCTGATTCCTTTAGTCCCAGGCGATCAAAGGCGTCTCCATAGATGATATCTGCCGAAGATCCCTGGTCTAAGAATACTTTCTTTGTCACATAATTGTTAACCCTAATTGTTACCACAATTGGATCGTTGTCATGGGGAATTACATGCGCAAAATCCTGAGGGGTGAATATAATAGGGGAATGATTCACCCAACACTCGCCTTCGTTCGACTCCTGTACTGAGTGTACTGCCGCCACGTAGCGTTTTCTAGCCTTACTTGAAATTGCACCCCCGCCAAATCCTCCTGCAATAGATGAGCATTCCCCAACAGGATCGCCCAACTCTTCAACTATCTCTTTACCTTTACCTTTGTCCCCTTGAGTGATTTTAGCTACCTCCGGCGCTGCTGTGTCTTTGACAAAGTTTGCCAAATGGCCAGCTTTAATCAAGCGATCAATTTCCCGCCTTAAATTCCAGCAATTATCTGTCGTATGCCCCAACGCTCTGTGGTACTCGCACCACCTATTGGTGTCCACGTTAGCTGGCGGCCGCCGTGGGGGTGGTGGGTACTGCACAACGTTGGTCTGTCCAACCGCCCTTAAAATGGTACTTAAGGGTGCATTCAACTTAGTAAGTGGGATTGGCGTTGGCGAAGCACCAGGCTGACCAGCTGTGGCAGCAGCGGGACCTTGTGAATTTCTGTGCCATGTATTTTGAAAGCCAGGTTTAGAGTTTTGGTATGGTCCCGGTCTTGGTACACGGGGGGTTTGCGCTATCCTGGTTTCCTTCCCCGCCTTAGATTTGTCTTGTGAAACACCGCCAGATTGAGACTGCTTACGTCCTTCCTCTCTTTCTTGTTTCTTCTGGTCATCTTGCTCAATCAATATGAACTCTTGAACACGAGCGCGAAGATCCATCATATCCTTCGCCGGTCGCCTTGTTAAGTCTCTATTCAAATCTCCCGCCCGAAGGCCATTTTTGAATGACGCCAAACAGACATCTGGATTTTCATCCTCCAACTGCACCGCCATCTTGCTGAAGCGTGCCATGTAGGTTTTTAATTTCTCGCCTGGTTGCTGATGTATGCTGATAAGATCAAACATTGTTGCTTTTGTGGTTTTATTGGCGGAAAATTGAGTCAGAAACTTAGTGGACAGATCAGTGAAATTATCAATGGAGAAGGGCGGTTGTCGAATGAACCACTGCATCGCCATGCCCTTGAACGTGGAAGGCAATAATCGACATTTTACCGCATCCGTCGCCCCGCCGATCACCATTTTAGTATTGAAGTATCTAAGATGCTCCATAGGATCAGATTCGCCCGAAAAGGCGTCTAATGCCATGGTTTGCAGGTGCTTTGGAATGTCCACCCTAGTGATGGCTGGAACAAAAGGTTGGAATTCAACTACATCCTCCGCCTCCAAGCGTTGTTCTTGCTTAAAATCCTGCCGCTGAGTAAGATACTCAACTTGGGCTTGCAATTGCTCGTTTTGGGACTGCACCCTCTGCAAGGTATCTAACATTTGTTGCAAAGCCGCAGGCGTGATACCTGTTACTGCCTCTTGCGCTCTCCGTGGAGCAGTTGTTTTAAGATCTTCCAAATTCACGTAGTCAGGCGGCGTTGAACGCCGCCGAACACCTGGATCTGATTTAGCGATCAGATCTGAAGGTCTTCCCGGAACTGCATTCACCAATGACGCCGGCGACGGCGCCACTGAGTGGACCCCCTCCGAGGAAGCTTCCTGCTCTTGGTCGTCCAGTACGGGACGGTTGTTGTTTCGTCCGCCGGCGCGACCGCCGTGTCGACCACCACCGCGCCGGCGATGATCGCGCCGACCTACGCCGCATGAACGAGTCTCCATGGCTCGCGATTCCTCCTTCTGTCACCGGAAGAGCTAAGTCCTCCCCACAGACGGCGCCAATGTTCTGTACTAGGGCAAGCTTACGTAAGAGAAAGACAAAAAGTAAACCCTAGCAGAGCACTAAAATAGCAAAGCTACCATAAAAGGAATATTCTCATTAATGCTGAAAAAGTTGGTCTCGTACAAGTGGATGACCTCCCCTTTTATAGAGGGGGTGGTCATGATATGGATCTTTCCTATATTTGGGCCTGACAATCAGGGCCCAAATCCCCGTACATATAAGACAAATCCAAAGGAATCTTCCAGCTGGCTTGTGGGTCCATCACCTAAGGGAGGGCAATGAAGCCCGTCATGTTGCCTTTCCCGCCTTGGCTATCGTCAATGGTTTATTGTTCATTTTGGGCGGGACATAATCTTCTTTATGTCCCGCCCAGTCCAGTAACTATTCACAAATTTCAGCAATTTATTTTGATTGCTCTTAACATTACTCTGATCAATCGCAGTGACATGGAATGTGACATGCACGTATTCACAATTTCTAGCTCAGAAAACTCCCACTTGCTGTGTCTCCCTCTCATCTTTTTATAATGATACCATCGTACCCTGCCCAACATGTGCTTGTGGTTGCCAGAGTAACTCATCTCGATCAGGGAGCTGTATAGAGTGCGTTTCTTTCGCTCAGATTGTTTTGATTTCCTTCTAGATACTGAGTTGTAGTTGCACACTCATATTTTTTCTTTTCTCTATGGTTACAGGGCAGATACACCACATTTAGCATCGGTTGTTGCCGGTTCTGGAAAGAATACACCTTTGGTTCAATGCACTAGGCATATGTGCCCCGTCCGAATACATTGGCATGTTAAGGTTAACTACAAAGAGTACTGGCGTGTGAAGGTCCTATTACTAATTTTAATTACAAAATGAACTATTCTGAGTGGAACTTGGTTGCTCAACACCCGAACTTCGACAATCTAACTCAGTTATTCAGTTTCAACTACAAGTCATTAACTCCTTATGGTTCAATAAGTAAGTGTGATCCTAACTTAGGTTTTCAAGTTTCTGGAATAATATGTCTTCAATACTGTGAAACCAATTTTTCTTAAGCTTTTAAATTTGTTTACTAGAAATAAGGTGATTACTGATATAAGTTGCTTTTAACAGATGATACAGCATTGCTTTGGGGAGTGAAGTTCTATAATGATTTTCTCAATGAAGCTGGCCCTAGTGGTAATGTTCAGTCAGAGATACTCTTCCGAAAGGACAAATCAACTTTTACTTTTGAGAAGGGCTGGGCTTTTCCTCGGAGGATCTACTTCAATGGTGACAACTGTGTTATGCCCTCGCCCGATGCTTATCCATGGTTACCTAATGCTGGTTCTCGGCAAGAGGTTTCCTTGTTTGCTTTAGTGATGGCCTCTTTGGTAGCTGTGGTATTATGTTTCGCACAGGCATAAAGTTTCAACCTGTGCCACACTCAGCCTTGTGATAGAAAATTTTCTGCCAGACCAGTTTTGACTCATTTGTGACTTGTGATGTCAATTTGATATTTGAAGCGAGTGAGAGGATGACATCCGGGGCCAATACAGGATTAGGTCACGTGCCCCATGATTTGTGTTACCAAGGATTCAGCATGTTTGTGGTAGACTTTGCTACTGTATTATTATTTGTGTCTGTTGTACTTGTAATGCAGTAATGTGTGAATCCTTATCATAGTTTAACTGTAATTCTAATGAATATATATATATATATAGCAACGTATCACATTAAAATCACTTAATCATATGTGCATTTGAAATGTTAATGGCTTTCTAAATGCTCAATATTGTGTATGAGTGAGAGAGAGAAGTGTTCAGTAGAGCATTGCAATACAAGTATTTACATGATTGAGACAAAATCATTGCTGGTAGTTATCACAACACACACATTCATGAGTCTAGCTTGGTGTTTTCAAAGAATGCCTTTTAGTCTTCATACCTTTGTCACGCTATCCAGGTGCAACACAACTTGGCTTCAAAGTTTCGCTTCAAAGTTTCACAAAACAATCCGAACTCGTATATTCATCAGTTCACCAAGCAGCTAGCAGCACAATCAATGAGAAAATGAATCCTGGGAAGTTTAGAACTTGAAGATTGGATACTCTCACCACAAATTGTGTGTGAGGTAGACAATATTATTTATAATAGAAAAGTACATAATATATTAAGGAATATTCTGAGGCATACTACAACAAATAATAATAAAGGAATATCCTGTAGGATATTATGTCTATTTATCTCTAACACCCCCCTCAAGCTTAGCGTTGGATTGAGACCAACTCGAAGCTTGGATCAAAAAAGCTCAAACAACGGACGATGCAATGCCTTAGTGAAAATATCAGCAAGCTGGAGAGAAGTAGGCATATGACGAACATCTAAACGGCCAAAAGCAACCATCTCACGAACGAAGTGACAATCCAAGTCAATGTGTTTGGCATGCTTATGAGCAACAGGATTCTGAGCCATAAACAAGGCGCTTTGGTTGTCACTGAGTAGAAGAGGAGTCGCTGATAACCGAACACGAAGCTCATGGAGAAGATTAAGCAACCAAACGAGCTCGGAAGTAGTATTAGCCATAGCTCGGTACTCAGATTCACAACTAGAGCGAGCAACAGTGGGTTGTTTCTTGGCACTCCAAGACAATAGATTATCACCAAGAAAAATAGCGTAGCCATAAGTAGAGCGGCGAGTGTCTGTGCAGCGAGCCCAATCAGCATCACTATATCGAAGAACAACGGGGGAAGAGGTACGACGAAACGTAAGACCAAAATGTTGCGTGCCACAGACATAACGAAGAATGCGTTTGACAGCCTAAAAATGATCAACAGTCGGAGCCTGAAGAAACTAACTAGCCGTGTTAACAACATATGACAAATCAGGACGAGTCATATTCAAGTACTGCAAGGCCCCAACCAAAGAGCGATAATGCGTAGGATCTGAGTAAGCCTCACCAGAACTGACAAGATGGGAACCAGCAGCCATGGGCGTCGAAACATGACTGACCTCAAGCATCATAGCTCGAGAAAGCAAATCATGTGCATATTTGGCCTGTCCCAAGAACAAACCATCAAGAGTATAAGTGATCTCAAAACCAAGGAAGTAGCCAAGCTTATCTAGATAATTAATGGCGAACACAGCATTAAGGCGAGCAATAAATTGAGTCAGAAGAGAGGGATCACTACCAGTAAGAATGATGTCATCCACATACACAAGAAGATAAAGCGTAGTATTTCTATTGTAGAAAAAGAACAAGGATGGATCAGCCCGACTACACGAAAAACCATTACGCAACAGAAAAGAGCTTAAGTGCTGAAACCAAGCACGATGCGCCTGTTTGAGGCCGTAGAGGGCCTTGTTTAACCTACACACATGAGTGGGGACACGAGGATCAACAAATCCAGGAGGCTGCTCCATATAAACAGTTTCAGTAAGATGACCATGAAGGAAAGCATTTTTTACATCCAACTGATGAAGTTGCCAATCATTAAGCACGACAAGAGATAAAATAAGGCGTACAATAGTAGTTTTGACAACAGGACTGAAAGTAAGCGAGTAATCGAACCCTGGAATCTGTGTGAAACCCTGAGCCACCAAACATGCTTTTAAGCGCTCAACAGTGCCGTCACTATGGAATTTAGTGCGAAAAACCCATTTACTTCCAACCACATTGGTAGTGGAAAGGTGAGGGACCAAAGTCCAAGTACAATTCTTATGAAGGGCAGAAAGTTCATCCTCCATGGCTGCCAACCATTGAGGATGCTTCATAGCAGATTTGAATATCTTAGGCTCAGTAACAGTATGCAAAGCAGTGAGAATACCAGTAGGTTGAGCATGAACCAAGGCATAACGCGGATTCGGCTTAAAAATAGGAGCAAGGGGAACCTTAGCCACAGCAGAGGGAGTAGCCGGCGTGAAGCAGGCGGAGCCTGAGTCCCAACAGGAGGGGTGGCCGACGGTGCTGGGGAAGGAGGAGCCGACGAAAGTGGTGCATCATCAGGAGGAACCGGCAGAGCAGGTAGGGCATCTGAGTCATCACAAGATGGACAAGACAGAGAACCAATAGGCGGTGAACTCTCCGGAACAACAGGAAGAATAGGCTGTCCGACAACCGGTTCATAAAATGTAGAGACCACCAAGTCGTGAGGGGAAGAGTGAGAACCTGAAAAAGGGAAGCAAAATTCATCAAATTGAGCATGACGGGACCCATAAGTCCGAGAAATAGCCGCACCGAAGCATTTAAATCCCTTGTGGTGACTGCTATATCCCAAAAATACTCAAGGAGTACTCCGAGGGCTAAATTTATTTTCCATGTATGGACGCAAGCACGAGAACACCGACATCCAAAAGGATGAAAATTAGCATACCTAGGCGCAACATGAAACATGAGCTGAAATGGAATCTGATTAGAGAGCACCTTAGAAGGGACACAATTAATAATATATACTGTAGTACTGAAAGCATCAACCCAATAGCGAGTAGGGACATGTGAGTGATACAACATAGCAAAACCAAGCTCAAGAACATGTCTGTGTTTCCGTTCAACCCATCCATTCTGTGCCTGAGTATGAGGGCATGAAAACCGATGAAGCACACCTGAGGAAGCAAATAAAGTTTGGACTCTGTTATTAGTGAACTCGGTGCCATTATCACTTTGGAAAACTTTGATCGACCGGGAGAATTGATTTTCCACAAATGCTTTGAAGCGAACAAGAACATCATAAAAATCATACTTGCGCTTCAATGGATAAAACCAAGTAAACCGGGAAAAATCATCCATAAAAATAACAAAGTACGAAAAATCATCAACAGAAGCAACATGAGATGGTCCCAACAAATCACAATGGATAAGGTCTAAAACTGCAGAAGCTCTTTTATTATTATCATAAAAGACTAGACGTTTACTCTTAGCCATCTGACAAGAAGTACAACATATAGGCTTAGGCAAAATAGAGGAAACATTGAAACAACCAAGTTTATGCAATTGTTGAATAATTTCAAAATTAACATGTCCTAATCGTGAGTGCCACAATTCAAAGGAGGCACGAGGTAATGGAGAACTAGTAGTAAGCAGCGCCTGCGATCCTTGGCCAAGCACATAAAGTCCTTTATCACATCGGCCCCTTCCCATAACTGCTCCTGTCTGTCAGTTCTGAATAACAAAAGAATCATCCAGAAAAATAACTTTAGCATTATGGTTACGGGTCAATTTGCTAACAGAGACAAGATTTTTAGTTAACTGAGGCACAACCAAAACATTAGATAAAGGAACAGAATGTGTGACAGAACGAGAACCAATATGAGTAATATGTAAACCAGCCCCATTACCAACAAGAACACGATCATTACCATAGTAGGCCTGAGAGTCCGTCAGCTGAGATAGAGAAGGAGTCATATGTGAAGTGGCACCTGTATCCATATACCAGTCGGAACAGTTTGAGTTGTCCAACGAACAACCCGCAACAAATGATTGTGCCAAATTAGCAGACTCAGAAGAACGATCCCAGCGAACCAGACACTTATCAACATAGTGACCCTGCTCACGACAAATTTGACAGCGAGGAGTGTAAGAGCCACGGCGACCAGAGCCACCATTATTGCGACGCTGGCGAGATCCACCATTAGAGTTTCCACGATTTCCACCACGAGAACCGCCACCGGAATTTCCACGGTTGCCACTAGTGGAAGACTGAGTCCCAGAAGAGCGGGGCTTATTGCTCGCATGGAAGGCAGCAGGCGGAGGGGTCACTGATTCTTCAAGAGAAGCCTGAAAAATAGCATGGCTCTCAATCTTACAAAGAATGTCAGTAAAGAAAGGTAGGGTACCTGATCAAGCTGATCCATGGAAAAATTTGCATATGAGGGGCCAAGACCACGAAGGAACCAGTGAACTTTATCATCGTTAGGCACAGGTGCACCAATAGTAGTCAGCTGATCACTGATAGAGAACCACGACGCATGAGTTGAAGTTCATCACAGAGATGTAGTTCACGTGCCTTGCTGCGTGAGGCATAAGCAGAGTGTAAAGCAGCCCAAACATCACGAGCAGTGGTTCACTTAGAGTCTCAGATAAGGCCTCCTAAGTGAGGGAGGAAAGAAGCAGACTGTTGACATTACAATCTCGAGCCTGCCACTCAGCATAAATAGGGTTTGGAGAAGGAGCACCATTACGTAGTGGTTGAGAAACAGTTTGTGCAAATGTCTGTTGAGTAAATTCTGGCGGAGGATCGACGGTAGGGTCAACAATATCATACAAGTTCTGATTCTAAAGAAGAGCAGTAACTTGTTTACGCCAGAGAAGAAAATTATCCGGTTTAAGTTTCACCGTAAGCATATGCACCAAAGTGTTCATGGACCAAAAAAAAAAAGCACCAAAGTGTTCATGGAAAAAGTCGGAGGAGTAGCATCAGAAGCCATGTGAGAAATATCAATCTGTCAAGAAAAAATCAACCACTACCAAAAGAGTCAAGGCAAACCGAACCAAAAAGAAATTAGGGGTTGGTCAAGTGCTGACTAGATCGGGCAGCCAGCAATGGCGCATAATTTAATGCTGCAAACAGACAGCGCGTGGGAGGAAGCACAAAACGTGTGCTGGCGACGGTGCACTAAAGACAAAGGCACGTGGATGCCGCAAAACTAGCACCGAAAAAGGCACGTGGGACTGCTGATATTTGGTAGAGGATGTTGTCGGCTGTAGCAGGGGCACATGCACAAGGGTACCACACGAAGCACGAGGCTGGACAGTGCAGATGCTTGTCTAGCAGCGCGGAAAAAAACAAGAGACAAGGTTGCTGGCGGCGCGAAGCACGAGAGGGCTGTGTCGGTGGCAGAAAAGTCTGGCGGCTGGACAGGAGACAAGTCGTCAAAGAGGCTGGCGCGTGGAAAGCTGCACAGCAGCGCGGAAAACAAAATCTGGCGCACAAAACACAAGAAAGCAAAGCAACAGTAGGAAGGAAGAAAGGTGGCGGCACATAAGGGTTTAGAGGCCAGGGTTTCAACCTAAAACCTGATACCATGTAAGATTGGATACTCTCACCACAAATTGTGTGTGAGGTAGACAATATTATTTATAATAGAAAAGTACAGAATATACTAAGGAATATTCTGAGGCATATTACAACAAATAATAATAAAGGAATATCCTATAGGATCTTAGGTCTATTTATATCTAACAAGAACATTTATAGAGGCAGAATTAGGGAGGAATGGGTAGGTGTCAGGTGACGGCATCATGCATTCTTCGCCATTAAAGTAGATCTTGCGAGGAAATGCCAACCCTTGCTGAGTGTGAACGTATCCATGTCCTTCTAAAGAAGCACTTCTGATTGAACATTCCCACTTGGTCCAGCTTCCATTAAGAGATCATGAAAGTGTTTCATGCCAAAGAACATGCCAGTATCATCTGTATATAAAATTGGAATATGATTAAGTAGTTATTCTTAAGGTTATGGACTTATGAAACATATTTAGAAGATCTATTTGCTAGCACTTACTTATGGACTCATAAGGAAGGAAAGGCTTGTAATCAAAGCTGAAAACTTGAGTTACATGTTTAAGATTTGGATGCTGACTGCAAGAGTCCAGAGAGAGTAATTCATCCTGTAATTGAAATTTGTTACAATGATCTTGACTCGCTAATAGTCTTTGTAGTTGACCTTCACATGCCAATGTACCCTGATAGGGCAAATATGATGAGTGCACTGCAGCAGTGGGTCACTGTCTTTCTTTGGAGTGTGAACCCCAGCCTTGCTGAGAAATTTAGATTCATTCCTGCATTCCATACCAAAATGTGAGAAATATTTTGGCAATTCTCCTTGGTTGTGTAGCTGTTAGATATGAAGAGGTCATTAATTGTTCTGAAAGATCACACTTTACTTGACACAATTCTTCTTGTTTTGGCAGCCACAGGCACAAGACGGACAAGGGCTAATGGTCTCATTGTAGAAGGATGACAAAGATACACAACAACCTGGGTTCTTTCTTGCCAGAAATTGAGAATATGTGCAGGTAACGTTCCATGTCACTTCATAAAACAAACAGAACAAATTAAACTTCAAGAATTGTTAAATGGGGAAGTGGGTGAGGGAATTGATAGCAGTAATGATACTTAGATAGTAAGACATCTAAACAGTGCAGACACCCTACAAATACTTCTTTTTCTCTCTATCTCTCTCTTCTTATCACATCCATCATACATCATATCTATTATTACTCTCTTTTCTCTTCCTTTATAATTGTGTCTGCCTTATGCGAATGTCGAATGTCTACGAATAATTTTTCATATGATAATGAGAAGGTTGAGAACTTACTAAGTGCTTGAGTCTTGCGACGCTTGTCGGCTGTGAGGAAAGTGGTGGAAGGAACAATCTTGGCATGGCCACAAGTGTAGCCTGGTCCTGGAGCTGAGAATGTGAAGTTCTTGGGGAGTTTAACTTTCATGTTTGAAGTACCAGCTTGCCCCACACTGATTTGGAAGGATGAGACAGCTGCTTTAGGGTCTTGGCCCCATGCTGCAACCACTCAACCCTTGCAGCAGTGAGGTACATTGCCTTTGAACTTTGAGCAGTCTCCTTGCTCTGTGGTTTGAGCTCCTACCATGGACCATATAACATCTTTCTTAGCCCATGACCATCCCAATGTCCATCCAGGGTTCATGATGTGTCTGAACTTTTGGAAATTACTCATTGTTACCACTGCCTGGTTGACAGAAACAGGTGATTTCATTACATGAATTGTTGCACTTTACTCAAAGTGCAATAAATTCCAATGCTAGGTGTGTTGGGAACCCAACTAGCCTGAATGCAGTAAAGAAAGATCAAGCACAAATGAAAAGGAAAACCGATTGCTTATTGATGTCAATGGCAAATTACAGAGAAGGAATGGCTTCCTTTTCATTATCCGAAGATGTTGTGATAAGAAGCTTCAGAGCTTCCTACCCATTCTACCACTAGCAATATCCAAAGATGCCTCTCTACCTCTCTCTAATTCCCTTATATCATGGGATGCTTACAATCACTCACTATTACCAGTTGTTAGTTAGTTACTTAGGAATGACCCCCTTGCCCCTTCTAGAATACACTATCCACTCTTTAGGTCCAGCCTTGCTCTGATGGATCAATGCCTCGGTTGGGCCATAGTTCCTATCAATACCCGGATCTGGAACTGCAACCTTGTCCTCAAGGTTGAAGGTGGGAAATTGGCTATGAATCGTAACAGCATCTTCCCAGGTGGCCTCTTCAGCTGTTTTGCCCTGCCACTGAACTAGGAGTTGCGTGGCATTTCCGCCATGTAACTTCACCACACGAGTGGCTAACACGGTGGCTGGTGTTAACACATCAACGAGCTCCCCTTCTAAGTTATCAGGAAGCTCAATCTCCACATTGTAATCACCCACAACCTTCTTGAGGAGCGATACATGGAAGACTGGGTGCACACGGGAACCCTTGGGCAATTTCAAACGATATGCCATAGCTCCAACACGGGCAACAATGGGGTAAGGCCCAACGTAGCGAGCTGCAAGCTTAGCATGGACACGGGTCACGACGGATTGTTGTCGGTGAGCTCTAAGTTTCACAAATACCCATTCCCCGATAAAAAAAGACTTGTCTACACGTTTGACATTAGCCTGAACCTTCATTCGTTCTGGGCCCGGAGTAAATGGGACTTTAATTGGCAAAGGGCCTCATCCCTGTCGAGAAGCTCCCGCTGCACAGCGTCGACTCGAGTTTCACCAAGTCCCCATCGTGTGATCACCGGTGGTTTGCGACCATAAACCACCTCAAACAGAGTCTTTTGCGTTGCAGAGTGAAACATACTGTTGAACCAAAATTCAGCCCAATGAATCCAATGAACCACTACAGCATTTTTCACTTTAGACCACGGTGCATTTTTCAACGGACAGAAAACCGAGGCCTAAAGATACTATTGTAAGATCAAGTTTTGATCTAGTAGTACAACTCTATGTTTTGATGATTACAAGTTAACCTTTTGATATGAACAATTGTGGTACTCTAACGTGTTTTTCTGAGTGTGCTATTTGCAGGTTCTGACCTCAACTCAATCTCACACAAATCAGAAGCACTGTGTATAAAGAGTGACCCAAGCAACGCTTTCGCATTCATCATGTTCAGTATGAACAGTGGAAAAACTTCAGAAGTTCTGAAGCTATACAAACTCTGATGTGGACTCAGTCGCTAGAAGCTCTGAAGATCCAGAAGTTCTGATAACCAAGAAACACTGAAGGTTCAGATGTTCTGATGGTGTAGAAGACTCTGAAGATCCAGAAGCTGAATAGTGGAAACTCTGAAGTCCAGAAGCAAGAAACTCTGAAGGCCATGTTCTTCCCTCTGAGTTCAGAATCAGAAGATACAATGGTCAGAGGATCTGTGCTTTCCCTCTGACTCTGATCAACCGGCTTCACAAGTTCCAATACGAAGCATTCCTCTGATCAGAAGTCTCCTAAGTTTAAAGGTCGCGTCGCTATCCAAGTACAAAAGCAACTGTACCTTCCTGACGACCTACCTAACGTTCTCAGCCACAGCAGAAGCTGGATTTTCCAGAACTGCCCTCCAACGGTAGCATTTCCCATGCATCGCTCAACCCTAATCCTTGGAGTATATAAAGAGGCTGAAGACTGAAAGAAACGGCTAGAAGCTAGAAGCATTCACATACACAAGACATATTCAAAATCTTCTAAGTTTTCTTTCATCTGAAATTCATTGAGTTTACTATTAGCTTTTTAGAAGCAAATCTCTTGTAAACGATTCTTTGATAAACAGTTTGTTTAGTTCCTTTAGGAGATCAAGGTTGATCGGATCCTAGAGAAGACTAAGAGAGTGAATCTTAGTGTGAGCTAAGTCAGTGTAATTGTTAGTCACTTGTAGGTTTCAAGTGCAGTTGTAACTCTTACCTGATTAGTGGATTGCCTTCATTCTAAGAAGGAAGAAATCACCTTAACGGGTGGACTGGAGTAGCTTGAGTGATTTATCAAGTGAACCAGGATAAAATCCTTGTGTGCTTTTCTATCTCTTATCTTTTGCACTTAAGTTCTCGAAAGATTTGTCAAAATCTTTAAGGTGGAAGTTTTATACTGAAAACGTTATTCAAACCCCCCCTTTCTACCGTTTTTCATACCTTCAATTGGTATCAGAGCGCAAGTTCTGATTACCACACCTAACAGTGTTCAGTGATCCGGGCCGGTGTGAAAAACAATGGCTGCCACCACCAGTGAAACTCAAAGAGATGGTTACAATGCAAAGCCTCCTATGTTCGACGGTCAAAGGTTCGAATATTGGAAAGATAGACTGGAAAGTTTCCTTCTGGGTTTCGATGCAGATCTCTAGGATATTATTGTGGATGGCTACGAGCGTCCAGTTGATGCAGATGGCAAGAAGATCCCAAGGTCAGAGATGACTGCAGATCAAAAGAAGCTGTACTCACAACATCACAAAGCAAGAGCAATTCTTCTAAGTGCTATTTCCTATGAAGAGTACCAGAAGATTACAGATCGTGAGTTTGCAAAAGGCATTTTCGAATCTCTGAAGATGTCTCATGAAGGAAACAAGAAAGTCAAAGAATCAAAGGCATTGTCTTTGATCCAAAAGTATGAATCCTTCATCATGGAGCCAAATGAGTCCATTGAAGAAATGTTCTCCAGATTTCAGTTGCTTGTAGCTGGCATACGACCTCTCAACAAGAGCTACACAACAAAAGATCATGTCATAAGGGTCATCAGGTGTCTTCCTGAAAGTTGGATGCCTTTGGTGACTTCAATAGAGCTCACGAGAGACGTTGAGAATATGAGTTTAGAAGAACTCATCAGCATTTTGAAATGCCATGAGCTGAAGCGCTCAGAGATGCAAGATCTGAGGAAAAAGTCCATAGCCTTGAAATCCAAATCTGAAAAGGCTAAGGTTGAGAAGTCAAAGGCTCTTCAAGCTGAAGAAGAGGAATCTGAAGAAGCATCAGAAGATTCTGATGAAGATGAGCTGACTCTGATCTCCAAGAGACTCAACCGCATCTGGAAGCACAGGCAGAGCAAGTTCAAAGGCTCTGGAAAGGCAAAAGGAAAGTATGAGTCCTCAGGCCAGAAGAAGTCTTCAATCAAGGAAGTCACATGTTTTGAGTGCAAAGAATCTGGGCACTACAAAAGTGATTGTCCAAAGTTGAAGAAAGACAAGAAGCCAAAGAAGCACTTCAAGACGAAGAAGAGTCTGATGGTGACATTTGATGAATCAGAGTCAGAGGATGTTGACTCTGATGGTGAAGTCCAAGGACTCATGGCAATTGTCAAAGACAAGGAAGCAGAGTCAAAGGAAGCTGTTGACTCTGACTCAGAATCAGAAGGAGATCCTAACTCAGACGATGAAAACGAGGTATTCGCTTCTTTCTCTACCTCTGAACTGAAACATGCATTGTCTGATATCATGGATAAGTATAACTCCTTATTGTCTAAGCATAAGAAGCTGAAAAAGAACTTATCTGCTGTTTCCAAAACTCCTTCCGAACATGAGAAAATTATTTCTGATTTGAAAAATGATAATCATGCTTTGATCAATTCTAACTCTGTGCTTAAGAATCAGATTGCTAAGTTAGAAGAAATTGTTGCCTGTGATGCCTCTGATTGTAGAAATGAATCTAAGTATGAAAAGTCTTTTCAAAGATTCCTAGCTAAAAGCGTGGATAGAAGCTTAATGGCTTCAATGATCTATGGCGTAAGCAGAAATGGAATGCATGGCATTGGCTATTCTAAACCAATTAGAAATGAGCCCTCTGTATCTAAAGCTAAATCCTTGTATGAATGCTTTGTTCCCTCTGGTACCATATTGCCTGATCCTTTACCTGCTGAAGTTGCTAAACACCCTCTTAAAAAGGGATCTTTCTCTATGACTAAATATCATGCAAATATTCCTTTAAAATATCATGTTGAGACACCCAAGGTGATCAGAACCTCTGGGGTAACTAACAAGAGAGGACCCAGAAAGTGGGTACCTAAGGACAAGATTATCTATGTTGCAGATATCCTTGATAGCTCCACTGAAACACCAATCATGGTATCTGGACAGTGGATGCTCGCGTCACATGACGGGAGAAAGGCGTATGTTCCGAGAGCTGAAACTTAAGCCTGGAGGCGAAGTTGGCTTTGGAGGAAATGAAAAGGGTAAAATTGTTGGTACTGGTACTATTTGTGTAGATAGTAGTCCATGCATTGATAATGTGTTATTGGTAGACGGCTTAACACATAACTTATTGTCTATAAGTCAATTAGCTGACAAGGGTTATGATGTTATATTCAATCAAAAGTCCTGCCGGGCTGTAAGTCAGATCGATGGCTCTGTTCTGTTTAACAGCAAGAGGAAGAACAACATTTATAAGATCAGATTATCTGAGTTGGAGGCTCAGAATGTGAAGTGCCTTCTGTCTGTTAATGAAGAGCAGTGGGTATGGCATAGACGGTTAGGGCATGCCAGTATGAGAAAGATTTCTCAGCTGAGCAAGCTAAACCTTGTCAGGGGCTTACCCAATCTGAAGTTCGCTTCAGACGCTCTTTGTGAAGCATGTCAGAAAGGCAAATTCACAAAAGTCCCTTTCAAGGCAAAGAATGTTGTCTCAACCTCAAGGCCGTTGGAACTTCTGCATATCGACCTTTTTGGACCAGTGAAAACTGAGTCTATAGGTGGCAAGAGATATGGGATGGTTATCGTTGATGACTATAGCCGCTGGACATGGGTAAAGTTTCTAACCCTCAAGGATGAGTCACATGCTGTGTTCTCTACCTTCATTGCTCAAGTGCAAAACGAGAAGGCTTGTAGGATTGTGCGTGTCAGAAGTGACCATGGTGGAGAGTTTGAGAATGATAAGTTTGAGAGTCTGTTTGATTCCTATGGAATTGCACATGATTTCTCTTGTCCCAGAACTCCTCAACAAAATGGTGTTGTTGAGAGGAAGAACAGAACTCTTCAGGAGATGGCTAGAACCATGCTCCAAGAAACTGGCATGGCTAAGCACTTTTGGGCAGAGGCAGTAAATACAGCATGTTACATTCAGAACAGAATCTCTGTGAGACCAATTCTGAATAAGACTCCTTATGAATTGTGGAAGAACATAAAACCCAACATTTCTTATTTTCATCCTTTTGGCTGTGTTTGTTATGTTCTCAATACGAAGGATAGATTGCATAAATTTGATGCTAAGTCTTCTAAGTGTCTATTACTCGGTTACTCTGAGAGATCTAAAGGTTTTAGATTTTATAATACTGATGCTAAGACTATTGAAGAATCTATTCATGTTAGATTTGACGATAAGCTTGACTCTGACCAGTCAAAGCTAGTTGAAAAGTTTGCAGATTTAAGCATTAATGTTTCTGACAAAGGCAAAGCTCCAGAGGAAGATGAGCCAGAGGAAGATGAACCAGAGGAAGAAGCTGGTCCCTCTAACTCACAAACTCTAAAGAAGAGCAGAATCACTGCAGCTCACCCTAAGGAATTGATTCTGGGCAACAAAGACGAACCAGTCAGAACCAGATCTGCCTTCAGACCTTCTGAAGAGACCTTGCTCAGTCTGAAAGGATTGGTGTCCTTAATTGAACCCAAGTCCATAGATGAAGCTCTTCAGGACAAGGATTGGATTCTGGCCATGGAAGAAGAACTGAATCAATTTTCCAAGAACGATGTTTGGAGCTTAGTGAAGAAGCCTGAGAGTGTCCATGTTATTGGAACGAAGTGGGTATTCAGAAACAAGCTGAATGAGAAAGGAGATGTAGTCAGAAACAAGGCAAGGCTAGTTGCTCAAGGCTACAGCCAGCAAGAAGGAATAGACTACACTGAAACATTTGCTCCAGTAGCAAGACTGGAGGCAATCAGACTGTTGATCTCTTTCTCAGTAAATCACAACATAGTTCTACATCAGATGGACGTAAAGAGTGCCTTCCTAAATGGTTATATCTCAGAGGAAGTCTATGTTCATCAACCCCCAGGTTTTGAAGATGAGAAGAAACCAGACCATGTGTTCAAATTGAAGAAATCACTCTACGGTCTGAAGCAAGCTCCCAGAGCATGGTATGAGAGACTTAGCTCATTCCTTCTGGAGAATGAGTTTGTAAGGGGTAAAGTAGATACAACTCTTTTTTGCAAGACTTATAAAGATGATATCTTAATTGTGCAAATCTATGTTGATGATATTATATTTGGTTCTGCTAATCAATCTCTATGCAAAGAATTTTCTGAGATGATGCAGGCTGAATTTGAGATGAGTATGATGGGAGAATTAAAGTACTTTCTGGGAATACAAGTTGATCAAACACCAGAAGGAACATATATCCATCAGAGCAAGTACACTAAAGAACTTCTGAAGAAGTTCAATATGCTGGAATCTACAGTGGCCAAGACTCCAATGCATCCTACATGCATTCTGGAGAAAGAAGATAAAAGTGGTAAAGTATGTCAGAAGCTCTATCGTGGCATGATAGGTTCACTTCTATACTTAACTGCATCTAGGCCAGACATATTATTTAGTGTTCACTTATGTGCTCGTTTCCAATCAGATCCAAGGGAAACCCACTTAACTGCTGTTAAGAGGATCCTAAGGTATCTGAAAGGCACCACTAACCTTGGCTTGATGTATAAGAAAACATCAGAGTATAAGCTTTCAGGTTATTGTGATGCTGATTATGCTGGAGATAGAACAGAGAGAAAAAGTACTTCTGGAAATTGTCAATTTCTGGGAAGCAATCTAGTCTCATGGGCAAGCAAGAGGCAAT
Source organism: Lotus japonicus (assembly GCF_012489685.1). NCBI lineage: Eukaryota > Viridiplantae > Streptophyta > Magnoliopsida > Fabales > Fabaceae > Lotus > Lotus japonicus. The sequence continues at coordinate 35,544,842 of NC_080041.1, forward strand.
CAACCATTGCACTATCAACTGCAGAAGCAGAATATATCTCAGCAGCAATATGCAGCACTCAGATGCTCTGGATGAAACATCAGCTGGAGGATTATCAGATCCTTGAGAGCAATATCCCAATCTATTGTGATAACACTGCTGCAATCTCATTGAGTAAGAATCCTATCTTGCATTCAAGGGCAAAGCACATTGAGGTAAAGTATCACTTTATTAGAGATTATGTACAGAAGGGCGTACTTCTTCTGAAGTTTGTTGATACTGACCATCAATGGGCAGATATCTTTACAAAGCCCTTAGCAGAGGATAGATTTAATTTTATTCTGAAAAATCTAAACATGGACTTTTGTCCAGAGTGAAGATGGATCAGAACCTCTGACTATGATACTTCTTGATCAGAAGATGTCTAGTCCAGAAGGTAACTCAATCAGAGTGTGTGTGCCCACTGGTACTGACTCTGAAGCTAAGACAACAACGCGTGTGTCAGTTTTTCTGATGCATAGTTCCTTGTGCCCGTGTGACAGTCTGTTATGATTGCGTGTAGATGTGCTTCTCTCCTGTGTGTGATTGTGTATTTTACTGTTACTATCTATCTTTAATTTTCAACCGTTGATCTTAAAGTGCTTTTTGAATCAACAACGGTTATTTGATAAAACCCACTATACACACACGTTCTCTTTCACTTCCGGTTTTTGCTCTCGCTCTCTCTGCTTTTCAAAACCGCTCTTCTCGATTTCTCTCTCGATCTTTCTTCATCTTCCAACCTTCATCTTCTACCTCAAACCTTCAACCTCTTCAAAAATGGTGAGACAAACCAGAAGATCTACTGCAGATGCACCTCAGTTCCCTCACATGGTAGTTGGTCTGGCAACGGGTCAAAGGGGCCCTGAGAATCCAACTCAAGATCAAGTTCAAGCTCAAGAACAGGGTGTTCCAATTGCAGAACGGGGCTGTGCCGTTCACTGTGTATATCCTCCTGAGGAACTCCAAGTCCTGGCAGAATGGAGATTCAACCTCGACAACTTGGCTACAAATGGGTATGATCTTCGTCCTGAAGTCCAAGCTCAAGGTTGGGGAAATTACTTCAACAGACTTCGAGGACCGGTATATGATAGATTGGTCAAGGAATTCTGGAAGCACGCCGACTGCGATGATACTCAGGTGGTATCTCATATTCTTGGCAGAAAGATCATCATCACGGAGAAGTCCTTCGTGAACTTGCTGGGTGCAGATACTGCTTATGGGTATCGTTTCCAACTGACGGAATCGAAGCTGAAACCCAGCACCAAGGACACAATCAACCAGGCCCTGTACATCACTTTCAAACCGGGCAAGACGAGTTACAAGGTGATGGATCTTCACCCCAAACTCAGGATCTGGCACAAGATCCTGCTCCACTGCATAAACCAGAGACCGAAGGGCAGTTCTCCAGACTACATCAACTTCAACCAGAAGGTGATGTTATTCTTCATCCAAGATCAGAAGAAGATCTGCCTTCCCTACTTCCTGTTCTCCTACTTGAAGGAATGCATCCGGAAGTCTCGCACCACTGCCTCCATCAAGTCTGCAATCAAATATATCCCTTTTGGGAGGCTGCTCTCAGACTTTCTCATTGAAAGCAACCTGGTGCAAGATCTGGTTAATGCTGGATGTGTAGAGGATCTGAGCACAATTGTCAGTGATGTCTTCACTGCAAACTCTCTGAAGAAGATGGGTTTGGTCCAGAAGAAGATTGCTCCTGCTCATGAAGACACATCTTCTGAGATCAGAGGTAGAAGGATGCCTCTGAATGACTACCCTCTGTGGACTCAGGTAGACAATCCTGACGCCATCAGATGCTATGTTGAAGACCTCAGGGCTCAAGGATTCGAAATTGACCTTGATGATTTCGTCAGCAGACTACCGCCAGCTCCAGAGTTTCCTTCTCCTCCCAAGAAGAAAGCTCAGAGGAAGATGCTACTGGACGAATCTTCTGAGGAATCCGATGTCCCTCTGGTCAAGAAGACGAAGAGAAAGCCTGATGATGGTGATGATAGTGACAATGAGGATGGTCCTCCAAAGAAGAAGAAGAAGAAGGTCAGAATCGTGGTGAAGCCTACTCGGGTGGAACCAGCTGCTGAAGTGGTCAGAAGGACTGGACCTCCTGCCAGAGTGACTCGATCATCAGCACATTCAAGTAAGCCTGCACTTGCTTCTGATGATGATTTGAATTTATTTGATGCACTCCCTATTTCTGTCTTGCTCCAACACTCCTCAAATCCCCTCACTCCTATTCCTGAATCCCAACCAGCCGCACAAACCACCACTCCACCACATTCCCCAAGATCTTCTTTCTTTCAACCTTCCCCTACTGAAGCACCTCTCTGGAATTTGCTTCAGAATCAACCCTCTAGGTCAGAAGAACCAACCTCTCTCCTCACCATTCCGTACGACCCATTATCTTCTGAGCCAATCATCCATGAACAACCAGAGCCAAACCAAACAGAACCACGGATACAGACTCTTCAACAGCCTTTACACCTGTATCCTTCCCAACCAATGTTGCTGATTCTTCTCCCTCCCATAACTCTGAATCCATTAGAAAATTCATGGAGGTTAGAAAAGAAAAGGTGTCTACCTTAGAGGAATATTACCTTACTTGTCCAAGCCCTAGGAGATATCCTGGCCCTAGACCTGAACGTCTAGTTGACCCAGATGAACCTATCTTGGCCAATCCTATCCAAGAGGCAGACCCTTTGGCTCAACAAGCTCACCCTGTCCCTGACCAACAAGAGCCTATTCAACCAGAACCTGAACCCGAACATTCAGTGTCTAACCAATCCTCGGTTAGATCACCCCATCCTCTGGTTGAAACTTCAGACCCTCACCTTGGAACCTCTAAACCCAATGCTCAACTGATTAACATTGGTTCTCCACAAGGTGCCTCTGAAGCTCATAGCAGCAATCACCCAGCCTCTCCTGAAACCAACCTCTCCATAATTCCCTATACTCACCTCTTACCCACATCTCTCTCTGAGTGCATCAATATTTTCTATCATGAAGCCTCTTTGAGGCTCCGCAATGTGCACGGTCAGACTGACCTCAGTGAGAATGCTGAATGTGTGGCTGATGAGTGGAACAATCTGGGCACTTGGCTAGTGGCTCAAGTTCCAATTATGATGCAGCTCCTGCATGCAGAGGGAAGTCAGAGCATTGAGGCTGCAAAGCAAAGGTTTGCTCGAAGGGTGGCTCTTCATGAACAAGAACAGAGAAATAAGCTTCTTGAAGCCATTGAAGAAGCCAAGAGAAAGAAGGCTCAAGCAGAAGAAGCTGCACGTCTAGCAGCAGCTCAAGCTGAACAAGCCAGACTTGAGGCAGAGCGACTTGAAGCTGAGGCTGAAGCTCTTAGATGCCAAACACTTGCACCAGTTGTGTTTACTCCTGCTGCTTCTGCTTCCATTCCAGATCCTCAAGCTGCTCAGAATGTTCCTTCCAGTTCTACTCAGACAAGCTCATCCAGACTCGACATCATGGAACAGCGTCTTGACATTCATGAATCCATGCTGATTGAGATGAAGCACATGATGATGGAACTTCTGCGACGATCTGACAAACCTTAGTTTTAGGATCTCTTCATTTTCTTTCTTTTTATTTAACGTTGTTTTATTTAAACTCTGTTTCTTTTTATTTACTTATTCTATTTTATTCGTTTGTGATTCTATATGCATATCTATATATATATATATTTGTGTCACATATGTTTGCAAAAATCTTTTTTATTCATCATATTTCTATGTTTACATCATATTTCTTTACATCATAAAATCTAGAATGGAGGATCCCTCCTCATTCTTCTGCACTCCTGGCGCTGCTCTGACCTATCTTTCTCCAGACGCTCCAGTACATGCTGGATGTTGCTGAGCCTGTCCTTTAGCTCATCCCTCTCCAGAATCTCTTCTGCAGTATTGAGCTCCTCTTCCAATCTTTCTTTTTCTTCCAGCAGCTTGAGTTCAAGCCGGCTGAGTTCTTGCACCTCCTCCACGAAGGCAAGAAATTCCTTCAGGTCTCTCTCCAACTCTGGACGCAGGTCCTCTTCCAGCAGTGTCCGTGTCAGCTCCGCGATGGTAGTTGTACCCTCTGGATGCCTGATGTTCAGGAACAAGTCCTCTTCAAAGGCCTTCTTCCTCAGCTCTTCTAGTGCTACGATGTATGATGCCATTTTTTTTCTTTACTGAAAATTGTTCGAGGTGTGAAGCTTACCCTTCTCTCCAACGCTTTATATAGGCTTCACTTTCTCTCTGAAAGTTAATGCTCCTACGGTTTCTCGAGGTTAAGTTCTTGGTAACTGACCCTTCTCTTTACTCACTTGACCGGTGGTAAACGTTCTTCTCTTGCATTAACTCTTCCATTTATTTCGCCTAACTCTGATTCTTGCATCTTTTTCTTTTTCTTTAAACTTAGACCTTCTCTAAGGGGGAGTACCTTGTACTTCAAGCTAAGTTTTTCACACCCCAAGCTTTTTGCTTATGACAAAAAGGGGGAGTAAACCCAGTTTTTGATGTGTAAGATGTGTTAGTGTGATTTATTTTTCTTTTGGAGATTTTAAGAGTTCCACCTTCATGACCATAGATGTGTCACTGGGCAAATACAAGGAATACATTTCACTTCTTCTGAAGTGATTATAAGTTGACTCTGATACCCAAGACTCTGATACCTTGTCCATGACTCTGATTACTTATGCGCTCTGATTACTCGATTTTCATCTATGTCATAAGTTTTTCACTCTGAACTCTTATATTATTTAGCTCAGAATCTAGACTTTACTAACGTTTTCATCAAGTATTAGATTCAGGGGGAGCTAAGCTCAGAATCAAGCAGTGACTTGAATTCAGAATGAGCAAGATAAACTATTCACATCAGGATAAGCATTATTCTATATCTCTAAACTCTGAGTGAATTCAGTTTAATGTTTAAGAATTGTTCATCAAAAATCTTAGTTTTGTCATCATCAAAAAGGGGGAGATTGTAAGATCAAGTTTTGATCTAGTAGTACAACTCTATGTTTTGATGATTACAAGTTAACCTTTTGATATGAACAATTGTGGTACTCTAACGTGTTTTTCTGAGTGTGCTATTTGCAGGTTCTGACCTCAACTCAATCTCACACAAATCAGAAGCACTGTGTATAAAGAGTGACCCAAGCAACGCTTTCGCATTCATCATGTTCAGTATGAACAGTGGAAAAGCTTCAGAAGTTCTGAAGCTATACAAACTCTGATGTGGACTCAGTCGCTAGAAGCTCTGAAGATCCAGAAGTTCTGATAACCAAGAAACACTGAAGGTTCAGATGTTCTGATGGTGTAGAAGACTCTGAAGATCCAGAAGCTGAATAGTGGAAACTCTGAAGTCCAGAAGCAAGAAACTCTGAAGGCCATGTTCTTCCCTCTGAGTTCAGAATCAGAAGATACAATGGTCAGAGGATCTGTGCTTTCCCTCTGACTCTGATCAACCGGCTTCACAAGTTCCAATACGAAGCATTCCTCTGATCAGAAGTCTCCTAAGTTTAAAGGTCGCGTCGCTATCCAAGTACAAAAGCAACTGTACCTTCCTGACGACCTACCTAACGTTCTCAGCCACAGCAGAAGCTGGATTTTCCAGAACTGCCCTCCAACGGTAGCATTTCCCATGCATCGCTCAACCCTAATCCTTGGAGTATATAAAGAGGCTGAAGACTGAAAGAAACGGCTAGAAGCTAGAAGCATTCACATACACAAGACATATTCAAAATCTTCTAAGTTTTCTTTCATCTGAAATTCATTGAGTTTACTATTAGCTTTTTAGAAGCAAATCTCTTGTAAACGATTCTTTGATAAACAGTTTGTTTAGTTCCTTTAGGAGATCAAGGTTGATCGGATCCTAGAGAAGACTAAGAGAGTGAATCTTAGTGTGAGCTAAGTCAGTGTAATTGTTAGTCACTTGTAGGTTTCAAGTGCAGTTGTAACTCTTACCTGATTAGTGGATTGCCTTCATTCTAAGAAGGAAGAAATCACCTTAACGGGTGGACTGGAGTAGCTTGAGTGATTTATCAAGTGAACCAGGATAAAATCCTTGTGTGCTTTTCTATCTCTTATCTTTTGCACTTAAGTTCTCGAAAGATTTGTCAAAATCATTAAGGTGGAAGTTTTATACTGAAAACGTTATTCAAACCCCCCCCCCTTTCTACCGTTTTTCATACCTTCAACTATATGCCACGGTTTCATAAGTGTAAACAGTTTTGAATAAATCTTAAGCACGAACACAATAAACCGTGGCCTCGGCATTTTAAGCCACGGATGTGGAACTGTGGAAATTTTATGGCCAGTGTTTCAAACCGTGGCAACATTATCCCACTAATTTCTAACTGTGGTATATAGATTTACATTATGGAGCCCATAAAATATCTGTCCGCCAAAAATTTTAGTGTTAGTCACGTTTTGTCTTTTAAATTTTCACAAATAAATGTTATTTTTTCTTAAAAAAAGTCATAAACAAAAAACTAAAGATAAAATAAAACATGTACAGAGTCGACATACAGATAGAACCCTTGTCCTTGTGCCGCTCCAGTGTGGATCGTCTTCCTTCTTCTTCGCATGCGCGACCCTCGTGCGCTAGCTCGGCCGTGTAATCTTCCCCTTTCTGTTCGATAACATCCATCACACAGGAGAGGCACTGACGCAGCGACAGCACCCAAGATGAGGACGAAATCGATGAACGCAACCTCCACCGATTATCGTGCCTCTCCGAAACAACCTCAACAACTAGCGCCTTCTCCAGCATCGCACCCCCTCGAAACTTTGAGAATGACAACAAGGTGCTGTGGGCCGCGCCACCAGAGGTCACACATACCACCGCTCCCACATCGCACCGCTTTGTGGAGATGAGGTAATTTGGGGTTAGACCAAGTGATTTAGGGACTTAGGTTGCACCAAGGGATTTAGGGGTTTGGAAGTCCTTTATTTAGGTATGAAAATAAAATTCAGCTGCCTCTTTCTTTCCAAATCGATTCATAAGATAAATGTTGTAATTTTGGTTTCGGTGGTGAGAAAGAAGCTCAAATATGTGTAAGATGCTTCTTGGGATAATATTGAAGAAATGTCCTCCCAATTGGCTGGTAAATTTTAGTTTTTGTTCGTGTCTAATTAACCCAATTCCTTCGGTTTGTGACAATCTTAGGAGTTAGGATAAGTTGTTCCCAATTTGCAGGTTCATTTGGCACATCTAGTTTTGTTGATGTGCATTACCGCATTGGGCATTTTAAGAGAATTACTCTGATTGGAATAAAAAAAAACTTAGATGGCTGTAGTCATCTAGTCCTTTTGGTTTTGTTAGAGTATGTATTTGAATATGTGCTTATCTATTCCCTGGATAAGATTGGTATACCGTATATGAACTGGTCACCTATGAACAATACTCTTTGCTTAAACTTAATATATGAATATAATTATGGATTTATGGTTTATCTTACATTTATATAGCCAATTCTTTAATTTATGTAAAGCTGGTCTTTTAGCTTTATAACTCTGCATGACTTATCTCCTTTATTTTTTGGTGTAGTCAAGGTTATTAGTTCGTGATGTCATGTTTGGTTTGCTAAATAAAAGAATTAGCTTTGTCATGTGAAATGGAATCATTTTGCTGATATTTCACCTATGGAGGTCTGCTATGAATTGTATAAAAGAATTTCATTGAAAATTAGTATTCTAATAAAAACTTTTCTCAATAATGTTTTAATTTTGGTTGCTTGTTGCATGGGATGTTATTACATGCAGTGTTTTGAACAGTGAACTTGAGATTGGACTAGCTAGAGCTTAGAGTCACATTTGTCTCCTCTTTGAGAGTGTTTATAAGAAAGCATCTATTGAAGTAACAGAAGATTCTTGTGAGGGAAGCTATGATTCTAATGGTTCAGAGAAAAGCCTTGATTCATTTGTTTACCAGGTTAGAGTAGAAGCAGTTTGTGACGTTTATTATTTTATAATGCATATGACATTTCGCTATTTGACATTTCGCTATTTGACACATTTCTATCTTTATTATGTTGACTATACTAATTTATCATGTTCTTTGCTGCTGTTAAGTAGGATTTTTATGCTGTCAACTTTCACTCCAATCCTGAAGATCAGAAGGTTTTTATTTTTGATCAGGTCCAAGTCCAACTGCTTGTAGCTATTGATTGTGTGTTCCATATGTGATGTATTATTGCATTGTTTACTCTTATTCATTAGTAAAGTTGTCCACTTAAGTTACATGTGGATTTGAATCTTGAGATGGTTTGTCAGAGATGTTAACTTTATAAATACTCGAGATGTTATCCACTGTAGTTTTTTTTTAACGTATCCACTGTAGTTATTCATTCTTATAGTTATTTTAACTTACATGTTATTTGAGGTGATCAAAGTTATCGTTTTTTTTTTTGAAATTGATCTAAGTTATCGTTGTTAGAAGATAAACAATCGTGATAAACAATTGTTGAAATTCCATGAATTTTGAATATAATGGGTAGGACATGGGGTACCCAAATTTTGAATGTTAGATTGCAAGCGCGGGGGGGGGGGAAGTAGCTTAAAAGGTTCTAAAAAGTAATTGAATTTCAAAAAAAAACCACTATGATGGCCACGGTTTAAAAACTGTGGTAAAAAAGGCATTAGTAAACCGTGGCATTTAAGGCACAAGAAACCGTGGCATAAACTTGTCAAAAAACCGTGGTTGAAATTTCCAAAGCCACGGTTTTCCAAATGCGGCATTATGTAAACCGTGGCATTAAGGTTTTGAGCAAACCGTGGCTTTAAATTGACAAAACCGTGGCACTTGAGCTTGGCCACGGCCACATACACTGCGACACGAAAACCGTGGCAAAACCGCAGCGTAAGCTTTCAACCACGGTTTTTTAACATGAGCCCGCAGTTTTTCGTCCGCGGTGGAAGGCAAAAAATGTTGTAGTGCCGCGTCTTTGGCTGATCCGCTGAGAAACACCTCAAGTATGTTTCCAAACAGCGATTGAACACCTCGGTCTGGCCATCAGACTCGGGGTGGTAGGCGGTGCTCATCTTGAGTTGGGTGCCCTGTAGCCGGAACAATTCTTGCCAGAAATGGCTCATGAAGTCAGGATCTCTGTCGCTGGCAACGGAGGAGGGAACACCATGCAATCGGATGATCTCTTTGGCAAAAATCTCAGCAAGGCTCTGAGTAGAGTATGGGTGTTTTAATGGCACAAAATGGCAGCACTTCGACAAACGGTCAACCACAACCATTACTGCCTAGAATCCCTTGGATTTTGGTAGTCCCGTGATGAAGTCGAGGGAAAAATCCTCCCAAATTTGCTCGGGTATGGGAAGAGGCTGCAAAAGTCCTGCTGGTGAAGAGGCTGAATACTTTTGGCGCTGGCATGTGTCGCAGCTGCGAACAAAAGCTTGCACTGTAGCTTTCATTCCCACCCAATAAAGATTTGATGCAAGCCTGCGATATGTACGGAGGAAACCCGAGTGTCCCCCATGAGGGGTTGTGTGAAATTCTTGTAACATTAGTGGGATGAGGGAAGAAGTTTTGGATAGAACCAACCTACCCTTGTAGAGGAGAACCCCGCGCTGATAACTAAAATCAGGATGGGAACTAGGATCTGCCTGCAACTTGGTTATGATGGCTTTGAGCTTGGGGTCGTCGTGGACTTCAGTAATCACCCGTTGTTGATCTGCCCATACTGGGTAAGTGCTCATAGTCTTCATCTCACCGAACTCAGATACTCTAGAGAGTGCGTCAGCTCCCCTTTTCAACTTGCCAGTCTTGTATACAATTTCAAAATTATAGCCCAAGAGCTTGGCTGCCCAATTTTGTTGTCCTCCGGTGACTATTTTCTGGTGGAGTAGCTCCTTCAAACTTTTCTGACCTGTAGAGACCACAAATTTACGACCAAGAAAGTAGGGCCGCCAATTTGTATGGCTAGAGCCACCACCATGAGTTCCTTCTCATATGTGGATTTGGCCAAATTCCGTTCTCCCAAAGCTTTACTGAAGTAAGCTATCGGGTTCTTTTCCTGAATCAGAATTGCTCCGAGTCCACTCCCCGAAGCATCACACTCAATCAGAAACTCACGATTGAAGTCAGGTAGCGCTAAGACAGGGGCAGAAGTGAGCGTCTTCTTTAGCTCATTAAAAGCTTGCTGGGGTGCTGCTCCCCATTGGAAAGCGTCCTTCTTGGTCAACTCCGTTAAGGGCTTGGCAATCTTCCCGTAATCCCGAATGAATTTCCGGTAGTAGCCCGTCAAACCCAAGAACCCACGAACACCCTTGACATTCCTTGGCACGGGCCAATTCTCAACACTTGTGACATTGCTGGGATCGACTACAACTCCCGCTTCTGAGATTATGTGCCCCAAGTATTCAACATAAACTTGAGCAAAGGGCACTTGTTTAGATTCGCGGTCAGGCTTTGGTGTTGGAGAGTTTGGAGGACCGCTTTTAAGCGCTGCAAGTGTGTGCTCCAATCCTGACTGTAAACAAGAATATCATCAAAAATCACAAGAACTCCTTTCAGGAGCATAGGTCGGAAGACGTCATTCATGAGGCTCTGAAAAGTAGATGGGGCGTTCATAAGCCCGAAGGGCATGAACATGAACTCGTAGTGCCCTTCATGGGTCCGAAATGCGGTTTTATGGACATTCTCAGCTTTCACTCGCACTTGGTGGTATCCTGCCTTTAAATCGAGCTTGGAAAAGTACTTGGCACCATGTAGCTCGTCTAAGAGCTCCTCAATCACCGTAATTGGGAACTTGTCAGGTACTGTGACCTTGTTTAGAGCCCGGTAGTCAATACACACTCTCCAAGATTGGTCTTTCTTCTTTACTAATATAACCGGGCTGGAATAGGCACTCGAGCTGGGTCGTATGATTCCCGCTTCCAACATTTCTTTCACTTTCTTTTCAATCTCATTTTTTGTGCAAGTGTGGGTATCGATAGGTCGAACGTTCACCGGACCGTGACCCTCCTTGATGTTGATGCAGTGCTCGTGTCCCCTGCTAGGTGGTAACCCACTGCTAGCCTCAAATACGCTCCCATACTTGGTCAGAAGTTCCTGTAGACTAGCTTGTTGTTCATGGGTTATACTTGGTCCCTTTTCCTTGACTTGTCGAGATAAATCCAGGGTCTTGAACCCCCTTCTCCTCCTCCCCGTGTTTTGCTTACCACACTCTGTAGCGAGGAGAAAGAATTGATTTCTTCTCCTAGGCCCTGCAACTTAACCCATTTCGTACCACTCCAAAATCTCATAGTTTGCAAAGCCCAATTAACCATGGTATCCCCTAGCGTCTTGAGCCATTCAATTCCCAGCACTACATCAGGCCCTCCCAAGTCAAATAGCTGCGGAGAACACGTTAATTGGTATTCCCCAATTGACAAGTCGATTAGCCGACAGCGGCCCCGGGCCTGCGATTGGAAACCATCACCCAGTTTGATTGTCATCAGAGGTGTATCCTCTACATCCCAGCCCATCTTTTGCACCAACCTCTGGTCGATAAAATTGTGGGTTGCACCACTATCCACGAGAATGAGTACCGGAACCCCGTGAATCATCCCTTGGATCTTCATGGTGTGAGGCCGCTCCTTCTGCTTTTCCTTAAGGTTGTAGAGGCTCATAACGCTCATCTCGCCGGCGTTCACATCTTCGAGCTCTTCCATTTCTACTGCGAGCACCTTCCCTTCTCCGGCGTCTTCGTCCCCTTCCTCGACTAACAGCACCCTTAGTTGTCTATCTGGACACTGGTGCATTGGGTGAAATGGGCCGCCACATTTAAAATAGATGCCCTTTTGCCTTCGATCCAATAGCTCTGGGTAAGTGAGGTGGGCAAACCCGCGGTCACGTGGTCCCACTCGCCTTGCTTCTGGTTGGGCCTTTTACTCACCTTTTTGTCCGCCAAAAACTTGCTTGGGCCCGGCCCCATTGTCCTTCTGACCCTTTACTCTCACCCAATCGGTTCCTCCGGTTCGGTTCGACCCACCCAACCCGGATCTGAATCCGGATCCTCCAGCCCGAGGAGTTCGGGAAATCCTGACCCGCTTTCCCCTTTCACTTCTTTCTCACAGCTCGTGCTAACACCAAGAGCTTAGAACGATTCACGCCCCCCACCGCCACCAAGCTATGCACCTTGCCACGAATCTCCTCTTTCAATCCATGCAAGAAGTACCCTTGGTACTGTTTGTTTGGTAATTTAGGGATTTGTGCAGTCAGATGCTTGAATTCTGTTATATATTCTTCCACAGTTCCCTTCTGGCGTAACTCAGTGAGCTGTTCGTAACCATCTCCATCGTTGTTGCCTCCATAGCGTTCAAGGAAAGCTTCCCGTAGCTTCTCCCATGTCAACTCTTCGTCAGCTTTGAGAAGAGCATTGTAGTAATGGAACGTAGATCCTTCCATGCTCAGCTGCGCGAGACCCACTTTAACTTCCGGTTAGGTCTCTTGAACCCGTAAATACAACTCCGCCCGGGAAATCCATCCCGCTGGATTCTTCCCATCGAAGAGTGGCAGCTCCACCTTCCTCACAGATTGTCGAAACTCCGTCAGTGCATCGCCTCGCAGGAGCTGCGGTCTGCTCCTTACTTTGCCGCTCCCTGAGTTTTCTGGGGTTTTCGCTCCCAATTGCTCGCCCTTCCCGTGATTGACACTAGCGTCATCGATCTGCAGGGATTTCCCCATCGATCACTCTAACATCGCTACCAACGAAGTTGGGAGATCTTTGACAGCGGTTGTTACCGTGGCCAACAACGAGCGCACCTCCGCAAGCTCGCTCTCTAACGCGGCGATCTTGGACTCCATCTGGATCGCCGTTTGTTTCGATTTCTTGACCGGCATTCACTGGCTTCGTCGCTCGTATCCAGTAGGTCGGACCAATTTGTTGGGAACCCAACTAGCCTGAATGCAGTAAAGAAAGATCAAGAACAAATGAAAAGGAAAACTGATTGCTTATTGATGTCAATGGCAAATTACACAGAAGGAATGGTTTCCTCAGTCTGACTAGAGCTAAGCTCCTATAGGAAGCTTCAGAGCTTCCTACCCATTCTAGCACTAACAATATCCAAAGATGCCTCTCTACCTCTCTCTAATTCCCTTATATCATGAGATGCTTACAATCACTCACTATTACCAGCTGTTAGTTAGTTACTTAGGAATGACCCCCTTGCCCCTTCTAGAATAACTATCCACTCTTTAGGTCCAGCCTTGCTCTGATGGATCAATGCCTCGGTTGGGCCTCTTGTTGGGCCATAGTTCCTATCAAGGTGACATTACAGTGACATTCTATCTATTTGTGTTTTTTAATTTTTGTCGTAGTTTATGTTGGAGTTTTATTACATAAACAAAAAGGACTGAAATATTTTGTAATCATTTGTTGTCTCCTTTCCTGCCCATACCAATTAAATTATGTCATGTCATTTAAAAACCGCACATGTATGGTTGTAATTGCCATACTCATACCTACATAACACAATTAAATTGGTGAGGCAGAAGAAGATATCAAAAAAGGACAGAGGATCTTCATCCAAACAAAAGTCTTAACCCATCAAGTGAGATCGATTATATGAATCACATGATTCATGTTAAAGATACAACCAGTTTTACGTTGTCACAAGTCTAACAGCTCATTTCTCCTTTATCCGGGCTTAGGACCGGGTAAAACCAATAACAATGCAGTTTTTACATACCACATAGCCATCTGGTGTCCAAGACACAACATCCCATTTGATTTTTATGTTTCCGTTAGGATCCAAAGGACCATAGGCAGTTAACCAGAAAACATCAACAAATTAGTTGAATATGTATGCAATAGTGAAAACGCTACAAGCAAAATAAAAAATGCAAGTGAAAATGAAACAAAAGCATCAAAGAGGATAACTTATTATCTCACCTCCATAAGAAAATAGCACAATAACGCAAAGAGCTGCAATGACAAGCCTCATTCCCTGAATATTAAGCCTTTGATGTTATCAGTTATGAATTAGAGGGTGTGCTACGCATGCTAATGATAGTCATTTAAGGCTAATCATTTATTTTTAAACTTAGTTTTAATGATAAGTGTTGAGTCGATGAATGTTAAGGGACTTTGAGAGTGTTCGTCATTCGAAATGAGTTTGATTTGAAATTATAAACCTAAAGAAAATGACAAAATGTTATCTCTCTCATTTCGCTTGAGAAACGATATTTTTTTGGGCATCTATTAATGTCAAAATCTTGAATTCAAGTAAAGAAAAGAGAAGACGTGTTATCAAGAAAAGGAAAATATAAATTTTTTATCATAGAGTTACTCCTAAATATTAAGAAGAATCAAGAATTTCATTCAAATCAAGAGACTCTAAGGGAAGAACACTATGGTTCATTTCAGTCAAGATTAAAGTGTGATCCAAAGACACAACATATTGATCTCCCCTGGGAATTAACTAAAGCCCATGAAATGCTCACGCTAATGGCCCCTAGGACTTAAGTATAGCCCATGAAGCGCTCACGCTTATGAGCTTGGAGGGTTATGATCCCCATAAAACCCAAACAAGATCCCATTACATATAGTACTTAAGAGGGTCCAGGAAGGAGTATCAATCAAATCCCAATCCCTGATAATGGGATACCGGTGTGACATGCCCACACAAATGCAATAGACGCTTGAGAGTCCCTTTAATGCTATCAATCAGGGTTTTAATGACAATAAAGCTCGAAACGATCTATTAATGAGGAGTATGAGCTGCTCATATAGGATGGACATTGAGAGGGCATCAACGACGTTTATCGACGTTATACCAGAGGCCATAATGGCAAGCAAACTGAAGAGACTTGAGAAAGATCCTATAAGAAGGACCCCGGTATGAGGGATAAATCAACTTAACCAAATACCATTCAATACCCTTAAACTTGAGCTCAACTATAGTCTATAGAGTTTAGGCTCCGTAATCTTATAGTGGAATATATATTATACAAATCGGTGTGGTGATTCGAAAAAGCATTAAATATGAGATTGAATGCATCTGAAATGCATCACAATTTGAGAAGGGCCAAGTCGAACAAATAAGTAAAGTTCACTTAGGCAATATTTTGCTCAAGGCTAAAACATTACAATCCACATGAGAAGATACTTATAAGACATTAAAATTTGTAATATTTCTACTACATAAAAAATTAGTTTAGTGAAATACATTGACAAGAATTTTAGAACTGTAACAAAAAAAATTAGAACAACAATATAATGAAGTTCTATTTAGATAATATCTTTTCCTATCTAATATTTTCTATTCTCAAATTAAAAAATTATTTTCCAACCAAACCAAAAAAAATTCACTACTAGTACTAGTTAGCACTCAATACTCCATTGTACAAATAAAATAAGTATTACAGTGATACCATTACTATAAAATTAAATTTAAAAAACCTAATTGTATTGATTAGTATTCATATTTGAGTAGTCTTTTTTTGTTTCAAAATATTTGAGTAGTCTTAATCAGATCTAATAAGAGCTTTTGGACATGGACCTATATCACTGAATTGGTCAAAACTATTATTGGACTAGATCAGAGGTCATAATGAAGAAGAATATGGTCGAACAAATTGAAAACCCACGTTGACCAAAAACAATTGAAAAGCCACAATCGACCACAATATTTTTTTAAAAGCCATAACAATATCCCCCTATATTTTGTTAAAACATAATTAAATAATTAGTGATTGAACTAATTCAAGTTTTTTTTTGTCCAAACTAAATTGAGATAAGGGAGAAAAATGGTAAATGCAACAACCCGTTGTTTGGCTATTAGTTCTAACTTCTAAGTTGAAAGTAAATGAAAATAGATAAGTGTGAAACGTAAGAATATGTTGTTCTATGACCACCTTTTAAATTGAGATAAGGGAGAAAAATGGTAAATGCAACAACCCGTTGTTTGGCTATTAGTTCTAACTTCTAAATTGAAAGTAAATGAAAATAGATAAGTGTGAAACGTAAGAATATTTTGTTCTATGACCACCTTTTAATGGATAAAGACCGTGAAGATTGCACTTTAAACTTTGCAGTTTCTTTCAATCTAACCACAATATAAAGTATACATATTCTTATGAAATGAAATCCATAAATAAATATGATGATAAAGTATTACTTCACCGTTAGTGAGTTGTTGATTCAAATGATATATATTTAATTATGCAAGATTTAGAAAGGCTTGTGTAAAAAAAAAAACTATTAAAAAAGTAAATCAATCTCACTTGAATGTAGATATTTTTAACTCCAACATGCTGTTTTATGTGAATAATACTGTAAACAAATAATAAGGAATTTCATTTTTCTTTCCTATTACCATGATGATCCTCATCCTCTTTTCATTTCCTTGGTGGACACCCTTTCTTGCAATGTTTATATTATTATAGGGTGCCTACGGGATAATCCACACCATATTGGTTGCAAACTCACTGCCTCAATCCCAGGGTTTCCGTATTCCAATCCAATTCCATACCCTTTGCCTCCCCTGTTTCTTCTTATCCATACATATGAATATCAAATTCTATAAATGTGTGCTTACTTTTACTCTTTTAGTCAATTCCTGTCTCCCTAACAAAACAATATTCAAACACAAAAAACTTGTCTTGCCATAAATAATTATTGGTATATGCAACAGGGAAGAAAATGTTCACGTCAGTCAAGCACACCTTAAAAGGTAGTTTAAGATTTAATTTATTTTAATTAGTTATTTATGAGGATATATTATCCTCAAGCACAAGCAAATATAAAACTAAATAGCAAGTAGTTCAATATACATTTTTAGTTATTTATATACCATCACCTTTATATAAGAAATATTTATTAACGAATTTCAATTTTTGAATATAAATTTTTACTTGGATATTCAAAAAATACTTAATGACTTTTTAAAATAAATCAGGAATTAATATTATTTTTATTCTTTTATATGTGTAGTCATAGGATGTGTTTAGGTAAACAACTTAATTTAACATTTATAATAAAAAAAAGCTTTTGGACAAGTATAAGTTCTTGCATAAACTAATTTGGACAACTTATAAAAATAAGCTTAAAAATAACTTATACATAGCTTATAACCTGGGTGGGAGGGGTAGCTCACTTGGTTGAGCTAAGAGTAGAAATAGGTGCTGGAGATGGAGGTCCAGGGTTTGAATCCTGAGGATGAGCATTAGTAATTACTAACAACTAACCACTAACATTTGCCTATATAGAAAAAAAACATAGCTTATAACCTATCTAATTATATAAGTTAATTACTGTAAATATTTAGCAAGCGCTTATGGTAATAGGGAATGGAACTTAATTTTATAGATCACTTAGGGCTCGTTTGGTTGTCAGGACAAGATAAGATATAATAGGATAGTAATCATATCTTGTTGTTATCTGTTGTTCACTTGTTTGTTGCGCCAGCAGGATATAGGATAAGACTATCCTGTCTCCTATCCTATCTTGTCCATCATGTGTAAAAGTTAGGGATGACAACGGGTAGGATCGGGCACGGGTTTTACAATTACCAAACCCAAACCCAAATCCCAGAACCCAAACCCAAATACAAATTCTTATGGGCGATAAAATGAAATCCATGCCCAAATCCATTGGGTTTCGAATTTACCCGAAACTCAAACCCAAACTCATTAGTTACGGAGCAACTCAATCCAGAACTTACTTTCATATAAAAAAAAAAATTGAAATTCATATAAAGAAAAAAAAAACAAATACTATTCATCATCCTCATCCATCACTAAAGTGAGACAACAGTAGTTTAAAGTTTACTTTCTCAAACATACAAAAGTACAATTAATCATCAAACACTAAGAACAAAGTTTATAAATATATATATGTAAGAGGGTTTTTTTGTAATTTTATGTTTCGGGTATCTTTGGGTTCGGGTTTGGGCGGGTATGGGCACGGATTTAACTAATACCAAATCCAATCCCATAAATGGCTACAGTAACGGGCAAAATCCAAACCCAAACCCAAACCCAAATCCAGTCAACTCGGATTTTGCCCGTCAAATCGGATCGGGTTCGGGCAGGTACCCATGGGTTTGGGCAAAATTGCCATCCCCAGTAAAAGTTATTCAGAAGGGGGAGCTAAGATAGAACATGATAAGATATCAGTTATATATTTTCTTTCTCTATCCTAACTCCAAATTAATTTATTTTAATATTATATAATTTATAATAAAGAAAATTTTCCTTCTAGTTCTATACGTTAGGTTTTTTGAGCTGTCTCTTTTGGGTGTGTGTTTTTGTTCTTTGGGTGGTTTTGTGTTTTCTTTTGCTTTTCCATTCCCGCTGGGCTATATTTAATATTTTCATCTTCTATTATTTAAAATTATTTATCAACTTATATAATAATTTAAATATAAATTAATTTTAAAATAATAATATTTTAATTTAGTTAATTTTTCTTATTTATCACGTGTCACAATTAAGTGAAAACCAATTGGTTACAAATATTGATTTTTTACTAGTAATAGACTAATTTTCTATTTTCATCTCCTATTATTTAAAATTATGTATCTACTTATATAATAGTTTATAATTGAAATATAAAGTACTTTTGAAATAATAATATTCTTAATTTAGTTAACTTTTATTGTTAATTATCACGTGTCACAACTAAGTGAAAACCAATTGGTTAATTGCATAATTTTATTTAAAATATAGGCTATCTTCAAAACAATAAAATAGACTAATTAATAAAATTTATATTAATTTTAGTTATTTTAAGAAGGCTTCTCGTCTCCAGGACCAACACTTCTGTCTGATCAAGTCACCTCCCCCTGCGTTGGAAGTCATCCTTCTAAAGGATGCCCTAGGTGTTGGGTAGTTTTGTTTTCTCGTTTTGTCATTTTTCGATGTATCAAAAAAAAATATAGACTCATTCATGAAAATGTATAAAAAGTTAAATTTAATAGAATGATCAAATACAAAAGCATATCCTGCTTAATAAAATATAAATTTGATACATTTTTTTTATCATATCTTGTCCTTATTATGCATGTGCACCTCAAATACATGATATACTCTTATCATATCCTGTTACTATCCTGTTCATATATCATATCCTATCCTTATCACCAAACGGGCCTTAAGATCTTAAAAATAATTCATTTGCTGCCTAGCTATATTTTGAAACTTTACATCTTTGCTGATTAGTTTAATATAATGGAACTAATTAATTATCACTTACAGAAGATGGAAGATTTGTTATTTGTGAAGAAAATACTTCTTTACATCTTTGCTACTAACAAGTTGGATTCCATGTTTCATGAAGAATATTGTAACTTTAAGCATTAGGAGGTGTGTAGTATTGTTCAGTAATTTGTATAAGACAATATTTTAATTCACATGCCAAAACCTTATGGGAGAAGATTGAGTCTTTATATACTATAAGTCAGGGAACAATTAATTGAATTACAATTGTTTTATAAGTTTGAGGTATACAGAGAACACTTCCATGTCAGCTCACTTGAACGAATTAATTTCATCAAGGGCTCTTTGATCAGGTGTCAAGATACTCATCCTAGTTTATCCAGCTCACTAGCTAGCTAGTGCTACCCCCAATTCACAAAAAACCTTATCTTACACCGATTTAAGTATTCTTCACAACCTCTTCAACCTAACAAATAAGTAGTGACTTCAAAATACGTTCTAAAGGTAACGCTATTTACATTATTTTATTATATCTGTTAAGTGTTTTAAATTCTAGTAGATATCCATAAAAATTACTTGTAGGATATCATAACATTTTTTCTTCAATTTTGTCCACCGGCTAGTCTAGCTTAAGAGAATAATTCGATCCTCATAGCAGGTAATGAGGTCACCTCTCCACTCCTATTTTAGATTTAATTTGAAAAAATTCACCGAAGACGTGGATGTCTGGTTAAAAAGAATGAAAACATGAAAATGAAGCAGGTGAAATTAGACAAAACAATAATGACAATTTGAGACATATTTAATGTATTTTTTAAAAGTAATTTATTGATATGCAGATTAAACTCTGGACTTTTTTACATTTTGGAAAAATATTCATTTTTATTAAGAGATTATGACTGTCAAGGACGGTATACAGAAGTTTTACAAATTTATTAATTAAAATCTTTTAAAATATAAAATAAAAAGATGTAGTGGAATATTGTTTAAAATTATTTATATTATCGATGCATACAGATTAATTAAACACTTTTATTTTTATTTTTAAACCACAACGCCTATGTCCATCGACATCAACTATTAATTTCCATTACGTTCAAAAAAAAGAAACTATTAATTTCCATTATCCAAAACAGGATAAATCTGGATGACAGACAAGCAGAACAACGGAAAGAAACATTTGGTTTGGCACCCCACCTATTGGGTTTCGCACCCCACTTTATTAAAAACGGGAATTTAAATTCCGATTTTAATACGAAAAAAACGGAAATTAAAAAACCGTTATGTATTTTAGCATATGTGGCACATTTTCAACCGTTCATTGCATATAAAAAACAAATCGGAATTTTAAATTCCGTTTTGAAAACGGAAATTAAATTTCCGTATTAAATACATGGGGTGCCAAACCCAATAGGTGGGGTGCCAAACCCAAATCCCACTAGCACTGTCGGTCACTCCTCTCTCTCCTAATCTCTTTTTTTGAATTTACATTAACAACACCTATTGACTATTGTCAATCACAAAGTAAAAGTCTTTACCTCACCTGTATCAATTATTACGTCCCACCACACTTAAAAACACCAATATTTATTACCACCGCTGTTTTTCAAATTAAATCTAAATTTTTGGTTGTTTAGGGCCCGTTTAATATGTTGTATAGTACTCCTTCCGTTCCTAAATAACTGATATTTTAAGGTTGTTGCATAAGTATTAAGAAATACTCACTCCGTTCCTTTTTAAGTATCGTTTTAGAATAATTTTTTTGTTCCTATTTAACTGTCGTTTTGATGTTTTAGTTTTCATTTTGTCAATTATATCCTTACTTTTTCAATAACTTCACTTCACATTTTCCATAAAATTCTCCTTTCTTTAATAACTATGAAGACCTTTATGACTTTATGATTGGGTGAAAGTGGTAGATGGTTTAATGATATGAGAGAGTGGAAAAAAACTAACAATCCATTATCTTGGTTGGAGAGCTATATGACTTTATGACTGGGATGTGAGAGCGTAGAATGAGAAAAACAACTCTAATAATCCACTATCTTGGTTGGAGAGCTTTATGCTAAAACGACACTTAAAAAAGAACGGAGGGAGTAACAATTAATGTTCTTGTTTTATTAAAATTATCGTCTAACTCCATATTATACCCTTTATCTCTCTTATTAATTCTAACTTTTCAATTTTTCTACCACCAATAAATGAAGGGTACAATTGGTAAAGTATAATTAATGCTCTCTTAAACTTTGTAAAGTGGCAGATAATTAGGAACAAAATTCAGTCAGAATTAGTATCAGTTATTTAGGAACGGAGGGAGTATAAGGCCTAATAATATAAGATCTGATTGTATTAACCGTTATTGTATTAGGTCTGATAGAATAAGGTCTAATAAAATTTTAATACTATACAACGTTTGGTCATACACTATATAATTTTATGGATAATAGTGGTGGTATTGGAAGGTCATCGGTGGTGGTAGTGGTGGATGGTGGTGGTGGCGGCAGTGGTAGTAGTAGTGGCGGTAGCGGCGATGGTGGCAGTGGTGGAGGGTGGTGGCGCCAGTGGTGGTGGAGGGTGTGGTGGCGGCGGCAGTGGTGATATTGGAGATAACGATGACGATATCAACGATGGTGGCAGTGATGGAGTGTAGTGGTGGTGGCGCGACGATGGCGGTGCTGGCAACGGCAGTGGTTGAGGTGGCGGTGGAGGAGGGCGGTGGCGGTGGTGGTTGTGGTGGTGGTGGTAGAAGTGGGGATAAAGATGATGGTTACGATGGTGGCAATGGTCGAGCGTGGTGGATGTGGCAGCGATGGTGGTGGTGACGGCGGCGGCGATGGTGGTGGTGCTAGGGGCGGCGACAGTGGTGGTGATAATGGTGGCAGCAATGGTTGTGGAGGGTGGTGGTGGTGGCAGTTGATTAAATATATTCAAGTAGTTTATACATCACACTCTTATCATTTCTTATCCATCATCTATAGGTGGATTAAATAATCCATCATTTTAATGTTTAAAAGGAGATTGATGTATAAACTTATACAATACATTGTGAGCACCAAACAATGGATAAGTCCATAATGTATTATATAAGTTTATACTATCATGCCTAATATGGTGTACGAAACAGGCCCTTAAGTTAATGTGAGTTCAATTTCGGTCACCATCATGGGATAAAACATGCTTTAGAGATCACGGGTCGGTTATAGAGTTATTTGTAGATTTCACACCAACATAACTCTTACATCGGCTGTGAAAATCGAACACACAACCTTCTTATACAATGTACTTCATCCTTACCAACTGAAGTTCTCGGTGTATATTGAATTTAAATTGATAAATAGCTCATGGGTTCGTTGATGCAGTTGGAAGCATAATAAGGATTAACTAGCGCAAACCCTAAGTACAAACTCTTCAATCCTCCAAATGAGAAAACTTTAAACTTTGTTATAATGAAAATTGTCTTATGACTATGCTTTACAATTTCTTAAATAGGAAAATAAATAAGATACAAACTAAAAATAAATAAGATCCTAACCGACAATAAATAAAATCCTAACCGAAAATAAATAAATTACTAAAATACTAAAGTGTTGTTTTTTGAGCTTGAAGCGAACCCGGATGGGCTAAAAAACCAAACCTTTTGACTTCAATGAAAAATCTTGAGTTGATGGATCGTTCCCTTCTCGGAAACATATAATAATAGTTAATCGGACGCCGAAAATCTTACCGGGTTCATCCGACGAGCGAGGTCGTCGAAACACGCAGCCAGCATTGCTACATCAATCATCCCCGAATGACAGCTCAAGTGGTAAGAGATTGTGGACATATGGGTTGGGAGGGGAGATCTAGGGATCAACCTTGAAAAATTGTAGTTTAACTTTTCAACGTACCAAAAAGAATTAATCTGTCACATTAATTAAAATTTATCTATATATTAATTTTTTTTAAATAATCTATAGCTTAACATATTAAAATTAAGATTAAGCTCTCTCTTGAATTAAGGTTTACCTGGGTGGCCGTCGCACCGCCTCCTTAGGTGAAGGAAACTCCCTTCTCGCCTTTGTGTCAATAATTTCCTGGTCTTTCCTTCTTTACTTATGTGTTTTTCTAAGGGTGGTGCATCCAAAGGACTCTTATGATGTCTCTTGCCTCTTTCCCCTGATGTAGTGGTCGCCAGATTGACCTGTCGTACACAAGCCTTCTGTAAGACCCAAGATTTTAGAATTAAATAAATAATTAATTTCCAACTCACGCATAGGATTATGTGTAAGCGTGAGAGGAACTTGACTCGTGTTTAATGTTTGGATTAGCGCTATGAAGAAGAAAGTTCAGGAAATGGTTAAGAATAGTTATATAATCGCTATAGGTTATAGCACGAGTTTCATTCGCTTATACCTAGGACGAGAGCGTCAGTAAACAACTAATTCACTTAAAGACGCGATGGAAACTAATTCCAAAAATCTTCAGAGAAATGTTAGAACTTCTCTTAATCCTTCCATGACAAGCGTTTCGATACGAAACCCTAGAATGTACGAACGTCCGATTCTAGTTCTCGGAGGTTTGCCGAAACTAAAACCCTGATAGCTCAAGAAACCTAGAATAAACGGTTGATGAAGACTTTTTCTATTCGGAGCTTCAAACGAAGATTCCACACGCGTACACCTATTTCCTTCGATGTTTCTAATCTTTCATCAGAAAGAAGTTTTCTCATCTGACATCAACTGCAAAAAGTAGTTTTTCGGGTAAAATAGATTTACACCGACTTTGGATCGTTTGCTTTAATTCTGAGAAACCTGTTTTGAGTTCTGGAATTCTGTCGCCATAGCCTATCTTAGAATTCACGGAGGAATGTGCAGGAAAAATCGGAATCGCGAAATATTCTTTTTCCCGCGTTTTCCATTTTCATATAAATAGTTTGAAAAATGAAAAAAAACAAAAAAAAAACATCACCACCAACACACACACACACGGCCGTGGGGTTTCAAGGAGGAAGGAGGAGATTTGATTTTCGCTGATTCTTGTCTGATCGTCGCTCTGTTCGTTGCTACGCGTAGGCCTCGAGGTACTGATGCTTTTCCTTACCTCTGATCGTAAATTCTGTCGCTTTTCTCTACGCGGATTACATTTTGCCGAATGTCGCCGAAATGCCGCCGAGTTTCAATTCTGCTTGGAAAACCCATTTTTAGCTAAAGTTTCATCCTTTGGACTGAAAACTCTCGACTAAGCTTAGCGTTAGTAGGATTAGTCGTCCTAATCGTCGTTGGTATCGACCCCATCTAATTTGTTTTTCGAAATTCTGATTTTGAGTTTCTGAGCTAAAAATCTTGACCAAAATACCCTTGTTCTAGTTTTCGATCCGATAATTTTTCTGAGAGTTTCCCTGGCCTAGATATCGCCTAAGAATACCTAGGAATTAAATTAGATCGAAGAAAAAGTTCGGAAACCCTATTTTTGAGAGTGGCCGAAACCTATTTGTTAGGGTACCGTGTCCAAAAATAATTTTTAGGTCTCTATGACCTGAGCTATAGCGTAGCTCTTTTGATTGTCGAAATTTTGGCTCCGGTTTCGTGTCATTCCGAGTTCTGTAGCTCAAGTTATGCTCGTTTTAGCAAACGAAGTCCTTGTTGTCCATTCGTGCCAAAAAGTGAACTCTGAAGCTTTAAAAGCCTTCTTCACGATTTCGATTAGTATTATTAGATTGTGTTGCTCCTAGTGAGGCTTGTGTTGATGATTATGTTTCCTTGTTCTAGGTTCACAACTTCCATGTACAACTTCTACTCACGAAGGTAAGGGTAACTCAGTTTTAGAGCGTCATTTGAGTTTTGCCTGTTTTTATCGCACTGCCTGCGTTTGAGATGAAGATGTTTATATTGATTGGCACTGGATTATGATTTTTATGCTTGTAATGTTGTATGCTTGCTTATGTTGACTGTTTCTGAGGCTTGTGCCAAATGTTTTCTGAAGGCTTCGGCCGAGTAAACTTATTGAGACTTGTGTCTCCGTTTTCTGAGAGGCTTCGGCCGTTTATTGGTTTCCGTCATTACTGCTTTCAAGTGGATAAGACGTGATTATTGTTGATTCATTTTGGCATATAGGGCTGAACTTAGTGGCAGTGCAGTGGTTGTCGTTCCACATGCCTGTCCCGTCTTTCGAGGCGTTATTAAGTGGCATCCAGTGGTTGTCGTTCCACATGCCTGTCCCGTCTTTTGAGGCGTTATTAGGTGGCATCCAATGGTTGTCGTTCCACATGGTTGTCCCGTCTTTCGAGGCGTTATTAAGTGGCATCCAGTGGTTGTCGTTCCACATGGTTGTCCCGTCTTTTGAGGCGTTATTAAGTGGCATTCAGTGGTTGTCATTCCACGTCTGTCCCGTCTTGAGAGACGTTGCCGATCGATCCATTTTGGTAGCAGCATATAGTTGCATTATAGGGAACTAACACCTGACCCTATGTTATTCGTTTATTGATATCTGAATTGATGTTACATTGTTGAGGTTATTATTATCTGAGTTAATCTATGATAAGTTGTTGATATATGAGTTGAGTTATGTTGCTAGTTCATTTACCATGCTAGGTAATTAAATTTGAATAGCATGATTTTCTCTTTTATACATGGTAATTGCATGGAGTTAACCCTTTCTATTTGCTACTTGTTGTTTGGGCGCTTAAAGCTATTAGGCGATGGAGATCCTTCCGCCGAAGCTTAGCTGCTCGAGTTGGAGATGGGGTCGTGGGCGGTGGAGTAGAGGTGTGAGAAGCAGCTTTGCTTCTCCTTTATGGATTATGTTTGAGTCTCCCTTACTATATGAGAACTCTGTTATTAAAGCCTGAACCTTACTTATGGTGTTGTAAACTATTATTAGAGTATATCGGGAAACAGGTTATTTAAATAAAGTTATGTTATGTTTCCAACCTTTTAGTCGAAGTGTTTAGTTGTTTTTCCGAAAAAAAATTCCCTTGGTTTTAGGGATTGCAGATTAGTCCTTAGACGTTGTTAGGTTACTAATGTGACTCCTCATTTGAGAAACCGGGGTGTTTCACCTTCCAGCTCTCGCACCATTTTGGTTGTCCTTCCTCGCTCTCCTTTTCCCTTCCCCCAAGGGTGCTCTGTTGACTTTTTACTCAGGTTGTCTCAAATCTGTGATGGTTTATGTGTGATGGTTTTTGGTTCTTTGGGTTTGCTTCCAAAGATGTTGCTTTCGAAAGGGGAATCATGTTTCACCAAAGATGTTGCGAGGGGCCCTTCGTGTTTGGAGAGGGGGATAGGGTCGTGGGCTCACAGTAAGGAGATGCTTTTCTCCTTATTCTCCTTTTCAGGTGCGACAACGTCTTGTAAGACCAAGATTTGGTTCTGTTGTACATCTCTAGGTTTTGATGATAACAAGTATATATTTGTGTATGAAAAACTTTGCTACTCTAACGTTTGTTTTTTATGTGTTTGACAAACAGGTTCTGATTCTGATTGAAAGATGAATTCATCAGAAGTCAAAGACTAAAGGTTGACCGTTAATCCGCTTCTGCACTCTCTACGTTCTGATGAACGGAAAACTATTCCTTCAAGTTCTGAAGATGAGGCTCTGATGTTGGGTTTTGAAGGTCAAGTGCTGAAGACTCTGAAGACCAGAAGTTCTGAGTGAACGGTCAAAGACTCTGAAGACTTGAAGATTCTGAAGACTCAAATAAAGCTGGTTCTGAAAACCAAGTGCTTCTACTCTGATGACCAGAAGTTCTGAAGTAAACGGTCCAGATGCTGAAGACTTGAAGTTCTGAAGATCCAAGCAACCTCGTGACTCTGATTAGAAGCTTCACAAGTTCTAATATGAAGCGCCTCTGAAGATCAGAAGTCAAAAGCAAAAGGCAAGGGTCACTATCAAAAGTACAAGCGCAGTGTACTATTATGACCGCCTACCTAACGAGGATCAGCCATAGCAGGTTCTGGAATTTCCAGAATTGCCCTCCAACGGATAGAATTTCACAACGGAAATATCACTCAAGGCTTGGAGTATATAAAGGTTGAAGAAACGAAGAAATGGCTAAGAAACTTATTTCAATCAAAATACTCTCAGCGAATACCTTAGCAATCTATTTCTTCATTGTTCTAAATCTGTTTACACCTTGCTTGTTTAGAAGCATTCTTTGTAAACCCAAACTTTGATCATACTGTTTGTAATTCCTTAAGGTACCGGTTAGGTCAGAATCCTTGAGAAGACTAAGACTTGTGTGTCTCAGTGGTTGCTAGTTCTAAGGTGTGTTAGGCTTTGTTTGGATTGGGGGAGGGGGATGGAGTGGAGTGGAGTGGTGAGGAAGGAGGGAATGATCCATTGTTTGTTTTATTTAAAATATGATGGAGGGGAGTGATAAGTAGTGGTCCAAGATCCATCATGCTCCATTGCTTTCCTTCATATTTGCTCCCCCCAAAATTGGATGGAAAGGAATGGAAAGAAAAACTAATCACTTAATTAAATTATGAAAATACTATTCTACCCATGGTAACCTTCATACATAACTTCTCCTAATTGGTGGCCCTAATTTTCTACCATCACGTAACAATCTGGCTTTCTCCTTTGCTTTGCTTTTGTCATTGAAGATTGAATCTTTTGATTCTTCCTGTATCAAATATTTTGTAGGAAATCTTTCTATACACGATTTTTTTTTGGTAAAATCTAAAATTAGTAACATTCATTTTCTCCAAAATTGTAAAACGAGTACAAAATCCATAGGCCATAGCTAAGAAAAGCAGTCAATTTCGAAAATATCATGCGAATGCAAGTACAAACCAACCAGTTTTCATTTAAATAAAACCACACATGCTGCAGATCTTCTTGGGCACATGGACAACTCTTTTTCCATTTCAAGTTTTTCCTCTGGCTTTAACAAAGCCAGACACCAGATTGTCATAGTTTGTAAAGATGTTGAGTTCTGCATAATGTAAATTTGAAACTTGTTGGTACTTGGTATGCTCAATGTCTTCAATACTCGATGGGAATATAGGAGCATTCATGTTTCAGTTGTTAGACACACCAGATCATAAGATATTGAATATTGGCTACCAATTTTCAATTGCTTTTTCAGCTTGTCTTTTATTTTAAAATAAGGGTAATATAGGAATAACAAAAATTATAACTCATTCCGCTTCGTCCATTATCCAAACAATGTAGTGGTAACTTTGTTCCGCTCCGTCATAAAATATCCAAACAATGGAATGAAATTTTTATTTCATTCCGCTCCGCTCCATTCCGTTCCATTATATTCCATTCCGCTCCGCTCCATTATGTTCCATCAATCCAAACATAGCCTTAGTCACGTAGCAAGTTGTGCTAGTGCAGTTGTAACAACCTTTGATTAGTGGATTACCTTCATTCAACGAAGGAAGAAATCACCTTAACGGGTGGACTGGAGGTAGCTTGAGGATTTGTTCAAGTGAACCAGGATAAAATTATTGTGTCCTTCTCTCTTTATCCTTTGCACGTTTATTCTTTGATACCGAGAGATTTGCGTGAAATCTTAAAGAAATTTTTTTTATTGCAAAACCCTATTCAAACCCCCTCCCCTTTCTAGTTTTTTTCATACCTTCACGTCTTTGATGTCCTCCATCGTGGTGGTGCAAGGCGTTTCTTCCGGCAACCCGCCTCTCATCCAACTCTTTTGACGACATTCATTTCAGGGCTCTAAGACCAGATATGTGGGTGGATCTACTTGGCGTGCCATTGCGGTGGATGTCTCATGATTTTTGGTTCGTGGGTTGCTGTTGTTTTTGTTATCCGAAGTGTTGTTCGTAGGGTGAGGCTATCGCTTTCGGCGATTGCTGCTAGGTGTTGGGGCTAGTCTCTTGTGATAGATCTTTTTTCCTCTTGAAGGCCACTGAGGCTACGATTACTTTCTGACCTATATGTTTTGCTTCCAGCAGGTTTAGTTGATGTTTCTCCTTGAGGTCGACAACTTGAGCTTGGTGAAGTTCCGAAGGAAATGTTGTAGTTGATGTTCTTGCTTGCTTGCCTGGTATTTTGTTTTTTTCCAAGTTTTTATCTTTTTTCTGCTTCTGGGTCTTTCATATTTGGGTCTCAGCTCTATGGCGTTGCCGGTCTTTTGATTTGCACGACTTCGGTGGATGACTGTGGCAAGTATCGTGCGACTGAGAGGTTGTTTGTACCTATCATTTGTTTTTGATAGGAATCTTAGTGGTGTAAACGTTAGGGTTTGTTTGCTTGCGGGATTTTTAGAGGTTTTTTGGCGAGTCTTTGTTGTAGTGGCTAGATTTTTAGAAGTTTTTGCCAGTTTTTTGCTAGCTCGAATTACTGTACCCTAATTGAGAGAGATTGTTTTTGACATTACTTTATATATAAAAAAAATATATATCTTTAAAAAATATTAAAATTAAGTTATTAATTATTGGAACTCATAAACTACTTCATACTCTCATTTCTCATGGTACCGTGTCATCACCATATGTTTTTTTTATTGCTCTTACAATTCAAACTAGTGTGTGGTAAAGACTAAATTTCTCCCCAATAATGCGGCTCATTGAAATCGAACTCTCAATCTAGAGTTTAAAGAACCACTTTTTACCACTGTCACAGGCAACCGTTGGGTGTCATTTCCATATGCTATGTTATGCGTTTAGATTTTTATATAAAAAATTAATCAAATTATTAATTTGATCATTATTAATTTCAACATTAAATAATAAGATTTTGTAATTAATTAGTAATTATATATAGTATTAAATTTAAATTATATTTAATTTTAGAATGTTAAAATAATTTTTGTGTTAATAAAGTTGAAATATTTGTAACTCAACTTTGTTATATTTTTTGTCACCACTATTGTGAGACAGCTAATAACGGTTAGACTAATCATTTATTTTACTATTAGAAAAACAATCAACTTAGAGCATCTTTAATGCAAAGTTCTTAGTTCTTAATTCTGAGCTAAGAACTTAGAACTGAGTTCTTAACCATTGGAGGGGGCTGACGTAGAGTTCTTAGTTCTTAAAAATAAGAACTAGTTCTTATATAAGAAGTTTTACTTTTTGAGTTCTTAGCTTTAAAAATTAATTTTCTCTCTCTCATTCATCGACTCATTTAATTTAAGTATTGAATTAACATTTAAATTTAAATCAAAATTATATGAAAATAAAAAAATATTAGTAATATAATGGTATTGTGGGATCAGATAAATAGTGCTAAGAACTAAGAACCAGTGTTCTGAAAATCGAACCGGACCGGTTCAACCGGGAATAAGTAATAATTTGAGTAAATAAATTTATGTCATTAACATGTACATACTTGTAAATTTATTTTTCTTCTATATAATAATAAATTAAAACATAATATAAAATATATATTAATGTTTGATAAATAAAAACAAATATATGTTAAGTAATATGCATATATTATTAAAAATTGTTACTTAAGTTAAATATGTGCCTTGAATGCAAGATTTGTTTCCTCAATCACTGTGTACTTATAATAAATATAAAAATACACACAATTTATCCCAATAGAACTTGTGGCCTAGTGGTATACAGACCTTTTTGGAACTCCAAGGTCCGAGGTTCAACCCATTGTGAGGACAAAATTTATTCTGAAAATAATTTTTTCTCAAACCGTTGACATCCGATTTAGATCGGTTGACCGACCAGTTTATATCTGTTTTCCCGGTTCTTGACCGGTTCGCCGACTCAGTAATCTCCGGATTAATTACCCAGACCGAACCTGCCAATGGTCCGGTTTTCGGCTGAACCGGTCCGACCAGTCGGTCCTGTAAGACCTGGATTTGCGGAACTAGTATTTTTCCGACTCACGCGTTGAATCAGTGTAAGCGTGACAGGAGTTCGCTGTTCGAGAAAGTTTAATGAAGAAGAAAGTTCAGGAATTGCTTGAGGATTGTTTTCTAGTTGTGTTAGGAGTCAGTGCGAGTCGTCTGCACACCTGCCTTATGGCGAGAGTGTACAGAATAGGCTAATTTCGCTCTTAAAGCAACGTTTAAGTGAGATTTCAAATTCTTGGGAAATTCGTGCCCAAGAGCCTAGAACCTTCGCCGATATTCGCCGATTTTGATCGAGTTGTCAAGGATCTGAAAAACTGTTTCAAAACCCTTTTTGCGCACATTTCGAAACTTTATTGTCGAAAAGTCGTAATCTGACTTCGTGCCTTTAGGATTAGTTGCTACGGATGTCGTTAGGAACATCGCTGTCAAATTTGTTTTCCGAAGTTTTAACTTTGAGGTTTTGAGCTTTTATTTTGGACCAAAACGCCCCTGGATAGCTGTATTTCGATCCGATCGTCCGAAAATTTTTCCGACAGTTTCTTTGCCTTAGTTTTACCCTAAAACTACCTTGTAAACATATTAGATCGAAGAAAAAGAGCCGGAGCTCTTTTCCCTTTATGGCCGAGAGCTATGTAGTGAGGGGGGGAGTTTTTCGTTTTCGAAAACTTGTCTTTTCGTACCTGATTGTTGTATTCTGAAGCTTTAATGCTTTGTCTATCGTTAATGAGTTGTATTGTGATCGAGCTAATCGATTTTGTTTGGATTTCTGCTTTGTTTTCTCCGAGGTTCAGTTGAAGGAACTTTGGGTTTTTCAGAGCATTCGTGTGAAGAGGATTTAGACCACGAAGCTGGAGCAGCTCGAGGTTAGGGCAACTTACCTTGTAGCTATGACTGCATGATAGGCGTCGATGAATTCGACTTATGCTTTACTTTGATATTGATTATGATGATGAGTTAATGATATGATGTTTTCCATAACTTATGATATTGAGATGTTGTTGAATTGTGCGTTGTGACTCAACTTCGGAGTGGGGAATCATTGAACTGATGATCTTTGATATTTCGGGTTGGGGAAACAATCCTAGGCAAGTTCAAACGAGGGGTTTGAGACTTAGCCATTTGTTTGTATGCTTAGACTTTCCCCGGGAATTGCTTTTGGTGGGTTTTTGTGGAAAAACTTAGAATGATATAGATTTTGAAAACTAGAGACTTGGGAAACTTAGACTTCGAGAAATAAACTCATAACTTGACTAATTTGAATTAAAACAATTTTTATTAACGATTAAACATAGGAAAACTGAAGGGGAAAATAATTGTGAAAGGCGGGGAAAAGTCGACTTTTGATGTGGGTTTTGGAGATTTTGTGGACACCTCGGGGGTAAGCCACGGTGATGATTGAAAGTCACCGAGTACTTTACGTACTCTTGTTGTTGGGGGTTGTGTTGTATTGACCGACACTAAACCCTTGGGTTCTCTTGTTATTGGAGTTGTGTTGTATTGACCGACACTAACTCTTGGGTTTTTGAGATTGGGTTTTGAGCTAAACACTTACGTTGGGAGGACGATTCGATGTTTGGCTAACCATATTGCATCATGCATCATTTGGTGAGGAACGGGAATGCTTCACCAATGCATCATTCGATGAAGAACGGGAATGCTTCATCATTCGGTGAAGAACGGGAATGCTTCATCATGCGGTGAAGAACGGGAATGCTTCACCAAGAGTGAAGAACGGGAATGTTTCACTAGTGAAGAACGGGAATGCTTCACTATCCGGATTATATTGATTGCATTTCACGCATACATTCACTCTGACTGGAATTGTATGCTGTTTGATTTATTGAAGCATTGTTAGAGCCAATAACATGCTAGGATTGTCTATTTGTATATACATAACAACATATATATCTATACCCCTGTCACATGTTGAGTGTATATCTACTTATTTCCGTGAGTTGACCCTAGCGCTTTGGCTTTGGTTTCATGTTTGTGTTTGGGCGGTCGGCCTGCTGCCAGATGTCGATGGCCGACTGGTTTTCGATGGTCTCTCCCTCGGGGGGATCAGGTATGAGTTGGTGGATCGTGATGCCCCCACCGCTTGGGTGATCGATGTTGCGGGTCACCGAGCGACGTACCGGGGAAGGGTCATGGAGGACCGGACTGATGAGCGTGGACGCTTGACGAGAGGAGTGCTACGACGTATGGAGCTGAGCTTTGACTTGCCGCCTACAGTTCGCTGTGGACCTGGCACTGGTCGAGGACCACCTGCACCACCTCCGACTTCATCTTCTTCTGATGACGAGGACCCAGCTGAGATCGAGGCTGATGTTGCTACACCTGTTGCGCCACCTCTTGCTACTGCCATTGATCCTACCGACGTGGCGTCGTCCTCGAGGCTTGTGCAGCCGAAGAGGGAGTCTGTTGTTCCATCTGCCTCACGTCGCTTTCCTTGTACTCCACCGCACGGCTACCGTGTGGATCCCCTGGTTCGGGTGGTGAAGGAGGATATTCTTACTGGAGAGGTGGATGTTGAGACGGGCTTGACTAGGACGGTGCGCAGGACAATGAGGAGGGAGGTCGTGGACTTAGACACCGAGATAATTACGGTGGATTCAGACTCGGACTCCGACAGCAGTGGGGACACTTACTCGCCGAGCGATGAGGGAGCGGAGGAGGAGCTATGAGCTGGGAGGGTAGGTTAGGCAGCGTCATATTTTGTTAGAGCTCTGATTCGTCTTACTTTGGGACAGGGTAGGTTCCTGATGTGTGGCTTTTTGTGTGGTTCTTTTGATGAGGAATCACAGAGAGTCTGTCGGGTTATAGGGGTCTTTTGTTCAGGCCATTTTGGGAGCCGACTTTCTCTTGGATGACTGTACTTTTGATACTTTTACTTACAGTACTGGTTTGTATATATTTGCCTACGGGCATACTACTTTGGAGTAACTGCGAGTGCGCGTGACGTGGGAGTGCAGCCGAGGCTGTACATGTGTATATATTGTATATCGGTTAGTTTAGTTGTTGGGTTATGTCTTTATTTTATACCGTTTTATATTTAAAGGAATCGGAAAAAAAAAATTACCTGTTTTCCGCGTAAAGTTTATTTTTAGTTACTAAAGTGACACCCGGAAATCGAGGTGTTACAGGTCCGGTTTTCAGAACACTGATATTAATATATATGTAATGTATTATTTATATTACCATGGTCGAACCCTAGTTTGACCCTGATTCGACCTTTGAACCTTGAACATGTGCATTGACCGGTTTGATGACCGGTCCAATTTTCAAAACATTGCTAAGAACTTATGGTTGGAGCAAAATCTGCAAAGAGTTGCTTAAGCACATGTGGCAGTACGGGCCCACCTGAATAGTGCTAAGAACTAAGAATTAAGAACCTACAATTGGAAATGCTCTAATATCTATTTATTTACTTCATCTCTCCTCATTTATAAGTCACTTTTATCTAATTCTCTAGGATTAAGAAAAGTAGTTAACGTTCAAAAAAAAGTAGTTAGTTGCAACAAAATTGTAATTTTTTTCATTAATTTTCCTAAATTACTCATGAATTTCTCTCTCTAAGTTAATTGTCTTTAAAAAAACCAATATCTTTGAGTTAAGTGTTTTTCAAAAATCCATTATCTATTTATTTACTCCCCCGTCCTCATTTTTTAAGAATTGATTCTATCCATCGGGAATGAAGGCTATAAGAAAATCAATAGCTTTATATAGGAATGAAAGATCAAGAAGCTCATAGTTCACCTTTTTATTTTTTGAACCTGATAGTTCACCTATTTAACATTTAAAGAATATTAATCGAGGAATAAAAACAATTTTTTTTAAAAAAAAAGGAACTTCATTAAAAAATAATCAGAAGAATATCCGATAAACTACATCTAGAAATACAATCAATGGCCTCCGACCCATCCAATAAATATGTCAAAGGATAGATATAGTAACCTGATGAAATAAATATACAATGTTTTCCAAAATGATTTATAAACATGAGTATAATTTGTTTTTCAAAGTGTCTCTAAAACATGTCATGCATACTCCCAACTACAAAACTTAACCAATAGAAACAACTCAATAAAAAACATATTATGCAATGACACCATAAATCCGACATACTCCATACGATCTCCACATCGGGGAACCGCAGGAAAGTAAAGCATCAGAACCTACCCGGAAACTCAAATATATATTCCTAAAGATCATTAGGTAAGCTTAAACCAATAACGGTAAGCTCTCTAACCCAAGGTTCTAGCCTTAAACCCGACTCTACTCTTCAAGTCTTTCACTAATCTTCAAGTCCTCATCTCCGACTCGTACAAAGGTCA
Source organism: Lotus japonicus (assembly GCF_012489685.1). NCBI lineage: Eukaryota > Viridiplantae > Streptophyta > Magnoliopsida > Fabales > Fabaceae > Lotus > Lotus japonicus. The sequence goes on from NC_080041.1 coordinate 35,580,113, forward strand.
AGCTTCATCGAGGGTTCTCCATCGCCTAATAGCGTTAGCGCCCAAATAACAAGTAGCAAATAGAAAGAGTTAGCTCCATACAATTACCACGTATAAAAGAGAAAAGCATGCTATTAAAGTTAAGTGCATAACATGGCACATAAGCTAGCAACTTAATTCCATATAGATGACGACATATATCCAACAACATAAAATCAAATCAGATATCAACAACATAGATTTAATAAGATATCAGCAACATAATAACAGATTTAAATCAGATAGCAATAACCTCAACACTATAACATCAAATCAAATATCAACAACCTCAATAATATAACATCAAATCAGATATCAACAACCTCAACAATATAACATCGAAGCAGATATCAACCAAACCAATATAAGTGCCCTGTAGTAGAACTAGATGTTATTACCAAGACATGTTAAATCAAAAACGTCTCGCAAGACGGGACAGTCACCACACAGACTCCACAATATGCCACGAAGGCCCCACAATATGCCACACGGGCTCCACAATATGCCACACAGGCTCCACAATATAATCCAATAATGCCTATGCGCAAATATTAACACAGCATATAACTACTTAGCACATACTTAGTATCCGATCCATCCCAACATCAACCACGACAACAATCGAAACATCCACAAGAGAGCAGTAATGACAGAAACCAGTAAACGACCGAAGCCTCTCAGAAAACGGAGACACACGTCTCAATAAGTTCACTCGGCCGAAGCCGCCAGAAAACATTTTCCCAGTTCAGCATAATAATCAAAATCAAATGCCAATCAATTTAAACATATTCATCTCAAACGCATGCAGTGCGATGAAAACAACACTCAAAGACGCGCTAAAACTGAGTTACCCTTACATTTTATTCTCCTTCCTAGCTCGATATCACAGTCAGATCCAAAGTCAAACTCCTGAACTCAGCAAGTCCCCTGGTGCGTCTTTCTCCGTTGTGAAACCTCACAGCTTGTTCCAAACCTCTTTCCTCAGCTCAACTCGCTCCGAACCTTAAGAACAATATCATTTCTTAGTCATTAAGAAACAATACAACCCAATAACACTAAACAAGACCGAAAGAAAGCTTTTACAGCTTCAGAGTTCGACACTTGAGCACGAATGGACAACAGAGACTTCGATCGCTAAAACGTGCATAACTCGAGCTACAGAACTCGGAATGACACGAAACCAAAGCAAAACTTTCAACAATCGAAAGAGCTACGCTATAGCTCAAGCCATACAGACCCAAAAATTATTTTTGGACACGGTGCCACATCAACAAGTTTCGGCCATAGCGAAAAATAGGGTTTGTCGAACTTTTTCTTCGATCCAGTTAAATTCCTAGGTATTCTTAGGCGATATCTAGGCCAGGGAAACTCTCAGAAAAATTATCATGTCGAAAACTAACACAGGAATATTTTGGTCAGTATTTTTAACTCGGAAATTCAAAGTTGGAATTTTGAAAAATAAATTGGATGAGGTTGATACCAACAATGTTTATGACAACTAATCCTACTGACACTAAGCTCAGTCGAGAGTTTTCGATCCAAAAAGTGGAACCTCAGCATAAAAATGAGTATTTGAGGAGTTTTTGAATTCCTAAGACGATCCGGCGAGAATCGGCGAATAACAACCGGATATTCATGCTCTTGGGATAGTAGAGAAGAGGTTTTGATAGAGAAATCAAGTTATTTGGACAGTTTTACAAAAAGCACAAAACTTTGAGCACAGAGAACTGAAATCGATCGTGCGTACATTCCAGAGTTTCGTGTTGAAACACTTGTCATGGGAAGGATAAAGAGAAATTCTTATATTCCTCTGAAGATTTTAAATTGCGCTTATACAGTGCTCTAGGAGCGGATATAGCCTTTTTTGGACACTCTCGACCTTAGTCGGGTGCGAATATGGCTCGTGCTATCAAACAAAATGACTATAGTGTCATCCTTAAACATACTGTGAATCTAATTATCATATAAATAATATTCATGACTCGCAATAGGGTTTGAGTAAGGAAAATAACATAGAGTATAAACACTCAATCATTTAATACAACGGAAATAGATAAATTAACTAGTTATTTATTTCGGGGTCTTACAAGGGGCAATCCCACAAAGCATGATCCATGAATTCTGGAGTGTTCAGGGCAAGAAAATGGAGCTGAAACACCAAGGTTCCATAGCTTCTTCGGAATGGAACTGCATTTCACATGGACTCGCCCCATGAAATGAGCTTGGTGTGGCAACACACGAAGTTTCCAGAGTGTCTTCCAAACTTGAGGACAAATTTTGCTCAGTTACCAGTTCACATGAGTTTAGTCAATTGAGAGGTGACCACATGAAATTTGTACATCAATGTTTTGGTTTCTCAAAAATCTTTTAATCACTTTTAGTCATCCTCTTCTCCCTTCTTCCTCTTCCTTCATAACTACCACACTAGAACTCCAAAACCACACCTCCTCCCTGCCACAATCGGAAAATGCATGGATCATAATCACTCAACTTCATACTCTCAAATCCATTTTCCCTCATTTATCCGTAAAGACCGACCCTCGTTGGTTACCAAATCTCTCATCCAACCCCTCCTTTTTTCATTTTTTTCCTAGAAAACATTTAACGCCTAATTCCAAACCCCATCTAACTAAGACAACACCACCTCCTATTAAAATTTGGGGGGTCTAACTTAACTCAAAAATTAGCTGCAAAGTTGAGGACTGTCTTCCCATATATAAAAGTTATCTTGACAATATCTCTAGTCAGTGTGAGACTTTTCAACACACACCCCAACTTCAAACCCTATCTACCCAAGAAACGCCACATGCTATTAGATGTTACGATAGTTCTAGTCAATGTAAGTCTTTTCAACACAACCTCCTCACGCCCAGGCAGTGGCGGATCCAGGACCCGGGGTCAGGGGGTTCAAATTTTTCAAATGAACACATCAGTAAAAATATAATTAAAAACAAGTTTAATATGTTTTTACATCATAAACTATACAAGTCATAATTGTGCAAATAAGTGGGTTTTTGGTGCAAATAGGTGTAAAACTTAGTCTACTAGTATAATTTAAAATTTTCAGGAGGTTCAAAAAAACTTATATAGGAAATTAAGTGCAATTTTTTTTGTTCAGGGGGTTCATCCCCCCCCCCCCCACTTATGTGTATATTTGCCTCTGCGCCCAAGGCTGGACATTTGGAGCGTGATATGCACGAATGAACATTTGCGTGTAGCGCATATAAAGGTGGTCTCCATCAAACGTATCTAGGATAGGCTTTGATACCATATTAGAACTTAGGAGGCCTAACTCAAACCAAACACTAGCTCAAGAGATGAGGATTGTCTTTCCATATATAATAGATATCTTGGTCATATCTCTAGTCATTGTGAGACTTTTGAACTTACTCTTCATGCCCAAGACTGAACATCTAAAGTGTAATATGCAAGAATGAACATTTGTGGGTGACCCATATACGAGTAGTCTCCACTAAACGAATCTAGATATGGCTCTGACACTATATTATAATTTGGGAGGCTTAACTCAACCCAAACGTTAGTTCAAAACTTAAAGATTGCATTCCCATATAAAAGAGATTAGTCATGAACCTAGTCTTCTTCTTCCTACTGGCATGTGTGACCAACAACCTCAAGCTGGCGTCATCACCGTCCCTCTTTTTCTTTGGATGTGAGGTTGGAAGTTATTGAAAATTTTAGAGGGATTAAACCTGATACGAAAACTCCATGTGGTCACCCCTCAACTGACCAGACTCACCACATAGCCTTGTGACTGAGCAATATTGATGTTTTGTACGCAAGAGACATCAACTGGACCGATTTAAATAAAATATTTTTTCAAGGACCTATTGCAATGAGAAAATTTTACAGCGACCTTCAATTTAAATTTCTCTTTAAATGTCAAAGTGTCTAGATTCACCCCATCTGCATCGCTACGGAGATATCGATCCCTCAATTCATGCTCTTCATTTGTGTCAATCTTCTGACTCGTGTAAAAAGTTTTGTATATACATTTAATCATTTTTTTTGAGGGTATCCACCACCGACAACTATGAGACTAACCCTAAGGTTTTGAGATCACGTTAAATGGGTGTGCTAGCTACAAGTTGTCGGTCTCTAATCATATTTTGAAATCTTATTTATTTTAAAATTTTAATTAATCATGTGGTAAAAATGTGAAATCTAATGTGTTTGTCAAATATATTTGTACATATTTGTTACTAATTCTAGTTATTTTCATTTTAATCTTACTCACAATTATGTGTGACAGAACTCAAGCGGATAAAGGAACATTGAGGCAATAATCTACATGGCTACGTGGAAACCGAGCTGTACTTAATGCCATGACTTTGAGGGACATGTCTATGTTTATCCGCATGCAAAGACATTGCTTCAAATTTTGAAACGTAGGAGTTTGGCTTGTTGAAAATTGCTTCCAATAATTTTGTCTTTAGGTGCTCTGACGCCAATTCTTGACGTGGATTCCATAACTTGATAGTAATATTTCCTGATCAAAACAAAGAAAAATAACTGGATAACAAATGAAAAATAAAAAATAATATTAAAATTATTTATATATTATATCATGTATTCTTTATAATTTAAAAAATAATTAATATATTCAAGATAGTGATTAGCAAGATGTTCTTTACAAAATTAAGGAACGAATCAATTCAAAATCAAAGAGTTGCAAGTAAAACGTTTTTATAAAGCAATGTGAACAATGAATTGCTATTCCTTTGTAACTAGTTATTTATCTGATAATGTCAAAATAAAGGCTTACTTCCAACATGATATGCACATGATATAAGCTATTTTAGGCTAAGTCGTCCAATAAGACATGTTTATATAGCCTTGAATTGTGACAATGTCTATTTTACCCATCTTAGCAAATATTTTAACTATTGGAGTAATATTTTTTCTCTTACCCTTTTTTAAAATACATTTAAGCTATTTTGTTCATCCATTTGAAATATTTCTTTATAAAATAATTTTTTTCTAATAAGAGAGAAGAGAACATCCACAACTGGCAACCATACCCGAATTTCAGAGATCACATTAATTGGGTAGCCTTCCCTCAAAAAATATTTTTTCATACGCTCCATTCAAGGGTCGAACACTGGAATAAATGCTTAATTAGATCAATTATCTATCAATTATGATCCACCTACCTTATTGGTATAATTAAATGTTTGTATTAATTATGTATAAACTTAGCTTAGTGCATGGAACTTAATTCTCTTGGTAGGTTGATATTGTTGTTAAGTAAAGAGCTGGGACAGTTTGCCTTAACAAGATTTATGGCTTTAGCTCGGGGTTTTGATTTTGACATCTCATTTTTTTAGAAGGTTTGAGAATTATATTGCTATTTGGCACGAAGGTTAGTAACACACCCCTAACATGAGTTGCTTACTTGCTTGAAATATTTAACATAGTGTATTGTGAATCTTATAGTAGAAATTAACGTCATTTTATTTCTTCTCCAAGGTTGTCTTGCTCTTTATGATCATGCATATCCTATCAAAAATTGGTGCTGATTGATTTGGTACGGTGTTATATAAGATTGATGCTCTATAATTTGATCCTAAGTGTTGATTTAATTTGATCCTAAGTTTTTCTTTGACAGTTATTTGATCCTAATTTGAGAGAGATGTTCTCAAATTTTTATGAAACATATAAAATATTTTTCCTTTCTTTGACATATATTTTATTTTATTTTTCTTTCCGAAAAAATGAAGTGTATGATATGATATGTATGCCATATTAGCAGCTTCCAAAAAAGCTCATGTTTAAAGTTAGCCTAAGGTATAGAACTTAATTCTTTTGGTAGGTTATTATTGTTGCTGGGACAATTTGTTTTAACACGATTATGGGCTTTAGTTGGGGTCTTTAATTTTGACATCTCCTGATCTTTAGTGAATGTTTATTATGAGAAAGAGATTTGTTATTTGGCACGAAGGTCAATAATACACCACCAACGCAAATACTTTTTTTTTGATACATCGGAAATACTCACACAAATACTGTATTTTTAATTTTTTAAAATCATTGCTTGAAAAACCAAATATAGTGTATTATGAATCCGACGGCAGAAATTGACAAAAAAAATATTGCTCTTTATCCTATAAAAAATTAGTGCCTGATTGATTTGGTGTAATATAAGATTGATGCTCTTTAACCGGTATTGAAGGTCAATCTTATATTACACCAAATCAATCAGGCACTAATTTTTTATAGGATAAAGAGCAATATTTTATCATTATGTACGAAGGTCAATAGCACACTTTCGAGATGACGCAAATAATGAATTTTCAAATTTTAAAATCATTGCTTGAAAAACTTAATGTATTGTGAATATTACGGCGCAAATTAACAATTTCTCATTTCGTCTCAAAATCTCTCGTGCTTTTTATCATTATCCTATCAAAAAATAATTGGTGCGTAATTGATTTGGTGTTATATAGATTGATGCACTATAAATGGTGGAGATTTAATTTGATCCTAATTTGATAGAGATGTTCTCATAATTTTCATGATATATAAAATATCTTTTCATTCCAAAAAAAATGAAGTGTTATGTGTTTGCCATATTTGCTCACAAATTGCGGATAATGTATAATTAGCAGCTTCCACAAAAGGTCATGAAAAGGAGTTGAGTAAAAGGGCAATTGTGGAAGCAATGTCAGTGTCTAGAAGATTGACACATAGATTCATTGCAATCCAACTGGGTTGTTTTTTTTTTTTTTTTTTCTCTCTCCAACAAAGAATAAATTAAGAAAGAAATTATATCCAAAAAAAATCTTTGTTTCTCTTTTAAAGTCTTTTTTGACTTTCTACGTTTCTAGCGTGTGTGAGTCTCCGCAGCCCATCGTTGAACAGAACAGAACAAAAACAAAGCAACCTCGGAAAACAAAGAAAAAATCACAACATACTAATATTGGTTTCATTTCACGCCTTCATAACTCGTATTTATTATCAAATATTCTTTATTTCTGGTCGGTTTTGATTCCTCAAATCTTCACCAGCTTTGAACCTAACACACTTATCCTATACTACTTGATGTTTATCTGAAAAACAATACTGACGATTTTTTCCCTGAAATCTGTTGATAGTTCATCGTACCCACATTTTTATACCATCAAACATTAATTATACTTCCATTTTTATTTTCATTATTTCTGTATATATACATATATATATTCGTTGACAAAAGGGTCTTGTTGGTTGTTGAGGCAGCGAAATGCAAGGTAAAAGAAGGACTCTACTTGAGAGATTTCATTGACTAGTTTTTGTTGCTTTTGCTTTCAACTTTGAATTGTCTTCTGTAATGGATAAGAGCTTTTTCTTTTTCTTTTTCATTTCCATTGCTTCCTCTCCGATCAGGGGAAGATCAAAGATGAGTTTTTGATGCATGGTGATGATTTTCTAATTTGTCTCTGTTTGATTTTATCTTCCAAGCAGGGTGAAGTTTTTTGTGCAGTGATCGGGTGTTAATCTTCTAAAGGTAAATTGCCTGCTATTGTCCTCTGTCTTTCTTGCTATTTCGGTCTTCCGGATTCTATTCATATTTGCATTTGGAGCTGTTTGTTTTGGGAGTGAATGTCTTGTTCAGAGAGAAATGAAATGTCTGAAACCAGATTATTGCTTTGCGTGCACATGAATGTTGTATTGGTTAGAGTGATCAAAACGAATGGATTGCTCGACTTTTGCGCGGTAGATATGTTACGGTTAGAGTGATCAAAACGGATGAATTGCTCGATTTTTTAGGTGGTAGGTATGTGAAGGTCCTACATTGACTAGAAATAAGGCCAAAATAGTCCCTATTGAGGGTAGAGCAATCATCAATTCTAAGATAGATTTTGGGGTAGAGTTAGGCCTAACCTAAATTCTAAGAAGATAGATGATGAAGAACAATGGTGATTCATCACATAATGCATGGGCAAAAGGAACATTGATGCTAAAGTTAGTATTTGAGCATAATTTAGATTTAGATGGATTAAAAGTAAAGATATCATACATCAATTGTGCCATCATCTCCTTACTGTTGAGAATGTAGCTTCTTAAGTGAGTGGTTTTAGCTGCATGGTGTGTTCATGCAACAGATTCCTTTCATTTGTTTATTGGAATGACAAGTTGTTGTTGTACATTACTTTTGCGCAATAGTTTTGTGCAATTCTTTGTACAACAAAGATAGAAAGGAAGATAAGAGAGACTAGTGCGAGATTGACGTGATAAAGTGAAATATAAAGAAAAATAAGTGCTGTAGTAGAAACTATTGTAGGAAAGTATCTTATGAAAAATTCAACTTTTAATAGAATAGTGGATTTAGAGATTCTCTTATAATTTGATCAGATATTGCGCAAGGGATATATATAGGTTTTGTCACTTTTGCGGCCCATTATGCAGTCCAGAACAAATGTTAGTATGCTACATATGGCTGAAGGTGGTCTGGACATGGTATCCTAGGCTGCATGCATGTATGTGGACAATAAATAAGCGGAAATCCGGAGAATCTTATAAGCAAACAAAAACGGGGATCGCAATGTGTGAACTGTCTGTCATGCAGTAAAGAGCTAAGTGTTTCAAATGATTTTACTTAGCTGCAACTAAAGAGTAACAGCGTGTTTGGATGCTGATAGCATTAAAATGTTTCCAACCAATAAAACCATGTACGCGCATAAGCTCCATGTTTTAGCTTCACAAGCACCATGCCTCATCACGTGTTCCCGAGCGCTACAAAACACGCGTTAGCATGTTTTTTCTTCCAACTTCCTTACATGATTTGCGTTGAAAACAGCTTCAAAAGTTTTTAGAATAATGGGGATTAGCTGTCTTTTGTCCATTAACGAAACGATTAATTTAGATTTTGTTTAAATTTCCTTTCATGTTTCGATGTATTTGGCTGAGTTTTACTTAAATATTAGTTAAACTTAATCAGTTTATTAAGTTTCCTAAATGAGAAAAACAATTAATCAGTACATATCCTAACTCTGAAGCAGTATTGTACCTAGCTGGCATTGAGTGTAACGCCTTCTCGATCACAGGCTTCATATGATACTCAATCAGAAAACGCGTGAACGGGCAGTGATTTAAAAGAGATGTTCATGGATGAGTTCAATCTAGATATCCTTGCGGCTTTAGGCATTTTCTTATAAGCTTTTTGATTAATGGTGATTCACAGATCTGGTATAAAGACAGATTCATGAGATTAGCTGCATGAGTTTGAGCTTAATCCAAGTTAATTTGTGTGAGTCTTCTTATATGTCGTTTCATCTCTAATAGTTTTTTTATTGCTTTTGTTTTGTGATTATGGTTTGGATTTCCCATTGAATATGTTTAAATATCTATGATTCTCTTCCTAATCTTTGAGAGAGAAAAATCCAATTTGTTTTAATTAAAATGTTAGGAGGTTTGAAAGAAAATTTATGCTCAGGAGTATCATGAGTATTGTCTTAGAATCAGTGGTAGGCGCATCCCTGATTCGACTAAAATTAAAGGTCATAATGCTCTTTGTGCAGCACAAGCGTGTGGGAGTGTCTCTACGAAAGCCACTCCGACACTCAAGTTAGAGGTTGCTCCGATATCAAGTACTTCAGAGCATGTATTTTTAACCCTTTTCATATAGGAGACGGGTACTAGATCAAGGGGATAGAGAGGGTGATTCCCACATAATCCCACTGATAAGTCTAGGAAATGGTTATTCATGTGATTTAGGGATGGAGAAGGATTTTATTTCTTAATGCCTGTTTTATTTAGGCTTCCTAACCAGGATGTGCCTGAACCTGATAACTTGCGTAGAACACATATTACTCAGTGCTGATAGCTGTGAGCCTTGTTTTCTTCTTTACCTTTCGATAGTGACATACAATTTGAGCAAAGTATTACCTTGGACAACTTGATTCTTCTGATTAGTAACTGGGAAGAAAGTGCATGTTTTCTCTGTCGGAAGTAATATATAAATGGTTAATGATTACTGTTTTCTTTCACTAAATTAATTGGTTGGTTGCTAGGAATCTGAAAACCATATTGCTATACTTCCAGCACAGTGCATTATAAATTATCAGACATAACTGACTTAGTTATGTACTTGTCCTATACTTCTGCATTATATAGTTTTAACAATTTCTCTTCTGTCTTCACAGGTTCTTGCTTTTCTTTAGGTTATTTATTCAACATTGTTTGAGCTGTGGATACTAATTCTTGAAGATCACTTCACTTCTGAGAATCTTTGAAAATCGGGGATTCAAAGAAAAATGGTGGCAAGATCATGCGTGAATTTGGTGGACTTGGTCACAGGGGATTTTTTAAATTTCCCTCAAACTGCCAGAGCTCTTCCGCGAGTTATGACTGTTCCTGGAATCATGTCTGATGTAGATGGTAAACAGAGTAACGATGATGATTTAAATTCCTTCGCATCAGAACAACGTCACAGGATGATTATTGTATCAAATTTTCTTCCTCTCAATGCTGAAAAGGATGAGACCTCTGGCAGATGGTGCTTTACTTATGATGAAGATTCAATTTTTTGGCAGCTAAAGGATGGCCTCTGTGCTGATACAGATGTTGTTTATGTGGGATCTTTGAAAGTTAATGTTCATGAGAGTGAGCAAGAGGAAGTTTCTCTTCAGTTGCTTAAGGAATTCAGTTGTGTGCCTACTTTTATTCCTTCTGACATCCAGAAACAGTTTTATGATGGATTCTGCAAGCAATACTTGTGGCCTCTACTTCATAGCATGTTGCCCATGTATCCAGGTTCTTGCGAACTCTTTGATAGGTCACTGTGGCAGGCTTATGTTTCTGCTAATAGGATATTTGCTGATAAAGTCATGGAGGTCATTAATCCCGAAGTTGATTATGTTTGGATACATGATTATCATCTCATGGTTCTTCCGACAATTCTCCGGAGGCGGCACAGTCGTGTCAAGCTAGGCTTTTTCCTCCATAGTCCATTTCCTTCATCTGAGATTTATCGATCCCTGCCTGTGAGAAGTGAAATTCTGAAAGCACTGCTCAATACAGATTTAATTGGTTTTCACACATTCGATTATGCTCGCCACTTTCTGTCCTGCTGCAGACGAATCCTTGACTTGGAATATGAAAACAAAAAGGGTTACCTTGGAATTGAATACTTCGGCCGTACAGTATTCATTAAAATATTGCCTGCTGGGATTCATATGGGTCGCATTGAATCGGCCCTAAGTCACCCTTCCTGTTCTATGAAAGTTTTAGAAATCTGCAGAGAATTGGAGGGGAGAAAACTTATTATCGGTGTTGATGATATGGATGTATTTAAAGGTGTAAGTTTAAAGTTCTTGGCCATAGAAAAACTTCTGAAGGAATATCCAGAACTGCGGGGTGAAATAGTACTAGTCCAAATTCTAAATCCCCCAAATAGTGCCAGTAAAGATGCTGAGGAAGTAATGGAGGAGGCCAACATTACTGCGGAAATGATAAATGAGAAGTATGGTTTTCCAGGTTACGCTCCTATCGTTATCATTGATCATCATGTTCCTTTTTATGAGAAGGCAGCCTATTATACTTTGGCAGAATGTTGCATTGTGAACGCTGTACGGGATGGTATGAATTTGATTCCATACCAATACATTGTCTGCAGGCAGGGGAGTGCGAAAACGGATGAAGCCTTGGAAATATCTTATGACTCCCCTCGAAGAAGCGCGCTTGTTGTTTCTGAGTTCATAGGTTGCTCCCCATCTCTTAGTGGAGCAATCAGGGTAAATCCGTGGGATATCAATGATGTAGCTGAAGCACTAAGATCAGCTATTATGATGTACGATAAAGAGAAGAAATTCCGGCATGAGAAGCACTATAAGTATGTTAGTTCTCATGATGTGGCTTACTGGGCCCGGCATTTCGAGCAAGATCTAGTTTTCTCTTGCAAGGATCACTACGCGAAATGTTTCTGGGGCCTTGGCTTTGGCCTGAATTTCAGAGTTTTGGCCCTCTCTCCGAGTTTTAGGAAGCTGTGCACACATCAAATTGGCTCTGCATATAAAAGGGCAGATTGCAGGGCAATCTTTTTGGATTATGATGGTACTATTGTACCTCAAGCTTCCATTGTAAAAGCTCCAAGTCCTGAAGTTGTATCTGTGCTAAATAATCTCTGCAGTGACCCTAACAATACTGTGTTTATTGTTAGCGGCCGGGGGAAAACATCACTGGGTGAATGGCTTGATCAGTGTGAGAACCTTGGTATAGCGGCTGAGCACGGTTATTTTACAAGGTTAGTGTTTTTGTAATTGGTTCTGCATTTCAACTGTTAATCATAATGACATCTCTTAAATACCTCCCATATCATATGGGGAAAAAAAAAGGATGAAATTGAAGAACGAAAATGAATAGATAGTGGTTTTTGTCCTGGGCTTTCAGCATCATTGGCTTATTATTTTCTGCACAGTAAAATTTTGAATTGTCCTTTTAGTACATGTTTATATCAGAGTTTTTGCTTCCTATGGTCTAGTAGCTGTCATGTTACTGGTAAATTCTTCAAAACTGATGGTATTATTTGATCATTGCCACAGGTGGGGTAAAGAATCAAGCTGGGAAATGAGTCATGCAGACACAGATTTTACATGGAAAAGGATTGCTGAACCCGTTATGAGATCATATACTGAGGCGACAGACGGCTCCTACATAGAGACCAAAGAGAGTGCATTGGTATGGCATTACTATGACGCTGCTCCTGATTTCGGATCATGGCAAGCCAGGGAGCTCTTGGATCACCTTGAAAATGTGCTCGCAAATGAACCTGTAGTAGTAAAAAAGGGTCAGCATATTGTTGAAGTCAAGCCTCAGGTACACACATACCTATCCTTCCACATCTCAACCTGTTAAAGTTCTCAGGGTTTCAAATTGCGGTTGCGGAATATGAAACCCTGATTGTTCTCAAAATCTGATATTGGCTAATCAACATTGCAGGGGATTACTAAAGGGTTAGTTGTACAGCAAGTTCTGTCTAGACTAACAACCATGAAAGGAAAATCGCCGGATTTTATACTTTGCATCGGAGATGATAGATCTGATGAGGACATGTTCGAGAGCATATTGACCAAATCTGACAGTGCAACTTCATCCTCAGCACCAGAAATCTTTGCCTGCACTGTTGGCCAAAAACCAAGCAAAGCAAGATACTACCTAGATGATACCATGGACGTGATGGCGCTACTTACCGCTTTGGGGTCTGAATCAAGATCTTCTACAGAAGCCCCTTCTGAAAAAGCAAACTTCTGCGTTGAGAGAACTGTTTAAAATTTACATCTTTTCTCTGTTTAGGTACCAGTTACATAGGATACAGACTCAGTGGTTTATGGTTTTTATAAGATGTAGACATGCATGCATGCTTTAAGGATAGTTTTAAGTCTGAGTAGTTTCGGTTGTTTAGAATGTTGCAGCTTTAGGTTTAGAAGCTAAGCAGCTGGTAAAAATGATTGGTTTTATTGGTTGGCAGGGGTGTCAAGTGGATGTTTCTCTTGGTTTCGATTAAAGGATGCTGGATATATTCATGGATTACAGAGTATAGGCACTCTAGCTGTATGAAAATCCGTTGTTTTATCATACTGAAGCTCATTCGGCATCAGGGTTTTAAATTGCAGTTGCGTTACGGAACTGCGGACAGAAACAGATTATGCGGCCGCAATTATCATCCCAAACAGGGACTCCAACTCCAAAACCCTTTACATTGCGGCCGCAATTTTAAACCCTATTCGGCATAAATACCTACATCATTGCCTAATGCAGTGAAGCGGACTTATGCACCAATCGGGAAACTAAACTACAGAATTCACCTTTGTTGAAATCCAACACAACAATAGAATCCATTTCTATATAAAACTGCATTGCCCAACAACCAAGTGATCATAGCATCACATGTCATGACTATTTAGCTTTATTACTTGAATAGAGACCTCGGTGTTGAAAATGGTAAACTGAAATAGTTAGGAAAGAACTGAAATGAAGGCGATTCAAGTAAGTATTTTTGTCTAAATCACATAACATAACAGTACCTGCAAGTTAAGAATAAATGGAGAATGTATTCTAATTTCTATGTGCCATTGTTGAATGGAAAAGAAATGTATCATGGTATAGAATCAATGTACTTTTAACTGAACCTTATGGTTTCTTTCTTTGTCATGCGCCATGCTTCTCAGATAATTTAGGACAATGGAGCTTTGAGCATTCCAGCTAGTTTCAAAAGAAAGAATTTGGAGTTAGACAAAATAATTAGAACTCCCCTGAGGTTAATCATTATTGCACACACTGACCTCGCCTCTAATAACTAACAAGACACTAACCACCCTTTTTTATACGGAAACATTGCACTAACCTCCCTTAAAGTTTATCACTATGACACTGACCTCCCCTGAGATTTATCCTTTTACCACCCCTCTATTTTTCAAATTGATATATGCAGGAGGGGAGGTTAATGTATTTTGCAAACTAGAGGGGAGGTTAGTGTAATAATATTAAACCTCTTTATAGTCATTATTAAAAATCTGGTCATTCCTGCAGTTTTTTTTATTGTTATGAATTTTTCTGCCCAGATTTTAATTTTTTTCTTCTGGATTTTAATCAATGGAAAAATGAAAAATCTCAAGAAATGTTAATTTTTTTACGAACATCCACATATTTTTCGTGTGGATTTAAATGCAAAAACTTCATGTAAATTTACATACGAAATAAATTACCAACAAGCTTGTTTTCTGAAATTCGTAGCAAGATATACACAATTCTTTGTTGAACGTAGGCACGTAGCAAAGATTCTGAATAACATTTGAGAATCACGTAAACAGAATAGAACGTCTCAACACCTGAATTGGATTCGGTCAAATAGATCGCATCCAGGCTTTCAACTTTTTTTTTGGTCAATTTTTGAACTTATGATTGACTCTTTGCAGTTGAATGAGTTGGACTAGGTTGAGACTTCTGGTATTGGACCTCAAAGTACGCCTTATTTGGTCCACAACAATTCAAAATTAAAAGGTATGTACTAGAAAATAATCTTATATTTTAATATTGTATTATTTACGTATCAAATTAAATAGGCTTAATAGCACTTTTGGTCCCCCACGTTTAAAAAATGTGCAATAATAATCCCCCACGTTTAAAAATAGCATAATAGTACCTCAACGTTTATCTCCGTTAGCAGTTTTGGTCCCCCGGCTCCTTTCCGTTAAAAACTTAACGTTTTTGTGTGACATGGCTTTTTTTTTCCTGATGTGGCACTCAGACTAGGAGAGAGAAAGGTTTTGGGGGGAAATCACAACACGTGAGAATCACGTGCTCATTATCTGACCTAATTCAAGCCCCAATCCCCAATTAGTAACCCTAGGTCCAAAATTGCCCTAAATCTACAATACCCATCTCGACGCCGGTGAGGGTGTGCGATTGTGGTGTTGAGGAGCTGCGATTGTGGTGCTGAGGACCTACGATTACGAGCGAGGACGACGGTGGTGAGAACCTGCGATTGCGAGCGAGGTCGACGGTGGTGAGGACCTGCGATTGCGATAGAGATGGCGAAGGATTCGAAGAAGAATGGTGTGTCAAAGAAGACAACTGCCTCTCCAAGTCAAAAGAAGACCCCTCCAAGGCAAAAGAAGAACACTCCGACAAAAGAGAAAGAGAGGGTGGTCCCAGAGAAGATGGTCCCAGAGAAAAGGCCTCCAAACTTGGACTATTGGAACCTTGGAGCCGATGTGCCCTCTCACTATGTTGCCAGGTGCCTTTTTTTATTGCATATGATGTCTAAGTATTGTGAATCTTGGTTGAATTTTTTATTGCCTATTGTATTCATGTCTCAGTGTTGTCGGTTGCATCTTTTATTGCCTATTTTAGTCATGTCTTAGTCCATTCAATGCATTGATGTGTGTTATTTAATTGATAAGTTTGTTTGGTATGTTATTTAATTGAATCCCTGTCTTGTTTGTGCTTGCATGTGGTCCATGAGATTTCCTTTAAAGTTTATTCTATTGTCTTTCTACAGGCCTATTGTTGCCCATGTGATAACCATGAAAGTGCATCATAGGGGTGAAATTACATTTGACCCAAATATGCCCTATGAAAGTGGGCTCTGCCAATCCTTTGAACATATGGATGTGGATCACATTTCATCCATTGTGGTGGGTAATTTGGTAAAGTACTTGGGATATCCCAGCTTCAAATGCTTGTGGTATAGGCATGTGGCTAGTGATGGGTCTGTCTGCTTTAGTCCACTTTCCAATGATGAAGATGTTAGAGAATTCTTTGAAAATGTTAAAGGTGTAGCTGAAGTTGATATTTATGTTGAACACCTAGTGGAAGATCCAAATATTGTTCCTCTAATTGCTTACAAGAGTGCTGAAGATACTCCTGAGGTATTGCAAGTTGGTTCTGAAAGTGATGATGAGGTATTGCAAGACAGGGAGGGTGAGACTGAGACAGTCAAGGAGGCTGAGTTAGTGCAAGACAAGGATGGTCAAAGTGTGCAGGAAATTCAGATTGATGCTGAGGTAATGAAATTATGATTTAATTTTTGTGTAAGTTGAAATAAAGTTACCCTTTAAGTTGTCATGAAAAAAGAGATTTATGCTTAGTTGTGTTTTTGGATAATCAAAAGGTTCTCCAACCTGAACAGAGAAGAGGTGCTGAGTTAGAGCAACACAGGGAGGCTGAAGAAGGGCATGAAAAGGAAAGTGAGGCTGAGGTAATTAAATAATGAATAGTTTGTGAATTAAAGCTACACTTTAAGTTTCCATGAAAAAAATATTGATGCTTAGTTTTGTTTTCAGATTGTTGTCAATGATGAACAGAGGAGAAGTGCTGAGTTAGAGCAAGACAAGGAGGCTGAAGAAGCGCATGAAAAAGAATTTGAGGCTGAGGTAATTAAATGGGTTTATTACTTAATGTTTAATTTGTGAATTGATGCTATAATTTAAGTTGCCATGAAAAAAATATTGATGCTTAGTTTTGTTTTCAGGTTGTTGTCAATGATGGACAGAGGAGAGGTACTGAGTTAGAGCAAGACAAGGAGGGTGAGTCAGTGCAAGAAAAAGAAATTGAGTCTGAGGTAATTAAATGATCAGTTACTTAATGTTTAATTTGTTATTGAGTCTGAGGTAATGAGTTAAGCAAAATTTCTTGTTTAAGTTGTGAATTAAAGTTGGTCTTTAAGTTATCATGAAAATTATATTGCTGATCAGTTTGTTGTCAATTAGGAACAGATTCGTGATGTGGATGACAATGATGAAGTAACTGAAAATGACAAGGGGGTAGATAAGGGAAAAAGAAAGGCCAGTGAGGTTCTTCTCAGTGATGAAGATGAGGATTCTGATGCTGAATTTGATCCAAATGATGAAGAGGCATCCTCTGATTTTTCAATGGATGACAGTGACTACGAAGAAGATTGGGATTGGCTATGTGTGCTTCCTAAAGAGTCTCTGCTGAATATAGCTGAGGCCAATCCAGATCCCACTTTTGCAGAAGGTTCTACTGATCAATATACTCAAGCTGTGAATGAGTCAAGGAACCTGGAGCCTAGTACATATGAGGAATTTGAAGATGAGGATGGTGATTCTGAGGACTTAGAAAGTCCATCAGAAAGCGATGATGAAGGAAAAAGTAGAAGGAAATATCCTAAGTTCAAACCTACTGAAGATGGGGAGGTGGTTCATCTTGAGTTAGGTCTGACTTTCAACAACAAAGATCAGTTTAAGGATGCTGTCAGTGATTTTGCTATCCAAACCAAGAAGAATCTGACAATCACCAAAAATGATAAAAAGAGGATGGTGGTTAAATGTGTTAAGGAGTGTCCATTCTACCTGAGAGCCAGCAAGACTCCTTCAAGGCCTATCTGGCAAATTGTAAGCTTCCATAACAACCATAATTGCTGCAGGACAGCCAGTAATAGGCAGGCAAAGACATTTTGGCTTGCTAAGAAATTTATGCAAATTCTGAAACACACTCCAGATTTGAAAGTGAGGGGCTTGATAGAGGAGGCAAGGGTCAGGTGGGGCATTGTGATAGGGAGGTACAAGGCATACAGGGCAAAGGTCAAGAATCTAGAGATGTTGCATGGTGCAAGTGTGGAGCAATACAGTCACCTGAGGCAGTATGCTCCTGAATTGCTGAGAAGCAATCCTGGATCCACAGTCATTATAAAATCAGCAGTGGGAGTACATGGCCCAGTCTTTGAGAGGATCTACATCTGCTTTCAAGCTACTAAGACTGCATTTGCCAAGCACTGTAGACCCTTAATTGGGTTGGATGGCTGCTTCCTTAAGAGACTATATGGTGGTCAACTTCTGTCAGCCGTAGGCAAAGATGGAAACAACCAAATGTTTCCAGTAGCATTTGCAGTAGTGGAAGCTGAAACTAAGGATTCCTGGACTTGGTTCTTGAACATTCTACTACATGATCTGAATAGTGTTAAACCTCAAAATTGGGCATTCATCTCTGACCAGCAAAAAGTAATTATGTTTAGACTTTTCCCTTTGTCTTATTTTACATTATGTTATTTTTCTCTAATGTTACATTCATCTCTATTGCATTGTTAGAGATTGGTTCCTGCTATTGCTGAATTGGGTCCAGATGTTGAACACAGATTGTGTGTCAAACACTTATACAGTAATTTCAGGAAGAGGTTCCCAGGAGAAGAGTTGAAGAATGCTTTATGGTCTGCTGCAAGGGCTAGCACAGAACCACAATGGAAAACTGCAATGGATAACATGAAGGAATTGAATCAAGATGCTTGGCTGGAAATGATGCATGTACCTCCTAAGATGTGGACAAGATCAGCTTACAGCCCACACACACACTGTGATCTCCAGGTTAACAACATGTGTGAGGCATTTAATAGGTCTATCTTGGAGCATAGAGACAAGCCTATTATCACTTTGCTTGAGGGGCTGAAATTTTATCTCACTAATCGCATTGTGAAGCAGAATGATCTAATGCTTAGGTGGAGAAATAGTCAGCTGTGTCCAATGATTCAGCAAAAGCTTGATATTATAAAGAACCATTCAGAGAGGTGGAGACCTAACTGGAATGGTGATATTGCACATGGACTATTTGAAGTACAGAGGGACAATGATAAGTGTGCTGTCAATGTAGAGCTAAGGACATGCGCTTGTAGGAGATGGGATCTGACTGGGATTCCCTGTGTGCACGCTGTGGCCTGTATGTGGTATAATAACCATGTGCCAGAGAATTATGTGGACATGGCATACAGGTAATGCAAATAATTTTTCTTAAGTAATAATGCATTATGTTGATTAACAAACTAACAATTTGTTTCTATGTTTTTCAGGAGGCACACATTTCTGAATACATACAGCCACATAATCCTCCCAAACAATGGGCCCAAATTATGGCCAGATGTGGAAGCAGCACCTCTAAATCCCCCTTATGTGAGGAGGGCCCCGGGAAGGCCAAAAAAACAGAGGAACAAGGCAAATGATGAGCCTAGCAACCCTAATAGGCTGAGGAGGATTAGTTCCACTGTGAGATGTAGAAGGTGTGGAGAGCCTGGACACAACAAGAGAACCTGCAAAGGTAAAACTGCAGCTGATAGGACAATCCTAGTAGGAGGCAATGAGGTAATGAATTTACTTGTGCTTACCAATTAAATTTTGTCAAAGTTGTGAATTTACTTTAGTGGATTGTGTTTGATTTCAGGCAAATACTCAAGTTCTTCAACCTGAACAGAGAAGGACTACTAGAAATAGAGGTCAGAAGAGGAATGCTCAATCTGGACCAGGTGAAACTTCAGCTCAAGGTGCTGCAAATAACCAGCCTGCACCCTCTGCTCCAGCAAATTCACAGGCTCAACAAACTGATGCTCAATCTTCTCAGCCTGCACCCACTGCTCCAGCAAATTCTCAGGCTCAACAAACTGGTGCTCCATCTTCTCAGCCTCAGCACATAGCTACTGCATATTCTCAGCCTGCACCTACTGCCACTACATCTCAGCCAAATGCACCAAGGAGGAGAGGAAGAAAGAGGAATGCAGAAGCAATTAGTGGCACTCAGTAGTGTTTTTAGATCTGTTATTCTATTTTTATGAACCTATTGTCCTGTGGATGGTGTTTTTAAGTCTGTGTTTTTTGAGGTCTTGTAATGAACCTAGTCTTGTTGTGTATGTATCTGGTATGGACCAAGTATGTTTTGGATGGTTATGTAGGTTTTTTGGATGGTGGATTTTGCTGATGTAACAACTATGGCTATTCCTTCTTATTTATGAGACTCTGTTGAAGTAACAACTATGTTCCTTCCTATTAGGAATACATGCATATTATGTCAATGCCTATTATGAGTCCATTCTTATTGAATTCATGCATTTTATACATTCACTCATTCACAGGATCAATTCATGCATTTTATACATTCACACATTCAAGTGAATTCAATCCAAGCTGCCATGAAAAAAATTGCATCAAATTTAAGATACATATAACCTCAAACAGAATTGCATAAAATTCAACTCAATGGAAACACAATTGGCAAATTTCATTTCTTGCATCAAAGGATCCTAATGGAAGTACATAAGTGCATTCACTTTCTCAAAGGATTTTTTTCCCATCTTAATGGAAGTACATTCCTACTTCCTTACAAAATACATTCCTACTTCCTTATATTCCTACTACCCCAACTAGTATTCCTACTTCCTTACATAAGCTACCAACAACACAAGGATCACAATTATTGACATGAACAAAAAGGCAAGTAGGATCCTCTCTTTCTTCTTCAGGTCTTCATTCTTCTTGGTTAAGACAACAATCAACTTCTTCTCCCTAGCATTACAATTGTCATCAGCATCATGCCATTGGAAGAAGTTGCATACCTTCTTACGATGCACCTGTAATTTTAAGTTAGTTATACAGATCAGGGAAGAAGAAAATAGCCACTGATTCAACAACTCAATAATCTTACAAACCTCAAACAGCCCACAACCATAAAACCTCCTTCCACGATTCACCCCAGTCCATGTTGTCACCAATGGACTTTCAACCCCACATTCACACAGCACTACTCGTCGCCTCATCTCAGAACCAGTCGAAACATCGCGAGAGCCAGACAACCCATGAGAACCATCGTTTCTTCTGTGCGATTCAGGTACCCTGCGACTCGAATCAGCTTCTAAATCCCTCCAATTAGGTGTGGCTGAAGATCCTCCCATGGTTAGAGCTCGCGATATTGGGATTTGGGGGAGAAGAAGAGGAATTAGGGCTCGCGATTTTGGGTTTTGAGGGAGAAGAAGAGGAATTAGGGCTCGCGATTTTGGGTTTTGAGGGAGAAGAAGAGGAATTAGTTTTGGTGATTTTAGGATTTGAGGGAGAAGAAGAGGAATTAGGGTTAGTGATTTTCAGATTTAGGGAAGAAGATGATAAAAGAGAAGGTGATTCTCACGTGAGGGGCATGTGATTTCCCCCCAAAACCTTTCTCTCTCCTAGTCTGAGTGCCACATCAGGAAAAAAAAAGCCATGTCACACAAAAACGTTAAGTTTTTAACGGAAAGGAGCCGGGGGACCAAAACTGCTAACGGAGATAAACGTTGAGGTACTATTATGCTATTTTTAAACGTGGGGGATTATTATTGCACATTTTTTAAACGTGGGGGACCAAAAGTGCTATTAAGCCAATTAAATATTAATGTTCATGAATGATAGCTCAACGTTTTCCGATGGAGCAAAAAATGAATGATAGCTCAACTAGTAAGAGACGAGGGCATATGAGTTGAGGAGGGAAATGTCAATCCTTCAAGAATGTAATTTTTTTTTCGATATATAAAAAAATTGAAAATTAAACATAAAAATATTATACTTTCTTTTATTTTCATAATTATAATTTGCTTTTAACCAATTCACAAATTAGTTAGGATTATGTAACCAAAAAAAGATAATGTAATAAAAAAAATTAGTTAGGATTAAACGATTAGTCTTATGAGACTCCCTACCAACAACTAACTTTTTTGGGCTCAAACTCACGTCATCATTCTTACCGGTTCAGTTTTCCTATCATTATACAAACACGCTGATTTATGGGTTGTAGTTTAGGGTTACCCTTACTAATAAAACATTAAAATTACATATGTAATTCAAATTAAGCGACAAAATTATGTTTAAACTGAATCAAATTTAGGCAATTTCTCAGCTACTCAAATAAGACTGGAGAAGTTTCATATCCTTTAACTTTAATTTGTAAGTTAGAAAAAAACTTCAATTTGTCATGATTTTTTTCTCCAACAAACTTTTATAATTTATAATTTAGTTTAGTCCTTTATACTATAATAATGAACTGAATGGTTCCTTAACCCTCTCATATTAAAAGAGTATATAAACTAGAGAGCAATCATTTTTGAGGTGTGAAAAGTTAGAGAAAAAGAGAGATATGAAGAAAAGATACAGAAAGTAAAGATGTAATAGGTGATTTGATTGATAGAGAAAAGAAAAATAAATAGAAAATGAAGATGAAAAATGAGTGAAAATGTGTATAAATCATAACTTCATAAACTAACCCAATAAAATTTATTTACAAGACTATCTATTTTTTTTTGTTAATGAATCTTATGGAATTGAACTCAAAGGTTGCCAAACGACACTTATAACATACAAGACCCTAAAAGAGTGCTACAACAATACACAAATACATAAGGAATCGAAGAACAAACACACACACACTCAAGCATGAAATTGACACATACAACATAAAACATGAAGTAAAACCTCAAGAGCCAAACAAAAACATCTAAAACCCCCAAATTAAACTGAATAGCTAATTGAGTTCTGAGCGGGAAAGATTGTTCCATTTTATACCGCGCTCCCATATGGACAGCATAAACCACTCTGCCGATGTTCCAAATTGTGCAGCTATTACGGAAGCCCAACACGAGACTCCAGCAGCACCAAATAGGGGTCAATTATCTAAACTGAAAATCTTGGGGAAATAGACAGGCTTCTTCTGCAGATCCAAAACAATTCACCCTTTTATGTTTGACTTTTATGAATCTGTTCTTTTTGTTGGGCTTCGGCCCGTCTCAAATAAAAAAATATTTTATCTAAAATAAAAGGTTGTTTTTGACCAAAAAAAAAAAAAAAGGTTGTTTAAATGTATAAAATATTAAAATCCCAAATAGATATGCATGACCATGAGAGCGACACAATAAAGAATCATCAAATCAGTGCAGCATATTCTGGAACGGCTAGTATGCTCTTTGCCTACCCAATCACAAAATTATCATTCACCATTCATTGGAAGTATTAAAACCACAGCTGTATCGTATACACCCTCCGGTCACATGTATAAGCAAAAATTTTTTTTTTTAGATATGTATCTAGTCATTCATTTAACTAGATACCTTCATTAAATGAATCTACCTAAAAAGTGTTTTTTTTTTTATATATATATGTGACCGGAGGATGTACGTAACGTTATTGTTCGCGCTTACTCAGTCACTCATATATCATATATATGTGAATGATTGATTCGGGTTAGGATAGAATCCCAATTCACAATATTCCACATATATAAAATACTCACTACACTAAAATTGCATCATTCTAACAACACTATCAGTATCATGGAGGAGCTTGATTCAACCGGCAACTGGCAAGACACCTCAAACTCCCTCTGCTGCTTCGGCTCCCGTCGCTCCACCACCTCCTGGTGGGAGCGCGTGCGGGCCACGTCATTCTGGTCCGAATCTCGCTCCTCCGAGTCACATCCAACGACTTGGAGCGCCGGTGACCGGTGGTGGTCACGCGGGTTCATGAGAGCGCGCGAGTGGTCGGAGATCGTAGCGGGGCCACGCTGGAAGACGTTCATCCGGCGGTTCAGCCGTAACCGGAGCGGCAGTAGTTCACGGCACGCTGGAAAGTACCAATACGACCCCTTGAGTTACGCGTTGAATTTCGATGAGGGTCCGGGGCAAAACGGGGATTTCGAAGATGACGTTGTTTCTGATGGGTTTCGGAATTTCTCCGCCCGTTATGCTATGGCTCCTCCTTTGAGACAAGACGTCGTCGTTTCTGGTTGAGGCTGATTTCACGAGGTTAGCGTGAGTGGTACTGGTAGGTAGTCACCTAGTGTCATGTTTATCTGTTTCATTTTTTATAAAAAGAAAAAGAATAATTGAGAGTGCATTTTAGAAAAATTGATACTTATGTGGATGTAACTATGGATATATCTTCAGTCAAAAATAAAAAAAACGATGTATATATATGCATGTATATTATGACAATTTCAGTAGTGAATTTCACTCTTGTGTGTTGGTTGGTGTTGGTTTCATTCTTTGCAATTTCTGCTGTATATTTTTATTTCTTATTATGTTTCATTTTTAGTGGATATTGTAGTTAATTCAAAAAATATATCCAGCTGTACTCGAATGATAGTTCAAGTGGTAGGACCTCGAAATGATAGTTCAAGTGGTAGGAGTTAGAATACATATGGGTTGAGTGAGGGAAGTCCAGGGATCAATCCTTAGCGGATGCAATTTATCTTTCCGATGTAAAAAAATATATCTAGCTATGTGTGATAGCTATGTGTGATAGTTAGATTGGTGGTTAAAATAACAACCAGTTAGTTGTGTAACTACAAGTGTTAAGCCTAGCACTATAAATATAAATATAAGGTAGCAGTGTTAATCAAATCCAACTGAGGCTTAGCGCGCAACTCATAAGGAGGTGAAGAAGAAGGATTAGAAAGCCCTGTTATTTATACATCGTTGTGTTGATTCAAAGGTGTTTGAGAAGAAGATCTCAGGTGCGAAGACTTCGAAAGAAACATGGGATTTGCTGGTGAAATACTATGGTGGCGATGCGAAGGTAAAGAAGGTTTGACTTCAATCTTTAAGGAGGCATATGAATTGCTTCAAATGAAGGTTGATTAGTTAGTCCATTGCAAAGTATATTTTTCAAGATTGGTGACTCTAAGAAATCAAATGAAGAGCAATGATGAAGAATTGTCTAAACAAGCAATTGTGGAAAAGGTGTTACGCATGTACCCTAAGATTTGATCATAAGAGAAATTGAAGAATGGAACTGGAAAATGGGGAGTGAGTAGCAGCCAAGTTTTCCCAGTTGGAATTGAAAATGATCAACCAGGGACTAATGAACCTGGGCCATTTCAAGATGAAAATGAAATGCACTCCATGGTGCAATCAACAATGAGTCTGGTGATGACGCAACAAGCAATAATTCTGGGGTTGAAGAAATTGATCAAGTTCAGACAAAACCAAGACCAATTAGGCTGAGAATATTGCCTACAAAATTGAATGAGTTTCAAGTAACTTCAGACAATGCAGTAGATGAGGATGTAGATCTAATTCACTTTGCTATGGTAGCAGATTCAAAACCAATAAGCTATAAAGAAGCATTGAGAGAGCAAGTTTGGAAGAATGCTATGGTGGAAGAATTGAAAGCTATTGAAAAGAATCAAACCTGGAAACTGTCAAAATTACCTCATGACAATAAGTCTATTGATGTTAAATGAGTCTTCAATCTTCAAGGTTTATTAAGTTAAGTCCCAAGGGGAAATTTGTGAAGCATAAAGCCAAACTAGTGGCAAAAGGGTTTTTACAAAAACTTGGACTTGATTATTCTAAGGTGTTTGCACCAGTTGCCAAGCTTGAAACTATAAGACTGGTTGTTGCTCTAGCTTGTAGAAGAGGTTGGTCTCTGTTTCACATTGATGTAAAATAAGCACTCCTAAATGGACCTCTAGAAGAGGAGGTATATGTCACTCAACCACCAGGGCTTAAGCCGAAAGGTAAAGAAAATATGGTGTATAGGCTGAACAAGGCTTTGTATGGACTTAAACAGGCACCAAGTGCCTGGAGATTCCTTCTTTGTGGAGCATGGTTTCAGGAAATGCTCAGTAGAGTATGGTGTTTATGTAAGAAGGGAAAATGACAAGATGACTATTGGTGTGCCTATATGTTGATAATCTATTAATTACTAGAGACTGTAGTAAGTTCAATATGAAACTGTGCAGTCCCTCCAAAACACCCACTAAAACTAACCTGAACCTGGAAGGGTTGATAAGTGAAGGGAATGTTAATACAATTAAGTTCAAGCAGCTTATTGGATCTTTGAGGTATCTTTGTAACAGGAGGCCTGATATTAGCATTATAGCAGCTTATTCATGATTGAACCAAAGAAATCACACCTTCTAGCTGCTGAGCTGCGTACTGAGATATGTCAAAGGCACTTTGAGGCATGATATTTGGTTTCTAGCTGAAGTGAAGCAAGATAAAGATGAGCTAGTTGGTTTCTCAAATTTGTGAAGATAAAATTGATAGGAGGAGCACTATTGGCTATGTATTTTTGTTTCAAAGAGCTCCAATCTCTTGGATCTTGAAGAAACAACCAGTGGTAGAGCTTTCATCATGCGTGGCAGAATACATACTAGGCTGTTTTGCAGCTTGTCAAGCAGTTTGGATTTATTCTGTTTAACATGAGTTAGGAGTGATGATTTAGAGACCAATAAAGCTAAGGATTGACGACAAATCAACCATAAATCTTGCTAAGAACCCAATTTCTCATGGAAGGAGTAAAAACATAA
The DNA here is from genome assembly GCF_012489685.1 of Lotus japonicus. NCBI lineage: Eukaryota > Viridiplantae > Streptophyta > Magnoliopsida > Fabales > Fabaceae > Lotus > Lotus japonicus. Next base: position 35,606,678 of record NC_080041.1, read on the forward strand.
TAACTCGGTTTCATTTGAATAGAGAACAGGTTGAGAAAGGCAATTTCATATTTATTTTTTATATTAAAAAATTAAAATAGGAAAATAATTGAACAAGTATCTTAATATTACTACTGGGAGGCATCATACTAAGATTTTATCACCCAAAATCATGAGCCATGAACTGCAAACAAATGCAGCATGGTGACGGTGCTCTTCTTCCGTGTGCGATAAATGCAGCATGCGCTGCACTTATTGATGCTGAAACCCCGCTAAAACATCTTGCTGTTGCAACATGTTGTTCCGTAGCAGATAATAGTTGTATTGTACTCGACCCAACTAAACAAGAAGAGGAGAAAGCGATTTTCCAAACACAAATGTTTCAGTGCTACCAGAGGGATCATCATAGGAGGGCAGCGAGCCCATGGCACATGGAATCATCACATCTGTTACACAGTGTGCTATATCAGTGGATGATTTGTTGGGTTGAAGTACAAGGTACTTCATTTCAATATATTTCATATGGCTTATCAAAAAACAAAATCAGTGGATGATTATCTTCGTTGCCTAGAACGAGGGTATGCTACTAGTCAAAGATTGTCTGAATTTTTTTAGGAAGAACGTTGAGCCAAAATCTACAAGTGAGGCGGCATCTAAAGCTGGTATCTAATCATTTTGGATGTAGTTTACTTGTATTTTATTTTTCCCTTGCAAAGGCTTGTTGCTAGAAGCCTAGAACAGTAATGTCATCCATTAAATTACTATTGTAATGATTAAGATAAGATTTTATTTATCTGATTGTAAAATTGGCAATGCCAAACTGGTCTTTACTGGAATGTGTTGATCATATGAACTTTTAGACTGACCATGTCTTCAAAAGGTTTGGAGAAAAGGATTGATGTTTGAGGATTGTAAGAGAAAAAAGTGGGACAAAAACATTTTTGTCTGTAATTGATGCTGAAACTGAGGGATTTGGGAGCAAGGCTATGTTGTTGATTTTTTTTTTAATTTTGAAAAGTTTTTTTTCCGTCTAAAAAGGATTTAATATTTAAGAAGATTTTTTTAGATGGTGTTCCATCTCAAGATTTTTCACGTTAGATATAATACTGCTAAATGTTAAATAGTAATTTAAAAGTTAAGTGGTTGTCCCCCGTATGATCGCTCAAGTGGTAGGAGTTGGGGGATATGTGGGTTGAATAGGAAAGGTCCAGGGATTGATTCATGGCGGGTGCAATTTATCTTTCCGATGTACAAAAAAAAAATTAAGTGGTTAATTAGTATTACTTGCTAATTAACGGCGTTAGTTAGTCTAGTTCAAAAGCTGAGTTGGCATTAGCTATTATAAATAGCAGAATCTCATTGTATTGAGTTCAGATTGTGAAATAACAAATTTTCTGTTACGGTAAAACTCTTTGCTCTCTCTCGTTCTGTTGCAGTATTTTCTTCTTCTTCTTCTTGCAAAGCTCCAACACTAAAGAGACTCGACTGCACTGCACTATGACGCAAATCTTTTTCATGGAATGAAACCCACTGCTAATTTACAACTTTCTCAAAATCCGGTAGTTACGTAAATTATGGTACTTTTGAGTCCCATTTCTTAAATTCATGCCTAAAAACTTAAAAATAGTTCTTAGCAGAATACAAGAAATTCATCTATTCTTATTGTTGAATATTTTTTTGTTAATGTTACTTTTGTAGTAAAGTAAATTAATAATAATCCAAAAGACAGCAGGCATATAATAATTTCACGGCTTAATTACAACTTTGGTCCTCGACGTTTACCAATGCCACGATTTTGGTCCCCCACCTAATTTAATTATGTGGATGGTCCCTGACGTTGTAGGTCGTGTGCAACGTTAGTCCAACCGTTTATTTCTTAATGGAGGAGGCTTACGTGGACGTCCAGTTGGAGAGAGAAATGAGGTATGAGGAGAGAGGGAAGCACGTGAGTATCACGTGACCCTTATCAGAACCCATTATACCCAAACCGCTGACCTCCCTGGAACGAAGAAGGTAACGCAATTTAGATCCCTAGGGTTTCAGATTTGGGTATAATGGGTTCATATAAAGTTCACGTGATACTCACGTGCTTCCCTCTCTCCTCAGATCTCCTTTTTCTCTCCAACTAGACGTCCACGTAAGCCTCCTCCATTAAGAAATAAACGGTAGGACTAACGTTGCACACGGCCTACAACGTCGGGGACCATCCATGTAATTAAATTAGGTGGGGACCAAAATCGTGGCATTGGTAAACGTCAGGGACCAAAGTTGCAATTAAGCCTAATTTCACTAAAACTATAAAACTATTATCGCTTGGGCATTTTTCTGAAAGGGTTAATTACCATATAGACTGAAAGACTAAGTGGAGTTATTATGGTCTATGGCTCTATGCAGTGAACAAGTTAACATCTTCTCATTTTCTTCTTAGCTCCTTTTATTCTGTTAGTTGGATTTTTCTTGCTCAGGCCCAATTGCTCATTTATTTTCTCTTTTATTAATGTTGTTGTCCATTTCTTCTTTAAGGTATGGCAGCCACTACACAACTCCTCCTTTCATGTCATTCTCTGTATGTATTATTGTTTCTCTTTTCGTATGAAACTATACTTCATGTCACTCCTGACTCTTATGTTTTCGGAATCTACCTCTTCTTTATCGCCACATGTAGTTCCCACGACTGTTTCATAGGGGTCATGAGAGGGTGAAAAGCCCTTGATTGGTCTTGTGAGAATATATAAGCCTCCTTTGGGTTCGATCGAAATATCTTGGCTGGAGAGCACGTCCCTTAATCAAACCAGGTGGCTGGAGAGTACGCCTCTTTGGAAAGCGAAGAAACTTGTATGACCTAAGACCATGTACAATGGTTTCAACAATTTACCCCCTCTCAACACCATTTTTTCTCTTCCCAACACTCCACATCATCTTCTCTCTCCAATTCAACAAACTCTCAACAAACCCATAATGGGGGACCTTTTAGCCAAAGAGCATGTCACCTTGATCCGACCAGCTGGGTGAATACATTGTTGGGAGGCAAACAAACTCGAATATCCTAGTGGGGTGCTTCTTGGCTGGAGAGCAAGTCACTTAATCTGACTAGGTGGTAGGTACACATAATATTCTCTTCATAAAATTTATTTATTTTATTTTGTGACTATAAGATAAGGAGTTAATGTATTGGAATATCCTTTTTCTTTATTTATCAAGAAGTGGTACAAAATGAAATTGTGTATAAAAGAAATGATCGGTATAAAATTTAGGCTTAATCCAGTTTTTGGTCCCCAACCTTTGTCATAAATATAGCTTTAGTCCCTCGCCGGAGTAAAGGTGGGGATTGATCCCCAATTTTTGGCAAAATGATTGGTTTTGGTCCTTCCGGCCGATTGGGTCAATGCCGGAGCTCCGCCAACTGATGTGGCCCTTGCCACGTCAATTAATGAGCCTCGCTGGATTTTCTTTTTCATTTTCATTTAAAAAAATTAAAACATTAATTTTTTTAAATATAAATATTTTACTAATACATTTTTTAAATTGATTTAGAAATTAGGTCAACATAAAAAAGAAAAGCAATTGTTTTTCTATGCAGAAGGTTGATTCAATAATAATTGTGTTGCTTCAGCACACTGAAGAAGTTGGATGCAAATTACAGCAGTTGGACTACACTGAATAAATCTAACCACGTGAAGATTTTCCAATACAACAACAAAATGATTTACCAATACGCACTTGGCCTCAAAGTTAATGAACCAAACCTGAATACCCATGATTTTAAAAAAAATGAAAATGAAAAAGAATCCCAGAAACTGCTACGATTATGCAAATTGATGAAGACCCAAATAATGAAACTCAAAAAAGATGAGAACTTTAGAAGGAAGGAAGAAGAAGAGACAGTGATGTGCGTAGATGTAAGCATGTCTCCAAGAGTAAATGTGATCAAATTCCACAAGACCGGTAGCAACAGCCACTGATTCTTCCTCAAAATCGCAACTTTTAACAACCCATTCCCACAAATCCAACCTTTTATTCACTATCAAAAGACCATGGCTATGGCATCCTCAAAGCCCCAACCCAGATCCAATCGAAACCCCATCCCTAAAGCCCCAACCCAGATCTGGACACTACGGTGGCTGGCCTCCATGAAGATGATGGTGGCGGCGCGATTTCAGAGCACAAACGTGGCGGTGGTGCGCGTTTGACAAACCCTCACCGCACCAAGCCACCACGACCTTCATCTCTCCTTCGATCAAAGCTTGCATCACCAAGCCACCATATCGAAGGTTCGAAGATCAGCTTCTTGATCTGCCACAGAGGGTGGAGATGAGGAGTGGGGGGTTGGGGTTTTGGTTGCAGGTGAGGGGTTGGGGTGGAGTTGCGGTTTGGGGGAGGGGGTGAAGGTTGAGTTTCAGTTGCAGATGAAGAATGATCTGAGAATGATCTGGGGTGGGGCTTCTTGATCTGAGAAATGTTGAAGATGAAGATAAAATTGGGTTTCTGCTTAAGATTTTTTATTTTTTTCAATTTTATTTTTTTTAAATTCATTAGGTTTTTTTTAAAATGAAAAAGAAAAAAAAAAGCCATCTGGACCTCACTAATTGACGTGGCAAGGGCCACATCAGCTGCCGGAGCTCCGGCGTTGACCCAATCGGCCGGAAGGACCAAAACCAATCATTTTGCAAAAAACTGGGGACCAATCCCCACCTTTACTCCGACGAGGGACTAAAGCCATATTTATGACAAAGGTTGGGGACCAAAAACTGGATTAAGCCTAAAATTTAAAAGTGACTTACCTATTAAATAACTATTGGTGCATCAAGTCACACGAGTCACATCTCACTCTTCCTCTAAGTCTGGTCTATAAATATTTGCAGTTTCTCTTCTCTCAATATCACCTTCTCATCTCTTAGCACTTTGGTTCAGCTATGGAGCCTTATTTTCTTTCTACATTATTTTCTCTCAGTGTGAGCTTCATCTCATTTTTACTTTGTAAATTGTGAAGCTAGATTCCTTCACTTTTTTTTTCCCTAGTAATCAACTTTGAAACTGAAATGATGGGTTTTTGCACATGATGTAGATGATGGTGATGTTAGCCTATGCTGCCTTACCTCCTCAACTTTACTGGAAAATGATGCTTCCAACTACGCCGGTTCCGAAAGCAATCACAGAGCAACTAAGCCTTGGTCAGTAAGAAATTTAAAGACATATGCTTGGAAAATTTGATACTAAATACTGAATATTGAAATACAATTGTCTATTATAGTCTTACTTCTCCAAATTTCAAGACAAAGCATTCAAGAACTATCTAAGTGAAGTGAATAAAACATTTACTTTATGGGGCAAGGGATTGATTATGATGAAAGTGTTGCAAAAATAAAAAGGAAAGTAGGAATCGGAAAAAGTGGACTTCAATGACCATCAAGCGAAATGAACAAACTCATATATTTTCCCTTCCCTATATATAGCATAATAAATGGGTGAATTCATAAATTTTAAACATTATATTCAGTATTCAGTTAATTAAAATCACTGTGAGACAAATTGGAAAATATTTAACTTTAAAAATATGATGAACAATAACCTGAGAAAGATGATTTTAGTTTTGTTCTTAAAAGCACTTGCAGGAGATATTGTGAGCAGAGGGAAGAGTGTTAATGATGCCGAAACTCAATCACAAAACATGTTCCATGGTTCTAAGGAGATTCCACCACAAGAGATAGGATCATTTTTGTTTAATGTGACTCAACTTCTTGGCTATGACACAAATCTTTATGGGTATAAAATTGGCGCTAAAGAGATCCAACTTCATGATGACACAAATCTTTATGGGTATAAAAGTGGTGCTAGTCTTCACAAGTTGCTGCACGAAAAAACAAAAGCCGGTGTTTTTTTCTTCGAAGAAAACCTTCATCCAGGCACCAAATTGGATTTGCAATTGAGTAAGAGAAAACCTGCAGTCCCAATTTTGCCTCGCAAAATCGCAGACCAGATACCATTCTCACTGGAAAAGTTGAAAGAAATATTGGAGATACTTGTAGTGAAACCCGACTCAAAGAACACTGAGATTGTAGAGAAAACAATTGGTTGGTGTGAATTGCCTTCAATGGAAGGAGAAGAACAAATGTGTGCTACTTCATTGGAATCCTTGGTGGATTTCATCGCTTCCAAGCTTGGGAAAAATGTGCTTGCTATCTCAACAGAAGTGGAATTTGAAAAGGAAACTCAATCACAGAATTTTTTAGTGAAAGATGGAGTGAAGAAGTTAGCTGATGATGGTATTGCTGTTTGTCATCCCATGACTTACCCTTATGCTGTTTTCTTTTGTCATAAATTAGTAAAAACTAGTGCATATTTTGTTCCTTTGGAGGGTGAAGATGGGGCTAGAGTTAAAGCAGTTGCTGTGTGCCACAGAGACACGTCGAAATGGGATCCAAATCATGTATCGTTCCAAGACCTCAATGTCAAGCCTGGAACAGTTCCAGTGTGTCATGTCTTACCTGAGAGGCATCTTCTTTGGGTTCCCAAGTAGAGTACTAATCAAATTTCTGCTTGTTTGCACACGGGGTTATTGAAGCTTATCTGCTATTAAATAAGTTCCAGTAAGTACTATTTAGTTTACATCCAAACGGTTCTTTGTCCTCCTTGTATATATCCTTAAATAAGTGGACAGATCCATGTAGCATTAGCTGCACAATATCAATCTTAAATCCATGATGATGGTTAAATGTATTATTTATATGTAAAATCAATGTTGCAGTGTGTCTTTTTAGAGTGACCAAACTATCAAGCTAATTCAACTGTTAAGCTACTTGAATACCCGACTGAAATTGGTTCGAGTAGTAGCATAGGAAAATTGAAAGATGAATCTAGATATCATTAAGCTAAGATGTTGATAATGCTGAGAAAGTAGGGCAGTGGAAAGAGTGCTGATATGAGTTGTTACAGTACAAAAGGGAATGAGAATTAGATTGCTTGCTAATTGGACAGGAAAAATGACATGGAATCAATCAAAGCAATTGCTTGTACAGTATGATCAAGCTAACATTTTGCCAAGCTTAAGTGATAAAAAAGCACTAATACAAGCATATTTAATTTGGCCTGTTGTCAACTCACTTAATTTCCAATTGCTTGATCTCACATCTGACTCCTGGATGACAAGATCCAGCAGGTCCTTTGCCAAAAGTTGTAGTCCTGGTAGTGAATCATACCTACAATGAAATTTTGCCTTGCCAAATTGGCTACCTCTATGCCATTACAGGTCAGCCCAAAATCTTTCTTAAGCTTATAAATGTATATATATATTTAAACAGCTTTGTAATTTACAAGTTTTGGAAATACATAATTTATTAATTTAAACTTCTATAGTAACCGTCTATCACCTATCGACGATTTCTTGCCAAAATACACATATACACGGTGATTTTTAGTAAACAAATATCCTCTTAGTTCGACTAAAGGGAAGTTTAAAATCGGGGCCCTTTTTGGGAAAACGCCTTGCCAAAGTGTTGTGTGTGAGTTGATATTCTTCGACGAAGATGAACGATTCAAAAGGAACTGAACTTTATTAAACACAGGTTAATTACATGAAGATCATAACGTAACACAGTAAAGAGAAATCTACAAGAGAAGTGAATCTCGACAGGGAAACAAACAAGCAAAACAACAGGCTTAAACGCAAGAAAAATAAACAGTTGGTCCTGCAACGTACTCCTCCATCATCACGTCTTGCTCTTTGAGTCTCATTGAGGCGGACATGAGAGCATTTTAGTGAATTTTTCAGAGTTAAGTTGGAACCCCTTTTCTGATGATGCTTCTCCTATTTATAGTGTTCTCTCTTCCTCCACGTTCTTGGCGGTTGTTCTTCAGTGTACGCGGACTTCGTGGGTTTGAATTTTGGCGCCTTGCCCCACGTTCAGCCGGAGATTTTGAGCACGTGATTTTAATCATCTAATTGCACCGTGGGCGGTCTTGAGTCGTGGGTAACCGTCGCCATTCGTGGTATCGTGGGTACACGCACGTGCTGATAACTACCCATCACTCGGTAACTGCTTCCTTCGCTGAGTTTGTCGATTTTTCCCTTACTCCCTTGACTTTGGAGGATGTTACCTGACGAGTCTCAGGCCTCACCATGGTCCCGTCTGTCGAGAAACCATCTTTCCGACACCGGTGTCGAGAATCGTAGCATTAATAATCTTAGTTCAACACATATAAAAAAATAGTGGGACCAAATAATACAAATAAAGTTTGCTATACAAACAAACAATATATATAGTATTTAAATGAGATTTAGAGAATAATAAAAAATTTGTGGGGGCATTTTCCCCCAAAGCGACCAATGTGGATCCGTCCTTGGTAACCGTTCATCATCACATGACTACAAGTGTCCTAGTGTAGAGATCATGTGTTTGACCTATTTAATCATAAAATGTGATCCTAAATACAATTGATCGTCTAAAAGTACATTAAATGATATGTCGTCTTGAATAATGAGTTTGAGTCGCTCAAGAATGAGATCGCCCAACCGGTCCACAAGCCCCATGACACCAAGCTTTAAGCATTAAGGAGAAACTTTCAAAAAAAAAAGCATTAACGATAAGCGTGTCTTTTTTTATTGCATCAACCAACGTCTCTCGAACATCGCCTAATAGGTCCACAAACCCCTAAACCTAAGACACACATGCTTAATAACTAAGGTGAAGTGTTTATCAATGAAACAAAATTGCTTCAATACTTGTCGTTAAAACAAATAAGGAATAATCAAAGAGTTTGATCCTCCAAAGACTCATTCTTAAGAAGATATTTAGGGCATGTTTGTTAACCCTTTTTAAAAAGGGTTCTCAAAACAGTTTTATGAATCAATTTTCGGAAATTGTTTTTGCGGAGAGATTGGAGAAAAAACTTGTTTGATAATTCTAGTTTTGAAAACAGTTTTTGAAATGATAAAACATAAAACTTTTTTGGTAAAATCATTTTGAAAACTTGTTTTGAAAACTAAAAAGTTAAAAACTTGTATGATTGTGTTGTTTTCTTTTATGAGATTTAAATGAACTTCATATTTAAATGGAACATGAACTGGTCTTATTTTATGAACATGGGAATATTAATGCATTTGTTAGATAAGTTAAACTAAAAAAAGCACTTACATACGTTAAAGTCAATTAAAATCTAATAACTAAGAAAAGTGTCATATTATCATATTACAACTTGATAACAAAGTCAAAGTGATAATATTTAAAACTAATGCGGTCTAATATCATACAAAGTTAAAATGAGTCAATTATCAATGTCATGATGTGCCCACATCCAATCTGCAATTTGATCCCTTTGCATTGCCATTTCAGCTGCACCTTCATCAGATAGTCTTGCTAAATTGTCATCATGTGAGGTTGTTCCTGCAGTGCTAGAACCTTCATTCATGCTATCCGCGGGATCCAATTCTTCCCACATCCTAAATAGTTCATCATTCAAATTCCACTTGCGTATGTAATTATGAATAGCACATGTTGTTACTATAAGTCGTTGCCTGCAAGATTTATATGAAGTCATCAACTTTAGAATAAGAAACCTGTTTTTCAAGACTCCAAAATGCATTTAGAATTTTGAGACATCATCTCACAAAAAATTAATTCAATGTGCCCGAAAATTCTCGACGGTTCAAATCAGAATTTTGAGCCATCATTTACTGAAACTTTGGCACAATGCACTTAGAAACATAATACGTCTTTCAATGAAGCTTAGTAGAGGACTTGCCTCACTTACTGAAATCAAAATAGTATAACCACGCCCAGCCAACCATTTCCTCACACACACACACACCACAAAATTATTCACAGTTCCAATCCACTCATCAAGCTAGCAGCTAAGGATACAATTAAGAGGAGATAAGGACCAAATAGCATATGGGTACTGGAATTTAATGAATCCAAAAATCAAAAATCTCTATTTTCCACTACACCGCTATGAACGAAAACCCCACCTCACCACCAAACTTTCAAAGCCTTCTAACAATCCAACCACAGCCCCTCACCCACCAACAACCCCACAAAACTCACCCAAGGAACCCAACCAAAACCCTATATTCAAGCATGAAAACTAAAGCAAAACCCATAGAGATTAGAGAAATTGAAGATGACAGAGTAACCAAGAGGAATCAAAATCAACAAAAATCAAACCAAATTGAGATTTACAAGAGAATGGAAAAAAAAAAACCAACCTTAGATTTCAATTATCCACAGCACCGCAGATAGGTGGGTGTGAAAGCGTTCCAGAAGTTCAATGGGAAGAACGTGAGTTTGCTAAAAAAAAAACCTATTTTAGGGGATTTGGGTTTGGCGCCCCACCCTTTAGGCTCCGCGCCCCAATCTTTTTTTTTTATCCCAAAAGTACCATGCGGTTAATGATTTACCGTTTTCAATATACGATTCGGTAAATCATTAACCGTTTTTTGTTTCCCCAGTATGAACACCTTTGCACAATTACCCCAGTACACGAAGAACAAATGTAGTTAATGATTAACCGAATCGTATATTGAAAACGGTTAATCATTAACCGTTTTGGTTTTTGGCAGTTTGATCACCTTTTCACCATTACTCCTCCCTCCACCAACCCCTCCACCATTACTCCTCCATGAACAACCCCCCACCAGCCCCCCATAACTTGACCACACAACCTTATTCCACCATTACTCCACTCCTCCCTCACATTTCACCTTCCCACCACCACCACCATCTCCACATTTCCACTTTCCATCACCACCACCACCACCAACACCACCACCACCAAGGGAAAGCTCTAAACTCCTGGTAAGTGTTGTTAGTTTTTAGTACTTTATTTATAGTTAGTTTAAGTAGTTAGTTGTTAGTTTAAGTAGTTAGTTTAGGTAGTTAAGTTGGTAATATAGGCCTCTGTATCGCGAACACATTCGGTAAATGATTTACCGTTGTGGAAATGGAAAATGATTTACCGTTTTGGAGACGGATAATGATTTACCGATGTATAGACATATATTTATTTACCGTTTTGTAGTCAGACATTGATTTACCGTTTTGACTTCCAGGGATGACGGACTCTTTTGTTTTTGGTGAATCACAATTGATAAACGCTGCTGAATTGGAAAATGATAATCAAGAGGAGCTAAAAGAGGAGCAACCATCACCATTTGAACCCCCAGTTATAACTATAGATGTCTCCCATTTGTATGTGACTAGTCAGGTACTTATTGAACAAATTTTTGCATGATTTGTTTATGCTTTGTTTATGCCTTGTTTTATGCCTTATGCTTTGTTTATCATGAAACAACGTTTCCCTTTGAGAAATGATCTTATGAAATGGGTTCGCGACATTTCTATGGAAAATAATTTTGTTTTGGTGACAACAAAGTCTGATAGTGGTGTGAATGGAAGAAAATAATATGTTATTCTGGGGTGTGAGAAGCATAGTGTGTATGTTTCCTACAGAGATCCTAATCTTGTTGAAGGAACGTCAACACAAAAGACAGGTTGTCCTTTTAGGCTAAAAGGACGACGTACGAAAGATGGTAGAGGATGGTGGTTGAAGGTGATGGATGGTAGACACATCCATCAACCAGCTAGGTCACTACTTGGTCACAATTGCGCTGGTCGACTGACTAGTGAGGAGAAGGAGGACGTGATAAATCAGGCTAAGACTTGGGTTGCACTGAGAAAGATGTTGGCGTCCACCGAGAAAAATTCTTCAAACTTGTCTACCATCCAACAAATTTATGGTGTTTGCAAGCGGTTTAGACAATCCGCTCGTGGGTCATTGACAGAGATGCAATACTTGCTGAAGAAGTTGGACGGTGAGAAGTATGTTCACTTTGAAAGAAATGAACCCGGATCAGAAGTGATTAGAGATGTATTTTGGGCTCATCCGAATGCCGTCAAACTTTTCAACACATTCCCATATGTAGTGATCATGGATTGCACATACAAGATAAGCAAATACAAACTACCCTTGCTCGAGAATGTTGGCCTGACCTCCACGGATAAAACATACTCAATAGCATTCTGCTACATTGGTAGTGAGGGCACAGATGACTACATTTGGGCATTGGAGTGTATGAAGTCTCTTATTTCCGACCAATCCAGGTTGCCTACAGTGATTGTGACTGACCGAGATCTGGCCTTATTGAGTGCTGCTAAACAAAGCCTTCCCACCACTACCCATTTATTATGCTTGTGGCACATCAACAAGTGTGTTTTGGCAAAGTGCAAAGAGTATGTTGGCACGGATAATTTTGCTGCAGAGGTTATGGAGAAGTGGGCCGACTTGGTAGATGCTCCAATAGTTACAGAATTTGAAGGGCATTAGATGGAATTGTTTAAAATGTGCAAGCCTAAATACAGCAAGTTTAGCACTTATTGTTCTACTACAGGGTTGGTCCACAAGGAGAAATTTGCCAAGGCATGGACAAATCATGTGATGCATTTTGGAACAACAACAAGTAACAGGTAAAAAAAATGTTATTACTTGTTATATGTTTTTCATTTCATAGATTATTACTGTATTAATTCTTATATGTTTTAAGATTTAAAGTAATAAGGCGCGTTGTTGGTATGCAGGGCTGAAGGTGCACATGCCAGCTTGAAGTTGATGTTGCGGAACAGCAAGGGTGACCTAGCCACTTCATGGGATGCGTCGCATAGTTTGACCATCAATCGTCACACTGAGATAGTAGCATCGTTTGAGCGCAGTATTAACAGAATTGATCACATTTTCAAGACCCCATTCTACATAAATATTAGGGGATTTGTGTCAAACAAATGCTTGAAACTCATTGATGCTGAACAGACAAGAATGAAGTCCTACGGCGGCAGATGCGATTGCTTATTGAGAGAGACTCATGGACTACCTTGCGGTTGTCAACTTGCAGGTTACCGGTCAACCACTCTCCTGTAACTTAGTTCAAATTATTTATATTTGTGATTGAATGTGACATGTTTGTGCACTTGCAGGTTACGGAAGAATTCCGTATGAAGCAATTCATCCATTCTAGAAGAGCCTAAGTTGGGAGCATGTACCTGTTGCAGATACTGGCAGCTCAAATATTTGCGGACTAGACCATGGAGCAATGCACCCAGAAGTTGAGGCACTGAAACTTTATTTCCAATCTTTGGATACTGGAGGGCAGAATATGGTAAGGAGGAAGCTTCAGGCGATATATTGTCCCGAAAGCAATTCACTATGTACTCCTGAGGTTCGGATAAAGCCCAACCGCACTCTTAAGTTGACGGGGAGCAAACCACCCAAGGGTCGAGCAATAGGATCCTTGACTCGTGATCCATCAGGGTTTGAGATTGTTGACAGGGAGATGAAAGCGGCAAAGAAGGCTTCACAACCAGCAAAGAGGAAGAAGTGTGCGAAGAAGTCTGATACAAGCCATTTCATGAGTCATTTTCCATCCTTTCTCCATCCATATATTCACATAGTTACAGATGTTGAGGATGATGGTAACTGTGGCTATAGATCCATTGCTGCATTACTGGGCATTCCGCCGGTGAGGACGGTTGGACTTGGGTTAGGGAAGAGTTGATAGGAGAACTTGAAAACAATAGCTTCATGTATACTGACATGTGGTCCAGGCAGATTGTTGATGTCTTACATGCTCGACTCACTCTTCCTCATGGTGACCCGACCACCTTTGATAAATGGATGCAACTGCCAGAGATGGGATACCTTGTGGCTACAAGGTTCCAATTGGTTCTCGTAACCTTATCCGCTATGGGTTGTAACACATACCTTCCACTGAGAGGAGCCGGTCCACCAGATGTGTATCCTGTTATAGCTATTGGTCATGTGATAAATCACTTTATACAGGTATATTTTGATTAAATACACGAATATTTTAGTTACGTACTAAAATGTCAATTAATTTTTGTATTTGGAAGTTATCTAATTTTATGGTTATTCTCTAAAATGTAGCTCCATTTAACTCTTGGACATCCTATGCCGCCTATTGCTCACAGTGGTGATGGCATGCTGATGCTGCCTCCGGACACTGGCGCGACCCATATGGTCCACGTTTAGACATGTTCGCTGCAGAATTCAAAGCTTGGCTTGGGCATTTTAGTGGTCATCATGATAGCTATGTGGACATCACCACAGATTGAGTGTTCTTCTATTGTGTAATATTTATTAGTAAACTCTCTGTAATATTAATTTGATGGCCCTTATCCTTAGGTTGTTAAGGATAACTATGGAGACATCATCATAGATTGACAGGTTACTTTGGTAATGTTAATTTTCATTTGATGCTTTTGGTAATGTTAATTTGATGTACGTTAAATAGTATAGCTCATTTGTCATTTCATTTCATTATCAAGGTCTTGTCATTTTCATTTCATTGTGAAGGTCTTGTCATTTCCATCCACTACAAGATGAACTAGAACCCTGACATTACCCTCAACCACCAACCCTGACATTACTCTCAATCACCAACCCCAACCACACTTCTACCATCCACCAATACACCATAAATCTTCTGACCATTCTGCTATAAATCTCTATTGTGTCTTGCCTCTTCTTCTTACTCTTTATCCTCTTCTTCCTGTCTTGTAACCTAGACAAAAAAAAACAGACAATGGAACAAGACCCAAATCCATTCGTCCGCCATTGCAAACGTCAAAGCAACAATTCTGGCAGCTCTCGCCCTCTCATTCCTGGCCCGGCTAGCGCCATCCAGGCTGCCATGTATGCCCGTAGATCCACCCCTAACACACCACTAATTCCGACCCAGGAAATCGTGAGGCGTGTGCTAGATCACGGATCAACCGAAACCGATCCTGATTTCAACTCAAATGCTTGGCTATCAGCCCTGTAAGAGTGGGGATTTGCCACTCCGCTGGGTTCTCTGACAGCGAACGTTGAGAGGGTGGAGAATGTTGTTGCTGTTATCAAATCTTGCATTCCCAATGGTTTCGGAGATACGAAAGTTACCCACAAGGTATGTCCTGTCCTTGCTTTTGTCCCCCATGCTTTTGTCCCCCTTCTCTAACCGTTCCTATTTATTTCTCAAACGATTGTAAAAATTTAGGACCCCACGGGTATTGTTGATGCTAGCATCCATTGCAAGACCTTTACCCACAGTGAATTTGCGAATGACATAACTGTTGTTGTTCTCTTTCTAAAAAAGGTCTATCCTCTAGAACCTAAACATTAAAATTGCTTCATTTTGGACAACTATGCATGGTTTGATTAAAGTATGCTTTTTAGTTGCAGGTTGCTGTGTTTGCACTTAGAGGATCTGTTTGTTATCTTAATATAACATTGCCCAACGTAGTCAAGGTATTTCCAAAGGATTGCGGACCCCATGACTTCATAAATATCACAGAGGAATAATTTTGTTTTTCGTGTTGCTTCTGGTTAATTTGGTTGTGTAACCTGTTAAATGATTGTCATGGATTTTTTATGTACCATTACATGCTTCGGATTATTTATGTCGTAGTTGTTACAGTTTTTTTCATTATAAGAGTCATAATATTAAGACTAAAAATAGAAAACATGTAAATAAAAAGAGTCATAACATAAAGAGTCTCATAACATAAAGAGTCTCATATACAAGAGTAATAAAATCACTCTCCCCGACCCCGACCCCTACGACCTCCTCTAGGTCCACGAGCTCTACCTCCACGAGCACCCTCTCCAGGATCACCCTCTCCACGAGCTCTGCCTCCACGGGCTAGAGCTCCACGGGGTTTGCCTCCACGAGCTCTGCCTCCACGAGCTCTGCCTTCCGCAGTTGCGGCTCCTCGAACAGCAGCAAAGGCAACTCCCTGGGTACCAACGAAGGAACTCCGTCGAAAAAGTTTGTGCGCCCTATCAGTGAGGAGTCGGGCCTGTGTGCTTTCTGCAAGAGCACCTGACACCTCCAGTGACTGCTCCAACAACTCCACACCCCTACGGACAACAGTCTGCAAAAAATAATATACAAAAAAATGTCATTAACAAAAATCACAATTGAATGGATAAAAATAATATACAAGTTTAGAATCCAAATCCAAACTTACCACAACACTGAACTCCTCCCTCCTATCGTCAGGGATGATGAACAGATGTGACACTCTGCTATACCACCTCATGTAACCCTCCACCGCCTCTCCCGGATATGTAGCAGGGATCCCCTGAGGGCGTAGGTGCGGCTCAAAGTCAGCATAGGCAGCATCTGCGGTCTCAGCAAGGGACCCCGTTGTCTGGATCTCAGAGGGGTGTCGAGGGATATCCTGTATGGAGCCAAACTGGCGCATAACCCTCTCTGGTAGATGTCGGCTCACAGACCGGCCGTAAGGTGTTCTGATGTAGCCAGAATAGAGGGCCCTGGGATCCCGCGGTCGATGAGCCCGATGGTCCTCAAATGGGGTCCATATGATGTCATCCACTGTAAGCTCATCGAGCATGACTCGTCTCTCATCTAGTCCGGCATGCCTGATCCGAGACGTGGACCACTGCTGCGCCTTAGGCTGGTCCTGTCAGTAGTCCGGTACCTCCCTCCTGATAATGACGCGGTCGGATATGTACTCATATGCCCATGACAGCAAGAGCGAGGTGAACCCTCCCATCTGGGCTGTCTTCCTGCGGGATGCACGACTAAGCTGGTCGTACAACGTAGCCAGCACAATCGCGCCCCACGCGTACTCTGACACTCGACCAAGGTCCTCCAGCATCCCAATCCAGTAGACAGTCGTGTGGTATCCCCCGCTCTTGCTGGCAAAGAACGTCGCACCATGCTGGTTCACCAGCCAAATCCGGGCAGCATCCGCATACCGGTGCTCTACAATGAAATGAATTAAGTTAATAGTTTATAATAATACGCTCAAAATAAATACAACTTAATAAAGTAATGATTAAGACATACCCGTCAAAGCAGAATCATACATGGCCTGCAACGTAAAGAACCGAATAGTCTGGCCATTTGTCGCATCAAACTCCACAAGATAATCAGTGGTGGATCCTCCCATCAGCTGGGCGCAGAGCGCTGCACACTCATCTCGCTCCCCCCTGCCCGGCGTGTAGAACCTCGACCCCATGGGGAGATGGAGAAGAGCCGACACGTCGTCTAGGGTGATAGTCATCTCCCCGAACGGGCATGTGGAAGCTACTTGTCTCCTCATGCCATCTCTCAACAAGGGCCAATATGAGAGGTGGGTCTGTCTCCGAGTATCCGCACCAAGGTAGGTGATACAAACCCGTCTGCTGCAGCACCTGTCGAACATGTATATGGCCCTCTGAATCGCCATCACAGGGGAGGTTCCATACCTTCCCCCCAACAGTGGCCACCCTCAATGTTCGACGGTCCTCGTACCGTGGGTCTGTGCGTAGGAGTGACTGCCACGTCCAGGGAGCCTTGTGATCGGCATAATGCGCCATAAGCGACAAGTCATCAGGCCCCCTGGAAACGGTGCCACCCTCTGGATGAGGTCATCAACACCGCCCCTGTGCCACCTCCTCTGGCACGACATCAGCAGCATCAAGCTCCTCCTGAAGAATAAGCTCCTCCTCACTAGATGTCTCATCGCTAGATGCAGAAGACTCATCGCCAGATGTCTCCTCCCTGGAAGGCTGCTGAGGAGTGGTATGAGGACATAACTCAATCATCGGAGACGGTAGAGAAGGATCCAGCGTAGCATCAGAAGACTCTCCCCTCGTAGACGCCACAGTAGCAGCCGCAGCCGAAGCTGAAGAATCTACCATGGGCGACGGCATAGTAGCACCCGGAGCTGAAGACTCTACCGCCTGAGTGGCTGCACAATGGTCGCCGCGCCGGGTAGAAGCATGCAAGCGCTGATGTCGATCCTCTGCATCCTCACTAGTAGAAGATCGAGACCTCGTCCCGCCCTTCATTCTCGCTACCTACGCAAAGCAAACAAATTTAGTAGCATTAACATCAAATTTTATCAATTATTTCAATATGAACTATTCAATATTCAACTATCTAATAAGCTCCGAATTCTCAAAACAGTTAATTCCCATTAGCTTTGAACAACTTGAACAATTACAACTTGAACAAACATCGCTCATATAGCAACTTGAACAAACAACCCTATAAATCATTTTCCATTATCAAAATCAACTTGAACAAACCCATAAACAAAATCATTTTCCATTATCTGGCTTAATGAACAAACAACTAAGCAATTTGAAAATAAAATCTGGCTTAATGAAAAACGGAAAATCATTTTCCATTAACAAAACGGAAAATCATTTTCCATTATCAAAACGGAAAATGGTTTTTCGAATTTACAGAAACCCACTCGTGCCCCACTCGTGCCCATACTCGTTTCATGCAATATCAGTCAACAAAACCTACCTCTAATCATCAATCAACTACCCTAGTGTTCAACATTCACCTAATTTAATCTTAAAATGTGAGAATCAATGAAAATCA
The DNA here is from genome assembly GCF_012489685.1 of Lotus japonicus. Taxonomy (NCBI): domain Eukaryota; kingdom Viridiplantae; phylum Streptophyta; class Magnoliopsida; order Fabales; family Fabaceae; genus Lotus; species Lotus japonicus. Next base: position 35,625,045 of record NC_080041.1, read on the forward strand.
AAACTTACCTTTTGAATGTAATGGAATGGGAGTTCTGGATCTTTGAGGGAGCTTTGATGATGATGAGACCGGAGCTTTGAGGGAGATTACAGTATGGAATGCAAGTTTGGGAGAGATTTGGGGAGGGAGAGATTTGGAGAAGGAGCGATTTGGGTAGGGAAATGGGTTTTGAACATATGGGTTTCAAAACCCCTCTGTCGTTGTTATAAGTTTAAATAGCAAACGGCAAATGATTTCCCGTTATGGGAACAGTTTATCATTTACCGTTTTAATCAGGAGGGTGTTCCGGTAATTTCCCCACTTTAAGTGGGGCGGGGAGCCTAAGGGGTGGGTGTTAAACCCAAATCCCCTATTTGAGTGAACATATAAGTGTTTTCTCTGTTTGATAATATTTAGTTATTTACAACTTTGCCATTACTGAAAAGAGGCAGTGTGTTTTCTGTTTTGGAGAGAGAAAAACAAAACTACTTTTACCTGTTTCCATTTTTCAGTTTTTAGAAAGCAAAATTGAGAACAGATTTTAGAATTGAAAACAGATTTTTTACTACCTAAGCAAGTTTTTCAGTTTTTTAATTTTTAAAAACTGAAAACAGTTTTTTAAAAGGGTTATCAAACAGGCCCGTAGTTTCAGTATCCTCAGGTCGTAGAAAATTACTTCAATACTTGTGGTTAAAAAAAATGATTTACCTCATAAGTAAAATTGTTTAAAAGAAATTATTTATTTGCCTATGTTGGTACTGAAAAATTAAAATGTCTAAGTTTTAAAAGAGTGATTCTTATTGTAAATGAACCTTGAAGTTTTCTAAAAAATGGTTTAGTATTGAAAACTACGGAAGTGATCACTTTTGTTCAAATTGTATTCGAGCACGTATAGAGTAAAATGGCAAAATTCAAGTAGGATGAGTTGGCTAAGTGTTACTATCAAATTTTAAGGGTATGTTTGATTGCAATTTTGTAAATCTTTTCTGTTTTTAAAAGTTAAAAAATTTAAAAAACCTGTTTATCACCCTGTTTTCATAAATTGTTTTTAAAAACAGTTGTAATTTTCAGTTTTAAAAATTAAAATACGAGGACAGCTAAAAATTATTTTCTGTTTTTTTTTTAGTTTTTAAATTACAGTTTCTTTAATATTGAAAAACCGCTCATTCAAACAGCTTTCCTTTTAACAGTTTTTAAAAATAGTTTTTAAACACAATTTTTAAAAGCTGTAATTAAACATACCCTAAGTATCTCGAAGATGGATGAAAAGCAAGGATCATAAGAAAATTATAAAGTAGCTAAGTGTAAAAGGAGCGTCGAGAGAGCTAGGTCCGATGAGGTATGTTGAAGTTGTCAACACATTCTGAGAAGGACTTAGCAAAATATGCTTAAACACTTAGGTGAATTTTTTCCTAAGTTAAGAAAAACAAAAATAGACCTCCCAGCACTGGGGAATTCGAAGTCTAGGGCCACAACCAAGATATTCCGCTCCTAGAACCCTATCTTGGAATCCTGAAACTTCGCACACCAAGTGACACGCTTCCACGTTGGAGGCTGTTATCAGAATGTGAAAGAGGCAGACCAAGTTGATGCTCAAAACCAAGCTCGAAGTACCAGCTCGAGTGGGTATGCCGAGAGAACGACTTAGATTAGCCCGTTTTCTTTTATGTTAATCTTGCTTGTAGGATTAATTTGTTATTCTGATTTTTATAACTATAAATAAGACCAATGTAATTTGAGAAAGGGGTTGGACACTAGATACTAAAACTCTCAAACGCCCACACGTGGATCACATAGACAAACGACTACACAGAGTTGATGTATATTTCTTTCAGTTATTTAATATAACTTTTTTCCTTGTTTATTCATTTTGTGATTTTTTACTGCTTTTTTTGTTGATGCATTTTTATCATAAGTCTTTCTCTTTTTCGCTTGCTAATTCAATTTTAGAACTCTATTTTGAAAAACGAGTCACTAGAACCTCGATTACCTAAGTTATAGCCGGATAACTCGCTTTTATTTACTAGAAACCTTTGTGAAACTTGAATCTAGATTCACCACATCCTGATTCGCCGAGTTATTCGTGAATAATGTGGAAGTTTCAAGTCCTTTTCAAGTTATCTGCGGATAATTTGAAAACTGAGATTTCAAATTCACCGTAGTGTAAACTCAGCAAGATATCACCGGATAGCTCAATAGTTTTTCTAACATGTTTTGATCATATTATCACATCTCCAACTAAATATCTAACCATAGTGTAGAAGTATAACTAATAAGTCATCAAATAAAAAGTCTTAAATTGCTCTTTTTTTTTCCCAAGGTGTATCCCTACAGCCGACAGCCATGAGACTAATCCTTCGAGGCTCTGAGATCACGTTAAGTGGGTAGGCCTCTCCCAACAAATGCTTCTCCATACGCACCGTCCAGGAATCGAATCCTGGACTAGATGGTTAAGGAGTCAAACTATCTACCAGTTGTGCTACACCTTATTAGCTCTTAAATTGCTCTTTGAATCCATTTATTTGTGCGGATGAAATTTTCCCCATAAACACTAAGTTATCAAATCATCTAAAAAAGAAGATTTATTTTGAGTTGGAAATTGTTGTCAAAGTAATTTTAAGGAGAATGAGTTGGCTAAGTTACAAAATGAGCTCCGTTTACGGACGGTGTTCCATCCATCCTAACTAAAGAGATTTCCACATTATCTAATAGTATTAAAGAGACTCCACTGTGTTGACGAAAATGTTATTCTTAGAATGAAACTTTTTGCTAATTTACACCCCTTTCTCAAAATAAGGTAGTTACGGCTATGACGGATCTTGAACCTATTAAGTAAGTGCATTGATTTGTTTTTTTTTATAAACCAAAGATTGCATTCAAACTTGGCACAAGGGGTGTCAAATCCAAACAACACTTTCTGGCACTTACACCAATAATTTGTAGCAGTTTTTAACGGTCATAAAATGGTCATACACAAATAATTTTTTATTAAAGGTTTAATAGCACTTTTGGTCATTCACTTATCATGATTTGACCGTTCTAATCTTTCAAAGAATTTATTAGCCTACAACGTCCCTCACATTTACAAACTGTTGCAGTTTTGATTTTTTGTCAACTTTCATCCAATATTTAACGGTTTTTAATTAAAAAATTGATTAAAAAAACTAGAAACCATAAAATTGCTAATTAGAAAACATAAAACTGTTATTCAAGCTTTATTTTTAATTGATTTTTAATTAAAAATCATTAAATATTGGATGAAAGTTGATATAAGTTCAAAACTACAACGATAAGTAAACGTGAGAGACGTTGGAGACTAATAAATTCCTTGAGTGACTAGAACTGTCAAATGATGATAAGTGAGGGACTAAAAATGATATTAAGCCTTTATTAAATAATTACTGGAGCACCACATGTCACTCTTAGTCTTAAGTCTCTATATATATATCTGCAGTTTCTCTTTTCTCGATATACTTTCTCATCTCTTATAGTACTTTCTTTCAACTATGGAGTCTCATTGGCTTCTTATATTGTTTTCTCTCAATGTGAGCTTAAACTTTCTGATTTCATCTCATTTTTACTCAGTAAATTGTCAAGTTATTCTTTAACAATTACTTTATGAAATGACAAACTTTGGCCTGAATGTATATGCAGTTGATGGTGATGACAGCCCATGGTGCCTTACCTGCTGAACTTTACTGGAAAAGGAAGCTTCCAGCTACCCCGGTTCCCAAAGCAATCACAGAGCTATTGAGTAAGAAACTAAAGAAACATGCTTGGTAAAATCATATTGAAATTTAATTGTCTACTAGTTTTACTTCTTCAAATTTTAGAACAGAACATTCAGGAATTTTATGATGAAAATGTTGTAAAATAAAAGGAAATTTGGAAAATGAAAAAAAAAAAGGAAACTTCATTAATCATCTAAGTCAATAAGTTCATATTTTCCTTTTCTTTGTTTTAGTATAATACTTTTCCCTATTTTCCCTTTTTTGGATTTGGTATACTATTAGCTAATATAGTCAATTCCCTTTCATTTTAATTTAAATGAACTTGCAGGAGGAGATGTAAACACAGGGAAGAGTGTTGATACTGATACTCAATTACAAGATGAACTCGTCATATCTGATCTTGGTGCTAAGGAGATTCCATCACAAGAGAATGCACTACTCTTTTATGCTTATTATGTTGCTAAAGAGACTCAATCAAGAAGTTTCTTTGAGGAATATCAACTCCATGCCGGCAACAAATTCAACGTGAACTTGAATAAGATAAAATCTGTTGTCCCATTGTTGCCTCGCGAAATCGCAGACCATATACCATTCTCACTAGACAAGATGAATGAAATATTTGAGATGCTATCTGTGAAACTGGAATCAAAGAATGCTGAGATTGTAGAGAAAACCATTGGTGATTGTGAATCGCCTCCAATGGACGGAGAGGAAAGATACTGTGCAACGTCATTGGAATCCATGGTGGATTTCATCACTTCCAAGCTTGGGAACAATGTGCATGCTATGTCAACAGAGGTGACAAAGGAAACTAAGTTACAAAATCTTTTAGTTAAAGATGGAGTGGAGAAGTTAGCAGATGATTACATAACTGTTTGTCATCCTATGGCTTACCCGTATGTTGTGTTCTGGTGTCATAAATTACAAAAGACCAATGCATATTTTGTTCCTCTAGAGGGAGAAGATGGGGTTAGAGTAAAAGCAGTTGCTGTGTGCCACAAAGACACATCAAAATGGGATCCAAATCACGCGGCATTCCAAGATCTGAAAGTCAAGCCTGGAACGGTTCCGGTGTGTCATTTCTTACCCGAGGGCCATCTTCTTTGGCTTCCCAACTAGATTACCTAATTAAATCTGTCCTTGTATGCTTAAATAAATGGCAAGAACGATGGAACTTAAAATTTCATGTGACTGGGAAACGTATTGTTGCAAATGTTGAAATTGTCACAATATCTAGTTCAATTTGATATAATTGGGTTCTTGAATCTTGATTTAGGCCTTTTCCAACCACATTTATCAAACAAGTTTGGTTTACTATACTTACTGATCAACTGATGCAGAGAAATAATATAAGATCCAAGATGCATGTGAGAGGGCCTGTAATTATGTAGAAAGTACAAATTTCACTACAGAGATGCATAAAGTAATAACAGACAAGCTTTGGAAAATATAAAGCCAGTCCATACTTTCCAAAGAAGAGATACTCTAGCTAATTAAAATTGCAGAAAATCTTCTAATCCTTTACCCTTTTAATTAAAATCCCATATCAATGGGTACTGATCATGGTATGTTTGGAAGTAACGAAAACTAGAGTATTTCCAAGCTACAGAGAAGTCCATGGTAACTAAACTCTGGGTCATGTGTCAAATGATATGGATTTTTCATCTTCCTCTTTCAATGCATTTGTCATCACTGCAACTTGACTCATACTTGGCCTATCATTTGGAGAAGCACTTATGCATTTTAATGCTATCTGCAACAAGTTCATCATCCTCTCTTCAGAAATACTTTGTGAGATTAGGAACTTGTCAAAAACTTCCACAGTCCATTCCTCTCTGACCACTGAATCCACCCATTGAACCAGATCGAATCCATCATTCTTAACTACTTTCCCTGTAAGCAGCTCCAGAAGCATCACACCAAAGGCATATACATCAGCTTTGAAGGTGGCTGCAATCGGGTTTCTGTTATCCCGACTTTTCTTACGAGAAATGGAGTCATCTTCAGCTACCATTAGGCCATATTCGCTTATTCGCGGATCCATATTCTTGTCAAACAAAATGTTACTTGATTTTAAGTTACCATGTGCTATTCCACTCTCACTGAGCTCCTCATGCATATATGCCAAAGCCTTAGATACCTTTGCAGCAACATTTAGTCTGCTTCCCCAGTCAAGAGAGTTCCCACTTTGAGATCCTGAAATCATTGAGGTGAGGACAAAATGTTTGGTTAGATTTATTCTTTGAGGCTACATTTCAATTAAGGCCATTGTTCCATTCTACCATGTCAGAAAAAGTTCTCAGGTCTGAAGAAAAATGTGAAAGACCAAGAAATATCTCACAAAAGGAAATAGTTCAGCATAATATTGGAAAAAACAATCATAAGCAATATTTGAAACATCATCATTAAGATAGTAAGCAAGAAATTTTTTCCCCAATTTGTAACAAAACTAGGAATTAGTATGTCAAACTAATTTTCTTTCTACTTTAAAAGAACTTCCATGTATTAGAGACTACAGTATGATACTTAGAGCCCGTTTGAATGCAGAGTAAAAGTCACTTACACTAAATAAGCACCAAAGAGTGCTCTTTGGTCCGGTCCAAACGGGCTCTTAGACATCCAAACAGTTAGACACTCCACAAATACCTCATTTTTCTCTCTATCTCTCTCTTCTTATCACATTACATCTATTACTTCTCTCTTTTCTCTCACTTTCTCACTCTGAGTGTTGCGGGGTGTCTGCACTATGCACCAATCATTTTCCTAGAGACTACTAATGTTAGTATGTCAAACTAGGTACACTGAATAATGATTTTGTATTTCAAATGGATGTAATGAAACTTTGATTAGCAACTTACCATAGAGTAACATGAAGAGGCTACCATTCTGCAGAAACTCATATGCCAGAAGCTTCTCTTGCTGAGAGCAATAGTATGCGACAGGTGGCATGACAAGTGGATGCTTCACATCTGCTATCATGTTCATCCTTCTCTGAAAATCCTGCTTCGAAATTCCCCAATCCTTGATCCTCTTCACTGCCAACACCATCCCATTGTCAAGCATAACCTTGTAGAGGCTTCCATGTTTTCCTCTCCTAATCAACTCAGCAGGAGCACTAAGCAAGTCCTCAAATTGCATCCCTCTCAGCCTCCGACTCGAAAAAAGAACAAGACCAGATGTAGTCATCCCACTTTCCAATGATGTCAACGAACACTCGGATTTAAACCCATTCAGCCAATTCTTAGATCCATTAATGGAAATTGAAGTTTCACTAGCCTTGTTGTTATCACCACTAGTATCTTCTGCCATGTCCTTCTTTTCAGCAACCAATGCTTTTTCTTTTGTCTGGCATTTCCTCATACATTTATAGACTAAGAAAAGCAGGAGAATGAAGCTTAGAATTATGTAACCTGAATAAATTGGAAGATCCTCACTGAATGATTTCTTGTCTTTCTTCACATGTGATTGTGGAGGATTTGGACATGCCTTTGAAAGTGGCTTTCCACACAAGTTAGCATTACCAGAAAAGCTTTCTGCATGAAATCTTCCTCTGACATCAGGAACTTGACCAGTTAACTTGTTGTTGGAGACATTGAATGCATCGAGATTCGAGAACTGAAAATCAGGAATTTCACCAGAGAAGTTGTTGTTTTGAGCAAGAAATGATATCAAGCTCGAAATGCGAGCCATGTTAGGAAGCTGTCCAGTGAAGTAGTTGTCATTAACATGAAGCCGCTTCAAGTTCTTCAATTCAGCAACAGAAAGAGGAAGATCGCCGGAGAATCGGTTCCCACTTAAGAGCAAGTGAGTCAAGAGCTTGCAATTTCCTATATCCTCAGATATCAAACCCTGCAAATTGTTGTTCCTCAGGCTAAGTATTTGGATACTTTTCGCTACGCAAAGAGAATTCGCATCAACAACCCCGCTGAATTTGAGATTCTCAAGAATAATGTTCTTCACATATTGGTTGTTTGAGTAGCAGATCACACCATGCCAGTGATCAGTGCATGGATCAGAAGTGAGGTTCCAACCCCACATGGCATTTTTTGATCCATTCTCTGGTGCAAGTTTTTCCATGAATTTCACCAAGGCCTTCACCACCACTTGTTCCTCAGAATTAGCCATCAGAAAAGACATAAAAATGGGAATCAAGAGTGCCCAGAATGGTTTTAGGCTCATTTTTTGCTCTGTATTTTTTTGTTGAATTGTGAAGTTAGTATAGTCAATGAAGAAGGGTAACAAGGTTCATAGCTTAAGGGTGTCTCAATACATTGCCGAATGGGTAATGAAATGGAAATTATGTTGTGTAATGTTGAAGATGCCATTGATGGTGAGAAGCTGTGGAAATGAGCCAAAGGGCAGAAAGTAACAATATTAGCTATTTTAGCTGCCGGCGTTTTGAAAAGGAATGGAATTGCTTGGCTCGCCTGCATGGACTAGTATGAATGAAGCATTTTCTATGTTGGATCTGTCTTAGTCAAAGTTACTTACTAGACAGTAGACACTTCAATCTAAACTAAAATTAAGAATATAAGAGGAGTGGTAACAACATTAACTTTTAACACTCACTTTCAAATATTCTCTTGTTTATTATTTGATTAATCTGATCACCACTAAGTTGGACATGAGATCCATATTTTCAGTGAATCCTACATAAATTTTAACCAATTAATAAGAGAGTGTTAGAAAGAAAATGTTAAAGTTAGTGTTTACTTATACTTTACAAGAATATAATTTGGGAAAAAACGGGTTGAAACCATGGTTATAAATTGAAATTCATTTTGTGAATGGGAAAGACATTTTACAAATCCTGAATCAAATGATTTTATGTATTGTAAGAAAAATTGTGTCATAAATTGAATAATGAACTCATATATGATATATCATATAATATACTTCAAAATAATCAAAGATTCGAGTCATAAATCAAAATAAGAAGAAAAGTAGTTGGTGCGCCCTCAGTTGAAGTCTGATCATAAGCCTATTCTTATGGCATCTTCAGGCATTGTGGAGCAGCGTCACTTTGTGCGCCCGTTCAGGTTTCTGGCTAGCTAGTTAACCCATGATGATTTTCCCCGGGTGGTGGAGGAGTCATGGCAGCGAGGTGATGACTGGCTTCACTCTTCTAATGGCTTCCGTGAGGATGTGCTTGTTTGGAACCAGGAGGTGTTTGGCAATATTCTCAAAAGAAAGAGGCGGTTGATTAGGAGGCTTGAGGGGATTAATCAGAGGCTTAGCATGGCCTTTGATAGGGGCCTAGATACCCTTCAGAGGTCTCTTTGGAAGGAGTGTAACGCCGTCTTGGTTCAGGTGGAGCTCCTTTGGATGCAGAAATTGAGGTGTTTATGGCTCCAATTTGGAGATCGGAACACTTCTTTTTTCCATACAGCAACTCTGGTTCGTAGAAAGAGGAACAAGATTGAGGCTCTTTTGAGTCAGGATGGTGATCTAATCACTGATTATAATGCTCTTAAGGAGCTTACCTTTGTTTTTTTCAGGGATAGCTACATGGATGAGGGTGGTGGAAGGAGTCTTACTTGTTCTACGTCCTTTTCTCCCCTCCCTGCAGCTTTTCTGAATCACTTCCAAGCAGAGTTTGATGCTAGTGAGATTAAGGATGCAGTGTTCAGCATGGGTCCTCTCAAAGCCCCGGACCCAGATGGGTTTCAACCTATCTTTTTTCACTCTCAATGGCATATTGTGGGTGACTCAACAATTGACTTTGTCATGCGGTGTTTTGCGGACCCTTCTCTTATCAGCCAGGTGAATGAGACCTTGATTGTTCTGATACCTAAGATAGATAGTCCATAGAGAATTACACATTATAGGCCCATCTCTCTGTGTAATGTGATTTACAAGACGATTACCAAAGTTATTACTAATAGGTTGAGATCAGCTATGGGGGACTTGGTCTCTCCTAACCAGTGCAGTTTTGTTCCTGGGAGACACAGTTCAGATAACATAATTATTGCTCAGGAGGTTTTCCATTCCATGCAATCTAGGAAGGGAGCTAAGGGGTGGATGGCTATGAAAGTGGATCTAGAGAAGGTGTATGATAGATTGAGCTGGTCCTTTCTCCTTGATACCTTGAGGCTCATTGGGTTAGATGATCATATGTGCTCTCTTATTATGCAATGTGTGTCTTCTTGCAGGTATCAAGTGTGCTTTAATGGGGATAGAACAGATTCTTTTATTCCCCATAGAGGTCTTCGGCAAGGAGATCCACTTTCTCCGTACCTCATTGTTCTGTGTATGGAGCGGCTTGCTCATATAATCAATGATGTTATCACTGATGGAGGTTGGAAGCCTATTAGGCTTTCTAGGAATGGACCGCCAATTTCTCATTTATTTTTTGCAGATGATCTTTTACTATTTGGTGAAGCATCTATGGAGCAGATGGAGACGGTCATGACTTGCTTGGGAGACTTTTGTTCCGCCTCTGGGATGAAGGTTAGCATTGCAAAGACAAGGATGATGATCTCTTCGAATGTTGGCACAAGTGTGGCTTCTCAACTTAGTCATATTGCTGGTGTTGCATTGACTTCTGACCTGGGGCGTTATCTAGGTGTTCCCCTTGTCCATACGCGTGTGACTGCTAGCAACTATCAGTATATCTTGGACAGAACTCAACGCAGGGTTTCCTCTTGGCGTACACATGTTCTTAATTTTGCAGGGAGGGTTACTTTAACTAAATCAGTCATTGCTGCCCTACCCACTTACTACATGCAAACAGACCTCCTCCCCAAAGCTATTTGTAATAAACTAGAGAAAATTCAGCAAGATTTTATATGGGGATCAGCGGAAGGAAATAGATCTTCTCATCCTGTGGCTTGGTCTAAGCTGTGTCGGCCTAAGCAAGAAGGTGGCCTGCGTCTCCGCCACATGCATGACTTCAACCGTTCGCTTGTTATGAAGATGGGGTGGGGCTTAATCTCTAACCCGGATGCGCTGTGGGCTAGGGTTTTGAGGGATAAATATGCATGTGGTTCTGCTCCTTTGCCTGTTGTCCAGAAGAAGCACAATGAATCTCATATCTTGCGCGCCATTCGGAAGACTTGGGAGGAGTTGAATCTTCATCTTCGTTGGCGCTTGGGGAATGGTAGTGAAGTAAGCTTCTGGACTGATAGGTGGTTACACTCGGGTGTTATTTTGGGTGAGGTAGCAGTGGCTCATATTGCGTTTCCTGATCTGCATAGAACCGTGGCTGATTATTTTGATCATAGCAGGCTACAGTGGCGTGTAGCAGAATTCCAACACCTTATTCCTGATCATAACTTTGCTGAGATTTTGGCAATGTCTCCTCCTTCAGATGTAGTCGGCCAGGATAGGATTGTATGGGGACTAACTAGCAATGGTTTGTTCTCTTCTAAATCCGCCTACGAAGCAAGGGTAAGGTCTGATGCAGGGGATGTTAGTCTCCCTTGGAATCGTGTGTGGAAGTGGGATGGGCCTTTCAAAGTATCGAATTTCCTGTGGCGCACCTTGAATAATGGCATATGGGTGAACAATAGGAGATGGCAGAGCCACTTGACTGATGATGCGCTGTGTCCGCTGTGCCAAGAGGAGCCGGAGACTACGCTCCATTTGTTTCGTGACTGTTGCAGAGTGCGACCTTTATGGCAGCAACATGTTCGTCCTTCTATGCAGGCTTCCTTCTTCGAGTGTGGCTTTCGGCCATGGTTGCTGAATAATCTCCAGAATGATTCGCTGCAGCCACTATCGAGTGGGATAATCCTAAACTTTGGGCTTCTTCTTTGGTCGATCTGGTCGTGGCGCTCTAAGTTTGTTTTCGAATCACTTTTGACCTACACCATGTTTTCACTTCAGCCTTGAGACTTCAACTGGAGCACTCTCATAGCGTTTCGACTGTTTGTTCCTCTACTGTAGCTGGTAGTCGTAATTACACTGTGCAGCAAATCCGTTGGGAACCCCCTCCACCCCAGTGGATTAAATGTAACACGGATGGTTCAGTGCATGGCTCTCCGGGCTTAGCAACCTGTGGCGGGGTTTTCAGGGATGAGTTTGGTCAGTGGAAGCTTGGTTTCTGCAGGAATCTTGGCTCTTCCAATGTTTTATGGGCGGAGCTTTGGGGTATCTTCTCTGCTATTTCGCTTGCTTGGCGCAGGAGTTTCCCCAAAGTAATTATTGAGAGTGATTCCAGTGTTGCGGTTCAGCTTGTCACCCTTGGGTGTGACCCGTGGCATCCCTATGGTGGTCTTGTGGGGCAAATTCGAGCTTGGAGAGAGCGTGGGAGGTTAGAGTTGTTCATGTGAGGCGGGAGGCCAATCAAGTTGGTGACTGCCTAGCTAATATGGCTCATGATTTAACTCTTAGGATTCATGTAATTGAGAGTGCTCCCCCTAGTTGTTCGTCGCTGCTTCTGGCTGATGTTTCAGGGGTTTCTTTCCCTAGGTCTACTCGTGTGTAGTTTCTTTTTTCGGGCTTAAACCCTCCTTGTAACAAAAAAAAAGAAAAGTAGTTGGTGAAGCTAAGTAGTTGGTGAAGCTAGTATTTAGCTGATATTCACCCAAAGATTTTTTTAGTCGGGTGTCATATACATCAAATATATTATATACATAATCGATTTAGTACGTAGAACAAATATAAATGCACTTAATCTTTATTACTCTAAGCGTTTCTTCACTTATTATGGATTTGAAAAAAAAAAAACTCTAATTTCTTTAGAACTAGTAGTGCTGCACATGAGACTCAACTCTCATTGCTAGCTATTGTAACTCCTTGCCATTTCCACCATAACTCTTCCACCAAAAAGATATACAAAATAAAAGCCAACATCAAAATCACAATTATACCTTTGCCTCCTTACTCCTTTTGAAGTCATGAAAATCAATGCAAACCTTACCAGGTTACTTCTTGTCCCTTGTGTCTATCTCCATGCTCCTCCCATAAAAGTCCTTTAACATCCTTGAGTTGCTCAAGTTGTCTAATCTCTTTATCTGAAACCATTCTCTCAATAGTCTCATATAATCCATATGAAGCCTCGTTATTAAGATTGAAATTTTATCATAATGGAACCTAATAAAATAAGAAAACAACTTCAATAATTATTCAATTAATCTCTAAAACAAATAATTGCAGCACATAAAACTTAAATAATAAATTTACTTACTTAGGATTAAGTAAGTAAGTAAGTAACTGTCTGAAGAGGACTTTTCCTTCTTGAATTTTGCATCTATTTTTTCTTAAGATCTATATCTATAGCTTCTTAGATATACACTAAAAAAATCTGTCAATTAGCGGAGGTTTGTTTTTGTATTTAGTGGGGGTTTTCAACGGCCGTTTTCAGCAAATTCTGGTACATGCATTATGAATTTAGCGGCGATTTTTAGCGGGAGTTTTAAACCTCCCTTATCCGCAAGCTTTTTTAATGGGAGTTTTCAACTCCCTTAAATGCAAGAGATTATTTATAGCTTTAAACCTCCCTTAACTACCAGAGTTTATTTTAGAAATATTTTTAACCTCATTTAATTGTGGAGTTTACTTATTAACCATTTAAAGGGGTTTTCTAAACATCCTAACTAGTTTTCTACAACTCCCACGTATATATGGCATGACAGGTTTTCACTAGGGGACTCACACGTCAAGCAAATTTGGATGAATATCCAAATTCTAGAATCACATAAGATTATATTCACTTGCTTCAGCTTATTTTATTAGGCTTAATTGCACATTTGGTCCTCTACTTATAGCTTTTTCACGATTCGGGTTCCCAACAAAAATCAATTTCATTTTGCGTTCCGAACGGAAGTCTCTGTTATCATTTTTGGTTTTCCGTCTCAATTCCATCAAATCTCTAACGTAAATGCTGACGTGGTGTCTTATATAATATTTTAATTAAAAAATTTAATTTTTAATTAAATAATGTTTATCTTGTTACAGTTTTGGTCCCTCTTACTCCACCACGGCACCACCCCTCTTCCTCCCCTCAACCCACACTCGCCCTGCACCACCAATTGAACTTAATATTTTTTGAAAGATGCATGCATTAAATCAAGAAGACGCAAAGGCCAAAACATTATCCTGAACAAATGAGACACACTCCGGAGACACTTCCTCAATCTAAACTAAATTTTGGAACGCAGCGGAGAATTAAACTCCTCAAATTAAAAAATAAATCTACTACCATCTTATCTCTTAATTTAAAATAAGAGATATGTAAGACCAAGATTTGGTCAGGTGGTACAACTCTATGTTTTGATGATAACAAGTTTATTATTATGTATGAACAATTATGATACTCTAACGTTTGTCTTTTAAATTGTGACAAACAGGCTCTGACTCAGACTCAAAGACCATATATATATAAGAAGTTGAAGACCCAAGAGTAACCAACGTAACGCTTTTGCAATCACTACATTCTTCTGAACGGTAGAAAACGCTTCAGATGTTCTGAAAATTAAAGCTCTGATGTGGACTCTGAAAGACTCAAGCGTTGAAGCTCTGAGGACTAGATGTTCTGAGGAACGGTCCAGAAGCTGAAGACTTGAAGACTCTGAAATCCAAAAGTAAGCTAGCTCACAAGACCAAAAGTACTTCATGTTCTGAAGACCAGAAGTTTAGGTGAACGGTCCAGAAGCAGAAGTTCTGAAGGTCAAAGGATCCAAGCTTCCTTTTGACTCTGATCACATAGCTTCACAAGTCCCAACATGAAGCGTCGCCAAAGATCAAGAGTCAACTAGGCTAAGGCAATGTCATTGTCATTCGTACAAAAGCAAGTGTACTATTCTGACCGCCTTACCTACGACGTTCAGCCACAGCAGGTTCTGGAAAATCCAGAATTGCCCTCCAACGGATGGATTCTTTCAACGGATACAAACCCTAATCCTTGGAGTATTTAAAGGCTGAAGATAGAAGAAATTGGCTAAGAAACGATTGTGCTATACAAGTGAAAAACCTACAAGCGAATACCTTAGCAATATTTCTTCATTGTTCTTATAGTGTTTACTTCTGCTTGTTTTAGAAACATCTCTTTGTAAACCAAACCTTTTACAAACTTTGTTTGTTGTTCCTTGAGAGACCCGTGAGGTCAGTATTCTTGATAAGACTAAGACAAGGTTGTCTTAGTGTTGCTAGTTCTTAGATTTGTTAGTCACTGAGCAAGGTGTGCTAGTGCAGTTGTAACAATCTTTGAATAGTGGATTGTCTTCATTCTAAGAAGGAAGAAATCACCTTAACGGGTGGAGTGGATTAGCTTGAGTGATTCATCAAGTGAACCAGGATAAAATCATTGTGTGCTTTTCTCTATCCCTTATCTCTTGCACCTTGTGATTGTTATACCAAAAAGATTTACCAAAATCTTAGAGGGAAAGCTTTAAACTTCAAAACCCTATTCAAACCGCCCCCCCCCCCCTTTTCTAGTGTTTTTCATACCTTCAAGATAATCATATTTATCACCAAAAAAACAAAAAATTAATTCTTCTTCCCCAAGGCATGTCTTGCGCACCACACACCTCCTCCCGGGTGTGGTCAACAAAATCTTGTCAAGTCACAGTATCTTACCACGTCATATGACATATATATTGGTTGAAAATCTTTGCTCCAAAAATACTCTAAAAAATAAATATATAAATATTATACTCAGAATCAGAATCTCATACACATTATCATTGTAACTGAAAGGATAAAATGAAATTGCCCAGTCCACCAACAATTGTAACTGAAATTGTAAAATGAACGGAGGCCAGCCCATCCATCGGTTATTGCAGCAAAACCATCATGAACTTTATACTTCAACACTAAAGTTTTTCCTAGAGGATCAACAATGTACCATGTTGGTATATTCGTAAACTATTGGTATATTACAAATTTGAGATGATATTCTTGTTTGATAAACGAAAGTCCTGCAAATTAAAACGAAAATTTTAATTATATCGTAGACAATACAAAATATATAATACCATTTCATTAAAAAAAGGTAAAGATTAAACCTTTCCCATATGATGTAGAACAACAAAGTTCTGCATCTCCATGATCAAAACAAATATAATGAAGATAAAAAAAAAATGAACAGTACGGCCAAGGTATTTTTATGGTGTTTGAAATGTTAAGAGCATGTGGATTTATATAGCATTGGTAATTGGTAATATGAGAATGGCAGGATTTTTTAAAATGAAAAATTTAAAGTTTTTCAAAAAACAAAACATTGATTTCGTAAACTATTGGTATATTCCAAAGTTGAGATCATATTCTTGTTTGATAAAGGCTGGCCTTGAATAATTTTTTCCACACGTACGTAAATGATTGGTATATTCCAAATTTGAGATGAAGGTCAATTACAAGAAATAAATCAATTTTATTTCCTGTTATTCATGTACAATTTTGAATTTCAACACACGAGCCATTACTCTTGACAGGCTAGATTCCAAATTTGAGATGAAGGTCAATTGTAAGTAATAAATCAAAACACGTGGAAAAAAATAAAAAAGGAAAAACAGGTTGGTATCTTAATAATTTTATTAACCGGTTATTCATGAAAAATAACTTTGAATGTCAACATTTATGGTGAATGATTTAATAACATTTTTATTTATTGATTTATTAATTAATTTATTGATTTATTGACTCATTAAATTCGATCAATGAAAATTAATCAATGTGGACCAATCAGAATATGTCATTTGGAAATTCAATAGCAACAACCAATAGAATGAAAACATGTGGATATTAAGTAACAATGTGACCCACTTTGGTGGATGAGCTTTATATATTATTAAAATTAAGATTAAGATGCTTGGAAATTTTTTGGTGCTCATTTCTTTATCAACTTTTATTCCTTTTATGTATACAAAAATAAAACCTCTGTTTGTATCACACATATAACCTTGATAACTACTGTAAAAAAAATAACCTTGATTCCATCAATTCATTATTTGGTTCTTTTTTGGCCGATGCTAGTTTGCATTAGTTGATGGCGGACAAGATGCTAAAATCATGTTTTCTTTCTTGCATCATACACAACACAAATTCCAATTTCTCCTATTATATTCATAGTTAGTTTTGACAATAATGTGTGTACCTCTTGCTCCTCTCCTCGTCAAAGATGAAGGTTGAGAATGAAAGATGCTCGAAGATGGAGAAGAAGAAGATCGGTCGATAGAGTTGGGGAAATTTCATTTTACAATTATTAGTTGCAATCACAGACGGCGCCAAATGTTCTATTCAAGAACATAGAGATGAGGTACGGTACCCATGGTGAAAGGATCGTGATGCGAGAATCTAGAGAGAGTTTAGAGCGTAATCGCTTAGAGAGAGAAAGTAACTGAATTTCAAGCTTTTATTTCTCAAATGAGCTAAGAGTCCCTTACAATTAGTAACCGTCCCCTATTTATAGATTTGAGGATTGGGCTTGGCGCCGCTAATTTCTCTTAATGGGCCAGTTGGGCCTCCCGGGAGAAGGCCCAATTTCCTGGCTTGCACGTCGCCCTGGGCCGTCAGGGCGTCACGCCTGGGCGAGGGACCCTAGGGCCTCGCCCAGTCCAATAATACTGAAAAAACAATAGTATATTAATAAAAATATTTATAAAATAATTGGTTTTTACAATGAGAAACAACCTTTCTCACATAGGATATAAAACCTTTGAATAAAAACACTTATCCACCACCTTTCCTAAACCTAAACCACAAATTAACATTCCCATATTTATTTTTAAATATGAGAAATTAAAAATTTTACAATTTGAAATTAATATAATTAATAATATAAAAGAATATTAATAACTAAAAGAATATAATAATATAAAAGAATATTAAAAGAATATTATTATTAATTTATTGGACAAGTTGATTTTCTATATATGTTATTGATTGATTGACTTGGGCTTCCATAAATAAAAAAATTAATGAGTCTTTAATGACTCATTAATACTATTAATAATAAACATATTTTACTTTTATATATTTTATTCTCTTTACTTACATTATTTATATACTAGTATATTAAATATGCAGTTAATACTTGTTCAAGTTGAAGGTATGAAAAACGGTAGAAAGGAGGGGGGATTTGAATAACGTTTTTAAGACAAAACTTCCACCTTAAGATTTTAACAAATCTTTTCGAGACTCAAGGGTGCTTAAGATAAGAGATAGAAAAGCACACAAGGATTTCATCCTGGTTCACTTGATAAATCACTCAAGCTAATCCAGTCCACCCGTTAAGGTGATTTCTTCCTTCTTAGAATGAAGGCAATCCACTAATCAGGTATATGTTACAACTGCACTTGAAACCTACAAGTGACTAACAAAACACTGACTTAGCTCACACTAAGATTCACTCTCTTAGTCTTCTCTAGGATCCGATCAACCTTGATCTCCTAAAGGCAAACTATACAACTGTATATGAAGTTCTTATTTACACAGAAATTGCTTCTAAAAAGCTTATAGTAAACACAATGAATTCAAGATGAAAGAAAGCTTAGAAGGTTTGAATATTGCTTGCGCGTGTGTAAGTTCTTCTAGCCGCTTCTTTCAATCTTCAGCCTCTATTTATACTCCAAGGATTAGGGTTTGAACGTTGCATGGGAATGCTACCGTTGGAGGACAGTTCTGGAAATTCCAGCTTCTGTTGTGGCTGAGAATATAGGTTAGGTCGTCAGGATAGTACATTTGCTTTTGTACTTTGGATAGTGACTTGACCTTTAACCTCGTTTTGACTTCTGATCAGAGGAGCGCTTCGTGTTGGAACTTGTGAAGCTGGTTGATCAGAGTCAGAAGGAAGCTTGGATCCTCTGACCTCCGTACCTTCTGATCTTCACTTCAGAGGATCAGTACATGGTCTTCAGAGCCAGTTGCTTCTGGACTTCAGAGTCTTCACTCTTCAGCTTCTGGATCTTCAGAGTCTTCTACACCATCAGAACTTCTGAGCCTTCAGAGTATCTGGGTTGTCAGAACGTCTGGACCATCAGAGCTTCAAGTGAGTTGAGTCCTTATCAGAGCTTGATATACTTCAGATCTTCTGAAGCTTTTCTACTGTTCAGACTGAACATAGAGATTGCGAAAGCGTTGCTAGGATCACTCTTTAAGCACAGTGCTTCTGATTTGTGTGAATTTGTGACAAGGTCAGAACCTGTTAAGAGCACACTCAGAAAACACGTTAGAGTACCATAATTGTTCATATCAAAAGATTAACTTATAATCATCAAAACATAGAGTTGTACTACTAGATCAAAACTTGATCTTACACAAGTGACTTCTACTTTTATTTCAAAAAAAAGTGACTTCTACTTGTTTTTTATATATATATATGTGTGTGGATATTGATACAAGCTCACACATAGAACTAATATATTCCAATAAGCGAGATTACTTCAACAAAATTATGGCAATAGTTCTCTTTTTGCTTTTTAGTCTATGTGTACAGTGCTATAAAGTTGGGGGAGGTAGAATATACCAACAAAATCAACACCAAATTCATAGATTACATGACTACCAAAGCATCCAGGTTTTTTTTCTCAACTTTTATCATCTAAAGTCTATGATAGACAACTATTTGATTGGTTATAATGATTTATTTAAATGTCACACGATAAACAAATGCAGCCTTCAATAGACGATAATTTTGATTGTGTTGATATCTACAAGCAACCTGCTTTTCAACACTCTTTACTAAAAAATCACAAAATTCAGGTAACTGCCCTCATTGGTTGAGCTATTTTTAAGGTTTTTTCATTCTTGTGTATAGAAACGTAGCCGTGATTTGACCCTACTTGTGAAAATAACAACTGTATTAATCCTATTAATATGTCATTTTTTTTAGATTTAGATTTTAAATTTTGTATCTAACATCTCCTTCTCATTGAAACAAAGCTTTTCCCAACTTTTATGAGGACTACCATGCAAAATAGATCATCTTACCTTGGTAAATCTGTTAAAGATAGAAATTTCTTCAAAGGATGTCGTTCGGGAAGAGTGCCTATTTTCAAGACCACAAGGAGACATAAGATGACTAGTAAGTCATCTCCAAAATCACAACTTGATGATTTTAATCAATATTCTCAAAGGTACCCTAGACATCATGTAAGTCAGTTTAATTAAAATGTTTTTTCTTCAAACTTAATATTTGATAGGTTATTATTATAATGTTTATATGGAAACATTACTTTGATTTGAAATAAATATAAATATAGAAGTTTTAGTTTAGTTTTTTCTCTTTCCTCTTTAAATTCACAATACTATATTGCTTAAAAAATATTTTTAATTAAAAAACATTTTACTTAGAAAAAGAGAAATACATTGGTTCAATTTCGTTATGATTAATTATCGTTTGATTATTGAACATTTTAAATTAGTTACTACTTGTAAACATGTTTATCTCTCTCTTGCAAAACAAAAAAACATGTTTATCTCATTTTTTCATATCTTTATTCTCTAGTTTGCTACCCTTGATACAACTCAAGATATGACATTTCATGGAGTAAGTGCAATGATCGGTGTGTATAATTTATCTCTTCAAGAAAACCAATACAGCCCCAATACAGCATATCTGAAATTTGGATTCAAAGTGGTCCACCTATCGAACGAAATAGTATACAAGTTGGATATAGTGTAAGTTAATTTTTTTTTTTTGCCCCAATAGATTTTTTAAATTTTTTTTTTATGACATTGTCTAAAAATAGACAAGAATTTTATTATTCTTCAAATGACACTATTTAACTCATTTTATTAATTTTTCCCTTTATTATATTATTCGATATACACTTGTTAAATATAATATGTTTATACGGCAAGGTTAATCCAAGCTTATATGGGGACCATCAAATGCATTTAACTGCACAATGGACAGTAAGACTTATATATTAATGGATTGTACTTATTTTCTTAATAACTTTATGTGATTATGCTTATTTGGATAAATAAATGCAGGCAGATGACTATAAAAAAACTAGATGCTTTGATAATGTATGCCTAGGTTTTGTGCAAGTCCATCAAGGATTTGGCTTAGGAACTTTAATTTATTCTAGCTCTGTCATTGGATCTGAAGATAAAAAATTATTATATGTTCAAGTCAAACAAGTAACTGAATTTAAAATTACAAGATTGTATTCAATTGATAATCTTTCACCTTCATAAAACTTAAAAGCCTTAAATGTTTGTACACAAAACACTATTGAATTTAAAAAATACATAAGTGATGAAGCTTAATCTTGATTTGCGAAATTAACTTTACATTTATATACAATTATCTCTAATATTGCTATTAAACTTCTTTATGTGTTTACATAGATATATTATGATAGTGCTTTCTTTTTGGTTTGGATTTATATATCAAGGAAATTATGTGTTTTTTTTTTTCTATACATAATTTGAGAGTTGTAGATGTAACTTTTCAAATCTATATATTTTCTCTGGAAAAACTTAAAAGCACTTGGTGAATATGGTACTCTTTTTCATTCACTAGATTTTTATCACAATGAGTTTTTTCTAGTAAGGTTTTAATTAGGCTCATTCCCAAATGTGGCTTTCCAAGAATGGACTTGGTGTGGTTAAGTTATTTTATAACTTTCATCAGAGGGTTGTTCTCATGGTACTTTTTCTCATTCAATAAATTCTTTTTGTCGTCGAAAAAAAATTGAATATGTTGAAAAAATCATAAATAAAAAAACTAAGGTATTAGTAATTCATATTATGAGTACATATGTGCTTTATAAAATTGCATTCCCTCATGAAATATGATTGGTTAGTTTTATTTGTAGACGACTTATTCTTTCATGTTTTAATTGCTTGAATATATGTAGGATCAATCCACAGGTCATTGGTGGTTAGTTACTGGTTCAAAAAGAGTTTTAGTTGGATATTGGCCTAGAGAAATATTCACTCACTTAAGTCAGGGTTCATCATTGATCAGATATGGAGGTCAAACCTTTGCTCCACCCAATATCATTAGTCCCCCAATGGGTAGTGGAAGATTACCTAAGGAGCTATTCAAAAACTCGGGTTTCATTTCAAACCTTAAGATTGTGGATTCAAATTACAATGAAGTTGAAGTAAATCCCAAGGACATGAAGTCAAAATGTGATACAACGTCCAATTGTTATGACGTGTTATACCATGGTTATGAAGGACCTGATTATCAGCAAGCTTTTCTCTATGGCGGGCCAGGTGGACAATGTAGTATATGATCATAATTACAAATTTATTTAATAAAAGGTTGTTAATTGTGACTATGGATTCAATGAATTTAGTTTGGCTAAACTTCAATATATTTTGAAAATAATAAAAATAAATAAATATAGAAGTTTAATTCAATAAAAAAGTTTGTGGAAATATATGTTGATGTTCAAAATCATATAATACACTTTCATAAAACATTTCATTCATCCAATAATTCTTAAATATTATAATTTTTATTTGAGTTTTCACAACAAATATTTGTGATATAATATTACATCCAAAATACGTGCATCAATACTTGAATCTATTCCTCCGACTCTCGATCCCCTTTTTATGGTGAATCCTTTTGAGAAAAAGTTGTGTTGGTATCCCTTTGAATGCTTAGTTGAGATAAATTTTTCCTCGTCAACGAACTCTGAGGCAGGGGCTTGGGATGAAGAAAAAATGTTGACCAGTTCTTCACTAAAAGAAAATAAGTCTAGCCGACTCAATCGATGAATAACTATGGAAGTGGTGATCAAGTATAATTTGGTCGAAGCCAAATAGAATTAATAACTCTACATTTAGCGTCAGTTACATCCACGAAAAATTTACAAGACATACACTTGCGTACAGTAAGCCAACACTAAATGTAACGTTGGCTTGGATGACACAAACCTCACATGAGATTAGAGTTTGAAAAACGACACTAATTTAACCACAAAAAATATTTTATGTTTATCATGAGGCTTAGCTGAGGTAATGTTCCTGAATTTGATTAAATTGTTTAAGTCTATGTCACGGTAATTTAAAAGTTTGACTTTATTTATTTTGACGCAAATCAAGACACAGATGATACTTAATGTGGAGGAGGAGGTAAAGTAGATGATATAACCACCTTAGAAGTTTCGTGGTACAATGCTAGACGGTTACCATTTGCTACGAGAAGCCACACAAGTTAGGAGTAGAGGCATATTTTAGTGTGCAAGATTGTAAAATTGTAGTTATGATTTGAATTTCATTATGTGTTTACAGTTGGCGGTTACACGTCATCACTTGAGCAATTAAAGGAGTTAGTGCCCAAGTGCTAGGTTGAGTTTTTCAATTTCTTCCATACATAGAACTTAGGAAGATTTAGTCAGGGTTTGATGTCTCAACTAATGTCCCGGTTCCTTTCAATAATAAATGAAGGGAGTCAAGTTTTCAATAAACCCCAAGCAATTTATTTCATTGTAATTTTCAATCTTACAATTTTAATACATGTACTTTTCTACTTTCAGGTCTCGCTCTTTTAATTAAATTTTTGTTTTACTTGATCATCAAACTAACACAAACTTGTATGCTTCATCTCAATCAATAATTTTCTCTCCAATTTCATTAAAATGTGTGTGTTTGTTCATACTCAGGTATATGTTCAATGTTTAATTTTTGTTGCATCTATTAACATTTTTCCTTTTTTCTGCATTCTAGATTTCTAGTGTGTTCAAGTCCTCACATAAGTGTTATTTCGTTGTATTCAGTTTAATCACATCGGGGTTGAGACTTGACCTTCCTTGTATTAGATTGTCTGACCTCACGTTATTTCTAGCAGGAAACACATTAGCACGCCCAATGGGACTCGGTCAAAGAATCTTGGTGAAATTTCTCAACCAACATAGTTCAAGCACTTGCAAAATGGTAGACTGATTTCTCAAATGTCGAGCACTTCCATGTTGTCTCAAAGGTATGGGAAGATGAGTGATCAAGAAAATAGAAACCAAGGGGTGGTAGGGACTACTGAAGTTTATCAGAGTAGCACAAGAAATGGAGGTTTGAATTGTGCCATCCAAAAATTTGGATTTCCAAACGATAGAGTGATATTTAATCTTGGTCGATTTCGTTTGGTGCAGCGAAATCTAAAGAACAGACATGTAGACGATGCACACAGGCAAATTTATCCTGGTTCGCCCCCATAACGATAGGGCTACATCCAGTCCCCAGCAACACCGGGATTTCACTATGCAAGTATTAAGAACTTCTCCTTACAAGTATTAGCCAGAACATCTTCCTATGAGTATTCGACAAGACTCCTCCAAGTATTGTTTCACTACCTCTTCAGGCATTGAATATTATCCAAGACTCCTCCAAGTATTATTTCACTACCTCTTCAGGCATTGCGTATTATCCAGGACTCCTCCATGTATTCGATAGGACTTCTCCCAACGAGTATTATCCAGGACTCCTCCAAGTATTCTTTCATTGCCTCTTCAGGCATTGAGAATTAGACAGGACTCCTCCCACTAAGTATTTGAAAGACTCCTCATTTACAAGTATTAAGCAGGACTTCTCCCAAAAAAATCTTTCTCAAGATCGTTTTCGTCTACTCTGAAATCTCTTCTTCTAAGAGGGATAATAGATCAATTAAGTTCAGGAACAATAAACATTTAGGATATTTTCAACTCTATGCTTAAGCTTTATGTTCGATTACATGACATAGATCGAAAATAATTTGACTCTAAATAAAATATACTCGACATGTTGAAGTAGACGATGATGAATGATATGATCATGAAGTACATCATCGATGTCTAAGTGGACTGGGTGAGACCCTGAGGTCCCTCGCCCAGGCGCGCCAGCCCGGGGCGACGTACGAGGATGCCCAACTTGCCCATTAAGAGAAGTTAGGAGGTGCCAAGCCCAACCCCTGAATCTATAAATAGGGGACGGTTACCAATTGTAAGGGACTCTTAGCTCATTTGAGAAATACAAACTTGAAATTCAGTTACTTTCTCTCTCTAAGCGGTTACGCTCTTACTCTCTCTAGATTCTCACATCACGATCTTCTCACTGTGGGTACCGTACCTCATCTCTATGTTCTTGGATAGAACATTTGGCGCCGTCTGTGGGGATCGGTAGATTTCGATTCCCGGATCACGTGGATTGTGATTTGATTGAGAGAAGTTCGATTCTCCGTGCAATTCTCTTCGGTTTTCTGGAATTCTGGTTTAATTCTTGGTTCGCTTATGAAGTCTGATGGAGACACGTCGTCGAAGACGCGACGGAGAGCAGGAGCGGCGGCGCGGTTCACCACCGCGTCGGGTGAGAGGCAGGCCGCGACGAGAACAGGTCCGCCGCGACGAGTCCGAGCAATTGACTCCTCCTTCACCTCCACCGCCTCCACCTCCTCCTTCTCCAACACCTCCTTTGCCTTCTCCGCCGACCTCACCGGAGCAACAGAGGTCACCAACACACTCGCCAGGAGCCTCAAGGGGAGGAACACCGTCGCCACAAGCTCCGATCACTAGTCGAGATTGGCAACGTCTGATCCGAAGTGTCGATGACATTCGGCAGCGGAACGATTACTTGCAAGAGCAGTTGGAGTATTATCGTGTCGAGCAACAGGATGAAGGAGAGCGTGAAGTCGAAGTCGTTGCGGAGTTTGAGCCGTTCTCGGCAGCGGTGAGGGAGGTGGCTATTCCGGACAACATGAAGAACCTCGTTCTGGAAGCGTATAGTGGCAAGGCCGATCCCAAGGAGCACCTGCTGTATTTCAACACGAAGATGGTGATAAGTGCAGCTTCTGATGCGGTGAAGTGCAGAATGTTCCCGTCAACTTTTAAAGGCACGGCGATGGCTTAGTTCACGACTTTGCCTCGCGGATCTATCACGAACTTCCACGATTTCTCGTCAAAAATCCTTGTTCAGTTCTCCGCGAGCAAGAGCAAGCAGGTTACGATAGAGGACTTATACAACGTCCACCAGTCAGACGGGGAAACTCTGAAGCAGTACGTGAAACGATTCAGTGCGGCGTCTGTCAAAATTGAGGAGTCAGAACCACATGCTTGTGCGCGTGCTTTCAAGAACGGGTTGCACCCGGGAAAGTTGAACAGTAAGTTGAGCCGAAAGCCGGCTCGGTCGATGGCAGAGATCCGCGCGCGGGCAAACACTTACATTTTGGACGAGGAGGATGATGCTTTCAAAAGGAAACGTGCAAAAATGGAAAAGGAGGGCGATCAGAGGGATGCATCGTCAGAAGGCAAACCAAGTAAAGATAAAGGAGAAGGTGGTAAGCGGCGAGATAAGAAGATAAAGTCAGGGGAAAGGACTGCGAATGAACCGTTGTACCCAAGGAAGGAAAGCTTCGAGCGTCGTCGCCTGTGGCATCAGACCGACTCCCGCCGGCGTAACGAGTCGGGGAAGAGTCTAAATGCGCATCTGACAGAGCTACTTCAGGAGGTCAAGGTGACGCATGCGATCGAGGCAGGCGAGAAGGAGACCGACTCGCCTCGAGTGGCGGCGGATAAAACAAAGTGGTGCGAGTACCACCGCTCGGCGGGTCACGACATTGGGGAATGTTTCACCTTAAAAAATGAGATTGAAAGGCTCATTCGGGCGGGACGCTCGCAATTAAACGACCGCGGTGACCGTTGGCGTGGCGAACGTCAACTAGGGAATCGATACAAAGGAGATCGCCAGCAAGATGATCGCAGGCGAGGCGATCGCCGTCGTACGCCGACTTCTGACAAGAAAGAAACGCTGGCAACAAGGAAGAAGGGGGCGGAAGAAACCTTTAACAAAGATCTCGAGCCACCAGTTAGGACGATAAACACGATCGCGGGTGGCTTTGGTTGAGGTGGCGACACAGCCTCAGCGAGACGAAGGCATGTAAGAGCGGTGACGTCAGTACGAGAGTATGAAGTCCCATTTGGTTTTCATCACCCAGATATCGTGATATCATCAGCAGATTTTGAGGGAATCAAGACGCATAAAGACGATCCTGTGGTAGTAATGGTAAGAATCAATAGTTTTAATGTGTGAAGGGTTCTTTTGGACCAGGGAAGTTATGCAAACATTATCTATGGCGATGCGTTTGATCAGTTGGGTTTGACAGACAAGGACTCGATGCCGTATACTAGGACTCTGGTAGGTTTTTCAGGAGAGCAGGTCTGGGTGCGCGGCTACTTGGATTTGGATACAGTTTTTGGTGTTGATGAAAACGCCAAGCTTCTGCGTGTATGGTATTTGGTATTGCAGGTCGTGGCATCCTACAACGACATTATTGGACGGAACACGCTCAATCGTCTTTGCGCGGTGATTTCAACGGCTCACCTGGCGGAGAAGTACCCTCTAATCTGCGGAAAGGTGGGGAAAATCGCGGTTGATCAGAGGAGAGCAAGGGAATGTTATAACAACTGCCTTAGTTTGTATGGAAAAAAGGGGGCCGGCGAGGGGCACAGGTGCCACGAGATTGAGCTTTTAGAGGGCGAACAAGATGGTCCGGGCGTGCAGGATCAGAGGCGAGACGGACCAGGAAGGTTAGAGCAAATGATCGATCGAAAGATGGAAAGGTTGAGGAACAACCAAGGTCAAAAAAGGCCAGATGACAGGACAGGAAGGGACGGGAAAATCACGGATGCACATTAAGAGGAACGCTGGGCGAATGTGATAAAAGATTTGGAGAGGTATAAGTTCAGCAAAGGCGTGCTCGCAATCGAGCCCAGGCTCACGGCCAATCAGGAAAGGCGCCTGGAAAAGCTGGTAGAGGACAATTTTGACCTCTTCAGTTGGAGTCAGAAGGATGCAACATTTTGGGGGCTGCCAAGATTCAGGAACCCGACTCTCTTGAGGACGGGCCAAAAAATAAGAAAGGGAAAAGGGACAGTGGTGCAAATGACGGAGCAGAAGAGTTTTCAGCGCGGGGGCGACGAACGAAGTGATCACAAGGCACTCGAGCGACCTCGAGAAAAGCCAAAGGTAGGGAAAAGGAGCCCGGCTTGCCGCCGCGCGGATAAGGGAAAAGGAAAAGTGAGATGTTGGAAACCGGTAGGGGCGACAATTGTTAAACGTGGGGCAGCTAAGCGCAGAAAAAGGAAAGGTAAGATATGTGAAGTCTCGCGCTACTCCAGGGCGAGCTGGCGAAGGGATCAACCCCGCAATGACAACGAATGGAAGGCAAGCACATCGGGGGCGAAGGATGAGGTGCTCGGCGTGGTGTTCTGATCTGGGGGAAGGCCAAAGACAGGAGCAAGGAAGCGGCGAGAGGATAGAAGAACTAGGATAAAAATAAAGATGCACTCTTTTTCTCCACCATGAGAGTTTTTTAACGAGGCATCCCTCGAATGTAAAAACTTTTTACAAATCAAATACAAAAAGGATATTCCCAACAATACTCCTAGCTTGACTAAATTATCACGGTTGCCCGGTGGGAAAAATTCCCTGAAGGTGGCGATCCCAACACGACCTTGATGTCTGAGGATCGCTCCGGAAAGTCCGGCGCGAACCGCTGCTACACGATTAGCAACTCAACCAAAATGTCACGGTCGTCTGGTGGGAAAAATTCCCTGAAGGTGGCGATCCCAACACGACCTTGATGTTTGGGGATCGCTTCGGAAAGTTCAGTGCGAACCGCTAATTACTCGTTGGCGATGTGTGCGGATAAGTTACTTATCCCAAAAGCCTCCCCGAAATATGGGCGAGCAAAACCTCCCCGAAATATAGGCGAGAACCCAAAGCTAGGCTAAGTTTTGGGCAACCCATATGGCCATTGGGTCCCAAGCAGTCATAAGTCCTTG
Organism: Lotus japonicus; assembly: GCF_012489685.1. Classification (NCBI taxonomy): domain Eukaryota; kingdom Viridiplantae; phylum Streptophyta; class Magnoliopsida; order Fabales; family Fabaceae; genus Lotus; species Lotus japonicus. The sequence goes on from NC_080041.1 coordinate 35,653,411, forward strand.
CCAGGACAAAACTAGCAAGGCCACACCTGATCTTACGGGAAATATGGTGTGAACAAAGCCTCGGTTCAAAACTGAGCAAAAGTCCTAGCTTTCTTTGGCACACACTCAAAATCGCTACACGACGACTAAACCCAAAGGCGTAAAACGAACAAATGGAGGAAATATGGCAGGGCGATGAATAAAATAAGACAAGCGAAACTATAGCGAAATTCTGTTCATTAACACAAAACAATATTAGTTATAAAGGGGTAAGGGAAAATCAATACAGAATATTTAAATTATATTAACATTCTCCGCTTTCCCTGCGTTTTCAGCAGCCGCAAAGTATGCAGCGTCGAAGCCTGGAGGATCATCAGGGCCGACCAAACCCTCGAGGGTAATCTTCTTGAAGGCTCCCATTCCGCTGAGATCTATTCCCTCATAAAGGTACTGGACCTGGGCTTTGGCAAGGAAGAAACTGTGGCCGCGCCCGTCCACAGCCTCAGCAGCAGCTTCGACCTCCAACCTCGCTCGAAGGGTTTTGGCTTCAGAGGCTGCCTGGGTTTCCATCTCCGCAACAGCTTTGTTTTTTGTGGCGAGTTGATTCCTCACCTCGGCGAGCGGCTCGTTCGACAATGCCAACTCGCTACGCAGGGCTGCTATCTCCTTATCTTTGGCAATACAGGCGGCCCTGCTCACGGCGATCGCCTCAGTCTTCGCCTTCAACTCCTTCTGCAAGTCGTCCCGCTCGTCCTCTAAGTCCTCCATTCTCTCTTCACAAGCGGATAAGTCGGCCTCGCGACCGCTTATCTCGATTACCAAGTTGGTCAGCTTAGTTATTTGGGCCGTCACCTGAGTCAACAACCTGTCACGCTCTCCGTACGCCTCGAGTGTAGCCAGGCGATAACTCTCAGCCTTCCGGCAGAGCTCTTCAACTTCAGCTGCAGAGACCGAATCCTGGGATAACTGGGCAAAGAGGCATCCCGCGCGTAGGAGACTCGAGATGGCTTCTTCTGCCACGCCATCAAGGTCGGAATTCTCAGCTCCTCTCATGTTATCAAAGAAGGGATCAGACAGCACAAAGTCGACGGGAGTAGGTTGGTGGTTTGGAGGAGGGCTCTCTTCCTTGACAGCGTTCAAATGGCTGACAGCAGGAGAACAGGGGCGAGGAAAAGGCGAGACAACAGGGGCTTGATCCTTGTCGTTACGAACCGTTTCATGGATTGGGGAGGCCCTGGGAGAGCTTACCTCAACTTGTTGGGATGTATGGTCAGAAGGGGATGTTGTTTGAGTAGGATCAGGAGCAGCGTTCTCAGAGACGCCTTGACCAATAGGGGTCTCCTTAAGAAGGGGTGAGGTTTCCACATCCCCGCCCTTGGGGTTCGGTTCGCTCTCGCCCGCCACGCCCTGACGAGGAACAGATGACTTGTCGGTTTTGACCCCCTTGGCCTTCTTCTTTTTCTTCTTTAGCAGAGGGATAGCAGCAATAGTTCCTCCGTCTGTGCCAAGATCGGCTTCTTTGGATTTGTGGGAGTCTTCCACTAAGGAGAGAAGAATGGTGTTGTTGGTAGAGCCCGACGCCGGCTCGTCAGTCTCAGGAGGAATGACGACATCAGGCGTTGGCTCGCTAGACCCAGTAGCTGCAATGCATGGCGTTGCCCCGCCTGCCTCAGGAGAGGGAGGTTTGACTATGGATCCTGGCGCGAGCTCAATCGATGCGGACCCGCGTACCCGTTTCTTTGGGGAGGGGCGGTGGTCCTGATGTCGACATCCACAACAGTGTGTTTCCTCTTACTTCCGCTGGTATTGAAGACGGGAAGAAATTCAAAAGTTTTGGCGGCCAGGGCGCGCTCCAGTTCGGTTTTAGTAAAATTCATTCCTCCCAGGAGTGAACCAAGGCTGTTCTTGCGAGCGGCCTTGAGCAATTGGGAACACTCAAGGACCGGAAGCCCAGCGAAAAAGCTAAGGACGATTTTATCTCCATCACTCAGTGACGCATCTGATGGCGGCGGAACATCGCGGGGGCTCTTGGTCCAGTAGAAGGGAAACATGGCAGTCCCGTCCCGAAGGGTGAAAGCTTCAGGATAAGTGGGATTCATGGTTATACGGAAGTACCGGCGCCCAGGTCCCATCTTGACGTTGCTCTTGTAGGGGTGGAGAGGCTGGCGGCCTGTGCGTGATTTCAGGGAAACCCACCCTGGGGTTTTGGTTTTTAAAGACTTCGGCTCCACGGCGTAGAAGTAAAAGAAGTGGGCAGTTTTTGGTTCAAGGCCAACGACATCACAGAGAATCTCAAAACAACGAACGAAGGCCCAGGCGTTCTGATGTAGTTGGCAGGGGGCCACATTGATTTCCCTCATAACTTGGCGAAGGAAAGGGGAGAAGGGTAGTTTGATTCCCAGGTCTACGAATAGATATTCATAGACATAAAAGAAGTGGGGTCTCTCCACACCATTGTCAACCGCACGGTGCTGCCAGGGTCGGCGAATCGATAGACATCTCCCGGTGACAAGAACGTCTTCTAGAGATTTCTCGTAGCAAAACCCACCAGCCTGGCGGGCCATCTCAGTAACAGACTCATCGGAGGACAATTCAGAGGTTTGGCAAATGGCCTTTTGAATCGGGGTTTTATCCGCGGACTCTGGAAGGGTGGCAAACACCCGGCGCCAGAAGGCGGTGATTTCCCCCTCGCCTAGGGGAAGTCCTTCGGAGGGAGGAAGGCCAACTAGAGGCAGAGGCACAGGAGCTATGCTTCGGGATCGAGAAGATTTTTTAGTACGACGTGGGGAAGTCATTCTTGCCAAAGGAGAATAGTGGAGTGAAGATGGGATAGGGTGCTACGATGTCAATTTTGGCAGGTTATGAGGATTTCAGAAGTGGTGAATGATGAAATAAGGGGATTTAAAAGTTAAAGTGAGTAGCGGTTGGGAAATTGTGTCCCATCGTGGTAAGGTGAAATGATTACACTAGGAGAACGTGACGCGGTTTTTGGGGGAATGGGAAAGGCACAATAAGTGAAAGTTGCAAACGCTGAAGTTCATTTGTTTAACTTCAAATTGACAGGCTTTATTGTGATTTGAAGGGACATGTCGGAGATAGCAGTTAAGATTTTGTAGATTCGTTGGACTTTGTGTTATCCTAATGCGTTACATGTGGCTTACACGCGTCAATTCATCATGGTCCAAGACGATCATTGCTGGAACGGGGCGAGGGATCCAAGCGCTGACGCCACGAGCCAACTTGTGGACTTGTGGGATCGAGGGAATTCGCTAGGAAAATAAAAGAATTAGTCTTAGGCTCTAATTATCAAGCCATGTTGGCAATTGTTTTAAGTCATTAGATTTCGGCTCTAGGTAGCTTACTCATGACCGCCGCTTTGTACTTTTTCTTAAAAGACACACTCAGCTCTCATGCTTCGAGCTCGGTGTCTTGTGGACTTGTGGACTGGGCGAGACCCTGAGGTCCCTCGGCCAGGCGCGCCAGCCCGGGGCGACGTACGAGCCAGGAAATTGGGCCTCCTCCCGGGAGGCCCAACTGGCCCATTAAAGGCAGTCATTAGGAGAATTAGCAAAGGAATAAGAAACAAAATCCTTTAAAGGCACGAGGTCTTCTAAACTGTAACGATTGGTGGAGCCACAAACCCCCAAATCAATCTAGTTCTGTCAGTTAGGGAAAACGGGACAATGTAGCTCTCCTCAGATCTTGAGTGAAGACCAATATTGAAAAAATCTGCGAGCAAAAAGTTGGGGTCACTATAGTCAGAATCAGAAGAGTCGGTATCCCACATTAGGGATCCCAATATTTTGGATAAATATTCATTGTATGTGTACTTGGGTCTGTAAACCTGTTATGGACCTAGATCTGACAAAGACTAGAGATCCTTTTAGAAACCTTAGCAGATCATAAAAGAAAGAGAGAATAAAGGAATAAATATGTTATGTCATAGAATGAGGTAAAAGATGAAGTACAATAAATGACCTCCCTTTTATAGTGAGGGTGGTCTGAAACCCTAGTCTATTTGGTTCATTTGGCCTCTTAATTCTCGGCCCAATTCCCTTTACAAGTATGTAATCCTAAGTCTAGTGTCTGATGGGCGGCCTTTTCCATTCATGGGGGTGGGCGCCCGGTACGAGTAACTCGTTCAACTTTGGGGTCGCCTGGTTACTCTTTATGCCTCGCCTATCACCGTCCTCTTAGGTAGCCTTAGGACCTTAGTCTAGGCGGGTCCTATATGGATAGGGCTCGCCCAGTCCACAAGACATGATGCTTGAAGTATGAAAGTTGAGATGTCTTTATGTTCTTGACTGTCTTCATCGTCCATCGAAAGTGTTCTTTGGTCCAGATCTTTGGACAAGTCTTATATGGACAGGACTCGCTCAGCCCACAAGACATCGTGCTTGAAGTATGAAAGTTGATATTTCTTTATATACTTGAACCGGGTGTTTAAGTTATTTTTCTAGCTTATTTTTATGCATTTTAATATATTATTTATGATATTTTAGTCATTTTAGGGTACTTTAGGATTATTTCATGCATTTTATTATTTTTATGTGTTTTTAGTATTTTTCTATAATTTTGATAATTTTTAATTATATTTTATTAGGATTTTCGAATTAATAAAGGGAAGCTGATTCAGTGCTCATGATACATGGAAATTATGGTGCACCTCTAAGGAATCAATGGCTGTTGTATCGTCCTTGCCACATGGCTCATTCACGCTGGAGGTCCGCTATAAGACCGTGGTACGCAAAACACCAGAATCCACCCCTTAAAGCTTTGTCCAATGGAAACGTGACACGTGGCGCAGTTGATATGCTTTATTTAACCTTATTTGTGGTCACGTGATGGAAAACAGAAGGTGGGTGGCGGCTGCAATATATATATAGGAATTGGGTGAATGAAAGGATGGTACCGGTACGTGAACAGAACAAGAATTGGGAGAAGTGCAGAAACGGTCTGACACAGGATTCAATATTTTAGGTTTTTCTTGTACTTCTTGTAATTTCTTTTTGATGATGTCAGGCTAAACTCTTTGTGTGTTTGGGTGATTGATCTAGTTTTTCTTTAAACTATGTTTTGAACCAAGTTTCAGTTATGATTATGATTTCTATTTTAGTTCTTGAATTTCTCCTCTGTTTTAATTGATACTTTCTATTGCAATAGTTTGTCATACTATTTTCTATGCAATTGGAAAATTGGTAGAATTTAGGGATTTGGGGAGAAGTTGAGCAAGGGTCTTTGCACCTTAGGGATAAGGGTAACAAATTGCTTGTGTTTGCCTGAACTAAATTGAACTTTTATCTCTGATTAATTAGGATTACGTACTAAGGAATTAGCTATCACTAATTAATTGGAAAAGACACTTATGCAAGGAATTGATAAGTGGACAATTAGGCTTAGCACCTTGAAACTTAATTTGATTCATAATTATAACTGATTGGGGAGATACATAGGGAGAAAGTTAATGAAATCAGTATCCATAACGCGCTTTTAAATTGAATACACTTCAACCGTGTTATTTGCTTTCTTTAATTTTATTGCAGTTAAGTTACTTACGAACAACCAATCATATCTTTATTTATTTATTTTTTTTCACGTCCTTTCATTCCGAATTCAGTTATTATAGAGTATAAACGTACACAATCATTGTGATTCGATCTTTTTATTACTTCGGGCAATCTGTACCCTTGCAGTTCGCTATCAGCTCCCATAAGCTGACTCGTCGTAAGAATCCTCGATTACAATCACCTCAACAGTGGTAGTCAGTGTGGAGGTGCTCCTCCCCCGGTGCCCATGAAAAATGGTGGAAGGTTGACGCTCACAATCATACTACGAAGTCGTCCCTCTACTAAGTATTTGTGCTCGTCGTGAATATCCTAGACCACTCTACTGTGTAGGCCGCCCTCCTGGTGGCGTGGTCTCCCACCCAAGACTTCAGGCTCATCTCGATCGATGGACTCATAGCGAATTCGCTCTGTGTGGCGAATCATTGACCACCAATCCTCCATAGTCTGGCAGTTTGCCAACCACCCAAACTCGAACATACAAACAAGGCATGCAAGGGTTAACTTCCCAGAATAATGCATAATACACAAACATACAAATAATGTTGAAGTCGTGATTGGTTATATTTTGATGATTTAATATTTTAAATTAATTACTACTTATCACCATGTTTCCCTCAGTTTCTCATATCTTATTATTCGCTAGTTTGCTAACCTTAATACAACCCAAGATATGGCATTTCATGGAGGAAGTTCAATGATCAATGTGTATTATTTATCTCTTTAAGAAATACATAGTTGCAGGGGCGGACCCACAACCAAGTCAGGGGGTTCTGAAAAAAAAATCTACTTACCCCCTGTAATGTCTTTTTTTTAACCCCCTGAGAAATTTAATTTGCACCCAGACCCCCACTTACTCCTTTCTCCAGTGTATTTCTACTTAGTATTTCCCCCTAAGTATGAGAGCCCCTCTCACTTTCTCTCAATCACTGCCACAGTGATTGGTAAGAACAACAACAATCAGAGTTTTAACACTCAAGGAACACATAACACAACCTTGCCTTATAGAATCAAATCAATGAGCAAGGTTTGTTCACAACGACACAAGGACTAACACAAATAACAATCCTAAAACACTTGATCTTTTCTCTCAAAGCTTCAGTAGTCCTCACGTTTTAGGTCTTCATATTTATATGCTCCAACAGTCACACTAGGGTTTCTAGAGGCGGAAGCAAGTAGTCCAACAGCAGCACATCAAACACTACAACAAAACAGGCCTTTAGCGGCGGTTGTAAGTAGGACCGGCGGCGGTTAAAATCGCCGCTAAATCTGAGTGCCGGCGGTTGGCCAACCGCCGCTAAGTTGAGCGTCGCCAGGGGATATAGCGGCGGTTGGTAGAACCGTCACACAAACCGCCCCAAATTATTTTACGGTGCTTCCAACCGCCGCTAAGGTCTCCACATAAAACGCATCCAATCTAAGGGTTTCGCGGCGGTTGTAACCGCCGCTAATAATGTTGTGAGCTTAACGACAGTTTTAACCGCCGCTGTATCTCCATAAAATTGAAAAAAAAATTAAAATTGCAATCTTTTAGCCTGCTTTCTAATTTTGCTTACATAATAAATTGATCCATACAGAAAAAAAAATGTGTACCACAAGAAATCCATTCAAACAAACCTAAATACTTGCAGAAGTATTGTGTAGTAGAACACTAAGTATAAAATAAATCAAACCCACATATGACATCCAGCACATACACATTATTCAAAGTTTACAGACACAATTTAACAGTGCTATGAAACTTGAAGAGAAATGACTAGTTCCAGTTTTCAGACCTTCTATCAGTCATGTTGTTATCCTCAACTTTTCATGAACAAATAAAAGGAGCATACTAGTGCTATAGAACAAATAATAAATGAAGTCTTACCATCTATTCTGACACTTTCCTATGTATATAACATATTAACAAGGTATAGGTCATAGCATTTATAGACTCTTTTGTCAGGAACAACATCACAGATTCAAAGAGAAAGAACTCAAATTCAAACATATAAAAAAGAAAGACAGCACATTTAACCACTTCTCAAAATATGAATGAAGTGTTCTTCACTCTTGTTGACAATCAAGAAGTAAATCATCTAACACAACATCTCAAACATAGTGAAATGAACATGTCCCTAAAACAGAAAAGGAAGTGAGAAATTGAGGCAAAAACAAAAAACAAAAGAGCATATAGCATAGCACCATACCCATAATCCATTTTCATGTGATGGACATTGAAGAAAAACACAATACATGGCATGAAAGTAGACTCAACTAGTCCACTAAGATTTCCCTCATTAGACAAGGTATAAACCCAAAACACCTCACATATATAAACAGAACACAACAAAGGCTAGACCGCTAGAGTAACAAAGTTTAGAAAATATAACCCATTACCATAGATAAAGAGAAGCTCAAACCACAATTAGTCTATTTATGAAATTAAATATAGTAAATTCTGCAGTGGTCCTACCCAACACAACAAAAGCACATCAGCAGGGACATACACATACAAGACTTAGATCCAATGAAACTACCATTAGTATATTTTCATTTTCCCATTAAATCAAACACCTAGCATTCACCATATCAACCACAAGAAAATACTCACCAAAAGTACTTGAAACCAGTAAAAGAATTAAAATAATATCAGAAACATAAAGCAGAAATCAGAAGAAATAACCAAAGACAAGGAACAAGAAGTAAATTCAGAAAATTTCAAACCCATAACTGATCAACCAATTCCAGAGAAAAAATACTCCATTCTAAGGTCTGCAATTGAGCTAGATAGCCACAAACCTTACACTAGAAACCCACAGCGGCTCCAAAAGATACTCCAGAAGCTGCTAACAAGGACCCAAAGCTGAAAGAGAGTGAACACTTATCAAAAACCCTAACCAAAGTACCAGATGGTATCCTTCTAATTGCAGGATAGAGAAACCAAAACATTGGACTTGCATTAGGAAATTCAACAAAGAACCATAACCTTATGGTTTCAAGCTGAGAGATAATGAAAATCTAGTCTTCTAATCGTGTGACATCCTTCTAAATTCATCAGAGAGTAATGAAAATCTAGTCTCATCCACCAGAGAGGAGAGAGTTGGGGATAGATTCAATAGAAGAGTTGGGAAACAAAGTTTTCATAGAACAGATGTGAAACCAACCATAGAGATGATGCGAGACAGAGCGTGGCGATGTGCGTCGACAAACGAAAGGCAGATGAACCCGAGGGAGGAGGATCGAGTTCGAATTGGTTGTAGGTTCTGCCGTGGCTACTGATGGGTCGACGATGAGGACAGGGACTCGAACCACAGCGGCCATGGTGGCATGGGTCGGTGAAAGAGAGCGCGATGGGGTGAGAGAGGACGGCGTGGTGAGCGACACAGAGAGTGAGGTATGAGGGTTTTGGTGAAAGAATGGAATAGAGGGAACTGCAATTCTCTTCGTGCGTGTTTGGGGATTTTGGATTAAAAAACAGATATCGGCGGTTTGAACCGCCGCAAACCTAAGAAAACACATACCGGCGGTTTCAACCGCCGTTAACTAAAAACTTTTACCGGCGGACAAGGCCAACCGTCGTGAACTATCATGTTTTAAATAGGAGCGACGACGGTTGATGCAACCGCCGCTAAAAAGTGGCCGCAAAATCCATTATTTGTTGTAGTGAAAACTCAATCTTCAGGATCTTGATTGTGTTACAAAATAAATCTACCATTAAACACAATAGAGACCAGTCTTCATTCAGGGATTGTCTCAACAAATAAACCAGCCCACAATAAATGAACCACGATACAACTACTTGAACCGCAAGTAACCACAAATCAAATATTCACCAGATTTTCCAGAGCACACATAAGCACTCCAAGTAATGGACTAATATCATGTGCTACACAAAGGCAGATGGCACAACATCTTCTTTGACATCAGGTTGTTTTCTACAAAATGCAAGACAACCACCAGAGTTGTGGATTTAGCCCAAATGAGAGCTTGGATGAACCCAAGTGTTTGTATGGGAGCTGATGTACTATGGTAATTCTGTTACTGGTTTACTCCTCTGGCAAAACTTTGGATCTCTCTTCTTTTGTAGTCAGCACCTCTCATGGCTATGAGTCTTTGTTGGTAGAATTATGGTACTCCTAAGGCTTGCAAAATGGTCCTTATATCATGTGTTGGTTAACTCATCTTATAATGCAGCTAGGAAAATAAAGAATTATGTGTGGCCCTAGCACTTTGAAATGGGGTAGAGTTTTCTTCTTTGTTGTGCCTAGAGTGACGGTAGAAGGATGTCTTAAGGTCTCGCTGTCAGCACTTTCTCTTTGTACTAGTTTGTTGATGTTTATTACACTGGGGGCCTAGCTTCTCTTTTTCTGGTTATGTTGTATTGTGCTACTGGCTTTCAAGGGGGTTTGGGTTGTATTGGACGCTGGCTATTGTTTCTGGGTTTTAATTGTTTCATTGGCTTGGTTGTTTGTATTTATTTTGTAAGGGTTGTTGGCACCCCTAATGCCAACCTCCTTCTTTGATCTTTCTTTCATTATATTTATATACTCATTATTTGCCTTCTAAAAAAAACTAATTATGTATTCAATTATTTAACAAGAACTGGTTCCAATTCAAAATAGTTTTATTTGACATTTGAGTCCAAGTTCATTGAATACAGCTTATGAAAAGTAAAACTCAACAAACCATTTATATGCTGTTGCTAGTGCTGAATAAATATTAAAGCCTTAAGCCTTATTATCTTATCTTGAGACTTTGTGAGTGGGTCTCGTGGATGTGTATGCTTGAAGGCTGAAGTTTCTGCCTATTGAAACAGAGTCTACAACCTCAGCTTTATTTTTGTTCTATCATTGGTTTTGGTTGAGTTGTGGAAAATAGTTCTTGTACAGGTTTATGTGTTTCTATTATGGTCTATTGTAGTGGGATTGATTAATTTAATTTCACTTTTGCTGACCAAAAAAAATGTGCATGTAGTCTTCTTTTAATTATATTTTTATCGATTTGCTCATTTAAAAATTTGAACTCCCTGATCTTGGGGTTCGGGATCCGCCACTGCATAGTTGAGTATATGAAATTTGGATCAAAGTTGTTCACATATAGAACTAAATAGTATACAAGTTGGATATAGTGTAAGTTAATTTTCATCTTGTTTATGCAGATATATTTTTTTTATGTTTCATGGCATTGTCAAAAAATGGAAAACAATGTTATTCTTCAAATGACACTATTTAACTCATTATATTAACTGTTTTCTTTATTATATTTATTCTACATATACTTTTGAAATATAATATCTTTATCAGGTTCATCCAAACTTATATGGGGACTATCAAATACATTTTACTACACAATGGACCGTAAGACTCATAAATAAATGGATTGTATTTATTTTCTTTATTACTTAATGTGATTACGCTTATTTGGATAAATAAAAGCTGGCAGATGGCTATCAAAAAACTTTTATTTATCCATCTGCCATGTATGCCCATGTTTTATGCAATTCCATCAAGGATTTGGCTTAGGACCTTTCATTCTTTCTAGCTTTATCATTGGATTAGAAGATAAATTTTATTATATGTTAAAGTCAAACATGTAACTAAGTTTTAAATTACAAGATTGTATTCAATCGAAAATGATTTCACTTTCATGAAAGTTAAAAGCCTCTAAATGTTATTGTAAGGCCAAGTTTTTAAACTTATGCCAAGTAAATAGAATCCTATTCACGATTAGGGTTGATGTATCGTGAAGGGAAACCTGAACAAGAGTTTACCAAATGAAATAAATTTATGAAGGAGAAAGTTCAGGAAAAGTCAAAGGATTGTATCGAAGTCGATAAAAGTTATAGCACGATCGTTACACGCTTAAACCTAGGTCAGAAACCCTAGTATATAGCTAGTTTTCACTTTTAGGCACGATGGAAGTTAATTCCAAAAATCTTTAGAGAAATGTTAGAACTTCTCTTTTTCCATATATCAAAATCATTTCGAGGCGAAACTCTAGGATCTACGAACGTCCGATTCCAATCATCGGAAGTTTGCCGAAACTGAAACCCTGGTATTTCAAAACCCTAGAATCACCCGACAATGAAGACTTTTTCTATTCAGAGCATTAAATGAAGATTCTACACGCGTACACCCATTTCTCTTGATGTTTCTCATCTTTCTTCAGAAGGAAGTTTTCTATTCCGACAATCGATGCAAAAAGCAACTTATCGGGTAAAATAGTTTTATACCGACTATGCTTTAGTTGCTAAAAATACAAGGAGACCTCATTTTAGTTTTGGAATTCTTTCGCCAAAACATATCTTAGAATTCACGGAGAATAACGCCGGAAAAATCAGATTCGCGAAACTTTCATTTTACCGCGCTTTGCCAACCTCTATATATAGCAAGAAAGGTGAGAAAAATTGCAAAAACTCCTCCATTTTCTCTCCAAGGCCGCGAGCTCCATAGAAGGAAGAGGAAGAAGAGCTTTTCTTCAATTCTTGCTTGATCGTCGATCAATCAGTTGATACTTCAAGGTTTCGAGGTATAGTCGCTAATCCTTACCTCTGATCGCTTTTTCCATAGCTTTTCTGTAGACTTTTCTGAGCTGATAGTTTTGAGGTTTTTGCAAAACTATCCTGAATATTTCATTTTTGATTCTAAACATCTTCCCTACATGCCCAAGATCACTTCTGCCGGATTAGATTTTCCGTTATGTCGCCGAAATTCCACCGGAATCAATTTTAGCCTTAAATACCCATTTTTGGAGTAAAGCTTCAACCTTTAGGCTGAAAACTATCGCCTTAGCTTAGTGCTAGTAGGATTAGTTGTCATAAACGGCGTTGGTGACGTCCCTGTCAAATTTGGTTGCTAAAAATCATGACCAAAATACCCCTGCGACAGTTTTTTATCCGATAATTTTTCCGAGTTCAGAATACCCTTAGTTACGGCTAATGATAGCATAGGAACCAAGTTTGATCGAAGAAAAATCGAATCCCACAATTGTGAAAAGTGGCCGAGCCCTATAGGGGAGGAGGAGGAAAATTCCTTTTTCGAAAACTTGTCCTTTCGCGCTAGATTATCGTACCTCGGAGTATGTAATACTTCGAGTAACCCTAGTGTCTACTGTTTGCTGAGTTTCCGATAGATTCTGATTGATTTCTGTGGTTTTGTTCTAAAGGTGCATTTGAAGAGTTTCCCGAGGAACAAGGCTTTGCTTGTGAGGAAGCGTTAGAAGATCATTCTGGAGAACCTACAGGTGAGGGCTTCTCACTGAATCTCTAGATAATGCTTAGGGTCGATGCTTTCGACATTGTTTACTGTTTATGCAATTGTTTGTGTTTGATTGGAAAAACGTTTTCTGAGGCTTCGGCTGACAATGTAGATGATGCATCTACTGAATTTTTTTGATGATTGACTTACATGCTACGTGCTATGTGGGTTATTTAGGATGTGTGGTGCATGCCTTATATGCTAAGTGCTATGTGGTTATTGCTTAATATGTTGATATATGACATGTTAATTGATTGTGCTGAGTAATTATGCTTTTGCAATGAAATCTGAGTTTCTGAATAGTGAGGATAGCGGGCAGGTCATGCCGATTTTATTTTGAGAGTTTTGAGAAAGTTTGATAGGACGAATGAGATTCGGGCCTTGTTATGGTTTTTCATGGATCGAGACATTCTCTGGTGTCATTTGGGGATTAAGAGATCCCGAGAACTGATAGGATTTGCGATAAGACTAAAAGAATACTATTTTGTAAAGAAAACTCATAAGACATTAAACAACCTCCAAATATTCAAATAAGGATAATAAACTCGAAAGGAAGCTTCGGATGCAAACCTTAGTTTTGGAAAATGAGAAGTGTCGTCGGATCCAAGTGTTGAGGAGATTGGTAAGTTCTGAGTATGTTGATACTCCTTCGCTCGTTGAGCAGTTTGTTTAGCCATCCAAGGGATGAGCCGAGAAGCTTCACTGAGGCGTGAGACCTTGTGAATGCATGATACTCCACTGAGGCGTGAGACCTTGTGGAAAGCATGGATCTTCACTGAGGCGTGAGACCTCGTGAACAGCATGAAACTTCACTGAGGCGTGAGACCTTGTGAATGCGGGATACTCTTGTGCTGTTGGAGCAGCTGTGTTGTTGGGCTATCCTGGGGATAAGTCCGGGAAACCGTTAGTTTCCGAGAGTGTGATACTCTGTGCTCGTTGAGCAGTTGTGACCATCGGATTGAGATGAGTCGGATGATTTGGAGATCATCGTGGGTTATGTGTTGTTGTGAAGAAGTGTCTTTTGTCGCAGAATCGACTTTACCTTAGGGTAAGCTTTTAGAGACTTTAATTTACCTAGAACACGTTGCGACGTGTCGAGTGAGATTCAGAGACGTTGTTTGACTAATCATCCTGCATTCATGCAACATTAATGAGGTATTAACACAGGACGTACTCTGGATCTCGTCGGTTTCCAAAATGGTCATAAGACCCGGAATGCCGTGTAAGAGCGTTTGTAGACGACTCTTGTAGCAGACCGAAATGGCAGACCTACGGGTTACGGCTGATCTGGCTACCTTTGTGTGGTGTAAGAGGCACGCGGGCAGAAATGGTCCCACCGTTGCTGGTGCTAGGATTGATCCGTTTGATGCCCATCCGTTCCGGATTGCATGTTGGTTGACTGGGTTAACCTGCATATCATTTCATGCAACATGCATACTGACTTAGTTGCTGAGTGTGATTGCTACTTGTTAATTCTATTTGGAACATGTTAAGTGTTATTATTGTCGTTTATGTTATTGTGGAATATGCAACCCTAGGATGTTATCCCTAGCTATAAGCCTAAGTGGCTATTCTCTTACCTATATCTATTGGTGCTATTATTTACGTAATTCTTTGGAGTTGACCCTCGCGTCTTCTGTGTGTGTTTTGGCGGACAAACGCCCATTGTCAGATGTCTTTGGCGGGCTAGTTCATGATGGTTCACCCTTCGGGAGGAACTAGGGGAGAAGCTGGAACAGGAGCGCGTCGCGGTAGCGAGAGGAGGACGGAGGATGTACATAGACTAGGTCGTTCTGGATTTCGAATTCGGACGACGATCATGCTAGCATGTAGGTCTTAGTGCTAGTGTGAGCTCCTAGAGATGGGATTAGTGTAGGTGTAGAGTTTAGCTCTGAACATCATTTGCTTCCTTTGGGACAGGGTAGTTTCCCACCTATAGCTTTTTGTGTGGTTTCTTTACGGGAATCACAGAGAGTTGGTTGGACTTAGGAGGTCTTGTTTCAGGCCGATGGGCCAGCTTATTCTCAGTTTTGAGGGATGGTGCTGCGGGCACTTACCTTTAGATTTGGTTTGTACATATTGCCTACGGGCGCTACTCTTCTATTACCCGTCACTGGAGGTTTACTCGTGACGTGGCTAGCTACTTACAGCGGGGGCTGTTATATATATTGTATATTAGTTCTGTTGATTTCGCTTTTGGGTTTTATTTAATTCAGTCTTGTCTTAGTTATTATCAAAAAAAAAATATTCACGTTTTTTCCGCATTAAGTTTACTTTTGGTTACTAAAGTGACGCCACCGAAATCGGGGTGTTACAATTGTAAACAAAACATATTTAAGATTGTTATTATACAATTACTTAGCCAAGAGGATACTTTAGAAAATTTCAATCAAGAGGTAATGTTCTACGTTATTATGTTGTGTACCATTTTACCTGGTTAGACTAGGGGGCATGCCCTTCAGTTAAGGTATCCCGAGTTCAACCCAAACTTCATCGAGACACACAATTCTAATTTCTTCTAAGCTATAGACGTAAGTGGTTATGTACACCCACTTGGTCAAGCTAGAGGACATGCAGGGACGGATGCATGTTGGAGTGCATGAGGGCATATGCCCTCACTTGGCTTTTGAAAAAATCATTAAAAAAAAATTTGAGTAGAAAAAGTATGTGGTTTTTTATGGTTTATTTGGTAAATAATGCCCTCACTTATGTCTCACATTGTTAAATGCCCTCACTTGAGTAGTAAAAGTCTGGTTTTTGATTACCTCTTTGGTGAAAAATGCTTTCACTTGTGTCCGCTTTGGCAAAAAAATCCATAACTTTTAATAGTATATATTAAATTTTTTTTACGAATTTAGTCAAACCCAGATTCATATTTTCCTACAGATTAATCAAGGGTTGCACATCACCTTACCAATTGGAAACGGTCAAGGAGGACAACATGAGACAATAAAGAAGAAATGAATCTCAAAAGCATAAGAGTCAGGAGCTGCATAGAGCAAAGATTCATGGGACAAAATGGAAAAATAGTACCTGCCGGTCATAAACATGTTATGCGACAGCTTGGATGCTTAAAAGAAGAAAATGACAACAACATAACAAGACAAAGCAACGGAGAAATTGGCCGATTTGAGGAAGCCCAATTGATAAGATAAAAAGGAGCCTAGAGGAAATGAGAAGACATATTCACATGTAAACTGCAAAGGGCCATAGTAACCGTGGTTAAGGGCTCGTTTGGCACGTCGTATTAGGCATGATAGTATAAACTTATACAATACATTATGAGTTTATCCATTGTTTGGTGATGACATTGTATTGTATAAGTTTATCCATCAAAATCCCCTTAAACGTCAAAATGACGTATTATTTAATCCATCATGTGAGTGATGGATAAGGCATGATAAGGTTGTGACGTATAAGTCACCATCACC
Source organism: Lotus japonicus (assembly GCF_012489685.1). Lineage (NCBI taxonomy): Eukaryota > Viridiplantae > Streptophyta > Magnoliopsida > Fabales > Fabaceae > Lotus > Lotus japonicus. The sequence goes on from NC_080041.1 coordinate 35,669,623, forward strand.
ACCACTCTCTATTGCTGCCAACTTACACCACCATTGGCACCACCACCGCCACCACCCGATCACCGCCACCACCGCCCTACCGTCACCCCTGGTGTTGCCACCACCACCACCACCGCCACCCTACCGCCACCACCACCATAACCCTATTGCCACCACCACCATAATCGCCGTCACCACTCTATTGCCACCTCCGACACCACAACCACCACCCTATCGCCACCACCACCACCATTGCCTCCACCCTCCACCGTCGCCGCCACCGCCTTACCACCACCACCACACCCTATCGTCGCCAACACCAAAACCACCATCGCTACCACCACCGCCACTACCCGATCACCACCACCGCCACCGCCGGTGTTGCCGCCACCACCACCACCACTGCCGCCGCCCTACCGCCACCACCGACACCACAACCACCACCCTATCGCCACCACCACCATAATCGTCGTCACCACCCTATTGCCACCACCGCCACCACAACCACCACCCTATCGCCACCACCACCACCATTGCCTCCACCCTCCACTGTAGCCGCCACCGCCTTACCGCCACCGCCTTACCACCACCACCACCACCCTATCATCGCCACCACCACAACCACCATCGCCGCCACCACCACCACCAACCTATCTCCACTGTCACCACCACCGCCACCAACACCAACCTACCACCATTGCCACCACCACCACCAACCTACCACTACTTCCATCACCACCGCCACCACTGTTATAATCACCTCCATATTTGATTTTTATTATATATCATTATTCAATACTTCATTAAACATAAAATTGCATTAATTTAAACGATATGGTAAATTATACAGAGTATGTCCAAACGCTGGATAGTATAAGAAAGTTATCAGGGCTTATACTATCAGGCCTAATACTATCTGGTCTTATACTATCAGGCCTTATACTATACGTCGCACCAAACGGGCCCTAAGAGTTCTCCTTCACTGAGCCAATCAACGTGCATCGTAACATTTTCCATAACATAATGTTTTATAAATAGGATCTGAATAGCGCTGTATAATTTTTTGTTTTATTATATGTTGTACTTTTTTTCGAAAGCAAAAGTTCGATTGCATTCAATAGGAGCTGAGAAACAAATTCTCTCGACAAAGAATTTAGTACAATGCAAACAATAAGCGCAAAGAACACAAAGCAATTATACGCAACAACGAGATCAAAAAATGCAAAACGCAAAACCGAACCAAAATCCCATACAAAATCCAAACAAGCTCCAAAACGCAAAATCAAACAAAATCCCAACAAAAGACCTAAACTTATAGCCTTAAGTTTAGGCGCAACAACAACAACTCCATGGCCAACTCCAATAATAACGACCACTAAAGGACCACACGCATGCTCTACCTCGAATGACCAGTCTCCCCTACAACGAGATCAGACCAAGAAATGTTGCTATGACAACTTAGAAACCTATGGCCGGAGCGCCACTCAAAGACCCCAAACCATGCATCTTCTTGTGCAGCAGAGTCAAATGAACCTTGGAATTCCACCATCGCCGCTTCCATCTTTGAACTAACCACTAACACCAACAGTACCATCCTCATCCTCTTTTTCCATCATGTGTACCTTCAATCAAATTGAAACAAGAAACCCAAATTAAAAACACAATAAAACAAAAACCGAAATCAAGAGAGAGAGGTGTAGGATTAATCATGTGTATTTCAGTGGGCTATATGGATGTTGTGCGAGGAAGAGGGATGACAACGACGACGACAAGTATGAGGGATACTCCACAAATTTATGTGTGGGAAGTTTGCCAGCAGAAAGAGACGACGAAGGAGATCCACCATGTCCAGGCAAACCACCACGCCCAGGAGAAGCGATCTCCAAAGTGGAAATAAGAACAGAGGATGAACCTGGGAAGTAGACGAGCGCGTGGCGACGGAAAGGAACGAACTTGGCTCATCGCGCCAAGACGAACAACTGGCGGAAGGAGCAGCAATCACCGTGAGTAGAGGCGTTGGGCAGTGGAGGTGGCGACTGGGTTGAAGGATGACAACGCTATAGTTGAAGGATCGCGAACAAGACCAAAGAAGTGAAAGAGAGTAAAGCGACGGCGACTGGAGGGGGCGCGCAATGAAGCAGTAGAGGCGGCGTAAGTTGCACGACAGCAGATGAAGTTGAGCGATGGAGGTGGAAACAAGAGTTAAATCCATATGTCATTGGAAGTGAATGAAGGATATACTACAAAAGATCACTAATTACCAGAATAATGTTACTCACACACCTCTCTTTTGAGGTGTGGGAGGTGGAATGATGAGAGAGATAGGAAGAAAAGAAAAAGTAAGGGAGAGAAAGTATGAGATGTGATAGATGGTAAGAGGAGAGAGATAGAAATAAAAAAATGTGGAAATGAAGTGTTTTAAAAATGAGGTGTGTATATATCATTACTCCTAATTACCAACAACATAACGATCAAAAGCCATTGGTATATATTCTACTTTTAATAATATTCTTTAATGAGTTTAATTTCTGTGCACCGACGGTGTAAAGTTTTTTTACACCGTCAACCAATCAGATTTTAAAGATGTGAAAAAATTTCAAGGATGTGAAAAAATCTCTCATTTTATTTAATTTCATTAATTGACGTGACACATCCTTAAAATCTGATTAGTTGACGGTGTAAGGTGCATCAAACTTTTTCTCTTCTTTATTTATCAATTTGTTAGTTTTTAGAGATAATATCAGTCTGATTGATTTTACTAGTTATTGAGTTGCTTAAAAAAAGCTACACGTTAAAAAAATGATTGATAAATTACTTAAAATACGAGTAATGACTAATGAGTATGTATGTAAATACTAAGAGTAATATACTCAAGGAATATAAGTACTTTTATTAGAATTGCTGTCATACAGGTCTTGAATGAACGATGAATATAGTTTGCAGCGGTTTGGACCACCTAGCACACTTATCATGGCCTTACGCCACACATGGCTAATAAATGCACCAACTTCACACCGAATCCTTAATTTTTTTTGTACACCAAATCCTTTATTAACCGTGAAGAAAATAAAATAATTTTATATAATTCAATTGGTATGGTTTATTTCAATTTTTAACTGTTTTATTACATTGTATAATTTCTTTGATTTAAGTATTACTTTTTCAGATAACGAGGAATGCATCCTCCCTTAGTAACGTGGTTTGGGTGGAGGATGGTCCTCCGGATTTGTGGCCCTTTCTGAACACGGATGTTTTGGTGTGTATGTCAGTTTGATTTAATTAATAAAAGTTCATTTCAAAAAAAAAATCTTACAATAATACTGTAAACATTTTAGTGCATATTTGAATATATGGTAATACTAAAACTATGATAAAGAGAAGCAATTTTTCTTAATTTTTATGATTGTCCATCATAATTTTAGATTTACCGGTATTTTTTTAGCGTGTATCCAATAAACACACACTTTTTTTTTAACACACGCTATAACTTTTTGCAAGAAAAATTATTAGTTGATTGAATAAAAGTTTAATAGCATCATTAGCTGTCATTGATAATTTGAAGGACTTGAAAGTTAAAAATATATAAATAAAATAAAGGTAAAAAGGAAAACACTGTTCAAGGCCATAGTTAATAAATGCACACAAGTTGTGTGATGTACGATTTTGCTATAAAAATCACTATAAGAGTATGTTTGTAGATTTTTAAAAGCTTAGAAACTTCCAATTTGACTATAAATTTATATGGAATGCATCAAAAGAAAGTGAATTTGAGGACAATTTTGTAGCAGGTGTGATTCTGCTCGTGTGGAAAGAAGGGGTTCAAATTGTTTTTGGTTTTGCTGCATAATGTTGTTTCAGCTGCAACATGGTTTCTGCTACTGGTTTCTTGGTTTTTCTTATTTAGACAGGTTTGGTTTATGAATTTGGTGGATTTGATTAAAAGGCACACTAAATGAATGTGGTACTATTTTTCTTTCACTAGGGTTTTTCCCATTGATTTTTTCCTAGTAAAGTTTTAATGATGTTCATTCTCTATGTGTGTCCTTTCTAAAGGATGATGTTTTGCGATTCTTTTGCTGCACTTGATGTATTTGATGGCATCCCGGCCCTTATTCTTTTGAAGGTTGTATTCAAGTTTCCTTTCATTAATCAATAACGATGATTTTTGTTGTTAAAAAAAAAAGAAAATAAGGTAGTGTTTGATAGATATATTAGCATGAGATAGAATTAGTTTATCTTATGTTTGTTATACTAAGATAAAATGAAATGAGGTATGAGGTCATATGAACAGTACAATTTGGTTCGTGTAAAATGTGGAACTAAGAGCAACTCCAACGCTGGTTTCTTAACCCAGCTGGAGTTGCTAAGATCCGTTTCTTATTTTGTGGCTGCATTGGAGTTTGCTTACTTGGCACTTTTGGTTTCTTAGCAACAGTGCAGAGTTCCTTCCACAAGGAACTCTGCTTTTTGGTTTCTTAGATTAAAAAAATGATATTTTCTCTCACTTTGCATCAACGGATTTCAGAGGGAAAGAAACAGAATGAACATCAACACACAGCTAATGAAATGTTCAGAGGGAAAGAAACAGAATGTGGAATCAACACACACAGCATGAACATATACCACAATTCCATAAATTTTATTCAACAAAATAAGAAAATAATTACAAAGCTAATGAAATGTTGTGAAGATGAATTTTTTACATAGAAAAAATAAAAACCAAAAAACACAGCAGCTGAAAGGGTCGGTGGAGCTCCGATCCGGTTGTTTTTTGCTCCAATCTGGAAGGGAAATGAGAGAAGTTCAATAGAAGAGTACAGGAACTGACGAAAATCAACAAAATCAACATAAACTTGCCTCAAATCGGCTTGCATGTGTGAAAAGAAAGCTCTTTTGAGAGATATCAGGCCTTGAGCGCATGGAAGAGGGGCGGTGGAGGCTGATTCGTGGGTGGATCGTGGCGTGGTAGGAGACAGTGAGTGGGTGACCGAGAAAGGAGGAAGGAGACAGTGAGTGGGTGAGCGAGAAAGGAGGAAGGAGGCGGCTAGGTGGAGAGGGAGAGAGCTTGAGGAAGAGAGCGTGGAAGGGAGGCTGCTAGGGTTAGGAGGAAGGGGATGGGTGAGGAGGCTGCTGGGTTAGGAGGAAGAGAGCGTGGAAGGGAGTGGAAGGGGGAGGCTGCTGGGTTAGGAGGAAGAGAGCGTGGAAGGGATTGGAAGGGAGGCTGCTAGGGTTAGAATGAAGGGGATGGGAGAAAAGAAAATGTATTTATAGTGGGTGACCGGCTGAGCCGGTCATCCCACCGTTGTAGACCGGCTGGAGCCGGTTTTATGCCCGTTTGAGCTTTTTTTTTTTGAATTTTTTTGAATTGACCGGTTTGACCGGTTTTCTTACCGTTTTTCAATTCTCAGCATCTTTACCTTATATATAGTCTCAGCAATAACAAGAACAACAACAAGTATTGTATTCATTGGCCCAAACCAGTATTTAACCTTCAATTCCCAGCTTCTTTACTCTCACAATTTCTCTCTTGTCCAAAAATTCTCAAATTTCTCAAAATGTCTAATCCTTATGAGCAATATTATCCACTGCTCGACAATGAAACACCTCATACCAGTGAAGGTTTGCAACCTTCGCCTATGTTTCCGCCACAAAACCAACCTCCGCAGATGATTCACCCGCAAAGCCAACCTATGATGGTGTTCCAACAACAAAACCAACATTCGCAGATGATTCGCCCGCAAAGCCAACCTATGCCGATGTTCCAACAACAAAACCCACATCCGCAAATGTATCAACCACAAAGCCAACATCCGCAGATGTGTCACCCTCAAAACGAACCTCCTCACACCGGTGGTAATGTTCAAAATCCTTCGTATCAAATGTTTCCACAATCGTTCTACCATCAAAACCAACCTCAGGGTCAAATGGGACCATATCCACCACAAATGCCTTATCCAAACAATCCACAATATTGCATGTATCCACCACAATACCAAGCACCTCCTACCGGTAGCAGCAGTAGTTCAAAAGTCTCAAGTACACAATGTGAGGCTATGCCCGATGAGCCTGAATTTTCTACTCAACGGGGTCTAGATGATATTGATCTTGAAGAATCCGGAAAGAAACGCACCAAATGGAGTGGTAAAGATAATATACTTCTTCTTCAATCATGGCTCAACGTTTCTACCGATCGGGTCGTGGGAAATGAGCAAAAGTCAGATTTGTTCTGGAATAAGATTCGAGCCCAATATGAGGAGTACCGCGACGATGCCTCTCCTTCGAGGACATGGTTATCCCTGAAATCTCATTTTAATAAATTGAATGCTGATCTTCAAAAATTTGTCGGTTGCCACACTAAAGTCGTCAATCATTGGAAAAGTGGACACTCAGATAAGGACATCATGGCTACGGCGCATCAATTATATCATGTAGATACGGGTAAAGATTTCAAACATGAGAATGAATGGCGGTTGGTGAAGGATGAACCAAAGTGGAAGGGAACATTTATGACAACCAGTTCAACGAGGCAGAAGAAGTCAGGAGATGGGGTGTATGCAACATCGTCTGACCGGAGTGCATCAATTGAGGGCGACGAATATGAGGCCACACAACCAGCAACCCGCCCGTTGGGAAAAAAGAACCAGAAAAGGAAGGCCAAAGTAGGAGACACAGCTTCAAGTGATCTCGATTATGTTCCTAACTCCTAGATGATAGCCATCGGGAAAGCTAAACTGGGATTCCTTGCGAGTTTTGAGAAGCTCAAGACTGAAGAACTGGAGGTGAAAAAGGAAAAAAACAAACTTCAAAAGGCGCGGTTATTGAAGGAATACAAAGATATCCTTATGGAGGACACATCACAAATGAACGAGGTGCAGTTAGCAACGCATCAGCGCCTAGTTGAATTCGCCATGAAAGAACTAGGAATGTCTTAATTCTTGTTGTTGTCTTTCTTAGCGTGTGCCAATGTTGTGATTTTAGCATTTCTACTTATTGATTCTGCATTAGTGTTGTAATTTTAGCATTTCTACTTATGTGTATTGCATCAGTGTTGTAATTTTAGCATTTCTACTTATGTGTATTGCATCAGTGTTGTAATTTTAGCATTTCTACTTATGTATTCTGCATTAATGTTGTACTTTCAGTATTCGAATTTTTCTTAATGTGTACTGCGTTTCTACTTATGTGTTCTATATAGTCGTTGGGGAATATAGTCGTTCGAGAATATAGCCGTTGGGGAATATAGCCGTTGGAGAATATAGTCGTTGGGGAATATAGCCGTTGGGGAATATAGCCGTTGTAGAATATAGCCGTTGGGGAATATAGCCGTTGGAGAATATAGCCGTTGTTGTTTCTCTTATTTATACATGTCATATTTCATTCATCTCAACATTCAAGAGTTGTTTTGTCCTCTCATATTGTCTTCCTCCTATCCAATTACACTGATAGTTTCTCATTGTGTCATAGAATGGATCCAAACAATATGGCCGACTTGGACATTTACGACGTTGTCATTGACGAACTTATCAATGACACGACTATAGAAGATATGATGCAGGAGGAGATGGAGTTTTATCAACGACGTGCCAACACCGTTAGGCCCAAGCGAACAAGAAAGGTGATAGAGAGAGATCGTGAAGCTGGGAACGAGCGCTTGTGGAATGACTACTTCTCCGAAAATCCTGTGTACACGGAAGAGCTTTTCCGACGAAGGTTTCGAATGCGAAAGCATGTGTTCCTCAGAATTGTAGGGGCCCTTGGGTCTCATGACCCGTACTTTTTAATGTCTGTCGATGCAGTTGGAAGACAAGGCCTGTCACCATTACAAAAGTGCACCGCCGCTATTCGTATGTTGGCGTACGGATCACCTGCTGACAGTGTTGACGAGTACGTTCGAATTGGTGAAAGTACTGCAATTGAGTGCTTAAAGAATTTTGTGGAAGGTGTGTGTGCAGTATTTGGTGAAACATACTTGAGGCGCCCGAACCAGGAAGACATTACCCGCTTACTTCAATGGGGCGAGTCTCGTGGATTTCCAGGTATGTTGGGTTCTATTGATTGTATGCATTGGGAATGGAAGAATTGTCCAGTTGCGTGGAAAGGTCAATTCAGCCGAGGTGATCATGGAAAGCCCACAATCATGCTTGAAGCAGTGGCATCACAAGACTTGTGGATTTGGCATGCATTTTTTGGCATTGCAGGTTCTAACAATGACATTAATGTGCTAAATCAATCTCCGGTTTTCAATGAGGTTTTGAGTGGAAATGCTCCCATGGTGAACTTTAGCGTGAATGGAACAATGTATAACATGGGATACTATCTAGCAGACGGTATATATCCCCCGTGGGCTACATTTGTGAAGACCATCCCAATGCCGCAAGGAGAAAAAAGGCAAAAATTTGCGAAAAGACAAGAAGGAGCAAGAAAGGACGTTGAACGTGCATTCGGCGTTCTCCAATCTCGGTTTGCAATAGTTCGTGGTCCATCACGCTTTTGGCATCCGAATGAGATGAAGTCAATAATGTATGCTTGCATCATATTGCACAACATGTGTGTTGAAGATGAGCGCAACACGTACCGAGGTAATTTTGTTTATGATCAGGTCAATAATGACATATTGGATGCTGAAGTAGTAAGTGGTCCTATTCCCGCTTTTAGAAATATCTTGGAAAGAAGAGCACATCAAATTGATAGGTCAATTCATCACCAGCTTCAAGCAGACTTGGTGGAGCATATTTGGCAGCTTCCCGAAAACGAGAATAATGAAAATTAACCTTCAAGTGTTATTATGTATTTCATTTCAAATGTATTGTTGCTTATTTTTCATTGTCATGTATTTTCTTTCGTCTTTATTTCTATCATTCAATAAAATTGTTTTTGCTAGAAATAACACAATGTACTTTTTTATTTTTGTTTCAAGTTAACATGCTGATATTTAAATTTAATTGTTTTAAATATTAAGTAAAATTAAATTTAAATTAAATTCGTATTAATTTTAATTAAATTATTTTTAAGTTGAAGTATTGATTTAGTATTAAATTTTAAATCTAAATTGAGTGAAAATAAATATTATTAATTTATGTTGTATGGTGGGACACGGGTGGGACCCTTCAAATAGTAATTTAAGAAACCATGGGTTGGAGCAAAATCTGCTTCAGTTTCTTAGGAGTTTCTTAAGTCTGATGTGGCAGACAGGGCCCACAGGAATAGTGCTGAATAGTGCTGAATAGTGTGTTAAGAAACCAGATAAGAAATTGTGGGTTGGAGTTGCTCTAAGGACAACAAATAGGACGCTCTATTAAAAACTTTACGCTCACACAAATAGTTTTAGTTTTCATTTAAAAATCTTAGCAATACAATAATAATAAAAACTTAAAAATAAATTATACAAAGAAATATCTTTATGAATTAAAATGATTTTTAAAATTGTTATTCATTTAACTGTATTAAAAAAATTGTTTTTTATTGTTATAATTCTGCATACTATCATAAAACGATAATATTTTATTTTATGTAAAGTTAGTGTCATATTTTATTATAAATTAAAAAATAAAATAAAATACTAGCGAACATTTACCTTTTTTTTTTAAGTGCGAACTGTTTTTTTGGTACAGCGACTAAAAGAAACAAAACTAAGGCCTCACAAAGGAGACACCCGCTGCATCCGCAAGGAGAAGCAAACCCAAGGCTGCCACTGGCTGCTCAACCAACACCAAGGCTTCATTCTGACTCGCGCCATGCTTAGCTAGAAAATCTGCGCATGCATTCCCTTCACGCAAAGTATGACGGAGCTTCACCATCCAAGTCCTAGATATGAGATCCTTAATATCCCAAATCAAAGACGCATAAAGATGTCTGGAAGGAGGCACAGACAAAATAAGGTTCACAGCATCTAAAGAGTCAGATTGACACTCAACAACTCGATACCCTCGCTCCCACTCAAGAGTTAAGCCCTGATGGATTCCCAGTAATTCAAGATGAAGAATACACGCATCATCTCGATAGCCAAAGAAACCACCCATCCACTGCCCCTCAGTACTGCGGAAACAACCACCTAATCCACCACGACTAGGCACATCCCGGACGCTGCCATCCACATTAAGAACGACACTACCCGGAAGCGTTGGCAACCACTGAACCAATCTAGGCGATCCCTGGTGACCTGTCTCCAGCCCTGTAAACGCGCTTACCAACTCCATGGCCAAGCTAGAGATGTTCGAATCAAGGACCCGACAAGGAAGCCACTGCATTTCCATACACCAGGTGTTGCGTCTCCTCCAAATCCACCAAAGAGTAGCCACCGCCGTAGGATCCGAGTTCTGCAACAAGGTACGAAGCCACACCTTGGAATCCATAACCGAGAACACGTTCCCCACCGTATCAAAGCCCAAACGCCTCCAAACGTCTTGAACCCGAGAGCAGTCTCTAAGACAGTGCAGCACTGTCTCATCCCCGGTATTACACAGCCGACACACCGCATCAGGCGACATTCCCCGCCGGAATCTGCACTCATTCGTAGGTAAAGCATTATGACACGCTAACCAGATGACGATAATACACTTAAGCGGAGCTTTGAGACGCCAAATCCAACCCCAACTCGACCCTGAATCCAAGGAGCCATGCCCTAGAATACCTTTGCTCTCTAGAAGCCAGTTATAGCCCGAGCTGGTAGAGTAATTCCCCGAGATGTGGCCCTTCCACCGCACCCCATCACACACACGCGCGGTGAGCCTAGCCGGAAACTGACGGATTAAGCTCCCTACGTGACCCGGAACCTGAGTCCACAACCACTCTAGCCTCCAAACCCCATTATCCCAGATATCCCTGATTCGAAGCTCGATATCATGAATATCCACAAACGGGACTAATTGACACAGCGGAACAGGGGAACGCCAGGGACGGTACCAAAGCGATGACTGGCCATCCCCAACTTGGAACTCAAAACCCGAGTGGAATATATCACGCGTCTTCAAGAAAGCACGCCACACCGGGGACCCTGGTTTAGCCTCGGAAGATAAGAAACACCCTCCTGGAAAATACTTTGCTTTCATCAGACTCACCCACGGTTTCTCACAATCAGACACCAACTGCCACACCTGCTTCCCCAAGAGCGCAACATTGTGATCCCTCGCCTTCCTGAGACCAAGACCCCCACACTTCTTTGGCTGAGCAATTCGATCCCAACCCACCAAGTTTATCCCACGACCATGCCTATCCTTCCACACAAAATTCTTCACCACAGCATCCAATCTATCACAAATACCTTGCGGCACCCACACTTGGCTCATGCAATAGGCCGGCATAGCGGACACTACCGATTGCGCAAGGGTTAAGCGCCCCGCTCTATTCAGAAGCTTACTCTTCCAGCTAGCAAGTCTGCCATTTATCCTATCAAAAATATACTCAAAGTCCCTAGCGGTAACCCGACGTTGGAAGATGGGGAAGCCAAGGTACCGACCAATATCCGACGTAAACTGGATACCGGCAATGGCAGCTATACGGTTCTTCTTCTGCAAGCTCATGCCATTACAACCCAGAATTTTGGACTTAGCCTCATTCACCTTCATTCCAGAAGCACGACAAAAGGTGTCTAAGAGGGTCTTCAAGAATCTCACTTGATTATTCCTAGCTTTCACGAAGAGGAGAACGTCATCCGCAAAAAATAAATGGGATAATCCTGGACCATTCCGCACAGTACAGATAGGATCCCATCTCCCCTGAAGGACTGCGGAAGATATTGCCGAGCTCAGCCTCTCCATACAAAGGACAAACAGGTAGGGAGACAACGGGTCACCTTGCCTCAGACCCCTCTTGGCGGCGAAAGTCTCACTACGCTCCCCATTCCAGAGAATAGACAATTGAGAAGCTGACACACACCTCATAATCAAATTAATACAAGCCTCAGGGAAACCAAAAGCCACCAAAGTCGCCTCAAGAAACCGCCAGTCAACCCGGTCATAAGCCTTCTCAAGATCAAGTTTAAAAACCAAATTACCCCCTTTTTTCCTAGCTTTCCGCTGATGATAGACAATCTCCTGAAGGGCAATCGCATTATCACTAGTGCTCCTCCCTGGGATAAAGCTACTCTGCATGGGGCTAATGATATCATTAAGAATGGGTCGGATCCTGTTCACCAGAATTTTAGTAATCAACTTGTAGAGGACATTGCACAAGCTGATGGGCCTAAAATCCTTATACGAAGCCGGACAGTCACACTTAGGGATAAGAACCACAAGAGTCTCCCCTAGCGCCGGATCCACCTGCTGCGTTTCAAACACCTTTTTGATGTACAAGAAGACATCGTCCCCGACGACATCCCAATAAGACTTATAGAAAGCAGCATGAAACCCATCGGGACCAGGAGCTTTATAGGAGCCCATTTGCTGCAGCGCCGCAAAGACCTCATCCTTAGAAACCTCCTGAACAAGAAGAGGGACATGCTCAGACGGAATGACTGGCAAATCCGGTGTGGGAAGACAAGTAGCGTCCACATCTACAGTACCTGCAAAAAGAGATTTAAAAAAGTCAATAGCTCCTTGTTGGAGCCTATCAGCATCATCACACCGCGACCCATATGGAAGGATGAGACTTGTGATACGGTTCCTCTTCCTTCTGATAACAGTTTGAGCATGGAAGAAAGCTGTGTTTCTATCACCATATTTGACCCACTTCTCCCGGGATTTTTGGAACCAAAGCATCTCTTCCTGGGCTAGAATGTCACTATGCTCCTTCTTTAACCCCTCAAGCTGGAGAAAAAGAGCAACAGAGTCTACGGTCTCAAGCTTAGTTTGAACAGTAGCAATGCAATTCTCCACATGCTTTTTCCTCCGATAAATATTCCCAAACGTTTTCCGATTGAAGTCCACAGAATCTTCTCGGACCTCATGGAGAGCAGTAGGAACACACGGCCTTCCCTTAGCCCAGGCATCAACCACTACTTTTTTGTACTGAGGGTGCATCATCCAAGCCGCTTCAAATCTGAAAGGACGCTGGCCACGACTCTCCACTTTCTTCCCACAACGAAGAATAATAGGGCTGTGATCCGAGTGAAGCCTAGGCAGGACTTCCAACCCCCCCTCAGGAAAGGTAGTCCGCCACAGCAAGGACGCCAAAGCCCTATCAAGACGCTTGTGAATGGGCAACCTTCCCGCACACCGTCTGAACCAAGAGAACTGAAGACCCGACGCACCTATGTCCACTAAATCGCAGCTGTTAATGTTGTCCAAGAACATCCGAGCCCGAGAAGACGAGAATACCCCACCTCTTTGCTCAGAAGCACCAGTTGTGTCATTAAAATCCCCAAGAAGAGCCCACGACTCCTGGATACTCCCCGCGATAGCACGAAGGTGATCCCACAATAACCGCCGCTGGAGAGGAATAGGACTAGCGTAAACCCCCGAACAAACCCAGCTAGAGTGACCAGAAGCAATCTTAAGGGAAATAACCTGTGGATGGGAGCTAAGGATAGAAATAGAGTCTTTCACGTCAGAGCGAGCAAGAGCCCAAATCCCCCCTGCTTGACCATTAGCTTCCTCTATCCCAATCGGGCAGTAACCCAACTTGAGCCAAAAGGATTGCAGCCGGTGAAACTGTACATGCGTTTCCAAAATGAAACAAACCTCCGGATTATGTTTCTTCAACATCTCCTTCATATATCTCTTGGATACTGCATTAGCAGCCCCGCAAACATTCCAAGAAAAAACAGCAAAATCTGGTTGTACTAACATTAAAAAAGTCGATAGAGAGGGGAACCAGAGAGACGCACAACAGCTAACCCGTTGACCCATCCAGACCAGCACTCCTAGTAGTGCCCTTGTCCAGCACCACGTCCATAGATGAGGACGTCCCCGGCTGACCACCAACACCCTGAACGCCAGGTGGTCTAGCCTCCCTTGCACTTGCCATGCTCTCGGCTTTAAACACGACATCGGAGTCCCCCTTTGTCATGAGGGGAGCTTGCTCAGCAATCTGAGGCTTGACACCATGCAACCTCAAATATTCCCTCACCTTAGCCGCAGTATCTTTCTCAGGAAGATCCACGTTACTTGTTTTTCCCATATGAAAATTTGCAACTGGTTCCACAAAGTTGGAGTTTTGAGTCTTTGCTTTCCCATTGGCTTCCATGGTGGGCCCTTCCTTCCTTTTTTTAATCCACATCTTCTCTCCAAAATTCTTTTCCAAGTGGTGGACCCCACTAAGATTTGAATTTTCACCCACTTTCACGTGCATCTCCTCTTTCTTCTTCATAATTGGTGTGGGCCCCGACGGCTTTGTCTTTTTTAAAGCCTTGTCTCCTCCAAGTGATGCACCAGCTTTGGGATCCATTAATTCCTTCTTCAAACCTTTTTCCTCAATCATTAATTTCCCATGATTTTTAGGATTCCGTTTTTTCTTGGTCACCACCAACCAATCACCAAGAATTTCGTGATCTCCCTCCTTGGTAACGGCATCACACTGATTGCGGAGCCCACATTTAAATTGCCTTGAATTTTCCCTGCGGACTCTTCGCCCATGTTCCCCACGGAATCTTCTCCCATGATCACGTCCGTTTTAGAAACCTCCGCGGCAGCACGTTCTCTCTCCTCCATCCCCGTAACCGTCACCCCGTTGGCCACAGGATTCTGAATCTGACCTACTTGCGTAGTAGCCACCACCGGCTGTGGCGGCATGAAGGCCAATGGTGCCGCCTTACACTCCCTGGCTCGGTGGCCATAGCACCCACAGCTCGTGCAGATAACATGTAATCCCTCATACTCGATCCTATGCCAATGACCTTCGATACAAACTTTGCCAATAACTGGAAGGGTGAGGTCAAGCTCCACACAGATTCGAGCAAACTTTCCTCTCTCTGCCCGAAGAGTATTAGAATCAACTCTAACAGGCCTCCCAACTGCAGAAGCCACACCAAGGAGGTAACTCTCATCATAGAAAACAACGTTCAACCAGGGATACGAATCCACGCTAGCGTCTTCGTAACCCTAGCCAAAGGGGAGAGAAACTCTTTGCTCCATGTAGCTACTGCCAGATAGTGATCAAAGATCATCCATGGACCTCCCTCCATAACCTTGGCTCTGTCAGCAGCAATGTCAAATTTGACCATATAGAACCCATTATCGATATCCAGTAAATCAAAATCTCCAACCAGCCTCCATACCGACGCAAGCCGGGCTTTCATGGTCCTAAAACCCAAGCGTTTTCCTAGAAGGGAAATCACCAAGGCCTCTCGCCACGGTGAGCACATCTCCTGAATAACGGCAGGGTCTGTAACAACCTTTGGCAGCATTCTATTTCCATTCTCGTGCTCTATTCTCATCTTCCCCTGGTCAATGAGGCTGACCACTTCTTTCACCGGCGGAGCCGTCTTCCCACCCATCAACTTGTCACGGAAAGAGATCTGAGCACCCCCCTCAGGGCCGCCTCCCCAAGGGGACAAGGGGATGGGTGCCGCCGTGAGTGCTCTCCATCACCCTCAGAAAAAACCTCCATCTTTTTATAGAACAAAGTATTATGTGCGAACTGTTATGTTCAATTCACTCTTCAATTCACTCTTTTATACTCAATCAAAAACTAAATAAGAAGAGTATCTATGTAATTAAACTTATGGTCATAAAGTTGTTTTTTTTTTTTTTGTTTTTTTAGTTATAAGTGGAAGATCGTTTTTTTTTAATTACAAAACACATTATACAAATATATCACTGTTTTGTTCAATTCTATTATATTCTTAGTTTTTCAAGGTATCCCCACAACTTGTAGCTATAAACTAATCTCTCAAGACTTAGCTTAGAGATCATCTTAAGTGAGTATTGCTCTCCCAACCGATGTTTTCCTATACGCACTGCACGGGGATTGAAGCCTTTTCAATTCTATCATACTTTGTTACAATATGTTATGTTCCGTTACCAAATATGTGTGGCTAGTAGGAATCAGTTCTCCTTGCTTTTCACCAAGAATTTAATTTCTCACCAGGTCAAATTTTGGAGTTGTCTTAATAACTCTAATTTTTTTTTTTTGTTAAATCACTCTAGTTCTATGTAGACCAATAATATTTAAGTAAGTGAACTGAAAATCTCTCTTATCATTAGTCCACCTTTTTTATAGGCAAATGTTAGTTGTTAGTAAATTAATCCTACTTAGAGTTCGAACCCTGAACTCTTCACCCCAACCAACCCTTATGTCCCTAACTCTTACCACTTGAGCTATCCTTCGGGGACATCATTAGTCCACCTATAACTAGGGTGATTTAACCCAAACTTTCCTAGGGTTCTTTAGACAAGCAGGTCAAATTTTTGTTTAATTTAGTCATATGTTTGAAAAACTTGATACTAAATAGGATAAGATTTTTTTCCTAACGAGTGTAAATCGGTTCGGAAACTTGTGACAGTCCACTAGATCGACACCTTATTGGTAATAATAGGATGAAATTGAAATAATATAAATTAAATAAAATGATTAAGATTAAGTAATTATATAGTGACAATAGAAAAATAATTCTTTCAACCACTAGAACCAAAGCGGATGGTGGGTTGGGCATGGAAGACATGGCGGATCACAACACGACTCTTTTAGGCAAAGCGGTGTGGCAGCTCCTGCGGAATTCCAATAAGCTTTGGGTCAAAGTGCTTAGGCACAAATATCTCCAGGGTCACTCCATCCTTAGTGCTCCTTGGCGGCCTAACGCTTCAGCGGTGTGGAAAGGTATTTTGCTTGCGCGTGACCAGCTTCGTGGAGGATTCAGATTCAGGTTTGGAAGTAGAGATTCATTTGTTTGGTATAGTGATTGGTCAGGTCGTGGCAAGGTGGCAGAGCAATTTTCGTTTATTCATATAACAGATACAAATATGTGCTTGAGGGATTTAGTTGTGCATAACCAGTGGGACTTTGGTAGAGCTTACAGGGTGATACTAGGGGAAATAGCGAACTGGTTTGAGCTTGTTAGTCCTCGGATTGTGCTTATTGGTGTCGACGGATGGACTTGGGAGGATAGCGACTCAGGAAAATACACGGTTGCAGGATGCTTATGCATGGCTCCGTGATCAACACCGGCCTTCTACACCATGCAAGAACTGGGAATTGGTGTGGAAGCTCCATGTACCAGAAAAAGTCAGGATGTTTGTGTGGCTCTGAATGCATAAAGCTTTTCCTGTGAACTCTAACAGGTTTAAATGTCACATGTCGGTGTCAAAAGCTTGCTCGCGTTGCTCTACTCCGCAGGAAGATGGCATTCATGCTTTGAGAGACTGCCATGTCTCTCTCGCGTTATGGAATAAGATGGGAATTTTGACCTGGTCGGGGTTTGGATCAATGGGCGTGGCGGATTGGATTGCTCGCCAAGCCAGAAGCAGCCATGTTCTTTGTAAGACCCAAGATTTTAGAATTAAATAGATAAATAATTTCCAGCTCACGCATAGGATTATGTGTAAGCGTGAGAGGAACTTGACTCGTATTTAATGTTTGGATTAGCGTTATGAAGAAGAAGGTTCAGGAAATGGTTAAGAATAGTTATATAGTTGTTATAGGCTATAGCACGAGTTTCATTCATTTCCGCCTTAGGGCGAAAACGTTTAGTAAACGACTAATTTGCACTTAAAGACACGATGAAAACTAATTCCAAAAATCTTCAGAGAAATGTTAGAACTTCTCTTAATCCTTCCATGACAAATGTTTCGATACGAAACCCTGGAATGTACGAACGTCCGATTCTAGTTCTCGGAGGTTTGCCGAAACTAAAACCCTGATAGCTCAAGAAACCTAGAATAAACAGTTGATGAAGACTTTTTCTATTCAGAGCTTCAAACTACGATTCCACACGCGTACACCTATTTCTTTCGAGCTTTCCAATCTTTCTTCAGAAAGAAGTTTTCTCATCCGACATCGACTGCAAAAAGTAGTTTTTCGGGTAAAATAGATTTACACCGACTTTGGATCGTTTGTCTTAATTCCAAGAAACCTATTTTGAGTTCTGGAATTCTGTCGCCAGAACCTATCTTAGAATTCACAGAGGATGGCACAGGAGAAATCAGAATCGCGAAATTTTCATTTTTCCGCATTTTCCATTTTCTATAAATAGCATGAAAAATGAAAAAAA
Source organism: Lotus japonicus (assembly GCF_012489685.1). NCBI lineage: Eukaryota > Viridiplantae > Streptophyta > Magnoliopsida > Fabales > Fabaceae > Lotus > Lotus japonicus. Next base: position 35,687,684 of record NC_080041.1, read on the forward strand.
AAAAACAAAAATCTCACCAACACACACACCCAAACCCGCGGCCAAGGAGGAAGGAGGAGGAGAAGATTTTTTCGTCGATTCTTGCCTGATCGTCCCACAGTTCGTTGCTACGCGTAGGCCTCGAGGTACTTATGTTTTTCCTTACCTCTGATCGTAAATTCTGTCGCTTTTCTCTTTGTTTTTCTGTGCTCAAAGTTTTGAGCTTTTTGTAAAACTGTCCAAATAACTTGATTTCTCTGTCTAAACTTATTCCCTGCGTGCCCCTGAGCATGTCTAGCGGATTACATTTCGCCGAATCTCGTCGAATCGCCGCCGAACTTCAATTCTGCTCATAATACCCATTTTTGGCTAAAGTTCCGTCCTTTGGGCTTAAAACTCTCGACTGAGCTTAGTGTTAGTAGGATTAGTCGTCATAATCGTCGTTGGTGTCGACCCCATCTAATTTGTTTTTCGAAATTCTGATTTTGAGTTTCCGAGCTAAAAATATTGACCAAAATACCCCTGCGACAGTTTTCGACCCGATAATTTTTCTGAGAGTTTCCCTAGCCTAGATATCGCCTAAGAATACCTAGGAGTTGATTTAGATCGAAGAAAAAGTTCGGAAACCCTATTTTTGAGAGTGGCCGAAACCTATTTGTTAGGGTACCGTGTCCAAAAATAATTTTTGGGTCTCTATGACCTGAGCTATAGCGTAGCTCTTTCCGTTGTCGAAATTTTGGCTCCGGTTTCGTGTCATTCCGAGTTCTGTAGCTCGAGTTATGCTCGTTTTAGTGAACGAAGTCTCCGTTGTCCATTCGAGCCTAAATAGGAACTCTGAAGCTTTAAAAGCGTTCTTTACGATTTGGATTAGTATTATTAGATTGTGTTGCTCCTAGTGAATCTTGTGTTGATGATTGTGTTTCCTTGTTCTAGGTTCACAACTTCCATGCACAACTTCTACACCTGAAGGTAAGGGTAACTCAGTTTTAGCGCGTCTTTGAGTCTTGCATGCTTTTATCGCACTGCATGCGTTTGAGATGAAGTTGTTTAAACTTGATTGACAATTGATTGAAATGTTAGTATTATGCTTGCAATGTTGTATGCTTGCTTATATTGACTGTTTTTTATGCTTGTGCCAAATGTTTTCTAAAGGCTTCGGCTGAGTAAACTTATTGAGACGTGTGTCTCCGTTTTCTGAGAGGCTTCGGTCGTTTACTGGTTTCTGTCATTACTGCTTTCTAGTGGATATAACCTGATTATTGCTGATACTTGACGTGGTTATTGGATTTGGGAGTTGTTGATTGATTTTGGCATATAGGGCTGAAACTTAAGTGGCAGTGTAGTGGTTTTCTTTCCACATGACTGTCCCATCTTTCATGGGCTTTATTAAGTGGCAGTGGAGTGGATATTTTCACAGGACTGTCCCGTCTTTCATGGGCGTTATTAAGTGGCATTGAGGGGAGTCCGTTCTCCGTCTGTCCCGTCTTTCATGGGCGCTATTTGGTGATAGTTCAGGGGAGTCCGTTCCTCGCTCTGTCCCGTCTTGCGAGACACTATTGATCGATCCATTTTGGTAGCAGCATATAGTTGCATCGTAGGGCAATAATATTTGCTTCTGTTATTTTGGTTGATAGCTGATCTGATGTTATATTGTTGAGGTTGCCGATATCTGATTTGATGTGATATTGTATATATATGATTTGATTATATGTTGTTGATTCTGTTTATATCTGATGTAATCCCATGTTGCTAATTTCTATTGACATTTATCTTGGATTATATTATTAATTTATCTATTTGTGGTATGAATTAAGTTGTTAGTTTATTTATCATGACATGCAATTAATTTTGATTAGCATGCTTTCTCTTTTATATGTGGTAGTTGTATGGAGTTAACCCTTTCTGTTTGTTATTTGTTGTTTGGGCGCTTAACGCTATTAGGCGATGAAGAGCCTTCTGGCGATGCTTAGCCATGCTGAGATGGAGGAGGGATAGTAACCGGCGGAGCAAGGATGGAAGAAGCTGTATAGTTTCCTCTTAGTAGTTTATGCTTCGAGCCCTTTTCGTTATCTGAAAACTCTGTTACTAAAACCCTGTTTTCGTCACTGTTTAAGTGTGCGTACTTATTTTGGAGTCTTGCTTATGATATTGTAAGACACTATTATTATATGTCGGGAACGAGTTGTTTAATTAAGACTATGTTATGTATTAAACTGTGGTTAGTTGTTTTGAAAAGGAAAAAAATTATCGTGTTTTCTTAGGATTACGAAATAGTCCTTAGACTTGTTGGGTTACTAATGTGACTCCTCAGTTGAGAAATTGGGGCGTTACATTCTTCGTTTCTTCATCGGGCTCTGGGGCGTCTGGGTGTGGCGCTGCAATGCGATTCTGGACACGTCTTGGCCCTTGGATGTTGCGGGGCGTAAGGTTTGACAGGAACACGATGTTATTCTCCGGGCTCAACGTCCTAATGGAATTGAGGGAGATCGTGAAAGGTTGAGCGTGGTTTGGCAGAAACCTTCAGCATATTTTATTAAGCTTAATGTTGACGGCAACCACCGGAAGGATAGCAATTCCATGGGTGGTGGTGGTGTGCTCTAGAATAATTCTGGCGAGTGGATCAGTGGGTTTATGTCTCATGCTATGAATGGGAGTCCCTTTTGTGCAGAAGCACTTGCGCTGCGGGATGGGCTTCGGTTGGCGTGGGAGAGAGGTTTCCGTAAAATCATTTGTGAATCAGACAGCTTAGAGGTGGTTAAGGTTGTGCAGCATGGTGGCAGGTTTGACACCCACGTTCATGGGCAGATTCTGAGCGAAATTGGTGAGCTTTTGAACAGGAAATGGCGTGTGGAGCTTGGGTGGGTGGCTCGTGAGGGAAATATGGTCGCAGATTGGCTTGCAAAACAGGGCTCTCTTCTATCTTTATGTGGGTTCAATGTGGTTGACGTTACTCCTCCCGGATTAGGGCTCCTTCTTTTGAAGGATTCCCTTGGTGTTGCTTAGTTTCTTTTGTTTTATTTTGTTAAATTTCTGATGTATAAAAAAGAAAGTAGTTCTTGTAATTAATAAAATGCCATATATATATATATATATGAAAAGTTTTCTTAATAGATATAGTATTTTTTATTTCCCTTTAATTCATAGCATGAATAAGAAAACAATGATATTATATTACTTTGAGATTTTATCATATAGAATAAGCTTTAAGGAGTATATGAGGAATGTTGAATAAAAAGTATTAACTAAAAAATAAAATATGATTAAACTTTTATTTTGTACTTTTGAGTAATATATACTTTTGACCAAGTGGTTGAGATTTGATTGTTAATTTTTGTAAATGGAAAAATGAAAAATCCATAAAAATAAGCAATTAAGGTAATACATATTATTTTTTATTTTATTTTCTTATACAACAATATAGTTTCTATCTCTATTTTTCATTAATGGAGAGTATGGATTTGATTATGTTGTATTTGTAGAAAAAATAAACAAGATTATGTCTTGAAATCTTCTACGATTAATTCCAAATTTAGTTTTGAAGAGAATAAACTTTTTTTTTTGATACATCGGAAGATTAACAAGTAAATAAAACGAACTAACTAAACCCAATAATGTCCTTCAACAGAAGGACTTCAAGCTCCGGGGAGGGGGTAGCCAACGCACTGTAGCCAGCAACGGGGAGAAGAGACCCTCTCTTCGCCAGACAATCTGCTACCATGTTCACGTCTCGACAGCACCAAAAAAGCTCCACTCGCCAGTTCCTTGTCATCAAAGCATGGATTTCACGCAGCACCCACCCATGGGCATGAAAGCTTGCACGGCTAGGGTCAGCTATCGCATCAATCAATTCTTTGCAGTCAGGAGTCAGAATAGATTATAAAAGAAATAAACTAATCCGAATATGCTACAAATTTATAAATCAAGAAAAAATACATTTGCAAGGAATCAAGAAGATTATGTGCTGCAAAATGAAATCTTCTCCAATTAATTGTAAAGCTAAATTTAGGAGTCAGAAATGGATAGAAATATATTATATAAAAAAAAGCAGATCAAAACTTACCATAAAAGTATATATCAAAAAATCTGCAATGAATAATATGATTAAAATAAAGAAGGAAGAAGAAAAAGTAATTGACTGATACAGCAAGGAGTGAATGAGTGAGAAGGGAATCATGTGAAGTGCCGCCACTCGCTGCTCTCTCTTTCTATCTCTCTTTGTGTTTGTGTTCTATCAAAATCAAAACAACCTTCTTCTTCAACCTTAAACTTCTAAGGTTTTGGTTTTTTCTCTGTAAATTATTCTGAGAAGAAGCACCTTCAATCATCAATGGCTTCAACAGCCTCAAGGTTCATCAAGTGTGTCACTGTTGGGGATGGAGCTGTAGGGAAAACTTGCATGCTCATTTGCTACACTAGCAACAAATTCCCCACGGTATGGATTCTTTGTTGCATTTATTTTGTCTTTGAAGTGTTAAATTTGAAGTCTTTTGGATTTTTGCTATCAATTTGTTTTTATTTCTATTGCTTTTTTGTAATGGGTCTATATGATTATTGATTATGCATAATTGTATATGGATTCTGAATTCTCAATTTTGTTGGGATCATCTATCTTAATTTGAGTAAAAGCAAGCAACTTGTTTATTTCATGTATGTGTGTTTGTTGGGGTTTGGAGGAAGGAGGGAATTCTGTAACCTAGTAGTTGTTTTCTTATTGGAAGTGTGTGAACTGTGAAGTGCAGAATCAACCCATTTTCCTAGTCTTGGTTTCACAGTTTGTTGTTGCTTCTGTTGAGTTTTTCAATGTTTGCGTTTTGTGCTCTGATTTCACTTTCTCTTTATTTTGGTTGACAGGACTATATCCCCACAGTGTTTGATAATTTCAGTGCAAATGTGGTCATGGAAGGCATTACTGTCAATTTAGGCCTCTGGGATACAGCTGGTATATTTACTAAGACTTGTAGTTTGTAGTACCTTTTTTTGAGGTTGAAGAAAAAAGGGGAGATTAGTTCATGAATTTAATTTCTGGTGTCAATTGGCAAAGGTTGTTATTTTCTATTTGTTTTCGATGTCTTTTTCTTAGGGCAAGAGGATTACAACAGGCTGAGGCCTTTGAGCTACAGAGGGGCAGATGTCTTTGTCTTGGCTTTTTCTTTAGTTAGCCGTGCGAGTTATGAGAATGTGTTGAAAAAGGTATGCTGTTAATGCTTGTGTCTCTGAATTAGCACTTTGGCATGTCCTGCAGATTTCTCTTTTGTTGCCTAATTTGTATACACTCTTCAGTGGATCCCTGAGCTCCAGCATTTTGCCCCCGGCGTCCCGGTGGTACTAGTTGGAACCAAACTGGGTAAGTCATCAATCTCTTGTATTAATACTTGCCCCCGGTGTTATTTTTCCAAATTCTTAAATTTGATAACTCAATTTCTTAATAAAGTCTAGTCCTCATACCAGAACCATTGCAACTGGCCTGTATTCTTATATTAGAATCTTAAACTGGTACTCTGTTATATTGAAACATATGCTCATTCTGCATAGATTTATTGATCTCTCACAATCATTCTTTGAAAATATGCGCAAAGCTTTGAACGATCTATACATACTTTTCTAAGCTTTAAAAACTCATTAATCTCATAAATTTTGTAAAGGGTTTCATCCATGATACATGGGCGTACAATCTTGGGGCAAGCATATCTCCAAACTTGTCCACACATGTCTATCATAGATTCATAGAGAAGATGTGTTCTGTTATACATCTACTTCTTCACATGGTGGTGAACCATTAAGAAAATTGTATACGGATTTAGATGCAAATTGCTATGCAGAAAAACATTCTACTACAACAATGTTTATGTACTATTGATGCCTTCTACTTCTATTAGAGTAAACAAAGCTATTCACATGTATCTTGGATATACTTATCCCATTTTATTAATTGATTGCTTGTAAGATCATTGTTCACACAAAGGAAGTCAAATGAAAAAATAAAGTAGGAAGTTTGGATTATGAGGAGGAAGCCTCATAGAAATATTACAAAATGATTTCACAGATCCTAAATTCCAGTAAGGCATCTCAATGCATAACATTGACCATCAACTGTAATAGTACCACTCAGTTGAATGGAAGAAATGATACTTTGAGAGTTGAGAGAGAGACAAACTATGGGAATAATAAGCAACATAGTGACGATTGAATATATCAACACGGATCTGGTTCACCATTTAATTTGTTCTTGATTCATTTCTTAATTCAAAGAACTTAGTGTTTTGTTAAACAAATTTCTCTAATCTCTTCTGTTCCATATGGAAGACACATGAGCATCAACAGTTATTTTTTTCTTTTTTTAAGAAAAACACTTCGGGGTTCGATCTTTATTATGGTGGAAATTTGATGTACCTTGCTAGACCTCTTCATGTAATACTGTGTTTATGGTGAGAATGCAGATCTCCGCGAAGACAAGCACTATTTGGCTGATCATCCTGGCCTGGTGCCCGTGACTTCTGAGCAAGTAAATAGCCTCATTTATTACCTGTTTAGAGTTCAACATGCTGTGTTTTCTAAAACTGTTGGCTTTTGCTCATAACTAGGGTGAAGAACTCCGCAAACAAATTGGAGCGACCTATTATATTGAGTGCAGCTCAAAAACTCAGCAGGTATGTTCCCCATTTGATTCTTCAGTTCTTCAATGTTTCAACTTCCAATTCAACCTGTATATGGAAAAATACCACCAATTGTCATCTAAAGAAACTTTCTACTGCAAAGCATTAAATGTGTTTTATTTGTGACCCCACCCCCCTCGAAATAAGTTTTTTTTTATACATCGGAAAAGGCGAAATAAGTGGTTGGAAAAGAAACTGAAGATTTGATGATTTTGTGTATAATGTATATGAAAATTGGGAGAGGGACAAAATTTGCTTAATTTTAAAAGTAGAGGGATTTTAATAGCTCGAAAAAACTAAGGGGACCAAAATCACACATGGTCCAAACTAAGGACTAAGGAGACCAAATTTCTAATTAAGCCTAATATATAATTGTTCCTCTTTTTGCCAAAAACAATATTCTAGTCAGTACAATATTCTTAGGTGACATACAGACAATTGATTCAATTTTAAAGAGAGCCTAGGATGACACTTAACTTGATGATGTTACTTCTTTGGAACGTAATCCAAAGGAAAAAAAAACAACTGAGTTTATCTGTGCTGATGAATGCAATGCTTTTAATATTAAATAAAATATGGTTGGTGCATGGAAGATTTGTAATAATTTATATCAATCATGTAGTATTTCTGACCAAAAGTGGTGATTTCCTTGTGTTGTTACACCACATGATGTTTGCTGTTGCATGATCTATTGATGTTTCTCAGTTTTGGTTTCCAAGACAGTCTGCATTGTTCATGCACATAAATGCTAGATGTTGTTTGATCAGAAATTCGGCCAGAAATTAATTTTTCTCCAAAACACTTGCAGAATGTCAAAGGAATATTTGATGCTGCCATCAGGATGGTCATCAAGCCTCCACAAAAGCAACAGGAGAAAAGGAAAAAACCACGGCGAGGCTGTTTCCTGTCAGTACACTTTTTCCCTTTATCCCTAACCGTTGGATTTAAATCCCCGGTCTACTTTGTTGGTCTCCATACCTATCTCACCAATTAAAAATTGACACATCATTTGAAAATGTGTGTTGGTCAAGATAACAAAAGGTGTGGGAAGGTTTAAATGATGTGTCAACTTTTAATTGGTGGGGCAGGGACCGAGACAACAAATAAGGACGGAAGATCTTGATCCCCAACGGCTTTGTAGTTTTTGCTACAATTTTATGTTATAATTTCCATGCACACCCCCATATGTTTCGATGTCAGAAATTTATATTTTTGTTATCAACTTCCCATTGACAGTCTCAGAGTCACTCTCTCTCTCTCTCCCCTGATAACATGATGAGTTATCAAATATTTTATTAGTTCTTGGCTGTACTTGCACAAAAGTTTAATGATAATCAGCCACAAATAAAATATTTGATAACTAAGTAGGTTCGGATACCAATTCTTTTATAAAAGAATAATGGATATGGTGGCAACTCCCATTAATTAAATCACTACCTTTGTAAAAGGGATATACTCTATTAAGTGGGAGTTTAGTGTCAGCTGTCTGGCACTTGCAATAAAAAATATCCACATTAGATTGCTAAAATGAAAAGTTGTATACAAGATGGTGTTTTGCTTTCAGTGCTTAGTTACCACGGGATCCATGATTAGATAGTAGATGCAGATTATGATTAGTTTCTAACAATATATCTATTTTGGTGAAAATGCAGAAATGTCCTCTGTGGAAGGAACATTGTTCGACATAACTGAAGCACTATCTCTATCTCATCCAAAGGTTTTACCTGCTACCGGGGAAGCTGTTACCATCCTGCAGAAATTTTTAATTCTCAACATAAAATCACTTGGCTGGAGTTTGCAGTATAGCTACTACATACATTTGGTTGTTTTTTTATTAGTTTTATGTCTTGAGGGATGGTGAAACATTTACACCTGATGTTTTGTAAAGAAAATGCACTCAATTTGTTGGCTAGCTATCATTTTGTTTGGAAGTGATCAAGTTACAATGTACATGCAGCATAAATGAGGTTTATGATCCTTGTGAAAAGTTAGCTTATTTTAAGTTCAGGTTTATTTTTAACAATCTTTTCAACTGAATTTTTTGTAGTAAGTTGTTCTCGAGGACGGGCCATATTGTTGAGAATATTTATATGTAATTATCAAGAACATACATCTATATATCATATAGAAGTATTATTGCACGCCATATGGAAGTATTTTTTTAGATTTTTAAACATATTAATATAATAGTCTAAATGTAGGTTGAAATAGAAATTGATGTTACTTATTTGAAGATTAAGTGTTTCCAGAGTGCAAGGATTTTTCTTTAGAAGGTGCTTAATAATGGAATACTAAGCGTTTTTCCTGTCGCATCTCTAGTTCTCACCTTTGTCCTATGTGCTCCTCGTCTAGGGAGTCTTCTCTCCATATGCTTCGGGACTGCAGTTTTATCAAGGACATTTGGAGGTCCCTCTTGCTTCCTCACCGGTTTCGGGAATTCTTTGTAGGGAACTTGAGGGATTGGATTTAGCTAAACTTGAAGAGTCTCTTTCTCTACGCAACCTTCTTTGTGGCCACGTTTTTTTTACTGAGATGTTGTATCAGCTGTGGAGGATAAGGAATGAGTTTATTTTTGAGGATGCTATGAGAATCGGGTTATCCAAGCTGCAAAGCTTAACATGAATGCACCCCTTTGTACAGGTGATCTCTTCTAACATCCAAGGTTGCCAAAGACCTGAGAGTATGTGGTTTAATTCAATGTTGATAGGTCGGTTTTGACTAATCTTGAAGCTGGTTATGATGGGTTTCCGAGAGATAGTAGAGGGAGTTGGATTCTTGGTTTTTGTAGGAAGCTTTGGTACTACTAATCCTCTCTTGGCTGAGTTATGGGGCATTCATTCTGCCCATTACTTGTGATTAAATTAGTTATCAACATAGACATTGACACAAAGCTACCTTATGTGTGGTAAATGCCTTTGTATAGTCCACAGAAAGTGGCTCCTCTTACATATCTTCTCCGTTGACTACCTTACTAGATGATGACTTCTCTTCCGGCTTGTCGACCTCATACGACTTAACTGTGGACTCATGGTAAGAGCTTCTACAATAGCCAAACCAATCTGTAAAGAAACATACAATTTCTGTATTTTGCAACAGAACGCACTTTAAAGTGCGTATGCACTTTAAAATGCGTAAGTAATGCACATGAAAGTTTGGTAAATGGCAAAAACAGAACTATTCAGAACGCGACAGCAATACCTTGGACGGAGAGGGCGTTGGTAAACAACGTACACGACGACGACAGCTATGGGACGGACAGCAGCGGCAGCCCCAAAAGAGAAGGAGGAGGAGATGGAGAATGAGTTTGAAAAGAGAATGACAATAAGGGGTGGTGTTAGGAATTATGATTTCTTCACACCTCATTTTGAGGTGGAAGGAGGTGGAGGAGGAGAGAGATAGGAAGAAAAGAAAAAGTATGAGAGAGAAAGTATGAGATGTGATAGATGATAAGAGGAGAGAGGTAGAAATAAAAATAGGTGGAAATGAAGTGTTTAAAAGATGAGGTGTGTATATATCATTACTCGTGGTGTTAGTGAAGGAAGAAGAAAGAGGAGAGAGAATATGAGGATAAAGGGTGGTGGGTGGTTAAGAGAAGTTATTTTCTATTAAGAGTATTTTAGACATTTCGCTTTTAAATGGGTGGTATAGCTAGATGTGGGGTGGTGGCAATAACAACTACCTTATATAATAAGTAAGGTAATGAATTTTTTTTTGAAATGAAGTACATAATGAATATTGGTTCCTTTATTAGGTTTATTCACAGAATCACAGTTGTGTTAATTTGTTTGTTTTCCTTGATTTAAAAAAAATCAACAAATTCGAACAATGCCAATCCAACTAAAGGGTCTCTTTGTGTCTGCTTAAAAATAAATGATTTTTTTAAAGCTTAAAAATAAATGATTTTAAATAACCTAGTTGTACTTGATTTGCTCCGGTTGAAAGTACAGTAAACCTATTGACCAAACAAGAATCAACTAATTAAATTGTCTTAGTTGAATTATCTGGTTCTCCGATGTGATCATCAATTAAAGAGCATCTAGGTAAAGTTCAAGTAAATCTCCTTCTGCCTCACATTCAAAAGATTTAGAAAAAAAACTATCCTCGGATTACAATCAATAATGCATAACGTTCCAGCGTGTCAACGAGCACGTGAAGAGAAAACTTTTTACAGAATATGATTCACTGCCTAATGTTCCAGTGTGTCAAAGAGCACGCAAGGAGAAAACTTATTTACTCTTTACAAAATATGATTCGTAAACATCTGCATAGTCACACTCACATACATCTTGAGTCAGAAAGAAAAAGAGAGGTAAATAATGAATGTGACAAAAAAAAAAGGTATAGAGAAAAATAAGTGTTTCTGCCCTATTTGAGTGTTTAAGATCATTCTATTTCCACTCTTTAATTTTCCTCCTTCCACTTTTCCATGTATACACCCCGAATGAAAATTGTACCTTAATTTCTTGTATATAAACAACATTAAAGAAACAAAATTGTTATACACAGACTGACTGAAACGTGATTTGGAAATTTTGATAGCCACAGAATTAGACACAAGGATTCTGAAAATAAACTCTGTTTGGCAAACCAGTCATTATTTCTTCAGTGGCTAATAGAATCATCAACTTGCTGGCATTGTTTTCAAGGACCAGACCTGTTTTTGATGGTTTCAACGGCTTAACATTTGGAAGAAACTAAGGTATTAAACCTTCAAGAAATTATAACCTACAACCTAGCACGACTCCTATTCATGTCTGAGAGATCCATCACCAAAATCAACATGCCAAAGACAAAAGTGACATTGTAAATAACTGAATTCCAGTAATAATGAACACGCTAATAAAGATCACAATTCTTACACTGTTGCAAGACACATGATATGATAGTGGATAATTACACGACAGAAACCGGCATACATAACATACCAAATACAACACAAAATCTAAGCTGCCAAAAAAGCTGGTCATTCAGTTACTGTATACTCATTGTATACATGTGCAATTAAAAGGAAAAAGAAAAGGAAAAAAAAAGGCCATTAAATTAGCATCTTGACACAGAAAAGGGATTTTGCTTCAAAGCAATTCAGCAACCCAACTTGCATTATTAGAAGGGCAGAGAGACCGAGGTTTTTGGTCCACTGCTTATACATGACTCAGGCCCTATGTACATATTTTGGTGCCTCAGAATGCAAGCCTTCCAAAGGTAATATCTGCAAATGGAAACTAGCTTTGCAGCCATCTAGACCAAGTTTTACAAGTAGATAATTATTTTCCCCAGAAAGATTCCTTTACATACATTTGACAATCCAAGGGATTGGGGGTAGAAGTCTAATAGGAGTAAGTAATAACCTAGTCAGGCACTCAATTACCGCCCAAGTCTCCCAACAGCATATAAATGAGATGACTAACTCTGGAGGTTGACCATTGTCCATCCTCAAATCAATAAAGACAATACATTTATTACATGAACTGATGAACAGATATTTTAAGTGGCGTTACTGCATTTAATGTGAGTTACTGCATTTAATGTGAATCGCCAAAGAAAGAGAAATAAGAAAGAAAATAATTTCCTTGATCCAGCTTAATGTAATGGACTAACGGCCTCTGCGCCATTTGTTTCTACTTAATGCAATTATTTCAGTTTCAAAAAAAGAAAGAAAATTGCAGTGTAAAAAACCAGGAAGAGAAACGAAAAAGGATATACACAATAAGCTGCCGTAAAGCAGGATATTTCAATGAAAATGGAACAGAAGACCCACTGAGAAATCACAACAGCACTTATTCTTTTATCGTTTAAATATATTTCTTAATGAACAAAGCATCCCCCTCTACTGAAAAAAAAATCAGCACAATACAGTTCATATTTTCAAATGTCCTCTCCCTCAAATGACCACAATGTTACACATTTTAATATACAAAACTAATCACTTACAAGCATTTGTGGCCATCTGATTGTATGATTATCGATTGCTATTGACATGAGGATCGCTTGTAGCCATCCCACCCGCCATCAGACTCCTTCCTCTTACAAACACTACCAGCCAGCTGGATCCCTGCATGCTCCTCAGCTAGGGCATGTGAACTGGCAACAGGAAGTTGCCTTGATGGAAGAGGCAAAATCTCATCTCTCCCTTCCAAGTCTGAACCTCCAGGTCCAGCATTAAGATCTAAACCCTGCCTTGGCCATTTCCTACTGGTCTCAGCACTACTACTATTGCTACCATCTGGAAAGCCAACAACATAAGGCCTAGGGAAATGGGATGAAACTGTGCTTGCATGCCCCATTAACTGTGAACTTACTGCAGGGAAGCAAAGCCGATTGCTTGATGTTGGATATACATAAGCAGTTGATCCAGCAGAAATTGATGCTGATGGAAGAGGAAAACTGGAATTAAAAGGAAAGACAGGATATTCAAAAGGAGCAGATGGATATGATACTGCAGGAGATGAAAACACTGGACCCCTATAAACATCAGGTCCAAATTGATTGCTACCACTGGCAGGATTCAAAAATCTGTGTGATCCATTGGGGGCAACAATTGCGAAGGGCTGATCCCCTCTATCAGGCATAATTGAAGATATTGTGACAGCAGAGTAGGTGTTGCCATTGGAAGGAAGCCATGAGGAAAAGTTCCCTGGCTCTGCAGTACTCACACTAAGTTCAGAAACAGGTGGTTGAGATGGAAAACTGCTCCGGGCAAGCTGAGATAACAATGATGGTTCAGCGGTGACTTCATCAAGTGAAGGTCCATTGTTCAAATCAAAGTCCCTGTGGACACTCATTTCTCGGTTTGGAGGACCCACCAATGATGGTTTCACCGGCATAAGTGATGCACGCATATCTATTTTATGACCACTGCTCGTGGAGCAATAGCCCACATCAGAAGCTTCATCCACTTGGTTCAAGTCAAGATCCATCCCTCCAGTGTAGCGAACAGTTGATACCATTTTATTGCACACTGGATCAGGGCCATTGGCTGCAAGAGAAACAGCATCTGTATGATGAGCACAGTTTTGAGAAGAAACATCATCAGGTGTTCTTTCATCAGGCACATTCAAATCAATGTCCAACGGTGGTCGTCTCTGCCTTCCATCTGCCACATCAGATATTGCAGTGGTTAGTGCACCAAGAGGCATTTCCGTTACTTTCCTGGGCTCGGCTGGTCGGAACGCACTAGTGGCAGCTGATCCCTTCCAACCAAGTTCCCCTTTACTTCTCAATAAATCTTCAGGTGGCAGGAAAGGTCCCTTTGCAGCAGCAGTCACAGTGACTGAGGCAGGAATACCACAAGACACAGATGAAGCAGGAAAAGGCACAGGACTGATCAATCGAACAGAAGGTGCACAACCAGAAGAGGTGATGCTGTTGAACTCACCACAGTTTCCATCATCAGCATTTAATCCTTCGTTTAAATCAAACTCAACCTTTGCATCTGCATCTGACAAAGCAGCAACAGACATGGAAGAAGCATCTGCAGTGGTAGAGGTGCACTCCTCAGCCTCTTCTGCCTCCATGGCAGTCAGTTTTGATCCTTTAGAATCCAGATGCTTATCCATTTCTTGCGAGCAAAAGCTAGGTGAAGCTTTGTGAAGCATCTGTCCCACATCTTGGTCATGAACCTGTTTTATTTCTGAATTCTGCTCCACATGTTCAGCATCAAAACCAGGCGGACTAGTACATAAACCTCTATTCTCAGACTTCATCAAAGTATCACTTTCACCCCCAACTCTTTGCTTTTTGGACTGACTAGCATGGTTCTCAGAAGCCATATCATCAGTTTTTTCATATTCCTGTACATTGTGGTCATCAGGAACCTTATCAACACCACAAGAATGAATTGCATTCTCTTTTGTTCCTCTTGCTGAATCAGATTGCTCAAGAATAGCAGGAGGCTTCTGAGCTGTCTGTTTGCCACCACTTGATCCCTCAGCAGTACATTTATTGCTATTTACATCCACAGAGGGACATGACAATTTTTCAATTGTTTCCACCTTAACTCCAACACCACCACTGACCTTAATACCAAGAACTTCACTAGTAATTTCTCCCTGGACAGAATCCTCCTGCATCTTCTCGCTACTGTCACCATCTCTAGCTTCTTGCACAGTGCTTTCAGGAAGACCACCCAATTTAGTAGAAATAGGATTTTCATATAATTTTCCTTTGATTTCTAAATTAGATTCAGTAACCTGTTGACAATCCATACTACATGCATTAAGCAGCCCTCTTGAAGCTTTCCCTTCAGATGCACGAAAATCAGCATTACCATCATACATCCTTGAATCACCTGATATAGAACCCTGATTCCGTTGCTCAGTACCGAGACCAGTATTGGATTGGCATTCATCCTGGACAAGATTTTCTTCAGAGGACTTGACTACACCATTGGCTGTGCATGACAGTTCAGCAGTAGCAGTGTTTCTTTCTGGAGATCCAGCTGCCGTTAACAACTCAGATTTCGAGATCTCTCCAGCAGCCACACTAGCAAGAAGATTCATACCAATATCATCAGCTTCAGAGTACTTAACACCTTCAATTAAAGCATTTATGGAGCTGTAAGAAGCATCCTGCAAATTCCTATCTTTGTTTTCATTTCCAGACGATGATGAAGCAGTTTTTGATACTTCTAATGTTTTCTTACAATCATCACCAGTCCTACAGCGCTCTACATCAGTAACTGCAGTAGGCGACCCATCACCCTCGTCAGAGCCAGTCAATACATCTTTGAAGTCATTACTCTGCCAAGATTCAGTATGAATATCTGAGCCAATATTGGCTTGATGAAAGTCATTCTTTTCCTTCGAGCTGTGATCAAACTGATCTTGCTTCTCAGAAAGGACAGGAGAAGAGGCTCGACTATTCATGATTGCAGGATCCTCAAAAGAACCGACATTGGCCCTTTGTGCAGGACCTCTACCATGGTTTGAAATTTTAACAATGAGCTTGGGAGTATTCCCCTCAATAGAGGTTTCATCAAGTGTTTTTACCATTAATCGAGATTGAGATATTTTCTCTGATGTAGAACTTTTGTGCAAGGAGGAATTCCTACATGATCCAGTTTCCCTTTTCCCTCCAGATGGAGCTGAACCTGAGAGTCCATTAGTAGACTTCCGATGCCGTGAAGAGCCACCTGATAACTTATTTGCACTCATTGCAGTAGAGCTTCTGGCATCTTCCTTTCCTGAAAGACCCGCAGTTTTAGCATGGTCACCAGAACAAGATTGACTGTTGTGAGATGGACTAGAACTACTACTTTTCTCATCCCTTGCATTTGTCATAGGATGATCAGAACCACCACTCATAGAACCAACACGGGGCTGTCCATCTTTTAAATTCGTAGTTGCAGATGCAGGCGAGAGTACTGATTTTGCAAGATCTGGAAATGCAGATGTTGATGCAGTTCTAGTAGTATTCTCTCCCAAGGCAATCTTCACAGAGGCAGTTTTCGACACAGAATGCTGTGTAACTGAACTCTTCATGGCAACATCAGATGATGCACCTGAATTTCTATTCCCACCTTGACCAACATCAGGAAGACGTGGTTTGGCAGGCCAGGAGACAGTGGGACGATACTTCGCATCATTACTTTTCATTTCAGCTTCAACGCGTTTCTTCCATGTGTCAACTAAACCTCTTGCTTTCTTCTGAATTTCAGTGTTTTTATGAGTTCGCAAATGATTCACAGATTTACCGATGTTGCACATCTTCAGAGCCTGAAGATTCACTGGAAGCTTATAAAGTGCTCGAAGTAATACCAAGAGAAACTCCTCAACAGATTTATCACCTTCTCTAGACCCAATACCATCACCAATCTTCCCTTTATGGACCTCTTGGAGCCATTCATCAAATACAGGCAAACCCCTCAGCTGCACAAACTGACTAAGACAATTAACTTTATCTGTTGCTGCAATAACAGCTGCAAGCAGTGACCGGCAAGCTAAATCTATCTGCTTCTCAATTTTATCAGGAACCATCAGCTGCACTAACTTTTCAACTCCTTCACTATCAACAAGCCCTCCATTTTCTGTAATTTTGGATATCTCGGTCTTCAAAATATTATCAGGCCTAAAATTACCAGAATCTCCATCCTCAACTTTTCCTGAACGTTCTCGCTTGACAGGCTCGGAGCCTTGATCTACCCTCTCCCTTTTCCTCCCCTTAACATGAGAAGAAAAGGAAGCACTGTTCTGGACACCATCTGAAACAGATTTTAACTGTGATGTTGATGTTGGACTACTCATTGGCTTAGGAGATCGACCATCCGACTGCACTGTTGCATGCATTTCTACACAAGTCCTGTTTAATAGCTCATGTACTTCTTGGCAATCCTGGTAATTCAGGGACAAAGTAAGGGGAAAATATTAAACACCATAAATTTCTTATTACAGAGTGCAATATAAGACATCAGAAACTTACATTAATATGACCTTGATCATTTAACCACCATAAACACTTGTTCGCAACGTCATAAACCCTCCTACACACAAATGATGAAATCCCCGATGGAAGTTCAGCACCTTTTGGAAGAAATGCAACTTTACAAGGATGAAGCAGCAATTCAGCATTTATCTCATCCCTATGAAAGGAGTAGAAAATTTCGTTTGGAGCCGCCTCCAATGGAACACCCTTGCTAAGCTCTACTTCAATGGGTCGATAAAGCCAATTAACACCTAGTTTCAATTTATTTGCTTTGCCGAGTGCCAGGCAATGAATAATTCCAATAAAAGGTGGACAACCTTGAGATGATTTGAAGAGAGCACATTCACCAATACTAATTTTGCGACCGTCCTACGATTCAAAACGAAAGAAAATCCTCAGTGATTCATTAATGTTCAATGAACATAACAGTCTGTGGATTGCATTTTGAATAATAAATGTTAAGCATTCCCATTGATTCATTGAACAACTATTCAACAACTGATCCCTTCAAAGAATATTCTTAAGTACACATTCTTATTTGACAGTAGAAGAAAAACAGTTTATTAAAGAAGAAACAAGAAAATCACAATATAGTGAAAACTATATTTAGACTTACATAAATTTGTAGAGGGGAGGTTCATATAAGTTCTGTCAATAGTTAGAAAGAAATCAATATTTTTAATGAATATTTCCACAGTCAAATATTTGGAGCACCAAAAGTTAGGGTGAAATAGAGAGCCCTACAACTAATCATTTCACATGGATTTAAATACCATTTACAATCTAATCATTCCATACGTAAAAGCAGCTTATTTGAATAGAGTATTATACAATCAAACTTGGCTCATCTGACGTGAGGAATTCACTTTAGAGATAAAAGAGCTGAATTATAACCATAAAATCAATGGTTGAGATTGTGATCAAATGCATGCTCATGCATAACAAATTATGAAATCCTTAAAAACTATGCCCTTGACTTTTCAATGTACAAATTATATTGTAGTACCATACTTTCCCATAAAAAATGCAACTGATGGACCTCACCATGGGTCTTCAATTTAGGTCTGCCACCGATGGAGTCCATTATGCAAGCCCCCAACAGAATGAACACATGGCAGTATGAGATTGGTAAAGTAAACATCAATATCATGTATATAAAGTGAATGGAGGGGGAGTTGGAGGAAGGCAATCATTCGGGTAGGTTTCGGGTGGCTATGCCATATGGCAGAGAAGGTTACCCGCTTGTTATGTTTTGTTTCATTTCTGTACTTTCCTGCTATTTTCTACTATAATCAGAGCTTGTTCTCTGAGCTTAATAATTCCAATAGTAAAATTCAGTTCCTATCAGCAACTCACTTTGGATAAAACTAAAAACCAATAGTTATTCCCTTCATTTTAAAATAATTGTGATCTAAGGTTTTGCAGGATGATTAAGAAAGTCGCAAAGAGCCAGTTTATATCAACTTTTCAACAAGCACTAATAGGAAAAGAAAAGTTAAAATCATCTTGACATAGCTATAAGTCTTCCAAATAATAGCTTCTTACGGAAGTTGAAATTAACTTCTGTACTAAAAAAATTTAGAAACCCCCTTAAGCACATATATACTTATAAGGACAATTTTGTAAGTTAGAAACCAAATATATTTCGGGTTATTTCAAATCAGGCCTAAATATCTTAGAAACCAAATAATAATATACATAGGGTTATTTCAAATCAGGCCTAAATATCCTTAATTTTAGTGGATTATAACTACATTTAGCAATATCACCTTTCACTTTGTCAATTCTCTCTTTCATTCTACACAGCAGAACTACGTGACCTTGCTAAAATTAGTATTTGATTGTTTGTTTGGGTAGACAGCTTAATTGAGCACTTATGACTGTTTTGAGAAGCTTATTGAAATAAGCTCAAAATAGGTTATAAGTAGGTATAAGTGTTTATGCATTAACTAATATGAGCAGTTTATGAAAATAAACTCAAAATAGCTCATATGTCATAAGTATATCACTAGTTGTTTAAATAAGCTCTCTCGAACCGTCGAACACTTGCATAAACGCTTATGCTATAGGAATATAGAATAAGCTCGAATAAACTCTTCTTCAATAAGCATAGAACTAGGTGATTTAATACTCCCATAGAGAAAATAACTAAGGAAACTAAAAAATCTACCCGCATTCAGAAAGAAATGGTGAAAAAGGAAAGAAAAACCTTATATGTTGCCTCTAACGCTTATTGTTAGCTAATTGGCTGTGTGCCCCCCAACTCAGATCAACCAGAATACTAGAACTCAATTCTATTAAAGAAATGGCGAGAAACATCAATTTAACCGTACAAGTATTTTTTTTACCCATAGGCTATACCGTGGAATTAACCCTCAGGTAAGAGATGGTAATTTTTGGCCAAAACACCAGATTAACGACTCCATGATTCAACAAATAATCCTAATTATTCTAAAATAAATAGAAAATCAAAATTGTGAAAGCAATTAAATTCGCCAAAAAAAATAAAAAGAAAATCATCTGGATTAGCAATTCCCAACTTAATAATTCTATTTCAAATCCTTACTCATCAGAAATCTACAATTCATTTGTACATAAGCTCAATCAAGCAATTTTCTAACAATAAATCCTACAATTAGCAAAAAAAAAATTAAAATTTTCGAATTCAATTTTAACCCTGATACCTTGTAGAACGCTTTAGTTGACGCCGACGCCGCCGAAGAAGAAGAAGAACCACCGGTGTTTACAATTGAGTCGCCGCGTGTGGAGGCTTTCCACATGTGCCGAGCAGCATCAAAACTCCTCAATTCGCACGAAGCCTTCCAAATCCACGATTGAAACCCTAGGTCCACACAAAACCCTAAACTCGCAAACCTTAACCGATCACGGAGACTCTGGTATCGAAATTCGATTTGAAGCTTCTCTCTCTGCCCCGCGATGATAATCAGATCCAGATCCGGCGAAAGCGAAGAAGAAAACGACCGCGGCGGCGACGGCGGCGGCGGAAGAGGGAAAGTGCGAACGAGAATCTAGAGAGAGAGAGAGAGGAGAGAGAGTGGGCAGCAAAGGGAAAGGTTGTAGTGAAGTAGAACTTGGGTACTTATTTTGGAGTAGAGTAAGACGGGCAGGTCGGGCAGTCCGGGCAGAGAGAGAGAGAATGATAACGTCACAGGGAGGTGAGGCAACGTGTGGAGAATAAGACTGGAGATTGATGCGTCACTGCGTTGGGAAATGGGAAGTGTGAGTCATCACTGTTTTGACTGGTCTTGTTTCTGACAAGTGCCAGTTTCTTTTGTCTGTTGTTTGTTTCTAACTTTTTTTTTTCTCATTATTATTTTTATAATTATATTATCATGTCATGTTCGTGTCTTTGCTGTTTTTATAAATTGTTTTCCGTAAATGGATATATATGTCACGTGGACCATGGTCATTTGGTGGTGCTCAAGCCCAATGCATTACCTTGTCAAGGGTAGAGTTGTAATTTCGGCAGATACAGTTCACATGAAAGAATGTGATGTGCTGATGGCAGATTAAGGTTGTCTTCGAATGTTCCTTCACGTGTTACTGTAAGTAATAAAAGTTTCATGTGTGTGTGGGCAGAGATTTTTTTCTCCATTTGAATGTAAAGATGAAAATAAGATTAAGGAATATATATGAGGAGAAAATGATGTTATTTTTATTTTTAAGTTGTTTGTATTGGGCAAAAGAGTTCAGAAATTATGGAAAAGCGATAAATAAAATATATGGTGGGTGTTTCTATATAAGAAAATAAGAATAAATTATGATTATTAAATTTAATCATGAATTGTCAACATCAAAATATTAAGTATATAATATGACATGATATTTTTAAGTGGTCACGAGTATTTAGTGTTGGCCTAAACCGACGTTGTTGTATCAACTTTAGAGTCGGTCTATACAATCGACGCTAATGAGGTATAGTTAGCGTTGGTTTTTTTTCTACAGCGACTTGCATTGATTTTGAGTTGGCATGGTTGACGCTAATATTTAGAGTCAGTCTTTCAATCAACTCAAATAGTTAGTTTTAAGTCTTTTAATATTCGCCTTGACGTCAACACTAGATGGATTTTAAATCAAATTTTGCATCGGGTTTTAATCGCTTAGCGTTAGTTTTTTGCCGATGCTAATTCACATTTTTTTGTAGTGCAAGAAAAATCATTGTTGATATGGTACTGGGTGCATGGGATGAGAGCAATGACTCCTTTAGTGTGGCTAGGCTCAACTGTATACCCAAATGGTTTTTGTTTATGCTTCTTTAGTTAATAGGATAGGATTATGTGTCATTTTATTTTTATAAATATGGTTAAGTATTTTATTCTTTTAATTAGAACTAATTATTCACAATGTAAATCCTACTGCATTTAACTTCTCTTATATCTTCTTCTTCTTCCTCTCTTTTTTATATTGGTTTTTTTTTTACTGTGTAGTTTTAAAAGAAATGTGAAAGTAACATTTTCTGGAAATAAGAAGTAGACTCATTAGCAGTGGCGGACCTACCACAGGGCTTGGTAGGTCCAATGCCCTGGCTCAAAGTAAAAAAAATACAAATTTCTTTGGACTAGGTAGGATTTTTGGCCTAAAAAAAATTTAGAGAAAAGACAAATTTATAAGGAAATGTAAAGTTTAGGGACTGAATCATAAAATTTGCCTAGGCTTCCTAAAATTTCTAGTTCCGCCACTGCTCATTAGCCCAAGAATTGCAAACTATGCTCACATGTTAGGATTTGATGATCCAGAAATGCTTGAGTTTAAGGCGCTGTTTTTTTTTTGTTGGTCAATATGACGCTGTCTATTTCCATTCGGGAGGGTGGCAGCGTTAGTTCTCACACAGCCCACTCAGTTACTAGTCCACAATCAGATCCTTACCTTGCATTTGCAGCTAGGCTTTGAATGGTTTAGCTGGGCCACTGCATGATTCGGCCAATCAGGAAGCAATGCTGGATTAGATCGATAATTGAAGAGTTTGGAACTACAAACATAAGTGCAAAACAATTGTCTGACTACATTCATACAATGGGGATTTTGGCAGATAAATATAAAAATGGGCTCAATTAAAAAATAATAAGCCCAATAGAATAAAAAAAGGGATCAGTCTATAAGGCCACTAGACCCAAGAGGAAAATGGAGTACAAGCCCACACATAATATTTTAGGTTTCACTTGAGTATAATCTCCGAATGACAAAAAATAAAGAGTGCAAACTCGGGCAGAGCAAAGTCATAGGACTTCTTGCAAGCAAAAGCAACAAAACAAATCAATCAAATCAGTTAGACATGAGATGAGTATTAAAAATATATATCTACAGAAAAATACATAAAAATGAATAAGTTGAGGGGTTGGCTAAACAATCAATGGTGGTTACTTACCCCACACGAGTTGAATATAATTATTATTTATATATAAAATATAAAAATTATTCCACTTATCTTAAATGCGATTGAGCCACCTAGGACCATGATCTATTCAACCCAAACTTTTCCATGAGTCATTTTGACAACTAATACTTTTGAAGGAGAATGTTGGAGTACAACTATACAAATGCAAATAGATAAAATTTCATATTAGATGGAAAAGCAATGGTTGAGCAATATATAAGTGAAATGATTGATGAAAGATTCTTTACCACTCTACTTTCAAATATTTCAAAATTCAATTGTAGAATAGAAAATGATTTTGTCGTATCCACAAGGAGATGTATTACT
The DNA here is from genome assembly GCF_012489685.1 of Lotus japonicus. Lineage (NCBI taxonomy): Eukaryota > Viridiplantae > Streptophyta > Magnoliopsida > Fabales > Fabaceae > Lotus > Lotus japonicus. Next base: position 35,710,457 of record NC_080041.1, read on the forward strand.
TACGTAGTTCAATAGTTAACAAACTTAAATGATGGTTTCACAAAGATATTGATTGTTTGTTTGAACATGAAAATAAATGAAAAACAAGTAGACTAATGAAGAAACAACATGTATGGGAATTTGTTGGGATTAGATTTCATTGTTTGACCTTTTTCCATTCTAGTGATTCGAATACAAACCAAGCCTAAGAATAAGATTCATCTACACCAGTTCAACCATAATTCATCAATGTCTCGCATGAGTGGATAACAATAACTCTATAATCCTAAACATTGATGTCTCACACGATGATTAAGAAATATAGTTATCATGAAGTTTATGTGTTTAAGTGACTAACAAACCTAACTCTATGTCTAGCAATTAGGATTATTAGGTGATTAACTCTAGTTCGGACTCAAAATGTTGTAGCTTCCGCTCACAAGTCGAATCATGCAAAATGCCATAGGTGATCATCTAAGATATAACATGAAGATCAAGAGAAAACCACTAAATCATAGACAAAGAGCATGACTTTTATTGAAGAGAATCACATAGAATACATAAGTATCAAAATAACTACATCTAACCCCCAGCAAAGAGAGATCATGGATAACTGTAAGATCATGAAGAAGAAGAAAGAGGAATTGAAGACTCTGTGATGTCTCACGTCGAATCCGACAACCAAGCCCCCTCTTCAGCCTTCTAAGCTTTCTCCTTTGTTTTTCTCTCTAATAGTGGTCTTTTTTCACCTCTAAATGTGTTGGATTATGAAGAGGATTTGAAAAGTGTCATTTAAGGGGTGTTAGCCGCCCTACTCTAACTTAGCATCAAGTACATTACTAAGCCAAAGTGCATTTCTTCAAAAGTGGGTTTCCTCCTCTGGCTTAGCATTAACACTCGTGCTAAGCCAAAGGGGCCTCCAAAACCAGTCAACACGCACTGCCCCATTCAAGCTTAGCATCAAGCACTAAGCTAAGCCAGAACCTTCTTTTTATCAATCAACACACATTGTGCCATTTTGGTTTAGCATCAAGTGCAATACTAAGCCAAGACCTTCTTGTTCTAAATTATTTACTTTTAATCTTTTGCTTCTTTTCTACATCAACAAACTTAAAATTAAACACATATTATAGTATGTACCAAAAAAAAACACATATTATAGTTAAAATTCAATATATTACAACTAAAACTATATATTTACAAATTATAACCAAGGTAAGTAAATTTGATGGCAAATCTACATGATTAATTAACAAAGTATGTGCCTAAATTGTTCATTAAAACTAGTTTAAATTGACACTTATCAATGACTCACTCACCCATTACCTTATACTTTTGTGGCGAAACTATGTGAATGTTGCCAAATCAGTTATGACTTTAACCCAATATGAAAGTAATCTCATGTTCATCTTGTTGCAAACCCAATAGTGACTCAAAAATCAAACAATCTCTTCTTCTTTGGAGTGTATAGACTGGTTTTATATTTTCCACACTACAGCTAGCATTATTATCACTATCTGCTTCCCTGTAGTCAAATTTGTGCTCTCTAGATAAACAGATCCAAAGCTGCTTTGAAATTGAAAAAGTGAAGAATTCATACAAGCTTTAAACTTATTGGGTATATTATTTCCCATTATACATCTTGAATCATATATTATTTAACCAGCATAAGGGTAAAATACCAGCTAGTTTGCTTATAAAAAAAATTAATTTACCAGCATCAATTGATCAATAAGCAGTTTTTTTGAAATGATCAATAAGCAGTTTATCAAGACCCCAATTATATTAAACTAGTATGTTTACCCGTGCCGGTGCACGGGGGCATATTTCCAAAGATATAATAATTTTTTTAATATATAGAATAATTTTTTTGTATAAATTAAAAGTAAATATAAATATTATTTTTTATTTGATTAATTTGATTATGATATAATAATATAATAAATTATATGAATTTTGTATTTTTTTTTTCGTTTTTTTCTATCTCCAAATAATTATACACAATTTATAACATATAAAAGATGTGATGTTTTTTGGTACATCGGATTGATAAATTGCATCATCCAGGAATTGATATATGGACCTCTCCCACTCAACGCATGAAATTATAATAAAATTTGCTCTTATGTTATTTTTAATCAAAAATATTTTAATGTAAACGTTTTCCCCTTCGGATTCTATATTCACAATCAAATTGTAATGCTTATGTATAACTACTCCTTAAAATATTTAACAACTCTAGAAAAAGTTAAAATATTATATTAAAACATTTTCTATTAGTTTCAACTTGAATGTACTTTCATGCTAAATGTTCCTCATCGTATCAGTTTTTTACTATATAACCTAAACATCAACAAATATAGACTATACATTTTCAATCCCCGTGTGATAAATTGTTTTCTCTCTCTCTCTCTCTCTCTCTCTCTCTCTCTCTCTCTCTCTCTCTCTCTCTCTCTCTCTCTCTCTCTCTCTCTCTCTCTCTCACAAAACATTTTCTATTAGTTTCAACTTAAAAGTATTTCATGCAAATAGTTTCTCCCCATATGAGCTTTTTAGTGTATGTAACGTAAACTTAAATGAATATAAGCTATATATATGTTCATTTATTATAATTCCCTCACCATTTCATATTTTAATATATATATATATATATATATATATATATATTTACTTTTAAACTTATGAAAATAATTCTAAAATTATATTGAAATTTATTGTTTGTTATTTTCAACTTGAAAATATTGTAATATAAATGTTCTTCCCCGTGTAATCTATATTTTCACAATCAAACTAAAATGGTTCCGTATATCTTCTCTTAAAATTATTTAAAAGTCTGTGAAAAGTACTAAAATTATATTTAAAAAAATTCTATTAGTTTCAACTTAATTTTAACATCAAAATTATTTTAAGTGTACTGATAAAATGATATTGAAACATTTTCAATTAGTTTAACTTAAAAGAATTTTAGTAATTTTTATGGAAGAGAATACTAAATTATATTAAAATTTATCTTTAATTTTTTTTAACTGTCAAATATTTTAATATAAATATTCTTCTTCGTGAGATCCCTATTTTCACAATAAAATTGTAAAAAATGCATTTTACATTCGTTTAAAAAGAAATATGTTCCAACGATGAAAAGACAAAAATAAAACCTGTTTACTAAAATTTATTTACACTTTTTGTTAACTATAGTGGAAAATCAAAAAATTAAAATCTTGACAAATATACCAAAGCATATAAATTCTATATTTTTTATATATCTTTATAAATACTTTTTATTCCATATAGCTATAATGTTTAAATTTTAAGGACTTCAAAATTAACTTTTTAATTAGTTTCAGAAAAAAAATATTGGTACATCGAAAACATAAATTGCACCCTTTGGGGATTGATCCCAGGACCTCCTAAACCCAACCCACATGTCCCCTAGCTCTTACCACTTTAGCTATCATTCGAGGTAAAAAAAAAACTTTTTTATGTCTCCAACAACAATATAGCTGACATAAATGGTTAAATTTATAATTCAAAAACTAAACAAAAATGATAATAATCTTCCGATGTACCAAAAAAAATTATAATAAAATTAATTTTTTTATTTTGGATTCTGGAATATTTTAAAGTTATGAAAAAAAAGATTTTAATCCGCCATGGAAGTTTTCTAGTTTTACCTTCTAATTTATGATACTTTTAATTTATTCATAAATAATAGACTATATTTCCAATCCCACGTAAAAAAAATCTAAGTTTTGAAGTTATGAAAAAAAATCTTTTAGGCCCCCGACCCCGTGGAAGGTTTATAGTTTTACCTTCTTATTTATGATATTTTTAATTAATTTATTCATAAACAAATAGATTATATTTGTTAATTTATTCCGATCCGGGGTGAAAAAAAATCTAAGTTTTAAAGTTATGAAAATTATATTAAAACATTTTCTATTGGTTTCAACTTGATAGTATTTTCATGTCAAATCCTCCTCATGTAGGATTGTATATAATTAATAAATATATACTAAATATGTTAATTTTTCTCTAATTCCCTGTGGGAGCCCTATATGGCTATATTCACAATCAAATTTTAATGCTTATGTATATCTACTCTTAAATTATTTATAAAGTATGGGAAACATACTAAAATTAAATAAAAACATATACTCTATTACTTCCAACTTGAAAGTATAGACTATATTTGTTAATTTATTCTAACTCCAGTGTGACTAATGTTTAAATCAAAACTTCATATTTTTTTATATATTTACTTCTAAACTTATGAAAAAAAATGAAAAATTACATTAACTTTCATTTTTTTGTTTTTTTACTTGGAAATATATTAATGTAAATGTTCTTTCCCGTGGAATTCCTATTTTCAATGATTTTATAAATCTACTCTTAAGATTATTTAAAAGTCTGGAAAAAGTACTAAAATTATATTAAAACATGTTGTATTAGTTTCAACTTGAAAGTATTTTCATGCAAAATGTTTCTTATGTAGGAGCTTTTTACTATATAATTAAGAAATATAAACTAAATATGTTTATTTTCTCTAATTCCACATGGGAGCCATATATTCACAATCAATATATTTATATTTACTCCTAAAGCAATTTAAAAAATCAGTTTTTTTTTCAATTAATTTTAACATGAAAGTATATTAATGTAAAATATTCATCCGTGAAAACCTTTTATCATCTAATCCAAGAATAAATAAGGAACAAATAAAAACCTTTGTACTGTTAGGAATGGCCCAGGCTTATCCCACCTGTTCTTTGCTGATGATGTGCTTCTTTTCATTAAGGCAAAGGATAGTCAGGTGAGACTCTTGAAGAAATTACTGGATAATTTTTGTAAAGCTTCTGGCCTGAAGGTGAATGAGGCAAAGTCAAAAATCCTTGCGTATTCAGGTATTAGTAATCAAAAGAAAGCTAGTATTGCTAATATTGCAGGTATTCTTTTTACTGAGGACATTGGAAGATACCTGGGATTCCCTATATTCCAGAAGCGGACTACAAAGGAGGACTTTAATTTTATCTTTGATCGTATCAATTCTCGTCTGGCGAATTGGAAATGCAAGCTCCTCAATAAAGCTGGGAGGCTCACTCTTGCTCAGTCAGTTATATCTTCAATGCCAGCTTACTGCATGAGTCAGGTTTGGGTGCCTCAAGGTGTGTGTGACAAGTTAGACTCTATCATTAAAAATTTTATTTGGAAAAATAGAGATGGCAAGGGATTAAATCTGGTCGGCTGGGATCGAGTTGTTGTGCCTAAGCGTTTGGGTGGTTTGGGACTCAGGAAATCTAGGGATCACAACGTTGCTTTGCTGGGTAAACATGTTTGGCAGATTCTGGGTGAGCAGGATAAACCTTGGGTTCATCTCCTCAAAGCTAGTTATTTTCCATCTCAATCCTTCCTTGAGGCGGAGGTGCAGCGGGGCTCACCTGTTTGGAGAGCGTTTCAGAAAACAGTTGCAGTGTTAAGGCCTGGTTTTGAGTTTAAAGTTGGGGATGGCCTATCCTCGTTCTGGTTTTCTTCCTGGTGCACGACACAACCTCTGGGCCAGCAAGTGCAGTACGTTCATTACCATGACACAGAGCTTCAATTAAAAGATGTATGGGATGGTGATAGGTGGAGGCTGGAGCGTTTGTGGACAGTGCTTCCAGAGGACCTTGTTGAAAAAATTAAAGAGTTCCCTGCCCGTATTAATTCTCATGTGCCAGATAGTATTCGCTGGACAGGGCATGTTAGTGGCGAGTATTCGACTTCTACGGGGTACAATTGGCTCATAAATCATAGAATGACCGTGAATGAAGTTGCTCCCAGTGGTCACTTGCATTGGAGTTGGATTTGGAGACTGAAGGTCCCGTTAAAGTGCATCATGCTCATCTGGCTGGCGGTGCATGATGCGCTTCCGACTAACTATTGTCGCTTCAGGCGTGGCATTGCTCCTTCGGCACTTTGTGTTCGCTGCAATAGTGGGGAGGAATCAGTCCTTCATAGTCTTCGTGATTGCCCCATGGCTATGCGGGTTTGGAATATGATGGGTTTTGACACTTCTAGCGTTGTGTTTGGCCTGTTAGATTGCCAGCGGTGGCTTCATGAGGTGTTGTCAGACTCGTGCTCCATGGCTGTAGCGACCCTGTGGTGGATTTGGCGCGCTCGGAATGCTTTCTGTATGGAGAATCTCAGCATGAGTGATCAATTCCTAGGCACTAACATTGCTGTCATGGGGGATGAGGTGGGACGTTGGCTTGCTGGCCTTGATAGTGGCTCGTCTTCATCCCCGCGCTTGGTCAGGTGGCAACCCCGTGATCCTAACTGTCTGATTATCAATGTCGATGGGAGCGTGAGGGGTGAACCGCGAAAAGGTGGGTTTGGAGGCTGCTTCCGTAGTGGAATTGGTCAATGGTATGGGGGGTTCTATGGGCACTGTAATGACCCCAATATCCTGCACCTTGAGCTGTTAGCCATCTTTCATGGTTTATCCTTGGCCTGGAACCGTGGTGTGCGCGCTGTGGAGTGCCAATCTGACTCCCTTGATGCTGTCAAATTGGTCTCCTCTGTTCCTCCTTTAAGACATTCCTATGCATCCCTTATATGGGATATTAAGGATCTTCTTAGTCGCTCTTGGCAGGTGGTGGTGTATCATACGCTGAGGGAAGGAAATGCTTGTGCAGACTTCTTAGCGAAGCATGGAGCGGAGCAGGATATGCCTTTAGTGGTTATAGAGCAACCCTTGGAGGGTTTGAGGTTTTTGGTTTTGGCTGATGCCTTGGGAGTCTCCTCTGTGAGGCCTTAGCTGTCTTTTTCTTTATGGAATGTACCAAAAAAAAAAAAGTTTAATTCAAAATTGGATTCAGATTTCCTTTATAGTAGTTTTCATTTTTTATGGTGAACTTTGTTTAGTAAAGAAAGCTAATTCTTTTGTCAAAAACACTCATTAACGACATACTAATTCAACACATAAAATACAAATAGGTTTAAGTAAGCAATTCAAATTCATAAAACATAATATTTCACATCATCGTCAACTACATTATTGCTTTCACCAAGGATTTTTCTTTTTTTAGAGAACATGCCCAAAGCTCCAAGTCTTCAATTCTTTCAGTTCTTGCATTTCTCCAAATCATTTTCAACATTTGCAAGATATTATTCCCCAATCATGTTTATGTTACTCGATCGTTCAATTTCTCTATTCTTACCTTCTTTCATGCTAGAAAAATTCTCTTCTTTGCACTTCTCAATTTACACAAAAACATAGTATCTTTATTAAGGACTTGTTGTGTCAATAGTAGACATGAGACTATGCTTCAGTACTGCAAAAATGTATGCCACATTCCATTAAAAATGATATTGGGTAATGTAGTGATGAAAAGCCAAGCATAAATGTATACAAAAATTAATTAGAACTGACTGATATAAAAAGTGAAAAAAAAAACATGAGAAAGATAGAAAAGTAACAAATTACTTTGTAACACATAGATTGTAGCAAATGACAAAACATATACTCCTCTAGCTATACCCTCTTGGCATCATAATTGTAACACCTTTATTATAATTATTCAATAATATAGCAGAAAACCAAGATAAGTGGACATTTATTCAGAGCTATACCTCCTTGTGCCTTCTTTCTGACTCTCTTTATGTACATAGTTTAATACATTTAAAACATAGGGTAGTTCGGAAAAAAGTCACGTTTAAACCTCAAACTAAAATGGATTCTCTAATCTACAATATTCATCTAGAAACATGGCTCCATATGATCTCTTGATACAACCTGTTCAAAGATGCCATAGTTCATGGTAAGATAAATCACATTGCAAATAAATGACAAATAAACCCCTTGTTCAAAAGTATATATAAAAGCCATACCAGAAAATAGAGTTTCGCCAAAGAATGTTGGGAAAAATTGTCTGGGCAATAGCCACCACCAATGCCTACATACTCAACCTCCGAAACTTTTTTTTTTGAAAAAAGCTCTTTGGGGGGAAGTCACCATATGTGATAAAATGTGGTCAATGAGTCAATGAGTAGTGTAAACCGTAAAGAGTCATGTTGATGAAGAAGCCACCACATGTGATTAATGACTCATCTGAAACTGCAAAATACAAATGAAAATTATTGACCTGAAAGTAGGAGTAATGTTAGTTATTTCAAGTATATTAAATTCGATCAATTTCAATTACTATTAAGAAATGCAAAAGTTTAAAAGCAATTACGAAAAATGGTAAGAGAAAAAAATTCTTAACAACAATATTAATATGTCCTACAAAGTTAGATGAAGATTGCACCCATGCTGCCTGCAAAATGACAAACAAAATTGGAAAAAAATTGTTACTTAGTGAGCGAACTTAAATTATAATGATTATGGCATCTTATTGAATTGGAATCGATAAAACTCGAGAACCTGCATCAGCAAAAAAAATGCAAACAGGAAGAAAATAAAGCAAAAAACAGCCAAAAAATAAACCAGGAGGCCTTAGTATACATGAAAGAAAAAGAGAAAATTAAGCACAACACCATCTTACAGTATATAGAGCTCCAATGATTCTTTCGCCGCTTGAGGAGAAGATACATATCCCAAGCTTGAGCTTGCATGTCCAACAAAAAAATTCAAAATTAAATATTGGTAGAATGAATAAGTATTATCTAATCTAATATTTAAAAATTATAAGTGAAAAAGATAGCACGTTGCTGCAAATGAAATAATGGAGTTCTTCCATTAGAAGTCAATGTAGTTGGGAGGTCTTGAACTTGTGACTCAAAACGACTGGTCTTTAACTTCTTTGTATGCCTTGGAGCAGGATGATTCTCATCAATTATAGCAGATTGATCCAATATTGGGGCTGTGGAATTATGAATAATAGGCAGTGTATGCTCAACGACCATTGGAGCTGATCTTTTAGCTCTTATAGCAGCCATACGCAAAATACAGCTTTCCTTTGCACTACTGCTGTCCATTTTTTGACTTTGCAGAAAAAGAACTCCAGTATGGAGATTTAGACACTCAATACAAATGAACCTTTTGTATTGGATTGAAGTACCCATTGTACTTCATTTCAATATATTATTCTTTGGTTTATAAAAAAAAAAACTCAATACAAAGAAAGACCTTGGGTGTGCTCTATTTATAGTGTTTGAAGCCTAATAATTATAAAGGTTCCACGGTTCCACCATGTGACATTTATTTATTTATTTATTTTTTTTGCTACATCGGAAAATAAACATTTATTTTTTATTGAGCAGCCATAGTAATAACATTTTTTTTTTTGTAAGTTTAAAAAGTAATTTCGAATTTTGCTATAATTTATGCAGCACCTCATTGAAACATGTTTCCATGTAAAAACAATTATTATCATTTATCTCAGCCGCTGGAAAAAGAAAATATCAATGGACCAATTTGAAATATGTACTCTCATATCAAGAATACATTTAAAATTTAAATTTACCATATTTTAAAACACGTGTAAACAATAAATGGAACAGTAGATAATTCACCAATGAATCTTTAAAGGACGCGCAATAGTCATAATCACGTTTTTTTAACAGAAGGTAGGAAGTTTGTCAATTATTAATCACGTATAAAGAGGTAAATTTTGGAAAGGCCTCTAACAGAATTTAAAGAACACTCAAAGACTAATACCATATTGGCTAGATTAGTGGTGACATTAAATAGATTGTGAACAAATTTTTAAAGGTAGAAAAAAATCCAAAAATAAAGTAAATTGCATGTGCTATTACATGGCTACCCTTCAATAAAAATACAATTAGCAAGAAAGCCACTCCCAAGTTCCCAAAAGTGGTAATAACATTTTCTTTTTGATTTTTTTTAATCTCGCAAAAAAAGCTGAAACCTCCCTCAATGGACGCCAAGTGTCAAAAGTTTCCATCTTTTAGGTTCTCTTTTATATACTATTTAGATTAAACTAGTTGATATTGTGACAATTTCTGCACTTGCAACAATACGTTTTCTAGTCTGTAATTTATGAAACAAAAAGACCGCATAAAGGTAAGTCATAAGGGTGAATGAATCAAAACTCTTATATTTTATAGAATCCCGAAGGAGCCACAGCAAATCCATATACAGATTGTACACGCTCTCCGAGATGACAGTGAGTGTGTGAAATGTTGGGTTTTTTTCCTCCTAAGTGGGCTCAACTTTATGGAAAGAAAAAAAAATAGTTTTTGGGCCAAGCCCAAGTTTCTTTTTATTTACTCCCTCCGGTCCTATTTATAAGTAACAAAAAAAATTCACATAGTTTAAGAAATGTAGTTAAACTAGATAAAATGCATTAAATATGTCTTGAATCAAAATAAACTTCCAAAATTACCCTTTGTTATTAGTGTTGGAAAGTGGGAAAGAGAGAGAATAATTAAAGAGACACATTTTACAAGTTAGAATTAATAAGGGCATCATTGGAAAAAAATAATTAATATAGCTCAAACTTTCATTTGGTTCTTATAAAAAGGACCAAGATTTTTCTTCTCTTTCATGCTTATAAATAGGACCGGAGGGAGTAAAAGGTTTGAAACCCTTGTTTTTGTGTGTGAGAGGTGCAGCAACCTGAATTTGGATTTCACGTATTTGGCCGCAGTTGGAGAAGAATTTTTTTGTCTCTGACAGATTTTTCCGGTACATCGTTTGTTCTCCGTTTCGGATGAATTTTTAGTATGTCCTTCGCGTCTGTGAGCTCTTCATATTAACCCGTGTTATTTGAGATTTTTCTTCTCCGTTGTTTGGGTGATTTACTCTTTTGTTGTGGGGTTCTTTTGTTGTATCTTATTTCCACCTTTATCGGTGCAGTTTTTCCCTTTTGTTTTTGGGTTTGTTTCCACCTTTTTCGGTGAAGCTTTTGATGTCGTGGGACATTATTTTGTAACCATTATTTTTCTTATAGTGGATTACTTTGTGGTTGTTTACTTCTCATATTGAGAAGGTTTTTCCACATTAAAATTCTTTTGCCTCTACTTTATTTTTATTGTCTCTGTGGTTATTTGGATTTGCTTTGAAGGTTGTTCAGTTCTCACAAGTGAATATTTTTCCGCTCCGCCACTCAATTCCCAACATAAAAGAGAGAGGCACCGATAAACAACTATATATCTATCCCCTATTTCAAAAACTGACAGTGTGAGGTCATATAGTGATCTCTTGATCTTGCGAGTGTGGGCAACCCAATGGAATTGATAGCAATCCTCTTGTTCCTCTATTCTCATCATGAACCATCAATAATTGCCATCAATATTTGCATTAATCATTTGCTTTGGATACTAATGGACCACACAACATACTTTGTCAAGCAATATATTAGTCTTTATTATCACCACATGCATGTGATCGATATGATTGATACTTTTAATTTTATGCAAGTTCTCAAGTTTTGAGCCTTGTCCATCAATAAACTCTTTTTGAGTGAACTAACATTATTATGATGTACATATTTGTGATTAGGGGTGGAAGTAGGTCAGACCGCCGACAGGGGCTTATGGCCTAGCATACGTCATGCCAGACCAAATTACTAAATAGATGAGCTCAAGGTTTTTTTAAAAGCCTATTTAGCTAAAAAGGCTAGACTTGGACCACACAAAAAACTTTACAAGCCTAATAGGCCGGCCTATTTAAATAAACATATATTTATTTTATTATTTTCATTAGATTTATTTTATAATATTTTAAATTATATACTTGTTGAACTATTTATATGTTTAAATATGTGACACTATGTAATGATTTAACAATATAAGTCTCTTTAGAAAATGACTACTGACGAAATTCTAGCAACCGTATGACAGATGTTTTACCAGATGTCTAAGACATCTTGTACAACATTACACAAAACACAGCAAACACTTAAGCAAGTTAAAGGACAGAAAAACTAAAAATCATACAAGAGATTGTTAACCCAGTTCGGTGTAATATCACCTACGTCTGGAGGGTTTTCAACCGAGAAAGATAATCCACTATTATAGAGAAATTGTACATGAAAGGTCTCTCCAGTGTCCCAGTTCAACTACATTTTCTACCTATCTCTACCCGTGGCTTATTACTTAGTCCTCCCCTAAGTATGAGAGCTCCTCTCACTTTCTCACTCTCAATCACTGCCACAATTATTAAACTCTAACAAGAGCACAAAGACATATCTCAAGATCACACAACTAACACAACTCTTAGCTTACAACAATGACATATAGCTGCCAAGAGAACACTCAGTATGAACTCGATAAACCCTAATACAAAACACACGGTGAGCACCTAGCAACTAGGTCTTGGGTCTTCATAAGTAGTAGTCTTCCAGGCATTGTCTTCGTTGGGCTTGAAAGAGCACAGAGTCCACACACACGCAATCAGGAAGTTGTTTCAGAAACAAACAAGTAACAAATCTGCACAGAATCTCCAAACCGTGAATTAAGGTGAAGATACAAACTTCCACAAATAGCCCCAAATCAAACCCTTATGAACCGGGTTTGACAACACTAAATATCTCCTTTGACGGCGCACAAAAGCTTCCAACAATAACCTAACTTGATCACAAAGTAATCATCACAAAGCTTCACAAAAACTACCAAGTAACAGAACGTCTCCCAGGGACAAATGTCATAGCACGATGTTACAACATCTTGTCCGACACTTTGGCACACATAAACATTTGCTAAAATGCAGACAACCATAACAAAGGAACAACACTTACTTATAATCATATTATTGTATTTTAAATCATTAGTTTATAAATTTGTTGACATGTTTACAAGTAAAACTTTCAGTCTTCTTGAATGTATTGCAATGAAATATGCTTTTAAATAGGCTATCAGACCATACTAGACTCCCAGATAGACAGGCTTAGGCCTAAAAAAAAGCCTTTGACGGGTTACAGGCCAGGCTCAGGCCTTAAATATTTTAAGCAGGCTCGGCCTATTTAAGTAAAGCCTAGTGAAACCCAGCCTACTTTCACCCCCATTTGTGATTCAAACATAATTGTTTTATGTGAAAAATATATCTTCTTTGTTTTTTATTATATGTCACTTTTTAAAAAAAATATTTTTAAATACTAGTATAAGTAACTTTCTAATATTTAGAAATTATTAAGTATTTTTTCTAAATTTACGTTCACATTTAATATGAAAGAGATAACGAAATATTGAAAAGTTGTTAATTTAGAGAAAAATTCATGAGAAACTAAATAGATAATTGAAGTAGAGTGAGAAATTAATTGAGTTTGTAAGATTTTAATTAAGAGTAATTAATTTAGAAAATTTTAAACTAACTTTCTTAATTCTAAAGAATTAGATAAATGTCACTATTAAGTAAAAAGGAATGAAACCAAGAGTCCCTGTAGGATAACTCAAGTGGTAGGAGCTGTGAGACATATGAGTTGGGCATGGAAGGTCCAGAGATCAATTCCTAGCGGGTGCAATTTAACTTTCCGATGTACCAAAAAAGAAAAAATGAGTATTAACAATTAACAATAATTTAATTTAAGGTAGGGTTAATAATTTCAACTACTTTATCATATATATTGTCCACCAAAAAGATTCTACTTTCCCAGTAGAAATGCAATAATCCACACTTATTTGATTTCGACATGTCTTAATGGAGTAATGATATATACACACCTCATTTTTAAAACACTTTATTTCCACCTCTTTTTGTTTCTATCTCTCTCCTCTTACCATCTATCACATCTCATACTTTCTCTTCCTTACTTTTTCTTTTCTTCCTATCTCTCTCATCATTCCACCTCACACACCTCAAAAGAGAGGTGTGTGAGTAACATTATTCTGTCTTAAAGTGTAAGAGAAAGGTGATATAGACACATACAATATGGCTATGTAAAGGACAACGTTTGGCAGCTCAAGTTCTATTTTCTTACTTACAAAGCTTCAAATCAAATGAAAGTATGGAACAACTTTTTTAATGTAGTAGAGACAAGCTGTCAGGGACCAATCAATATGTCCAACTAAACTTTTCAATATGATATAATTGAAACAATCATGTGAGGTGAGAAATTTAAAATGGAAAAAGGAACACAGCACAGCACACCGGTTCTTGCATATGTCAAATGAAAAATCATTTTGGCGTAACAACATTTATTTTTACAGGAACGGCTAAAAATATTCTCTTCAAGCCAATCCATTGAGTTATTTCTGACCAACTGATATCAATAAAATATAGAACATTGATTACTTGTTTTTGTTATGAATAACTATAATCTGATTCCTTCAGAATAATCTGCAGTTTTGGACTGTTGGGACGAGGATACATGCACCGTCAATGCATGTGAGGAGAATCTTTGTGTCTTTCATCCGTGGCATGATATTTTTTCAATAAAATAAAATGACATATATAGATAAGGCACAATCTTAAAAAAAATTGTAAATTTTTTTAAAAAGATTGTAAAAAGTATAAAGACCCAACAAGATACAATATATATACAACGTAAGTTGAACCAAATCCCAGCACGAAAAATTAATTAAATTGTCTAAAGAACCGAAAAACTCAAAAAGAAACCAATGGATCGCCAAACAAAACAAACATTTGACAAAGAACCATCTAAAGCCGAAAAATACTCAGGATACAAGAAACTCAGCAAACAATCCCAAACCCCGCAACCCAAAACGAAACACCTGCAAACTTGCAAAACCCACCAGCAAATTACAACCCAAAAAACAAAGTGCCCAAAAAGACTGGTCTCACCTATTGACTACCGAATCAGGCACTCCCGAGAAAAATCTTGTAACACCCACTCTGTAGTGCCCAAGATCTGAACAAGGAAGGGAGGATTGGCCAAGCAAGAGAGGAGTGACTAGAAAAGTAGAAAGGAGAGAATAAAAGAGGAAAGCATCAAACGACCCCTCCAAATAGAGCCTTTGCAATAATAATCTAAAACAATTATAAAACATATGCAATATAATAATCATAAACAAAAATTAGAATAATAATATTATATTTATTCATTTATTATTTTATTACAATTATTATTTTGGTCCATTGCATGATCCAACACTTTTATTCTTATTTGCGGCTTACTTTTTTAAGCCTATCAATCATTTTTTCAAGCTTCAAAATTTCTTTCTGAAGAGTAGAGGGAGTTTCTTAAGCTTGTGTCCATGATCCTTGTCAATTATATCTACTGTCCTAGCAACGGTTTCTCCCCAGCAACATTTTCTCGAGTTCCTCTATTAGGATCCTCCATTATTCTCAAATAATTTGATACTCAAACTCAATGTCTTTTAAATATATCTAAACTACTACTAATAGCAAGACAAAAAAAAAATTACTACTAATAAATAAATTCATTTCACAAATAATATGTCAACACAAGTAAAAAACAGGTCGTGGGCTCCCTTGTCTCCCCCAACAAGTGGTATTATAGCTAATGGTTTGTAGGGACCATGGTAACGACTTCTTGTATCGAAAGTCTCCCTAATAGTGTGGTTAGTGTGGAGTGTCCTGTTGGACCATGGTGCGAACGACGGTACAAGGATGAATTGCTTCCACGGTGGGACCATGATAATGTGGTGGTGACTCGCACTTGAGGGGGGAGATTGTTGAGAATTCAAGTTTGAGTTTGAGTCTCACATTGGTTAAGTATGAGTGAGGAGAAGACTTTATAAGAGATGTGACCCATAAACCTAATGTCTTAAGGTTTTGGGTTAAGATGTGGCGTCGATATCTCTTTATGTCTTTTGCTCATCGGCCCATAGGCTCCATTGTCTTTCCCAACAACATTGACCTACCACTGGGCAACCTCTTCGGATCTCCGCCCTCCGGCTAAGACTAATACCAAAACGCATGAAATGTTAGAGAGATATCACTTAATATTTTCCGGGAATGGACTAAATTCAAAAGTCGCTACAAAGACGGAAACTAATTTGACCCTTAACCAAATTTATATTATGTCGATTAAATCTTTACATTTTGCATTTTGTTTAGAACAAGGAATCCATCAGACAATCAAATTTATTGCTCTTTGGATTTGGCATAAATCTATATTATGTCAATTAAATCAGAAGAAACTTATAACAGGCCATGTCATGCACAAACTAACTGATGAAACAACTCGGTGGTTCAATCCCATCCAGCATCTAAATCTACAGAAGATCGATAGCATCCGGCATCCCCAATTACATATAATAATGTTTGGTATGGCAGAGTGAAAGATCAATAGCATTGCTATATGTTTGCTTTCCCTCAATCCTTGTTGTCCTCATTCAGTACTCTGTACTCCTCCTATGTTTGTGAAAAGCTCTAGATTCTGACTCGCCACTACTTAAACTACTATGCATCCTCCTCTGTTAGAATTGTTAATTTGTTAGAAACCAAGTCAGTCATGTCAATATATGAGAATAATGGATCCACAAAAATTGCTACCAAGCAAAAGATGACAAAAAAATGAAGTATAATGGATCCACAATCCAGCACTGCTTGCTAGTTGCTACTGTGCTGTTAATATTAAAGAATGAAGTATAAAATATTGTATGGCACAAGATAATGGCCTCAGTATTGAGTGTTAAAAAAATAGAACACAAACTAAAGACAAAGAGGGAAGAAATTCAGCAAGTCATTTCAAGGCACTTGCCTCTTAGGAATGTGAGGCAGAAAACCCTCCTCTTCAAAACAAAAGAGACAACCTTCTTGCAGTTCAATGTCTCTAAACTTGACAACTCCAAATTTCAAGTGATATCAACTGAGGTTGGTAACAACAAATTTTCAACTTAGCTAATATACTAATTAACATTTCTGAAAACTTAATTAATCAGAAGCTCACCCTTTCCAAGGTTGGTGTTTCCTTTCCAATGCTATTATTATTGTGACCACTCAAAATGGAAATGTCAAATGAAAATAAATAAAAAGGGAACTCAAAGTTAAATTAAATAAGATGTCTTCTTCAAAACATGACAATCTTTTTTACCACAATGAAGGAAAATATTCAACCAATATTTTTGGTGCTTTTTTTTGGGTGCTTATATTCAACCAATATTGAGGACATGTTGGAAAAATTATATTTATTTAATTCAAAATTCAAATTTAATATGTTTGTGATATTTTCTTTTAATTATTATTTAATTTTATGTTTTTATTTTAAAAACATCTACCCTACTTTTTAGAAGCATAAGATAGTTGGTTGTTTTGCTTTCTATTTCTTAGCTATTCTTTTTCTATGTTTGTGGTTGTTTTACTTTGCTAATTCAGGATGCTTTAGCTTAGCCTTGTTTCAGTTTTTCTTTATGTTTTCAACCAAAAAGTTCATTTACCGCACTATCTGATGAACGTTCACACCCTGACTGGTTGCATTTTTAACACACTTAAGTGAACACAAATTTCCTTTTATAGAGGTTGCAGCAAACCTTTTTGATGATCTCAATCTTCAATATGCTTCTCTTCTACTTCTTCTTCTTGTTCTTCTATTCTTTCTTTAAAAAAGAGCACATATTGTTCATCAAGTTTGGAGTCTTTCACTATACACGGCTGATCCGACAGGTTGACGTATCTTGGGAGAGAAGCACATTAAAGTCGAATTCAATCAGCGCAGTGAGAGATTTCTCTCTAAGGACAGCGTCATTTGCGTGCTTCAATCCAAACTTTTCTAAATCTATGTTCTTATTTTTTTTTATCATTGATCATTGTTTGATTGCTATTGTAACATGTTGCGTTTTTTTTTTTGGGTAACATGTTGTGTTTGATTAACATTAATATATATTTCCCTCTTTAAATATATTTGTTGTCTCACATATTTAAAGTATATATTAGTTCATGTTCTTATTTTTTTCTATCAAGGTATGACATAATCCATAGTTGTATGTTGAAGCATAGAAAGTTGAAATCACCTCACTATACAATCATAGTGCATAATAAAACAATGAAAGCAACAACGTGAAAATTGAAAATAATTTTCTTGATTGTCTATAACCAAGCTTCAACCGGCAGTGCAGAATACCCTTTGTACAAAGGGACCAAGGCCCAAAAAATAAAACAAATATTTATATTTTCAATTTCGTACTTGGGAAGTTCGAATCCGATTTAGAAACTTACATCTTACTTGATTGTCATCGGCTAATGCACCTTTAAGAATTATGGTCTCGTTTGAAAACACAGCTTAATTTAGCGCGTATGATCATAAACGCTTATTCATAAGCTATTTTAAATTTTTTATTGAAATAAATTGAAAATAAGCTATATATAAGCATAAACTATTTTTCATAACCTATTCTAAGTAGCTTATGAAAATAAGCTCAAAACAGCTTATGGTAGGTCATAAGTTGTTTGCATAAACTCTCTCAAACACTGACATAAGCGCTTATGCTATCAGATAATCTCAAATAAGCTCTTACAAACGGGGTCCACGCTAAGATTAATTAAGGTACCTTTGGAAAGTTCACATCAAGCTATTAAATTCAAAATTAAGACATTGAAACCAAAATCAAAGTTAATAAAATCCAGAATCAATGAACATTTTCTCCGCGTTTGTTAGAAGTCTCACATTGGCTAGAGATAGAGCATAGATAGCCTTTATAAGGGTAGTGCAAACCTCAACTCTTGAGCTAGCTTTTGTGGTTGAGTATAGGCCTCCCAATTTCTAATAGTGTTTTCGGTGACGTTACTTAACTATAGCAAAGCAAATTGGAGGAACAAATCCTTCCTTGTCCACCAGAATGGGAAGCACCTGCAATTGAGAGAAACAGAGATCGATTCTGGTGTTGAAAGCCCCAATAATATATAGGAAAATCAAAAGTATTAGAAGACATCATCTACCAAGATTTGAGGACATCGTCTACTGGCATCGTCTGTCACCAAAATGCAGATATCATCTATTTATTCTTACAATGGATCCCGAGCTTACAAATATAGGTGTAGTCGTTCATTTACTCAACAAACTATTTACCTTACAACCTTTAAGTTATTTTGAGTCTCTGAGATTCTCTCCTAGCTCTATCACTGATTTGAGTGATAGAATGTCTTCAGTAGGTACACACCCTCACTGTGTTCAAGAAGCTTCGTTGTGCCAACACCATCGTCTCAAGCCACACGCCATCGTAGAGAGAGAGAGAGAGAGAGAAGAACGATCTTAAGTCCGAATATAGGAAGAACATTTGGTGTCATATATGGGAAAAAATCAATTTAAAGATGAATTCAATGTCTTTCATGATAAAGAACTCAAGACGTGCTCGGTTGGAGCCTCAAGATTTCAGGACAAGGATTGTAACGCCCCGATTTTCGGGTGTCACTTTAGTAACCTATTAAAGTAAATATGCAATATTTTCCAAAATGATTTATAACCATGCGTATATTTTTTTCTTTTCAAATGTATTTCCAAAACATGTCATGCATACTCCCAACTACAAAGGGATTTACATCAAGCCTTGAACAAGGCGAGTACCCGAAACCCCAAATATAAATTTCTAAACCCGTTATGCAAGCTTAAACCAATAATGGTTAGCTCTCTAACTCAAGGCTTTAACTCTACACCCGGCTCTATTCTTCAAGTCTTCCACAGTTCTTCAAGTTCTCCTCTCCGACTCGTACGAAGGTCAAGCTCCATCGAAGATTCTCCATCGCCTAATAGCGTTAAGCGCCCAAACAACAAATAACAAACAGAAATGGTTAACTCCATGCCATTACCACGTATGAAAGAGAAAAACATGCTATTCAGATATAAGTGCATAACATGGCACATATGCTAGCAACCTAATTCAAGATAGATGACGACATATATTCAACAATATAGATTTAAATCAACTATCAACAATTTCAACAATATTTCTACTCAGATATCAGCAACTTAACAACCTATATATTAACTCAGATATCAACAACTTAACAAGGTAACATTTATTCAGACATCAACTTAACAGCATATAACAACTCAGATATCCACAACTTAACAATGTAACATTTATTCAGACATCAACTTAATAGCATGTAACATTTATTCAGACATCAACTTAACAGCATATAACAGCTCAAATATCCACAACCTCCACAGTATAGAATCAAATCATATGACAATAATCTCAACAATATAACATCAAATCAAATAGCAACAACCTCAATCTATATCATCTAATCAGATATCAACAAGCCCAACAATATCACATCAAACCATATATCAACGACCTCAACAATATAACATCAAACCAGATATCAGTAACCTCATCAATATAACGTCAAATCAGATATCGACAATCCTCAACAATATCAATCAAACAATAATGTCTAACAAGACGGGACAGTCATGTGAAAACATTCACTCCACTGCCACTAAGTAACGCCTCGAAAGACGGGATAGTCATGTGAAAATATCTACTCCACTACCACTTGATAACGTCTCGAAAGACTGGACGATCACGTGGGACAATATCCACCACATCGTCACTTCAAAAGCTCCAAAACATTCTGATAATTAAGCTAACAACATAGAATTAAAGCAGATATAACATAATCAATTGTTAGTGTCCTATAATGCGACTATATGCTTCTACCAATATGGATCGATCAGCAACGTCTCGCAAGACGGGACGATCACGTGGGACAATTACCACCACACCGCCACTTAACGCCACAATGGACGGGACAATCACGTGGGACAATCACCACCACATTGCCACTTTAGGACATCTCGAAAGATGGGACGATCACGTGGGACAATATCCACCACATCGCCACTTTATAACGTCTTGAAAGACGGGACAATCATGTGGGACAATCACTACCACATTGTCACTTCAAGTTCAAGCCCTAAATGTCAAGTTAGTCAACAACAATTCTCCACCTCAGTAATCACTCAATCAACAATTTCAAGTCAAGTCAAGTATCAACAATAACCATGTCTGATCTACTAGAAAGCAGTAATGACAGAAACCAGTAAACGGCCGAAGCCTCTCAGAAAACGGAGACACACGTCTCAATAAGTTTACTCGGCCGAAGCCTCCAGAAAACATTTTCCCAGTTCAGCATAATAATCAAAATCAAATGCCAATCCATATAAACATCTTCATCTTAAACGCATGCAGTGCGATAAATACATGCAAGACTCAAGGACACTCTAAAACTGAGTTACCCTTACCTTAGCCAATTTCTCCATCCAAGCTCAACATCCCAGTCCAATCCAAAATAAAGCTCCCGAACCCAGCAAGTTCCCCGGGCGTCCTCCTCAGTTGTGAAACCTCACCAATTGCTCCAAAGTCTCTTTCCTCAGCTCAACTCGTTCCAAACCTTAAGCAAAGTATCATTGCTTAGTCGCTAAGAAACAAAACAACTAATAACACTATCAAAACCCGAAAAGAAGCTTTCGAAGCCCTAGAGTTCGACATTTAGGCACGAATGGACAATAAGACATGTTTTCGCTAAAATGCGCATAACCCGAGCTACAGAACTCGGAATGACATGAAACCAAAGCCAAAAAATTATTTTTGGACACAGTACCCTAACACACAAGTTTCGGCCAGTCTCAAAAATAGGGTTTCCGAACTTTTCCTTTGATCTAATTTAATTCCTAGGTATTCTTAGGCGATATCTAGGCCAGGGAAACTCTCAGAAAAATTATCGGATCGAAAACTAGAACAGGAGTATTTTGGTCAAGATTTTTAGCTCAGAAACTCAAAGTCGGAATTTCGAAAAATAAATTGGATGAGGTCGATACCCACGACGTTTATGACAACTAATCCTACTGACGCTAAGCTCAGTTGAGAGTTTTTGATTCAAAAAGCGGAACCTGAACATAAAATGGGTATTTTGAGCAGAATTGAAGTTCTGCGGCGATTCGATGAGAATCGACGAAATGTAATCCGCTAAACATGCTCTTGGGCATGCAGGGAATAAGTTTAGACAGAGAAATCAAGTTATTTGGACAGTTTTACAAAAAGCTCAAAACTTTGAGCACAGAAAGACATAGAGAAAAGCGACAGAATTTACGATCAGAGGTAAGGAAAAGCATCAGTACCTCGAGGCCTACGTATAGCAACTGTCAGTGCGACGATCAGGCAAGAAACGGTGAAAATCTTCCTCTCCCTCTCCTCCCTTGAGCTCGCGGCCACCATGGGTGAATGGTGAGGATTTTTGAGTTTTTCTCCTATTTATAGGAGATGGAAAACGCGGGAAAATGAAAATTTCGCGATTTCGATTTTTCCTGTGCATTCCTCGGTGAATTATAAGATAGAATCCGGCGACTCGAATCAGGTTTCCTGGAATTTAAGCAAACGACTCGCTAACAATGTTAATCGATTTAACCCGAAAAGTTACTTTTTGCAGTCGATGTCGGAAGAGAAAACTTCCTTCTGAAGAAAGATTGGAAACATCGAAAGAAATGGGTGAACGCAAGTGGAATCTTCGTTTGAAGCTCCGAATAGAAAAAGTCTTCATCAACAATTTACTTTAAGGTTCTTGACCTATCAGGGATTCAGTTTCGGCAAACTTCTGAGAAACGAAATCGATCATTCGTACATTCCAGGGTTTCGTGTCGAAACACTTGTCAGGGAAAGGAATAAGAGAAATTTTTATAATCCTCTGAATGTTTTTGAATTTCGCTTCTACAGTGCTTTAAGAGCGGATTAGCCTTTTACTAACGCTTTCGCCCTAAGGCGGAAGTGAATAAAGCTCGTGCTATAACCTATAGCGACTATAGAACTATTCTTAACCATTTCCTGAACTTTCTTCTTCATAACGCTAATCCAAACATTAAACACAAGTCAAGTTCCCCTCGCGCTTACACAAAATCCTATGCGTGAGTTGGGAATTAATTATTTATTTAATTCTAAAATCCTGAGTCTTACAAGGATCTACCCCTTAGGTTCCAAAACGATTTATGCACCTCTCATTAGAAAAATTCAGTACTTGGAGCTACCATGTGGACTGCTTGAGTAGTTGGACGTAGACTCATACCCAAGGACAACAAACCCGAAGGAGCACCTAAACACTTTGTTGATAGCATGGAAGACACCGAGGATGCAAATTCTCTAATGTGTAAAGCATTTTTTTCCACTTTGAAAGCGAATGCAATGAGTTGGTTCAATTCCTTTCTAATGTCTTCAATTGAAGTTTGGGAAGGATTCACACAACTTTTATGCCGGATTCTCTGAGAAGAAGAAGTAGAAACGGGAAGAACATGATCAATCATCCAAAAAGTGACATGCCATATCAATCTTGATTTTCTCAAGATGATGCGCCATCTGGTAGGCCACATCAATCTTGAGATTCTTCATGACATGATAGATGTAGAAGATGTCGGGTTGTGAGACATTGTCCATATACCTTATTATGGGAAAGGAGACCATTAAAATCATGTAGTGGATTTCTCTAGGCTTCACACTTAGGAAAATGCGTTTGAACATCTCGTCGTGGGATAGTGAAGCTTGTCCAAAGACAGTCTTCAACACTTCAGCTTCTGAGTATTCGTTCATCCATTTCGTGCTGAACCGAGAACCTTCATTGAGACCTGTATTGCAGAAGGTCGACCTAGCTGGTTGCATGGAGGCATGGTCGGTCGTACTCTTTGAGTTTGGTCTACAATATGAAAATAGAGGATCAATATAAGCACAAGTCATATCTTACTTCTTGGTTGAGCTAACCACACCCATGGACTTTGACTTCAAATAGCCATGAGTAGGGTCATCGATTATCAAGGGTAGCAGAGTTGAAACTACTTTAAAAGGACAAAACGATGTGTTGATTGAATAGTCGCTTAAAATCGAGCCTAAGTTAAGTAACACCGTTAGAGTATAAAGTGACCATAGCCCGTTTGACCTTGTCATTGAAATGGACATGAAATATTTAAGGATAGGGAGTGTTTCACAAAATACAAGAAAATTGTTGTGTACCGACAGCTTAAAACCATCAGTAACGACTAAAAACTATTAGTATGGTCAATTTATTGAATGAATCATGACAGCTTCTGATCTGCTAGTATTGAGCTTGTTAGAGAATTTACCGGCAACTATATGTAAAGTTATCGATACATAACCAACAAATTTGACCATCTATAATCTATTGACGACCTTTGCCGTCGGTTTGTCAAGATGTTACCGACAAAAAATATTGTCACTAGCTTTACATTTTGTTAATTTTTTTAAATGGAGTTACGATGCGTGTGCATACAAAATCCTAAGCTGCTCTATCAAGCTTGTGAATTGTCCAGTCATGGAGTGTAAATGCATTCCTCTAGGGCCTTCTCTTGCTCCATATGCTTTAAGAGTGCAACATTCTCTCTCTGCGGCCTCAACAATTGATAAAAGTTTTTTCCTGGTTGTACTGCTTTTGGCGTAAACCTTTATGACTTAATCATAGCAAGCAGATACAGGTTTATTGTCCTCAGGGATTGTGTGAACATCGGTTCCACCAGTTAAATATCGATTAAAGCGGATAGAAATATGTTTGATAAAATTGTTTTCATGGTTTTTGAATATAAATGAAATAAGTAAAAGAAAGTTTACGAAGGTAATGAAGAAGAAAACATATTTAGAATGCATTCACCTAATCCTCTAATTGCTTTCAACTCAAACACTTTTGTAATAGTTCACTTCATTTACGATGCCAGGAGTTATCCACCTAACTATCCCCAGCCTAGGTGAATCTATCAGTTGGAATTCCAAGACGTAATCCCTTACCATCTAGAAAACCAAAAGGAACTCTACAACTCAATTTCTCTTTCAAAGACATTCCCAATGACCAATCTATCCTAAGAGAAGGTATCTTAGGCTTGCGAATCTCCGTTCTCACCCCGGAAACTCCTATTAGAACTCATAACTCCACCTGTCACGTAGAAATTCACTATTGTTCCTACCCAAGATATTCTCACCCTAAGACAATTGATGCACTAAGAAGTTTCTCTCTTGGACCGGACTCACACCTATCTCTCAATCTAATGCTAGTCCCCTGAAATCTTACATGGATCAATCGATACTTGAAGCACAGAAAAAAAAACTTTAATGTAACACCCCGATTTCGGTGGTGTCACTTTAGTGACTTTAAATCAATAGTGCGGAAAATGCGTAAATATTTTTTTTCGTTTTCTTTTCAAATAGAAGACTTAACATAATGAAGACTCAACCCAAAGATAATAAACATAAAGTAATTGGAGATAGTGCCCGCAGGCGAATAAGTGCATCCCATGGTCAGAGCCATGAGTTTTATGAATACAGTTTTCAAGGAGATAAGTCAGCCCCAAAACGGGAAATGACAATCAGAGCTGTGAAAACAATCCCCCCATATAATACACTCCTAACATCGACCCTCATCCGATCATGCATGAAGTCCGGGTCCACGTCAAAGGCTCAGTAATAGTCATTGCGCTCCGGATCCTCCCCGAACGACGATCCATCTTGAATCAGCTGTTGGACGTCTGACAGCAGGCCGACCGCCCAACCACAACCATACACACAAACCAAGGTGCTAGGGTCAACTCACAGAATATAATAGATAATACAAGCAACATGTGATGAACAAAGGGGTATATATATATATATAGGTTGTATATATCCATATAAGTTCTGTATCGTCTACCCTAAGGTATATACATAACATGTTATCAGATTTCTAAATTCAATATTCAATATCTCAACAGTTCAATAAGTTATATCTCGAAAACTCGATAAGCAATATATCAACGAATATAGTTAAATGCATGGTATGCCAATGCAATGTCAATTTCAACGGTTCCGGAAGAAGTAGGCTGGGCACGATCGAGTCGGTCCTAACACTGGCATTGTGTCGACCATAACCCTCGGGTGTCACTTACAACCTTGACATAGCCGGATCAGTCCTAACCCTGCGGGTCGACTTTTCCCTCTGCCATGCCCGACAATCAACAGGTCGATCCTAACCTCACGGTCGATCATATCCCCCGTCGATGTCCGAATTACCCGAAGGTATAAACAGTACCCGAAGGCATAAACTGTACCCGAAGGCATAAACTGTACCCGAAGACATAAAGATATACTGTACCCGAAGGTATATAGATATACTGTACCCGAAGGTATATACTGTACCCGAAGGCATATACTGTACCCGAAGGCATATACTGTACCCGAAGGTATATAGATATACTGTACCCGAAGGTATATAGATATACTGTACCCGAAGGTATATAGATATACTGTACCCGAAGGTATATACTGTACCCGAAGGCATATACTGTACCCGAAGGCATATACTGTACCCGAAGGTATATAGATATACTGTACCCGAAGGTATATACTGTACCCGAAGGCATATACTGTACCCGAAGGCATATACTGTACCCGAAGGTATAAACTGTACCCGAAGGCATAAACTGTACCCGAAGGCATAAACTGTACCCGAAGGCATAACTGTACCCGAAGGCATAAACTGTACCCGAAGGCATAAACTGTACCCGAAGGCATAAACTGTACCCGAAGGCATAAACTGTACCCGAAGGCATAAACTTAACTCATGATGATTCCTCGAATCATCCGACTCATCTCCATCCGATGGTCAAAAACTGCTCAGCGAGCAAAGAGTATCGACATACTCGAAAACTATCAGTCTCCCGGCTTATCCCTCGGATAGCCCAACGACATAACTGCTCCCACAGCACAAGAGTATCAACATACTCAAAACTTCTCAACTTTCTCAACACTTGGATCCGACGACACTTCTCGTTTTCCAAAACTAAGATCTTCATCCTAAGCTCCCTTTCGAGTTTATTATCATTATT
The DNA here is from genome assembly GCF_012489685.1 of Lotus japonicus. Lineage (NCBI taxonomy): Eukaryota > Viridiplantae > Streptophyta > Magnoliopsida > Fabales > Fabaceae > Lotus > Lotus japonicus. The sequence goes on from NC_080041.1 coordinate 35,737,093, forward strand.
TGAAGATTTTAGAGGTTGTTTAATGTCTTATGAGTTTTCTTTACAAAATGAGATCCTTTTAATCTTATCGCGAATCTTATAAGTTCCCGGGATCTCCAAATCCCAAATGACTCCAGAGAATGTCTCGATCCATAAACACCATAACAAGGCCCGAATCTCATTCGCCCTATCAAACTTTCTCAAAACTCTCAAAATAAAATCGGCATGACCTGCCCGCTATTCTCACTACTCAGAATCACAGATATGAGTGCAAGACATAGTTAAATCATCACAGTCATCAATCATGTCATATATCAATGCATCTCAGAATAAACACGTAGCACTTAGCATATAAATCATGCACCACACATCCTAGATTACCCACATAGCACATAGCATGTAAGTCAATCTCAAAAACATAGTAGCAGATGCATCATCTACATTGTCAGCCGAAGCCTCAGAAAACATTTTCCCAATCATACACAAACAAGTGCATAAACAGTAAATCAAGTCGAATGCGTCGACACCTAAAGCATTAGCTAGTAAGGTAAGTTGCCCTTACCTCGAACTCGTCCAGTGTGTTCAAGCAAGGCTCCTTCACAATCCTCTTTTCCTGCTCCAAGTGTTCCTCCAAACGAATCTTTGAGCAAACGAAGCGAAGTTCAGTCAAAACAAGTCAATTCGGTCAATATAACACTAACTAGCGTTAGACAAAGCTTAAGAAGCTTCAGAGTACAATTTTTAAGCATGAATAGACGACATAACCTCGTTCGCTAAAACGAGCATAACTCGAGCTACAGAACTCGGAATGACACGAAACCAGCGCCAAAATTTCGACAATCGGAAGAGCTACGCAATGGCTCAGGTCATAGAGACCCAAAAATTATTTTTGGACACGGTACTCTAAGCAATAGGTTTCGGCCACTATGTAAATAGGGTTTCCGAACTTTTTCTTCGATCTAAATCGATTCCTAGGTATTCTTAGGCGATATCTAGGCCAAGGAAACTCTCAGAAAAAAACATCGAATCGAAAACTGTCGCAGGGGTATTTTGGTCATTATTTTCAGCTCAGAATTTCAAAATCAGAGTTTCGAAAAACAAATTAGATGGGGTTGATACTAACGACGATTATGACGACTAATCCTACTAGCACTAAGCTAAGGCGATAGTTTTCAGCCCAAAGGTTGAGACTTTGCTTAAAAATGGGTATTTTAAGCAGAAATTGATTCCGGCGGAGTTCCGACGACATAACGGAAAAACTAATCCGACAGAAGTGCTCTTGGGCACGTAAGGAAGATGTTTAGAATAAAAAATGAAGTATTCAAGATAGTTTTGCAAAAACCTCAAAACTATGAGCAGAGAAGGACATAGAGAAAAGCTATGGAAAAAGACGATCAGAGGTAAGGAAAAGCGACTATACCTCGAAACCTTGAAGTAGCAACTGTTTAATCGACGATCCAGCAAGAAATGAACAAAATCTCTTCTCCTCCTCCTCCTAGCAAACTCGCGGCTTCAAGAGAGAAAATGGGTGAGTTTTTGTGTTTTGTGAGGTTTTTGTTTCAAGCTTCAACATATATATATAGGGAATGAAATGGAAGATATTTTGTAAAGATTGGATAAGGATGGATAGATATTTATCAAAGATATTTTGAGAAGATATTTTGTGAAGATATTTTTGAGAAGATATTTTGTAAACCGGTACAGATTTGTTTAGATATCGGAGGATTTAGCTCATAGAGTTAAGATAAAAATATGAGAGTGATTTCCGATTCTTCCTACTGATTCCAAGGTATTCTAGACACGATATTCTCCCCGCTGAATCTTCTAATTCTTCAAAGAAATATCGGTATGATTTTTGGTTTTCGAGGCTTGTTTTTAATGCTATATATTGAGGTTTGCAAAACGCGGGAAAATGAAAGTTTCGCGAATCTGATTTTTCCGGCTTCATTCTCCATGAATTCTAAGATAGGTTTTGGTGACATAAATCCAAAACTAAGAAAAGGTTTCCTTGTATTTTTGGTAACTAATGCAAAGTCGGTGTAAAACTATTTTACCCGATAAGTTGCTTTTTGCATCGGATGTCGGAATAGAAAACTTCCTTCTGAAGAAAGATTGAAATCATCGAGAGAAATGGGTGTACGCGTGTAGAATCTTCATTTGAAGCTCTGAATAGAAAAAGTCTTCATCGTCGGGTGATTCTAGGGTTTTGAAATACCAGGGTTTTGGTTTCGGCAAACTTCCGATGATTGGAATCGGACGTTCGTAGATTCTAGAGTTTCGCCTCGAAACGATTGTGATATATGGAAAAAGAGAAGTTCTAACATTTCTCTGAAGATTTTTGGACTAAATTCCTACAGTGTTCCAAGGGTGAAACACAGTTTGATTTCCTAAGGTTCTTGTCCTAGGTTTTAAAACGAATATTAGTCGTGCTATAACTTAAATCGACTTCGATACAATCCTTTGACTTTTCCTGAACTTTCTCCTTCATAAATTTATTCCATTCGATAAACTCTTGTTCAGGTTTTCCCTTCACGATACGTCAAACCTAATCGTAAATGGAAATCTCTTCCACTTATTCTAAGCTTAAAACTTGGGTCTTACATTACAACCCTCCAAAAAGAAAGTTTCGTCCTCGAAACTTAGGGTTCAGTAAAAGCTCCGGATATTATTCCTTGATCTTTTCCTCTAATTCTCATATAGCACCGTCCGTGTCTTCGTTCCAAATAACTTTTACTAAAGCACTCTGCTTCCCCTTCGATTGTTTCACTCTTCTAGTCCCAATATTGACCGACGGCGTCTCAACAGACATATCATCTTCAACCTTCCGAGATTTAACCACAATCGTAAATGCTAACACCACTAAATCTCTTATTCGGTTGCAGTCCAAAAGACAATGATGGTGGAACAACTAATCCATTCCTAGGATAACATTTAGGTTCTGTTAAGTCAATCAAACAGTTAGTACTCATCATAAGATAACATCTAACATGCTATACAATATGGTTAAGCAATAACTTCAATCAATTCTAAGCGAAAAATCGCTTGCAGACAATCAATTTTCACTCTTTGCAGAGTCACACAACCTAGCACAGAAGACCTATTCCCCAAAGACTCCCGAAAGACTCGACAAGCTCTGATACCACAATGTAACACCCCGATTTCGGTGGTGTCACTTTAGTGACTTTAAATCAATAGTGCGGAAAATGCGTAAATATTTTTTTTCGTTTTCTTTTCAAATAGAAGACTTAACATAATGAAGACTCAACCCAAAGATAATAAACATAAAGTAATTGGGGATAGTGCCCGCAGGCGAATAAGTGCATCCCATGGTCAGAGCCATGAGTTTTATGAATACAGTTTTCAAGGAGATAAGTCAGCCCCAAAACGGGAAATGACAATCAGAGCTGTGAAAACAATCCCCCCATATAATACACTCCTAACATCGACCCTCATCCGATCATGCATGAAGTCCGGGTCCACGTCAAAGGCTCAGTAATAGTCATTGCGCTCCGGATCCTCCCCGAACGACGATCCATCTTGAATCAGCTGTTGGACGTCTGGCAGCAGGCCGACCGCCCAACCACAACCATACACACAAAGCCAAGGCGCTAGGGTCAACTCACAGAATATAATAGATAATACAAGCAACATGTGATGAACAAAGGGGTATATATATATATATATATAGGTTGTATATATCCATATAAGTTCTGTATCGTCTACCCTAAGGTATATACATAACATGTTATCAGATTTCTAAATTCAATATTCAATATCTCAACAGTTCAATAAGTTATATCTCGAAAACTCGATAAGCAATATATCAACGAATATAGTTAAATGCATGGTATGCCAATGCAATGTCAATTTCAACGGTTCCGGAAGAAGTAGGCTGGGCACGATCGAGTCGGTCCTAACACTGACATTGTGTCGACCATAACCCTCGGGTGTCACTTACAACCTTGACATAGCCGAATCAGTCCTAACCCTGCGGGTCGACTTTTCCCTCCGCCATGCCCGACAATCAACAGGTCGATCCTAACCTCACGGTCGATCATATCCCCCGTCGATGTCCGAATTACCCGAAGGTATAAACAATACCCGAAGGCATAAACTGTACCCGAAGGCATAAACTGTACCCGAAGGCATAAAGATATACTGTACCCGAAGGTATATAGATATACTGTACCCGAAGGCATATACTGTACCCGAAGGCATATACTGTACCCGAAGGTATATAGATATATTGTACCCGAAGGTATATAGATATACTGTACCCGAAGGTATATAGATATACTGTACCCGAAGGTATATACTGTACCCGAAGGCATATACTGTACCCGAAGGCATATACTGTACCCGAAGGTATATAGATATACTGTACCCGAAGGTATATACTGTACCCGAAGGCATATACTGTACCCGAAGGCATAAACTGTACCCGAAGGCATAAACTGTACCCGAAGGCATAAACTGTACCCGAAGGCATAAACTGTACCCGAAGGCATAAACTGTACCCGAAGGCATAAACTTAACTCATGATGATTCCTCGAATCATCCGACTCATCTCCATCCGATGGTCAAAAACTGCTCAGCGAGCAAAGAGTATCGACATACTCGAAAACTATCAGTCTCCCGGTTTATCCCTCGGATAGCCCAACGACATAACTGCTCCCACAGCACAAGAGTATCAACATACTCAAAACTTCTCAACTTTCTCAACACTTGGATCCGACGACACTTCTCGTTTTCCAAAACTAAGATCTTCATCCTAAGCTCCCTTTCGAGTTTATTATCATTATTTGAAGATTTTAGAGGTTGTTTAATGTCTTATGAGTTTTCTTTACAAAATGAGATCCTTTTAATCTTATCGCGAATCTTATAAGTTCCCGGGATCTCCAAATCCCAAATGACTCCAGAGAATGTCTCGATCCATAAACACCATAACAAGGCCCGAATCTCATTCGCCCTATCAAACTTTCTCAAAACTCTCAAAATAAAATCGGCATGACCTGCCCGCTATTCTCACTACTCAGAATCACAGATATGAGTGCAAGACATAGTTAAATCATCACAGTCATCAATCATGTCATATATCAATGCATCTCAGAATAAACACGTAGCACTTAGCATATAAATCATGCACCACACATCCTAGATTACCCACATAGCACATAGCATGTAAGTCAATCTCAAAAACATAGTAGCAGATGCATCATCTACATTGTCAGCCGAAGCCTCAGAAAACATTTTCCCAATCATACACAAACAAGTGCATAAACAGTAAATCAAGTCGAATGCGTCGACACCTAAAGCATTAGCTAGTAAGGTAAGTTGCCCTTACCTCGAACTCGTCCAGTGTGTTCAAGCAAGGCTCCTTCACAATCCTCTTTTCCTGCTCCAAGTGTTCCTCCAAACGAATCTTTGAGCAAACGAAGCGAAGGTCAGTCAAAACAAGTCAATTCGGTCAATATAACACTAACTAGCGTTAGACAAAGCTTAAGAAGCTTCAGAGTACAATTTTTAAGCATGAATAGACGACATAACCTCGTTCGCTAAAACGAGCATAACTCGAGCTACAGAACTCGGAATGACACGAAACCAGCGCCAAAATTTCGACAATCGGAAGAGCTACGCAATGGCTCAGGTCATAGAGACCCAAAAATTATTTTTGGACACGGTACTCTAAGCAATAGGTTTCGGCCACTATGTAAAATAGGGTTTCCGAACTTTTTCTTCGATCTAAATCGATTCCTAGGTATTCTTAGGCGATATCTAGGCCAAGGAAACTCTCAGAAAAAAAATATCGAATCGAAAACTGTCGCAGGGGTATTTTGGTCATTATTTTCAGCTCAGAATTTCAAAATCAGAGTTTCGAAAAACAAATTAGATGGGGTTGATACTAACGACGATTATGACGACTAATCCTACTAGCACTAAGCTAAGGCGATAGTTTTCAGCCCAAAGGTTGAGACTTTGCTTAAAAATGGGTATTTTAAGCAGAAATTGATTCCGGCGGAGTTCCGACGACATAACGGAAAAACTAATCCGACAGAAGTGCTCTTGGGCACGTAAGGAAGATGTTTAGAATAAAAAATGAAGTATTCAAGATAGTTTTGCAAAAACCTCAAAACTATGAGCACAGAAGGACATAGAGAAAAGCTATGGAAAAAGACGATCAGAGGTAAGGAAAAGCGACTATACCTCGAAACCTTGAAGTAGCAACTGTTTAATCGACGATCCAGCAAGAAATGAACAAAATCTCTTCTCCTCCTCCTCCTAGCAAACTCGCGGCTTCAAGAGAGAAAATGGGTGAGTTTTTGTGTTTTGTGAGGTTTTTGTTTCAAGCTTCAACATATATATATAGGGAATGAAATGGAAGATATTTTGTAAAGATTGGATAAGGATGGATAGATATTTATCAAAGATATTTTGAGAAGATATTTTGTGAAGATATTTTTGAGAAGATATTTTGTAAACCGGTACAGATTTGTTTAGATATCGGAGGATTTAGCTCATAGAGTTAAGATAAAAATATGAGAGTGATTTCCGATTCTTCCTACTGATTCCAAGGTATTCTAGACACGATATTCTCCCCGCTGAATCTTCTAATTCTTCAAAGAAATATCGGTAGGATTTTTGGTTTTCGAGGCTTGTTTTTAATGCTATATATTGAGGTTGGCAAAACGCGGGAAAATGAAAGTTTCGCGAATCTGATTTTTCCGGCTTCATTCTCCATGAATTCTAAGATAGGTTCTGGTGACATAAATCCAAAACTAAGAAAAGGTTTCCTTGTATTTTTTGTAACTAATGCAAAGTCGGTGTAAAACTATTTTACCCGATAAGTTGCTTTTTGCATCGGATGTCGGAATAGAAAACTTCCTTCTAAAGAAAGATTGAAATCATCGAGAGAAATGGGTGTACGCGTGTAGAATCTTCATTTGAAGCTCTGAATAGAAAAAGTCTTCATCGTCGGGTGATTCTAGGGTTTTGAAATACCAGGGTTTTGGTTTCGGCAAACTTCCGATGATTGGAATCGGACGTTCGTAGATTCTAGAGTTTCGCCTCGAAACGATTGTGATATATGGAAAAAGAGAAGTTCTAACATTTCTCTGAAGATTTTTGGACTAAATTCCTACAGTGTTCCAAGGGTGGAACACAGTTTGATTTCCTAAGGTTCTTGTCCTAGGTTTTAAAACGAATATTAGTCGTGATATAACTTAAATCGACTTCGATACAATCCTTTGACTTTTCCTGAACTTTCTCCTTCATAAATTTATTCCATTCGATAAACTCTTGTTCAGGTTTTCCCTTCACGATACGTCAAACCTAATCGTAAATGGAAATCTCTTCCACTTATTCTAAGCTTAAAACTTGGGTCTTACATTTAACAACGATGTTGTGACCTAAGACATAGGTGCCTACTTTCATTGAACTAAGCATACACAAACTCACAACAATCTCCCGATCTATCTATGAATTAGTAAGCTCTTTTGATTATCAATTGTTTGGTTAGAAGCATGAAATGCAAAGAGAAACATCATACATGAAAGATTTAATTGACATCAATGAATGAGTTTACAACAATCAAAGAATCAAGCTATACAATCTAAACACACAAATTGAAAACAACATATACAAGAGATAGAGAAAGAAGAGATGAAACCCATAAGAACGATGATAGATCCACAACCATAGAAACCTTCTCAAGTCGTCCATGGCCTTCGAGAGGTTGTCACAGTCCTCTCATGGTTTCTACCGCGCTCAGGAGCTCCGCTCTATCAATCCTAGCCCAAGGACCTTCCTCCATGAAGCCCAACCTCCCTTGATCTGTTTTGGAGCCAAAATGAGAGGAATTTCGAAGATAAATGGAGAGATGATCAAAACATCGTGTTTTTGGTCATTTATAAAAGTTGGGGCTGTCAAAATGGTGCGTAGCGCTTTTTTCTGGTGCTAAGCGCCACTGTTCCTTCCTCCTTGGCTTCTCTCTACCGTCTTTGCTGCTAAGTGCCACTTATTGGTGCTAAGCGCCATGGTCTTTTCTTGGTCACGTCGCTACCAAAATGGTGCTAAGCACCGAACCTTCTTCAAATCTTCATTTCTTCATTCCAACTTGGGTTTTCCTTGAATTTATTCCCTATATCAAAACTCGAAGTTAGAACATGAAATTAATGATATTTTCACTATTTTTATGCTAAAACTAAATACTTCCTATATTAATTCTCTTGAAGGATAAAATGATCAATATTGCAAGCATTCATGTCAAATAAGTGTTTAAAATGATATTAAAATATACGTAAAAATGACATTTATCAGTAATATATCTGAAACTCGGAGTTCCCTGCAGACCCAAAGTCTGAGACAATTGCGATGCTTGTCGGGGAGCGACCAAACTACCCGTGGAAGGGGGTAGTAGAGAGAGGTGGGGGAGTGGCAAGCCGGCGATCTGGACGTTCCCGGGAGGGGCTCCTGCAAGGGACTCCGATGCCAAAGTAAGTAGAGGAATGAAGAATGTGTAAGTTAAGAGGTGAAGAGAATGAGTTACCTTAACATGGAGGAGGAGCCCTCCTTATATACACGAAGGGAAAACGTGCAATCATATATTTTCATAACAAATTAATGCCTACATATTTAGTTATAAATTATACTATGTAAATTTATTAGAAAAGAAAATAGCTACGGTATCTAAAAATTAACTGCAAATCAACCATACAATTTAATGTGAAAAACTCGTGGTACACCACCACAAATGGCCTTGAATATTCGTGTACAGCAATTTCACATATGTAGCACAACACAGAACAAAACAATAAATGTGACAATATTTGTTGAAAAAGTGAATTTGGCTGTGAAGTGTGTGTATTGTGTTGTGTTGTGTGTGTGTGAGAGAGAGAGGGAGAGTGAGGCTACTTACATTATAAGCCTAGATAGAGAAAGAAAGAGACTTTACTTTCTGGTAGGAAGAGAGGAAAGAGAATCCTCATTCATTTTTTTCTGCTCATTTTCTGCATAAGCCTTTATCGTTTCTCTCAGCAGCATTGGAGTCTCCTTTACTCCACACACACTCCACCATAACAAACATATCTGGATATCCTTTCTCTTCTCTTTTTCACTCAACATTTTCTCTTTTTTTCTTTTTAGCGGTGTGTGGGGGCACTGAGTTTGTTTTTGACTTAATTGATAGTACCTCACTTGATTTTGCTTACTGAAAAGTGAAAACACAGTTGCAAAAAGGTGCTTTACTAACTTCACTTTGTCAAAATGTGCAATTATTGTAGCCATTTCTTTCACTCCACTGTCTTTTAAGGAAATTAACTCTACTAAAGTTTCTAGCTACTCTATCATTTTCTGCTCTTAGTGTTGGACAAGTTTCAGTTTCAGTTTCAGTTTCAGTTTCACTCCCTTGTTTTTATGTTTTTGGTTTAACTAGTAGGTGTACTCATTGTAAGCTTTTTCTTCTCTTGTGGGTCTTTTTGCTTTGTGGCATTGAAGATCTGGGATTTGGGTTTCTAGATTCATTGATTTCTTTCTGGTTTTGTTGCTTTTTTTCTTCATTGTTTAGAGCTAGAAAGAGAAGGAAGAAGCTATGGCAGGAGGGGGAGCTCCAAAGTCAGATGAGCCACAACCACATCCACCAAAGGATCAGCTACCCAATATTTCTTACTGCATTACCAGTCCTCCTCCATGGCGTGAGTGTGTTCTCCTTATCTTAGATTCCATAGTGGAAGAAAAAAAATTCATCTTTTTCAGTTCCCAGATTTTGGAAAGTTACTCATTTTTTAGATGGTTGAAGTGGAATAATGAAAAAAAAAACTACTTTTGGGTTTGGAGCCTTGGCTCTAGTTTTCTATTTTTATGCCAGTGGTAATCCAATTATCTTTACTTCTTATGCAATTGGAGCCAATTTAAAGTCCTACTTTCCAATTGATTGGAATCTTACTTTGTTTTCTACTCTCAATTATAATTACTCATTCATATTATGGTTCTTCCAGTTATATCCAGATCTAGATTTGGGGCTGGGGAAGCAATTTGAGTGCTACTTCCAAATTTGGCCCATGATGTGATCAGTTTTAAATAGTTTAGTAGTTAATAATTGACAGCCTTTTTTTTTAATTGAAAAGGGCTATATTATTCACTTTCTTTTTTGGGGTTGCTTTATGACAATTGACACCACTTAGATCATACACTCAAGAATGTCTTGTGGAATAATGTCTAAAGGAATATTAACTGATTGGAATATTTGGCTAACTCAAATGACAGATTCTTTCATCATTAGTAGTTTATGTTGAAAATTTCAAGAATCTCCCTGCCTCCCTTTTGTTTTGAGATTCACTTCGCTTTTGTTGATTTTTTTCCTTTCCAATTGATCTAATGAGAAATTTTCTGATGCAGCCGAGGCTATACTTCTTGGCTTTCAACATTTTCTTGTAATGCTTGGTACAACTGTGCTCATTCCCTCTGCTCTTGTTCCTCAGATGGGAGGTGGCAATGTAAGGAGTAGCAGATTAAATTTACTTAAAAGCAGCAATTTTTAAATTTGATATGAATATTGTGGAAATTCAATCATATGATTGGACTTGCATTTTTCTCTTGGCCAAAAGTTCTATAAAGAATAATAATATTCCATTTTGTGCAGAATGAGAAGGCAAGAGTTATCGAAACGCTACTTTTTGTAGCTGGTATTAACACACTGCTACAAACACTGTTTGGAAGTCGACTGCCCGCAGTTATTGGAGGCTCTTATACCTATGTTGCCACCACAATCTCAATTATTCTTGCTGGTCGATTCAGTGATGAACCTGATCCAATAGAGGTCTTGTGATCAGAAGAAATCTAGCTATACTAATTGATGCATTGCCGATATGCTTGCTATATTACTTTATATTGTAAACAGATCATATTTAACCTAAGCACCCTGTGATTTGTAATTGCGTTGTGTACTAATCTTCTCTGTTGTTCCACCAGAAACTAACAATCAACTATCGTTGGATCATAAATTTAATTTAAACACTACAATAAGACATTAGATAAATTTCTGTGCTAATTTGATTGGAACTGCTTGATAACTTTCTTTTTCCTGTTTTTTTGTCTTGAATCCATTCAGAAATTCAAGAAGATAATGAGGGCAATCCAAGGTGCTCTTATTGTTGCTTCGACTCTTCAAATAGTACTAGGCTTTAGTGGCCTATGGCGTAATGTTGCGAGGTTGGTCCCAAGTTCCTGCTAAGAAGTTGCATTATGCTATCAGTTCAGAGTTATTATTCATTTCATTTATTGGCACAGATTTGTAACTTATTTCCCTTGGGGAAGCAGTAATGAACATTAGTGATTTAGTGTATACAATACATATTTTGTTGTTTGATATTCATTAAAACAGAGTGTTAGGTAACATTAATTTCAATCATTCGCTGTCTTATTTGAGTTGACAGTGTCTATATTGAACAGATTCAAGAATATCTTTTACATGTATGTCATTTTCCATTTTACCAAGCTAAATTGATTTTTGAATTAGATATTATAGCTTGAGTGATGCTATTGGATTTGGATTAAGTAGGTATTCCCAGAAACTGAAAATATTAAAAGAACTGAAAAATCTTGCGATTGAATTCAGTATTCCCATCTGATGTAAGTTCAATTTTTTACTTCAGGTTCTTAAGTCCACTTTCAGCAGTTCCTTTGGTATCTCTTGTTGGTTTTGGGCTGTATGAATTAGGTTTTCCTGGGGTAAGCCTTCTACATATTTACAATTTCATATTTAACATGAATTGAGGAAGTTTCAACATTGAGAAACCTATCTCGTGTGTAGGTAGCTAAATGTATAGAGATTGGACTTCCGGAGCTTGTGTTGATAGTATTTGTTTCACAGGTAGAGTTCCTTAAAGTTGCATACATGATACACGTACTGTCTTGGAAATTTTCTAAACGTTAGCATTATGATATTAGCTCATTTTGTTCTCTTTATTCTTCTAGCATTTTGTTTTAATGAGTTTGTTAACTATGGTGGTTGTCGTGCAGTATGTGCCACATGTTCTACACAAGGGGAAACATATCTTTGATCGTTTCGCTGTTATATTTACAATTGTAATTGTATGGATATATGCTCATCTTCTCACTGTTGGAGGGGCCTATAACAATGCGGCACATAAGACACAAATATCCTGCCGCACTGATCGTGCTGGACTTATTGATAACGCTCCTTGGTTAGTTGTGTGACTTCATTGAAATTATCCTAAATAGCATTTTTTTCTGTGGCAAATGTGTTAACCCTATAGTTTTAACATGTTTTTTATATTAATCTTGTGATTTAGAATCTTCTGATAGGTTTCCTACCACAATAACCAGGTGATTACGGAACACAATATGTGGACGTGACAACTGGTTTTGCATTTGTGAAGTAGAGGGTGGCCAAGTTAATCCATTTTCCCTTGTAAAAGCATAGAAACTGTGTTGGCCACCATTTAATACCACAGTGGCCAAATGGTCAACACTGGACTAACAACAATTGGTCATGACAGGGACCCAATTATAAGCTTTATTTTTGGGGACTGTTGAGAAGTCCCACATTGAGTAGAGATATGGCCAAGATAACCCATAGATATGGAAAGACAATACTCACCTTTAAGCTAGCATTTGGGGTAGAGTTAGGTCTCCCAAATTTAAATATGGTGTCAAAGTCTATCCTAGATCGTTTATTGGAGACCACCTATATATTGGCCACATGCAGATGTTCATTACTGCAAGCCCCACGCTCCACGTGTCCCGGGGCGTGAAGGGGTGTGTTGAGAAGTTCCACATTGACTACAAATATGGTCAAGATGTATGTGGAAAGAGAATCCTCACCTCTAAGCTAGCTTTTGGAGTAGAGTTAGGCCTCTCAAATTTTAATAGGGACTAATTTTAAAATTTGGCAAAATCATATTCTGCGTGTTCATTGAAAATGAGGCTGAATTATGTTCATTGATCAATTTTCTCTTCTAGATGATTCACAGAAGTGGATATTTGTCACATGTGACGCTCTTCATTCTTTTGTAACACTTTGAACTAACTATTATAGACCTTAGAGCACAACCATTATTGATATTTCTGATGTTAGATTCTTGAGATATTGGTTTTCTTCGTTGGTAAGAATCAACTATTTAGGCTAGTTTTGTGAGTTAAAACTTACTGAAAAGAATTTCTCATGGATTTTGAGTTTGCAGGATTAGAGTTCCATACCCCTTTCAATGGGGAGCACCTTCATTTGATGCAGGTGAAGCCTTTGCCATGATGATGGCAGCTTTTGTTGCTCTTGTAGAGGTAAGGTTTTCTTATTTATTTCTAAATTCGAATAAGAATCTCACTTTTGTTAAGTTCTCTATCTAGCAGACAACATATAATCTTACACTGTGCCAGTTGACCTTTAGCTAAGTTATCCCCTTAAAGAAAGTTCATGATGAAATAAAGTCTTGAGTTCTGCTTCTGGTAATGAAATTAGGTAAATAGTAATTGTGGTAGTTTTCCGTTTGTCATAAATGGTTGATTGTTTTCCTGAAGGGCAATGGAAACAAATTGATGATGTATGATTTTTGTTTTAGAATCTATATGATTGATGATTGACACCAGGGGCAGGGGTGTTATTCAAATTACTTTTCCAATTAATGCTTCACACCATCATGATGCTCAAATCCAACCTGCATTATCTTCCTTTGTAACAAAAAAAAAAATTCAACTTGCATTACTGCATTTAATAATCTTACCATGTACACGATGGCATTCTTGGGATTGATTATCTGGCTTATATACTTGTACTTTAGCTCAGAGTTAGTGTTATATAGTTGTTAATTTGAATAGGAGTATAGGACTAAAATTAAATTATCTACTTACATGTTTCATTTGTTACAAACAGTCCACTGGAGCTTTCATTGCAGTATATAGGTATGCAAGTGCAACACCATTACCACCATCTATTCTTAGTCGTGGTATTGGTTGGCAGGTATGCAGATGGCTAATACTTCAAAATTTAAATAGCAGTAAAAAATTTCAAGTATAATACCTCATGCATCTTATGTTTGCCCTTAGGGAGTTGGCATTCTGTTATCAGGATTGTTTGGAACAGTTACTGGATCTTCTGTATCCGTGTAAGACTGAAATTTCTGTTTATGTTCTTTAGTTTAGAGAAAACACAACTTCCTTGATGATGAAACAAATCTGTTTGGTTTCCCTACAGAGAAAATGCAGGTCTTTTGGCTCAGACCCGTGTTGGTAGTAGAAGAGTTGTGCAAATATCAGCTGGATTTATGATTTTCTTTTCGATTCTTGGTAAGTTGGTGAAGCTTGATATATTTGTAATTTGATCACCCACTTTCCCTTATCTGGGTACATTCCCTTCCCTTTTAAGCTAATTTTTCCTTTGCTGTGTAGGAAAATTTGGAGCTGTTTTCGCCTCCATCCCAGCTCCCATTTTTGCTGCCCTGTACTGCTTGTTCTTCGCTTATGTCGGTACGTTTAGTTTAACACACACCCACGCTTGCATTTATGGTTATACTTATGAGTTATGACACTTACAACAAACACAATGTAATGTAATGTAATGCTCCAATTTCGCTTGTATAGGTGCCGGAGGAATTAGTTTTCTTCAGTTTTGCAACCTCAACAGCTTTAGAACAAAGTTCATATTAGGCTTCTCTATCTTCCTCGGCTTGTCTATACCACAGTACTTCAACGAGTACACGGCAATCAATGGCTTTGGTCCGGTCCACACCGGCGCCAGATGGGTATGGATAATTATGCATATAACTATACATTGTTAGCATGTTTGCATTAACTAATCTTTACTGATAGTCAATTCACTCAATTCTAGCACCAACAGCTACTCACAGTTGTTTTCCCTAGAATTGATTTTGGCTTTAGAATCAATTGGAGAAAGATTTCCAAATATGCCGATAAACTAAGATTTGTGACCTTAGTTCTAACTTTTCATTTAGTTAATTTGCACTTTTTTGTTATCTTGGTATGGATAATTTGGATATATATATATATATATATAACATGTTTGAATTAGCTCATTTTTTCTCAAAAGTCAAAACCAATTCCTTCACGAGAAGCTACTCAAGGTTGTTATCCCCAGGATTGATTTTGACTTTACAATCAATTGTAGAAGGATTTCCATACATCCCAATCAACCTTATTTTTGACCTTAGCTTAAAACTTTTCATTGAGTTAATTTGCACTTTTTTTTATCTTGGCAGTTCAATGATATAATCAATGTTCCGTTCCAATCAAAACCATTTGTTGGGGGTGTTGTGGCATATTTCTTAGACAACACTTTATACAAGCGAGATTCTGCTATAAGGAAGGACAGAGGGAAACATTGGTGGGACAAGTACAAGTCCTTCAAAGGGGACACGAGAAGTGAAGAGTTCTATTCACTACCATTCAATCTAAACAAGTACTTCCCATCTGTTTAATTGTGCAAAAGAGCTCAAATATAAGGTGGTTTCATCTTCACCTTACTGGTGTCCGGTTCTCATATTGGATTCAATCTTATTACACGCTATATAGCTACATGAGGAGTCCATTTTGTTATAGCATTTTGTAAAACATTTTCTTATTGCTGTGGTTTCTGTAAATTATGATCAAGAAAGTTGATTGATGTAGTAATTAACTTATCTTTCCTTTTTATTTATGTCATATTCACTTTATAACCCCACCTATATATTACGATGAATTTTCTACTCTATTATATATTGGATAAAACATAGCACAGTATTTTGAGTGTTGTTTGTGTTGTTAACCACTAAAAAACTTAGATAGCCACTAACTTAATATTTTACAATATGTTCTCTCTAATATCTGGGGTCCCAAGCCAAAGCTCAGAGATCAAAGTCCAAGCTTAGGGTCATGATTAGTACTCCCTCCGTTCTAAAATATAGGTTATTTTAGGTTGTGCACATTGTTTAAGAGCTTATTAATTGATAATTTTTTATTAAAATACCCCTATTTAAAGTTGTGTTATACTCCCTCCGTCCCTAATTATAAGCTAAAGTTGTAAAAATCACACTTATTAAGAAAGCCTTAATTGATGCATTGATTTTCAAAAAAAATGTACAACTTTCTATGTTTACCCCTATTTATGATAACACTTTTTCATCATTGTACTACTAATGGTGGTGCTCCACTACCAATAAATGCAAGGGTGAATATGGAAAGAAATATTAACTTTTGCAAGGTTAGCTTATATTTAGTGACACAAAAAAAGTCTCAATGTTAGCTTATAATTAGGGACGGAGGGAGTATTAAGGAGAGAGAAATGTTATTATTGGTTAAGTGGATAGTGAGAGTTGTGATAGGTGAAAATTGAAGGTGGTAATTAAGATATATAATATTAAATGAGGGTATATAAGGAAGAGAGAGAGAAAAAAGTGCATTGGTTTTGCAAAACAACTTATATTTTGGAATATAGTACAAATTCTAAAATAACTTACATTTTAGAACGGAGGGAATATTAGTTACTTGGTTCCTCTTATAGGCTCTCTCTTTGCCTCTTGGGCTACCAGGGAGTTTGTCTATCATTATGTGTGTTATTACACAATTAATCACGGTGGTAACCAAGGTCGTTGATTCTTTAGCAGTAAGTCAGTTAGAGACGACTTGTTGTCCTTGGTCCTGGTGCCTTGACAGTTATGATGCCTCTTAGCTATTTTGAGGCCCTCGGTCTTACAACATTCATTTCTCCCGGTCATGCCCTTACTAGTGCCCGCAGTGGCAGAGACAGTAATTTTATAAGGGGGTGACGAAGATTTAAAGGAATGTAACTTATAAGAAAATTTTAATTTTTCTCACAAAGCATGTGCAAAAAAATCATATATAACTAGCAATTTTTTATAAGCATGAGAAATATATAATTAGTTTGAGTACAAGAGATACTAACCAGCTCATAAGGATTTTGACAAGAACAAAAAATGAGACTTGACAAAAAGACATTAGTTGGGTATACCCTCTCAAAAGGTAGTAGAAAAAGTAGCCCACAGTAAGTTCATAGCAGAAAATCGCAGAGAAAGAAGCTATTTCAAAGAATATTTTTTTCTCATTATCATGTAGAAAATCATAGTTCAGTTTTAGTATATTTAGCACCACATTACTTCAATTTCTTTTGAGTACATCAGAGTGGAGAAGGCACAAGCAGTACCTAAATACTGAAACACACCAATTAATTGATCACCACATTAACTGCAATTTATAAGTGTGACTAGCAAAAGTGATTGGACTATAAATTTAGAACTTATCAATCATGCATCAGCCATCAGGAATTTATGCCATGGAAATGTATTCTCTACTTCACCTATTGGATAAACTAAAAGTGAGGGGTGCAAAAAAATATTTTTTCACTAAGTACTGGTTAGAAAATTTTCCAACTTGGGGGTGGCTGGAGCATGAGGCAGTCACCCCACTCCCTCCGTCCCCGGGTCCCCGAGGCATGGATCAGGTGATTACTTGGGGGAATATAGCTCTTCAAGCTCTTAGAGCATCTCCAATGCTACTTCTTAGTTCTTAGCACTATTTATGTGGGCTCGTACTGCCACATGTGTTTAAGCAACTCTTTAGAGATTTTGCTCCAATTATGAGTTCTTATCATTATATTAATATTTTTTATTTGCATATAATTTTGATGAGAAAAAAAATTTAATTTTTATGAAAAAAACTCAAAAAGTAAAACTTCTTACTCCCTCAGTTCATTTTTAAGTGTCATTCTAGCAAAAACTCTCCAACCAAGATAGTGGGTTATTAGAGTTTTTATCCCATTCTACCCTCTCACATCATAATCATGAAGTTATAAAGTTTTCCAACCAAAATAGTGCATAATTAATTTTTTGTTCCACTCTCTCTCATATCATTAAACTATTTATCATTCTTCCATCCCTAGTAGCAATAAAAATTTATAACCTCCCTCCAATTTTTGATGTTAACACATTTTTCTATGCAACTTTGAAAGCTCTTTTGGGTACTTTCATTGGAATTTAATTTCCACTAACTAGACAAGATTTTGAATTGATGTAATGAGAATTTAATTTCCACTTACTAATAAGGGTATAATTGACAAAATAGATCTTAAAATATCAAAACGACAGTTAAATAGGAACAAAAAATTTCTTCTAAAACGACACTTAAAAATGGACGGATGAAGTATATAAGAGCATCTTCAATGCAAGGTTCTTAGTTCTTATTTTAGAGTTAAGAACTAAGAACTAAGAATTTTACCATTGGAGGTGCTGACATGGACTCCTTAGTTCTTAAAAATAAGAACTCAGTTCTTATATAAGAAGTTTTACCTTTTGAGTTCTTAGCTTAAAATATTAATTATTTCTCTCTCATCTAAATTACTTTATGAGTTTTGTTTTATTACTTTATGAAAATAAAAAGTTTAAATAATGTGGTTGGTGGGACCAAATGAATAGTGGTAAGAACTAAGAACTAAGAACTAAGAACTCATGGTTGGAGCAAAATTGCTTGAGAGTTGCTTAAACACATGTGGCAATACGGACCCACATGAAGAGTGCTAAGAACTAAGAAATAAGAACTAGCATTGGAGATGCTCTAAGAACCTAGTTCTTATTTTTTAAGAACTAAGAACTCCACGTCATCCTCTCCAATGGTTAAGAACTCAATTCTTAGTTCTTAACTAAAAAAAAAGAACTAAGAGTCTTCCATTGAAGATGCTCTTAAGCATGTACGTTTAATGAGCTTAATTTAGCCTAGGGAAAATATGACAATTTCCCCAACTACCCTTTTCCGCTTAGTCTGTCATATTTTAATTGAATAACAGTAAAAATTGTACACATGTTTATGTAGCACTATTCATTCGGTCTCACAATACCATTATATTAATATTTTTTATTTCCATATAATTTTGATTTAAACTTAAATGCTAATTCAATACTTAAATTAAATGAATGAGAGAAAAAAAATAATTTTTATGCAAAAAACTTAAAAAGTAAAACTTCTTACTCCCTCCGTTCCTTTTTAAGTGTCATTCTAGCAAAAACTCTCCAACCAAGATAGTGGGTTATTAGAGTTTTTTTTTTCCATTCTACCCTCTCACATCCTAATCATGAAGTTATAAAGTTTTCCAACCAAAATAGTGGATAATTAATTTTTTGTTCCACTCTCTCTCATATCATTAAACTATTTATCATTCTTCTCTGCCTAGTAGCAATAAAAATTTATAACCTCCCTCCAATTTTTAATGTTAACACATTTTTCTATGCAACTTTGAAATCTCGTGTGGGTACTTTCATTGAAATTTAATTTCCACTAACTAGACAAGACTTTGAATTGATGTAATGAGAATTTAATTTCCACTTACTAATAAGGGTATAATTGACAAAATAGATCTTAAAACATCAAAACGACTGTTAAATAGGAACAAAAAATTTCTTCTAAAACGACACTTAAAAAGGAACGGAGGGAGTATATAAGAACATAGTTCTTATTTTTTAAGAACTAAGAACTCCACGTCATCATCTCCAGTGGTTAAGAACTCAGTTCTTAGTTCTTAACTAAAAAAAAGAACTAAGAACCTTCCATTAGAGATGCTCTTAAGCGTGCTCGTTTAATGAGCTTAATTTAGCCTAGGGAAAATATGAAAATTTCCCCAACTACCTTTTTTCGCTTAGTCTGTCATGTTTTAATTGGATAACAGTAAAAATTGTACACATGTATAATTTATTTAAGTTTTTTCCTTATATTATACTCCCTTCATTCCTAAATAACTAACACTATTTCTAGCTGAATTTTGTTCCTAATTATCTGCAACTTTACAAAGTTCAAGAGAGCATTAACTATATTTTACCAATCGTACCCTTCATTTATTGGTGGTAGGAAAATTGAAAAGTTAGAATTAATAAGAGAGATAAAGGGTATAATAGGAAGTTAGATAGTTATTTTAATAAAACAAGAACATTAATTGTTATTTCTTCATACTTGTGCAACAACCTTAAAGTGTCAGTTAAATTGAAACGGAGGGAGTATCATGAGAGGTGTTTAAGTTACCCCATTATTACAAGTAAATCAGGGAAACACTGATGTATCTGATATAGAAAATATTAGAAATTAAATTCGTGCGTTGCACGAGTTTGTTTTTAAGTTATGTGTCTATTATTTGTAAAAATAATTTTTGTAATATGAATTAATTATTGAATAATAGATAATTAAGAATATGATAAACATATGTAATGTAATTACATTAATGAAGCTCAATAAAAAATTTATTGTACACTAATTTTTTCATTTTTTTTGTATAAGAATTTGGTACCGGTCACCCTTTGGATATACCACATATTCGAGATTTAGTCACAATTAAGGCTCCTCATCCCTCCCCAAGAGTGTATTGTGTGGGGATTGAACCTGAGAGCTCTTCACACACACTCAGCTTGCGTTGCCAACTGAGCTACCCCTCTTGGGTTAATTTTTTAGTATATTAAAACACATATTTGACATTTAATGTTTCTTTAATAAAAATTATTTTCAAATTATTTGGTGATTATATGTTTAAATAGTAATGCACTCTCAATATTAAGTAAAATGATGAAAATATATAATTAGAGTTGAATAATTTAGTCTGTGTTTGTGTAAAATCATCTATAAAGGTAAAAAGACTTTTATAAAGTGGTATTTATCTCTTGCTTTCATGTGTTTGGCCAAGAAAGTTGTGTTTTCAGTTGAAACTCTATGGTAAGTGTGCTAATAAAAATTTAATGTCGAAACATATTCTTAGTGACACATATAAAAATTATATTATTTATTGCATAATGAGTATTTAATTAGTTAATATGCAATTTGTAATTTGAAAGAGCATATATTTTTTTAACTTAATTATGAATTAGGATAATAATTTATCTTATTCGATAAATTTTAGCCTCATAAGACAATTTGAAAACACAAATCGTTCAACCTAATGAATGTCTATTACAATGGTTAAAATTAATTCTTTCGATCTCTGAGATTCTGTCCTTAAGGAATGCACTTTATGATAGACCTTTAACTTTTACTACACTTGAGTAGAACATGATTCCCTCAGTAGATGATACATGTGGTTAGCACAAATAAATTATAAGGACTTAGTTAATAAGAGTCTTAAACTCGTGTACCATAATAATGTGCAAAAGTGAATGCTGGTTAAGAATAATTGTTATTTTTTATCATTGAAGAATGTAGCTATATGACTATATCAAATATAATTTCATTTAGGAAGTTTATTAAATACCATTGCATATTACATTTTTAGTCTATTGTAAATGAGTGCAACAAGGATAAATCTCATAGGAGGTCATAAACTCTATTAAATATTATTAGAAAACATATTTTAAATCAAAATTATAACTATTATCGAACAAAAAATTTAAAATTAAATTATTATATTATTTTTTATAACTAACATGACATGCATATATCTTCTAATTTAATTAAATTATTTTTTAATATATTTAATTTATTTATCATCATATATGTATAGTTAAATAGAAAAATTACTCTATGATAATCTTAACCATCAATAATTATTTAATAACAAATATTTATTAATTTTAAATCTATTTTATCTAAATTAATTAATTATATTATTTATAAATAATTATAATTCTTAATAATTGTCAACTCAAGTTATTTTTTAAAATTATAACTATTATTATTTAATATATGTATTTTTGTGAATATTTAATGTAGATAGTTGAATAGCTTTTGACAATACAATTTTTTTTTTCAGTTTTTAATCTTTTTATTTAATATATTTATTACAAATATAATTTGTTATTACTTAATGCACTATAATACATGCAATCTTTACCAATGTATTTAATGTAGTGGTTCAAATGTGCTTTACTTATAAATATATATTATACATCAATTATCAATTACTAGTATTTATGTATATAATTTTATTTAAATAATGACATTATTTCTGTTATGAATTATGATATTTCTTTTTTGATACATCAGAAAACCTGTTATGATATTTCTTAGAACCATTCGACTTTTATTAATTTTATTTTTTAATTTGATATTAATGATTTTTTTTCATCGGTAGGTGATATTTGGATTTTTGTTCAGACTCATATATGTTCAAAAGAAAAGAGAATATATATATATATATATATATATATATATATATATATATCTATATATATCTAAGGTTGTCAAACTCTTGAGTTGACTCTTATAATCTTACGATTCTACGTTTCTAGGTCCCCAAAACGAGTTAACTCGCAAGTTAACTCTTAAATTCCAAGAATCGAGCAAACTCTTGTTGACTCGGTAAACTCGCGATTCTACAACGAGTCACGAAGAAAATGAATTTTTCCCTAAATCCCCAAATTAATATTATTTTTTTGGTAAGCAATCCCCAAATTAAATGGGGTAATTTTGGGCTTTCACGAAAAGATTTTAACAAAGACTGAGAGAAAGATAGGGTTTCTCCTTTCAATCCAACATTCTCATACACCTTCGAACCCTAGGAGAAGAGGAGACATAATCGCTGCAAGTCGTCGCCTCAGCTTCAAATTTTGAGCTCTCTCTAAGACTTTATTATGAATTATGCACTATTGGTACTTTGATTGTTTATGTATTTTATTGAACTTTGCTTTATTATGAAGAATTTATTTAGTTAGTGTCTCCTTGGTGGTTGTAGGATGTATTCTTTATACACCTTGACAGGTTTTATTAAGGTTTTTTATTTTTTGTAAACTTTTATGAGTCTACGAGTTAACTCGACGAAACGTTCCCAAAACGAGTTTGCGTAGACTTTCGAGTCTAACAACCTTGTATATATCTATGTGATAGATAGATTTCAGAGTATTAGCTTTGTCCATGTCGAGCGGGAAAAGAATAAAACGAAGGACAACTTAGCTCGTGAAGCAGGAAGAGCTGGTGCTTTGGTTCAAGTTCGGAAGCACTCCCCTCATTTATTTATGCATCGTTGTATTTGGATGTTTTTAGTTAGTTCTTTTGTTTGCTACTAAATTTCCTCATGTAACTATATATATTTTGAAGAATGTTAACTTACTCCTACTTGATTTTGTAAAGGAGTAAGTTAGCACTTTTTTTTTTGGATAGGCAGTAAGTTAGCACTTAACACCTTTTCTATTGGACAAAAACTACCCTCCTCTTCTCACATTTAAAAATACTTAAGTTCTGGGTTTTTGGTAATTTTGGTTATCCAACTTTTTTATTTAATTTTAAAACTTAAAATTCCCTCTCGTCATTTAATACCCCTTCTCTTTCTTTTTTCTTTTTCTCTTGTTATCCTGCTTCTTTCCCTTTTCTCTTTCTTGGTCTTCTCCATTCTTCATTTCTCCTCTCCTACTTTGAATCCACCTTCGGGTCGTTTTATCCGCCGTGGGCGCCGTCGCGCCACCGTTGAACGAGAGCGTCATCGCATCGTTTATTCCGTTTATTCGTTCATCGTTTTCGTCCCATGTGAACTTCATGGGTTTTGACATATTTGTGGAGTGTTTCAATTCCTTATCCTCTTTTTCAATTAGATTCATTTTGAAGAAGGAAAATAAGCTGGATTTGTTTTTTAATGTGTATGATTACAGTAGAAATTTGAATTGCTTGAATGGAATGGTGGAGAAGACGTGAATGGCACTGACAGATATGGCTCCTAAATGACGTGAATGGCAAAGGGGCTCCTAAAACCCAAAATTTTCAAATCGGAGGGCAATGGCAGATAAAATCCCACATGGCCTTCGATTAAATTTCCCTCATGGAATCAACGATGTCCAAACTCAACGAATTGTAGAAACAAGAATTAGTAGAGGAAGGAGCCTTTACCTTTTGCCAATAAATAAAAGAGTAATGATATATACACACCTCATTTTTTAAACACTTCATTTTCACCTCTTTTTATTTATATCTCTCTCATCTTATCATCTATCACATCTCATATTTTCTCTCTCTTACTTTTTCTTTTCTTTCTATCTCTCTCACCATTCCACATCTCCACCTCAAAAGAGAGGTGTGGATGAAACATTATCCTAAATAAAAATGAGTTTGGTTCTTGGAGATAGCAGTTGCAGAGAAATGTGCATCGATTGAAGACAAAGAAAGGTTGAAGAAGGTGATAAATGAGGAGAGAGAAAATTGATATTTAAAATTAAATAAGTTTGGTAACCAAAATTACATTGGTATCCCCACTTTATTGTCTTGAAGAAGAAAGAGAGTTAGAGTTTTTTGTCCAAAATAAAAAGGTGTTAAGTGCTAACTTACTCCTTCACAAAATTAAGTGGGGGTAAGTTAGCATTCCCCATATATATATGGGGGATGTATCATATGAGAAAGCCTTTCTTATATGAGAGAAAATAGGAATGATTTGCAACCTTTAGATTAAAATGGGCGGACTAGATTAAAACATATACTTAATTGATTCACGTGACCTCAATTCCTACTACGTTCTACACTTAGGTCTTCTGCAAGAACAACTTCGTGGGTTTTGTAAAATTGGTTCTCCAATTCTCCATCATGTTCAATTGTTCATATATCCATTACCCTCTACAATCCTTGTTTCTGTGGGTCGACCTTTGCAATAGTTTTTCTCTCAATTCCTAATTGGCTAATCTTGCTGCGTTTTGGAACAGCTTCACAGTTTCATTATCGCTGATGATACTGGTTCGGGTTCATCCTTAGAACGATGATCAGGGTTCGATGGGTTGGCTGCTGGCGGTGGTGATATGATTTGGTGAGTCGGGGTTTGGTCGATGGCTTGATTTCGCGATTGGATTCTGGAAATTGGAAGTTTCATGCTTCATGGCACCTCGGTTGAACCACTATCACCAAAAAAGAAAGATAAAATCAGGAGTGAAGGTCCAAAACTCAATTTTTAGAGGGTGTAATTTATCTTTTTAATATATCAATCTCACATTATAGTGTGTTAGAGATGTATTTAAAAGAATGTGTTGCTACCATTATATATTATTACATATTGAGATATAACGTTTAACTTATTAAAAAAATTAAAAATGTATTCACAACTCGCTAAGTCGCTAGTGAGACCATAGTGTTAATTTAATATTCTCATACTAGGAAGATGCAAACACAAGAGAGAGAGATAAGTAATTGGAGAAACGTGAATTTATGTGGGCCTAAAACAAGAAAGGTGAGGATGGACCACAATTGCATGCTTAGTCTTTTGTAACGTAAACATGCTTAAAAAGCCCAACCATGCGACACCTACTCTACTCATTAGGTCTCGTTTCACAGTTTCGGTGGTGACGTTTACAGTCGGCCCCACCCGAAAACCAAACAACATATGTTTTTTTTTTTTTTTCGATGAATGGAAGTTACAGCCAGTCAGCCACCATCCACCTCATTCTCATGCACGGTCTTTCTCTAACACACCGCACTCACCTCTCATTTCTCTAACACACTCACACTCCTTCGATGTATTATTTAGAAAAGCATTTCATGCCCCTTACGTCTATGCTTTATTTCCTATCTATGTTTGTACTCTTCATGTTTTTTAAAAGTGTAACGAATGTTCTACCGTCACTTTGACGTTAAAAAACTAACAGAAGGGGCTAACGTGACACTACTCTAGTGACGAGGCAGACCACGTGTCATGCCACATCAAATTCAGAAATGGGGAAAAGGCGCGAGAAGGATTGAGTTCGAATCCTTCCCACCCTTTTTCCCATTTCTGAATTTTGATAATGATGTACGTGACGTGCCTCGTCACTACAGTAGTGTCACGTAAGCCCCTTCTGTTAGTTTCTTAACGTCAAAGTGACAAAGTGACATTCATTGCATTTTTGAGAAACACAGAGAGTACAAACATAGACGAAAAAAGAGTAGGAACAACATTTGCACAAACTTGATACATTAGAGGTATGAAATGTTTTAAGCCTATTATTTATGGCAAGCTTAAAAATATTGTTTGTGTTTTAAACAGTAGCCATGCCCCCCATTTAGTGACCAATAAAAAGATGCCTAGTGTACTAGGCTGCCATATCATCAGTTTGACCAGTAAATTTTACATTTCAAATATGGGTCCCTAAACTTCTTAAGTTTAAAATTTATGCCCCAACTATTTATATTTTTAATTATTTTAAAATTAAACATTCAAATTAAACCTAAAGGTAGGGGTGCACATGGGCCGGGTAGATCCAATGAACCCGCCCGAACCAACCCAATCCAATGAAAAAAATGCGGGTTGGATTGGGCTAATGGGTCAATCAGACGGATTTTATTACAATCCAATCAACTTCGGATCGGATACTGTATTTAAGAATAATCCACCCAACCTAACCTGAAATCCAAACATACAATAATAATAATATATTATTTAATATATATTTTTAATAATTTTACCTAACATACATGTAAAATTCTAAACCCCTTATTTTATTTCACTTTTCACATTCTTCACTTTTTGTTTCAATTTTATTTGGCATGTCGGAGAATGGAGACAAATAAATTCTAAGTGTCATGACATTGTCGTATTGATTAACTTGATTTCATTGCCGCAGTTGTTTTCATGGTATTTGACTATATGTCATTTATGAAATACTATTTCATGCTATTTAGTACAATGTTTTGTCTTTTTTATGTTATTTTGTACCATAACCTATTTACCAGTTTTTTCTAATTTTTTTTTAAGTTTTAATATTTCTTTCAATATTTCATATTTATTATTATTTTAATATAGTGATCCAATTAACCCATCCGAACCAACCCGAAGATCGTCGGATTGGGTTGGTTCGGGTCCGAGGGTGAAAACTCGTGAAATCCAACCCAAACAATTGTAATTGGTTCGGATCATGATTAGCCTATAAATCCATCCAAACCAACCCATGTGCACCCCTACCTAAAGGTTTGGAACACAGCAGCCCTTTGTCGTCGCTGCCCCCACCTGCCGCCGCCGTGGTCCTCTCCAGTTCGTGTTCCTTTCTGCTCCGTCACCAGTCGCGTTGTTCTTCACTGGTTCGAGGTTTCTCCAATTCATGTTCCTTTTCTGGAGGGGATGAAGAAGCAAAGCCAGAAATGCTTCATCACGGTCGTCGTACCCGTGTTCGGTCCAAGGAATTGCAGATCGGAGAACCCAAGCCAGATATGCCTTACCATGGCCGTCATCCCTGTGCACGCTGCAAGGAATTGAGATCGAAGAGTTTTTCCCTATATCTCACTCCTTCGATCTCCGACCCCTTTTCTCCAACGTCGCACCTCCATCTCTGTAGGGAATGACTTGAAGATGATTTGAAATTGGAGGAAACATCAACAGCACAGGAGAGCATATGTCGCGAGCAGAGAAACATGGAGAAGATGAAGCACATCCCAATTCTTAAAGATAAACACGATAGAGAAAGATGAACACACTAGAGAGAAAGAGGAAGAATAGTAGGTTAACAGATTTTGATTTTCTCTCAATCTTGTTTAAAATTAATTTTAATCAAAGTTAAATCAATTTGATAACCATGTTTTCTGAATTTTTTTTTATTATATTGTAAAATTTATAATATAGATAGTTGGAGGACCAATTTAAGAATTTTATAAGTTGAAATGACATGGCATAGACATCCACTTGACATTCATTTATTGGCTATGAGATAAACAACATTATAACCCCCTCTCACCAACCAACATGTAAAAGTTTGCCATTATTTATTGGTATATAGTAGCGTGATACACCACCTAGCACATAAATTAACCGATACAAAAATGTTATACTTTAAGGCTTAAGCAGATATTTTAGGTTCGAGTCCTAATACAAACTAAAAAAATAAAAACAAACATGACATGCTTATAAAAAAACATTATATTTGATGCTTTTAAAAAAAAAGAGGATAATGTGACATTTGGGTTTTTTTTTTACTTCTTTTCGGTTTTTCAATCTTCAGTTAATTTATAATGGTTATGTTGAACGGTTGAATGGGGGCATTAAGTGTAACGTATAACGTATTAATTTCTCTTTCTTGTTTAAAATCACATTCACGAGAAGTGTCTCATAACTCCAACTTTAAACGGCATGTATGATTACAATTTTGGTTCAATTTGGTTTGCCCATTTTTTGTTTTCATTTTCATAAAAAATAGAAAATACAGCTGAAAACATGTTTGGTTGATATAGAAAACATTTTTAAAATATGACTAAAATAGAAAACAAAAAAAGCCGTTTTCATTTTCAGTAAAAATGAAAACAAGTTATTACCGCCTTCATTGCCGCCGCCACCATCACCATCGCCACCACCACCACCGTCTCCACAGCCACAACCACCACCGTCACCGCCATCACCACTTTCAACGCTGCCACCACTGCCACCGTCGATCACTGCCGCCACCATCACTATCAATGTCACCACCATCACCATCGCTGCCACCACCACAATCACCATCACCACCTCCGCCGCCATCAATGCCACCAACGCCATCATCGCCTCCACCACAAACTTCACCATTGTCATCACTATCTTTGCGACCACCACCGCCATTGACGCCACGACCACAATCACCACCGTTGTCATAGTCGCCGCCACCGTCGTCATGGTCAACGCCACTACCATCGTTGTCGCGGCCACCGCTACTGCCACTACCACCACCGCCATCGTCATTGCCGCAACCACGACCACCAACTTGTGAGATGAAAAACAGTGATGGTGGTGGTTGGTTGTGGTGGCAATGCTGGTGTTAGCGATGGTAGTAACGGTGGTGGAGGCGGAGGAGGTGGTCGATGGGGAGGAGGTGAGGGTGGTGGCGGCGACGATGAAGTTGGTGCTTGTAGTAGCGATGGTGGTGGTAGTGACGACGGTAGTGAATGTTGTGGCGGCAGCGATAACAACAATGAAAATGAAAATAGAAAGTCAAAACAAACATATTTTCTAAATTTAAAAATAAAAATGGAAAATGAAAACAAAAAATGTTTTCTCAAACCAAACATTCTTATGTTTTAAAAAAGTGAAATATTTAAAAGTTTCTTTCTAAACGTAGTTTTTATTTTCAGTTTTTAACAACCTATGAATGTTTTATATTTCTATTTTTAATTTTTACATTACAGTTTTGTTAATGTTGGAGAACATCTCATTCAAATTTTTTTTTTTCAGAAAGAAAATTCTTCAATATTATTAAATACATAAAACTAAAACACAATCCAACAAGCCCTAAAATGCTCATCATGTTTAAACTCTGACTTTTATCAAAGGGGATAGTTGAAAGTTTTTAAAAATTATTTCTTAGTTATAATTGCTTGATTTTGAAGTGTTTATATATAAAAAAAATTTAAGATAAAATCTAACTCCCTTCTTGTGCACTTGTGATTATTACAATCGTTATAAGAGCTTAGCCTCTTGGTTGAACATCTTTACTTTGGATGCATAAGTGAGAAGCACTATATAGAAATTATAGAAATATTCTCATGTTGGATGTGTTGTATGTAAAAGTTTTTTTTTTTTTAAATGGTATTGTATGTAAAAATGGAAAGCATACTATATAGGAATTCTATGAATATTCTTACGCTTGGATATACTATATGTAAAAGTTGACATTAATGTATAAGAATTATAAAAATATATTGTTATGATGTTGAATAGCTATTGGAACTATATGAATGAATGTAAAAAAAATGAAATAACCGTATGATATAATGTAACATTGATGAATTGAAAAACTTAATGATATGGCGTAGATGTACGAAATAAGGAAAATACTATAAGAATATTCTTAAATACTTTTGAAGGAAACACAATCTTTTTTTTTAAACAACCTGCATATATTAAGAAGAAGACACATAGAACTTTACATCATGATGAACAGGACAGCGGAAGAATCCCATCTAGAACCTCCTCAATCCAAACCCTAAAATCGGCAGTTAAAGACAATTTTGCCAGACTATCGGCAACAACATAACCACTACGACGCACAAACAAAAAAACAACAACATCAAAACCAAAAACTAAATTACGACAATCAACAATAATAGAGTCAAGGTACGATGCTCCCATAGATGTTCGCATCCACCTCTCAAAAAGCAGGAGACAGACAGTCTCAAAACAAACAGAATGAAAACCCAACTATGTGGACATAATAAGAGCCCAATCGCAAGCCCAAAGTCTCTGTAATCACCGGAAAGAGAGCCTCCATCAAGGAAGAGGTCACTGAAGCCAAAACCAAGGCATCACCATCACCAACAACAAACCCCGGATTTTTGAGCTGGAATTTGGGCCTTGCAATTACTCTGCCTTCAACTAGTGGGTGGGTTTTGTAATTCCCTTTGGTGGTGTCACTTTGGCTTTCTAAAATATGTACTCTTTTTCCTTCTCCAGGTTTTTCCCAAGGGGGTTTTCCTGGTAAGGTTTTAATGAGGCATAATTTATTAAGTTGTGCCTCCATTGGGCGGGGGGGGGGGGGTCTTTAGGTTCTGAGATATTTCTTCTCCTTTACTTCTTCTTTTTCACTCTTCCTCTTTGTATTGGGTTGAAGTACCCCTTGTACTTCATTCAATATATTTTCTTTGCTTATCAAAAAAATATCCATAGAAGAAAGTGAGGCGCCAAAATTGGCCTTCACCACATCCCATTCAGTCGAGGCTATACGCTGGGAAGAGAAAGCACAGGGGTAGCTACCGTAGCTTGCATCAACGTTGAGGGCAGTAACAACTGACTCGGGTCAATATACGTCGAAGAGCCATTGGATCACCATAAGCATTCCTAGCTTCCTAAACACTACACAGAATGGACAAGAATAGGCCTCCCACAGTAGCATCAGCCTCCTCCAAGAACACTAGCAAAATATCAGAAAAGTTAACTCCAAGATCTCGCCGCAAGCCGAGGGGAGAAGCGAACCACAACTGTTGGACCTCTGGGCAGAGGAAAAATGCATGGTAGATGGACTCTAGCTCAAAAAGATATCTTGGACAAAAGGGGTATGCCACTATCCCACGTCTAAAAAGAACCTCACAAACTAGAAGCAATCCCTAGATCGCCCTCCAACTTGTTTCCTTACAATGAGGCAAAGCAAAAGCCTTCCAATGTGATTCCACAATTTTCAGGGCAGTCCACGTGCATTGGACGAAGTTGTCGTGAGTTGGGACTACTCACCGCGAATGGAATTGTATCCAGACTTAGATGCGTACATGCCATGAGAAGCGAGCTCCCAGAAAAATACATCATCCCTATTATGCATGGGTAAAGGAATGGAGAGGATAGTCTTAGTTGTGGGGTCCCGAAAAGATGTTCCATCAGGGACCTGTTCCAAACACAATTGGAAAAAAAAAAAAATAATACGCAGGGAGTCACTTTTCTTTCTAGCCAACTCTCAAAGGCCACCTTTCTTGTAAGACCCAGGATTTTAGAATTAAATAAATAATTAATTTCCAACTCACACATATGATTTTGTGTAAGCGTGAGAGGAACTTGACTTATGGTTGATGTTTGGATTAGTATTATGAAGGAGAAAGTTCAGGAAATGGCTAAGAATAGTACAATAGTCGCTATAGGTTGTAACACGAGCTTTATTCACTTCCGCCTTAGGGCGAAAGCGTTAGTAAAAGACTAATCCGCTCTTAAAGCACTGTAGAAGCGGAATTCAAAAATATTCAGAGGATTATAAGAATTTCTCTCAGTCCTTTCCATGACAAGTGTTTCGATACGAAACCCTAGACTGTACACACGATATATTTCATTTCTCGGAAGTTTGCCGAAACTAAGTTCCTGACAACTCAAGAACCTTAAAGTTAACCTTGGATGAAGACTTTTTCTATTCGGAGCTTCAAACGAAGATTCCACACGCGTACACCCATTTATTTCGATGTTTCCAATCTTTCTTCAGAAGGAAGTTTTCTCATCCGATATCAATTGCAAAAAGTAATTTTTCGGGTTAAATCAATTAATACCGTTAGTGAATTGTTTACTTAAAATTCCAAGAAACCTGTTTCGAGTTCTGGAATTCTGTCGCCGGATTCTCTCTTATAATTCACAGAGGAATGTGCAGGAAAAATCGGAATCGCGAAATATTCATTTTCCCGCGTTTTCCATTTCCTATAAAAAGAGAAAAAAAATCAAAATCTCACCACCATCACCATTAGAGGCCGCGAGCTCCAAGGAGGAAGGGAGAGAAGAGAATTTTGTCGTTTCTTGCCCGATCGTCGCATTGTCAGTTGCTATACGTAGGCCTCGAGGTACTGATGCTATTCCTTACCTCTGATCGTGAATTCTGTCGCTTTTCTCTATGTCTTTCTGTGCTCAAAGTTTTGAGCTTTTTGTAAAAGTGTCCAAATAACTTGATTTTTCTGTCTAAACTTATTCCCTGCATGCCCAAGAGCATGAATATCCAGTTGTTTTCCGCTGAATCTCGTCGAATCTCCGCAGAGATCAAATTCTGTAGAAATACACATTTTTATGAGAAAGCCTTGCTTTTTGGTTCGAAAACTCTCGACTGAGCTTAGCGCTAGTAGGATTAGTTGTTATAAATGTCGTTAGGATCAAGCTTATCAAATTTCTTTTTCGAAATTCTAATTTTGAATTTCCGAGCTAAAAACACTGACCAAAATACCTCTGTTCTAGTTTTCGACCCGATAGTTTTTCTGAGAGTTTCCCTGACCTAGATATCGCCTAAGAATACCTAGGAATTAAATTAGATCGAAGAAAAAGTTCGGGAAACCCTATTTTTGGAAGGGGCCGAAACTTGTTGGAATTGTACCGTGTCCAAAAATATTTTTTGGGTTTGTATGGCCTGAGCCATAGCGTAGCCCTCTCTGTTGTCGAAATTTTGGCTTTGGTTTCGTGTCATTCCGAGTTTTGTAGCTCGAGTTATGCGCATTTTAGCGAAAACATGTCTTATTGTCAATTCGTGCCTAAATGTCGAACTCTAAAGCTTCGAAAGCTTCTTTTTGGGTTTGTTAGTGTTATTAGTTGTATTGTTTCTTAGCGACTAAGCAATGATACTTTGCTTAAGGTTTGGAACGAGTTGAGCTGAGGAAAGAGGTTTTGGAGCAAGCGGTGATGTTTCACAACTGAGGAGGACGCCCGAGGAACTTGCAGAGTTCGGGAGCTTTATTTTGGATTGGACTGGGATGTTGAGCTTGGATGGAAAAATTGGCTTAGGTAAGGGTAACTCAGTTTTAGAGTGTCCTTGAGTCTTGCATGTATTTATCGCACTGCATGCGTTTGAGATGAAGATGGTTATATGGATTGGCATTTGATTTTGATTATTATGCTGAACTGGGAAAATGTTTTCTAGAGGCTTCGGCCGAGTGAACTTATTGAGACGTGTGTCTCCGTTTTCTGAGAGGCTTCGGCCGTTTACTGATTTCTGTCATTACTGCTTTCTAGTGGATAAGACATGGTTATTGCTGATACCTTGATTGTTGTTATGTTGAAATAGTGAGCTGAGTTAGTATGCATTTTGATGAGACGTATGTTTGTTGATAATATGAATAACATGTGATTATGTTGATTTGATTATTGAATTTGAGATTGTTGTTTGAGTGACCACTGAGTTGGATGAGATGTTTTGGTTTGCTTGAAGTGGCGATGAGGTGGGTTTGTCCCACGGGATTGTCCCGTTTTTCAAGGCGTTATAAAGTGGCGATGTGGTGGATATTGTCCCACGTGATCGTCCCATCTTTCGAGATGTCATAAAGTGGCAATGTATGGCAATGGTTCCACGTGATTGTCCCGTCCTTAGCGGCGTTAAGTGGCAATGTAGTGGCGATGGTTCCACGTGATTGTCCCGTCCTTAGTGACGTTAAGTGGCAATGTAGTGGTGATGGTTCCACGTGATTGTCCCGTCCATAGTGGTGTTAAGTGGCGGTGTGGTGGTGATTGTCCCACGTGATCGTCCCGTCTTGCGAGACGTTATTGATCGATCCATTTTGGTTGCAGCATATAGTTGCATTATAGGGCAATAATATTTGCTTATGATGTTTTGGTTGATAGCTGATTTGATGTTATATTGTTGAGGTTGTTGATATTTGATTTGATGTATATTGTTGAAGTTGTTGATATCTGATTTGATGTTATATTTTTAAGGGTATTGATATCTGATTTGGGGTTATTGTCATATGATTTGATTCTATATTGTTGAGGTTGTTTATATCTGGTTTAATCCTATGTTGCTGCTTCTATTGATATCTGTCTTGGATTATATTGTTAGCTTATCTATTTGTGGTTATTTGTTGTGAGATCGTTGATATATGTTTTAAATCCCTATTGTCGATTTCGTTGATAGGTAATTTGATTTCATATTGTTGGATGAGTTGTCATCTAACTTGAATTAAGTTGCTAGTTTATTTATCATGTTATGCAATTAAATTTGAATAGCATGCTTTTCTCTTTTATACGTGGTAGTTGTATGGAGTTAACCCTTTATATTTGCTATTTGTTGTTTGGGCGCTTAACGCTATTAGGCGATGGAGAACTTTTGATGAAGCTTAACCTTTGTGCGAGTGGAGATGATGACTTGAAGAATTGTGGAAGACTCGAAGAATAGAGTCGGGTGTAGGGCTAGAGCCTTGGGTTAGAGAGC
This sequence comes from Lotus japonicus, assembly GCF_012489685.1. NCBI lineage: Eukaryota > Viridiplantae > Streptophyta > Magnoliopsida > Fabales > Fabaceae > Lotus > Lotus japonicus. The sequence continues at coordinate 35,771,553 of NC_080041.1, forward strand.
TTACCGTTATTGGTTTAAGCTTGCATAATGAGTTTAGAAATTTATATTTGGGGTTTTGGGTACTCGCCTTGTTCAAGGCTTGATGTAAATCTATTTGTAGCTGAGAGTATGCATGACATATTTTGGAAATACTTCGAAAAGAAAAAAAAATATACTCGTATTTATACATTCTTTTGGAAAATGTTGCATATTTACTTTACCAGGTTGTTACCGTAACCCCTGAAATTCGGGGCGTTACATTTCTCAAACACCCCCCGACTAGTGGATACTTTGTCCAAGCATAGCTCGGCTGGTAACCTTTTTCGGCCCCGAAAATAGAAGTGTGATGAAAATAAATAGCCTTAAACAGGCGAATCAGAAGAGTATCAGGTTGCAATATTAGCCACCACCCATTCTTGCTAACTAGCGCTAAGTTAAAAGATTTAAAATTTTAGAACCCAAGACCCCTTCATACTTTGGAGTACACAACCGATCCCATTTAACCCAGTGCATAGCTCTCTTGTCCACATACCTCCCCTCCCCCCCCTAAAAAAAAAACCCTACTAATAAGCCCCTCAATCTATTGAAGAAGTCATCTGGCAATACAAAACATGCATAACATACGAAGGTATGACTTGAGCCACAACCTATTCTTAGAGTACTTTTGTTATTTCTATTTATGTAGATCATTTTGTTAAGTTTTGTAATTTATGAATTTTACAATATGAAATGTGATTATTTCATTCTTCTACACTTATTTTCTAATTAGCGTCGTCATAGCCGATGCTAAAACACAAACTTTAGAGTTGGTGGATATGATTGACTCTAACTTCAGTGCAGTAGCGTCGGTCACCTTGTCGCGTGTGTTGTGTCGGCAACAGTCGGTTGCGTGGCCGGGTACTCTAAAGGTTAGCTTCAACCCTTTAGAGTCCTCCTCGATGCCGACACTAACACGGTTGTTGCTTCAATTTTTAGCCCATTAATGCTGACGCTAATGAGCATTTTTTGTGTGTGCAATAAAGTACTCCCTCCGTTCCTTTTTAAGTGTCGTTTTAGCATAAAGCTCTCCAACCAAGATAGTGGATTGTTAGAGTGTTTTTTCTCATTCTACCCTCTCACATTTTAATCATAAAGTCATAAAGCTCTCCAATCAAGATAGTCGATTGTTAGTTTTTTTTCCACTCTCTTATATCATTAAACCATCTACCACTCTCACCTAATTATAAAGTCATAAAGCTCTTCATAGTTATTGAGAAAGGAGAATTTTATGGAAAATGTGAAGTGGAGTTATTGAAAAAGTAAGGGTATAATTATCAAAATGACAGTTAAATAGGAACAAAAAAATTCTTTTAAAATGACACTTAAAAAGGAACGGAGAGAGTATTGATTATACGGAAATCTTTTCACTTGTAACTAGACTTAAAACAATTAGAATCTTACATGTCAAAATCAAATCAAGTTTTGTTCAAATGGTAAAAAGTAAAATTTTAAGAGGTTTTATTTAAGAAATTTAGCTAAAACAACCATCAAAATTTGAAGAACAAATCTTCCAAATCATGTTTTTAAATTAAATAAAACACTTCATAGTGTGAAACAAGCATATCAAGAGCTTGGAAGTTGGTACCATAGACTACTTTTTTTTTTTAAATGGAAAATGACTTTGTAAGAAGAAAGGATGATACAACTCTTTTATAAAAAAAATAAGCTAAAAATTCTATTATCTTTAGTTTGATGATATTATCTGAAGCATAATAAGTCTTTGTGAGTTTTCCTTCTCTAATCCTTACATTATATTTTTGTTTTAAACTTTATAATTCATCATCTAGAAAAAAATCTTTATAATTAAAAAAATGCAAATACATTTTTTTTGAAAAGATGCAAATACATTTGAGAGCATAAAATTGTTGGCAACATAATTCAACCATTTCTTATATATTTCACTGTGGTACTTATGATATTGTTCCCTCTAAATATTTCGGAGTTGTGTATGCATACAAGTTATGCACGTGGATGAAGAAATGAACCCTCATTTCTCAAAACACCCAGCTTCACACATACTACCTACATTGGTCTTATTTTCTATTTTAGTGAATCTAGCTATGCGATAAAATTTCTACTGCTTGCCTGGTTTTATGTATTTTTAAATTCCTACACACACATATTCCCCACATTATATAAATACAATCGAGGTCTATTTTAGAATAATCAGATCAAATAGCTTCTTTCAATGCAGCATTAACTCTTGTAGGCTAGAACCATGACATTACCTGCAAAACCACACATTTGAAGCTAGATATTTGAAATGATCAGATTGCTTTCATATTCAAAGAAATTAGGAACGCGAGTAAGTACACCAAGATAAAAACAAAAACCAATTAATATACATTAGGTCGAATGCGAATATAAATTCAACATTCATTTAAAATTTGAATTATTATGTCTTAATTATATTTTATACACATTTGTCATTTTAATATGTGCCATGTAACCGCATATCTGGTATTGTTTCACTATTCCTATATTGTACTCTCTCTATAATTATGTTGTTGTTTAATTTTTTTATAGAATAGATTCCGATTGAACGCATGATTATGAAAGAACATGGAAAATAATAGTCACTAAAATCTAAACAGGAGTGATGAAATTCTCATGCAATCCAAGATTTTGCGATAATCATTGGCCATGGTGGTTGTGGTTGTCAAACATGGGGGGCAACTAGCAGATAATTATAGCTATTTGACTCAAGCACCATCCCTGTTCCCTGCAGGTGGATGAGACCAAAAGAAGTAGCAATTGATCATCTCAATTTTTAATGAATTACCAAAAACAAATACTCGAACTCAAAATCTCTATTTAAACTAAAACACTCTTCACCTAAACATTATTCAATCCGATATGATAAGTTTAGATCCAATTTACAACATGTAGAGGACATAGTCAATACAATTATAATATTAAGCTTAAAGTGAGTTAATTATTATGCCTCTGATCTAATTAATTAGAGAGGGTATGCTAACGGGTGCAGCGGCAAGTATCCAGGCGAACCATGATAACTTCGTAACGCAACCGACAACGGGCAGGTCTTAGATAATTGGGTTGGGGTGATCACATGCATGGCAATTACTTTTTATTTTTTACTTTTTTATAAATAAAAAAAACTTTTTTATTACAAAGCCAGAGATTAATTTTCTCAAGTTATATATATATAAAGCCAGAGATTAATTTTCTCAAGTTATATATATATATATATATATATATATATATATATATATATGACAAGGGAATGTAACATTTGTGATCACTTTACCTCCTCTTCTATGCACAAATAAAATCATTCATATGTTACTTATTAATTCATTATTTACGTATTTTTTTAAAGATAATTGATTCATAATATAAAAAAGTCTCTAAGATCAAATGGTCCAAAGTCATTTGATCCTTATTATTCACAAAAGACATGTGACACGCTTCAAGTCTCATATAGGCTCTTACATGGTTAGCGTTTTATAAATATGGGGTTGTTTAAGAACTTGTTTAACCTCATTTTTAGTGGATCAATCACGTTTAAAATAAATGAGTTGTATATTCTATATTTTTTTACTTTATATTTTACAAAACAAATTATCTATATACGACTAAATAACCTCATGTGTAATTTAGACAATTCCTATAAATATAATATAAAACTAGTTATTTGTTCTTAACCCAACAATTTAAACTTTAATTTTGATATAGTTAATTTATAATACACATCTATTCAATCCTTACCAGCCATGTCCAATCATGTTTCGATGTCATAGTATATATTTCGGTACTTATAAGTAGATCCAATGATTCATGATATTCAGTCGTCATATGCATTTCGAAACAATTTTCGTCCTCCGATAAATAAGAAGTGTAAAAAGTAAAAAAAATTAAACACATTTCCGGACATAATTTTTGTGGTAGTTTGATAAAAAAAAATTACACTTTATGTTTAGTTCCAACACATATGTCAATTAAATGTTGTGAATCGTTGGGTTCTATTTTTCCTTTTTTCTTTTGTCTAGGTCTAAATTGGCATACTTCCATCTGTTTGTGCAACTGCTTTTTTTAACTATGCATATATATTTAATAAAAAATCAACTTTTCCTAGCTAGCATAGGGAATAATATCTCTGAGTTTGGCCTATGTGGGATTGAGTGGGTGCTATATATAAAGACTCTACTAGGTGGAAGTCTTTCAACATTCTCTTCATTTCCACCCACCTTCTTCATTTTCCTCTTCTTGCTGTTTCAATAAGAAGAAGAGATGGGGAATTGCCAAGCTATTGATGCTGCAACAATAGTGATTCAACACCCTAATGGTAAAGTAGAAAGGTTTTACTCACCTATGAGCGCACGCCTAGTTATGAAAATGAACCCTGCTCATTATGTTGCCCTTCTCATCTCCACCAGCACATTGTCTCCAAACAAGGACATTGGTAACTGCCCCAATAAGAATAGTGACACCAACACCAACAACACATACCCAGTTCGCTTAACTCGCATAAAGCTTCTCAAGCCCAATGATTCCCTCCTTCTAGGCCATGTTTATAGACTCATCACAGCTCAAGGTTAGTTGCAAAGTTGCATTAATGCAACCACAGCCTTTTTGAAATTCTGTTCTGGTCTTTCAATTTTTATGTTTTTCTGTTATGCTTCCAAATTTGAGGGCTTTAAAGTGTTTTTTTGTGTTCAGAGGTAATGAAGGGCCTAAAGGAAAGGAAACAAGCAAAGATGAAGCAGAATATGCCGGGGTCAGGTCACAAGTCAGATTGGGTGAAGGGAAAAATTGGATTGGAGATGGACAACAAAGCAGAAAGAAGATTAGACACAGAGGACAACAAGGTAATTAAATCTCAACACTAAAATATGGTTGTTTGTTTTTTCTTTGCATCAGCTTCCATTTCATCATAATGAAATCTAAGCAACTAGAAACTATTCACAGAAAGCTTCTCGCCAGAATTGACTTTAAATTTAGAAAGATTTTCAAACATCATGCGCTAAGCCAACTAGAGATTTTAATTTAAATCTTATAAACTACTTGAGTTTCTCCACTTATGCCATTCAACTTTTGTCAATGAACATTTTTTTTATGTACAATGAATTTTATAATTGGTTTAATTTTAAAGGGTTGGGACTGCAAGTTTATTTAAATTTATTTGTACAAATCAACGCTTGACTAGTTTGTTTGTGAACCTCCTACTTCATAATTTTCCTTTTCTTGAATTTAATTAGATGAACAGAACAAGTGATTAAACTACTATAGTTTCACTTTATAATTCTTTTACTTCTATGTGTTTATTCAGGTAACCAAACCTGAAAAACCTCGACCAAGGACAAGATTTTGGCAACCCTCTTTACAGAGCATCTCAGAGGTAGTTGGATAATCAGTGTTTTAAATCTCACCTACATGTGGTGTGAGGGCCAGGGACAGAGGAGCAACTGAGAACTAAAAAATCAGAAAAAAAAAGCAAAAAAAAAAAAAAGAAGAGAACTCCATGATTGCTTTGGCATGTGGAAAATTAAATATAGTACATTTTTCATGGGAGGATCAACAAGTGAGAGATCAAAATTTTCTCCTGTGGGTTCATCATGCATAATTGTGTATAGCAAAGTTCACATATCCTATATCAATTTACTTAATTAGCTATTATTTTCTAATATCATAAATTCTCTGTTCACTTTAACTGTGATCTTTTTTCTCTTTTAGTGAGGCAGCTGGACATCATATGAAAAAATCAATAACTATTAAAATAAAAAAATATTATTAATGGTACTTAAAATTAAAGTGAGTAAAAATATATATAAACAATTTTAATTTAATTTGTGCAATCCAAATTAAATTTTAACACTCAAATTAAGCCACTTCATTTTTCTCAAAATGTTTTCTCTCATGTTTAGCTGTGAGAGATACGCTCTAAGCTTGCGCCTTCTCTTTCAATTCCCTCAACGTCTCAAACTCTAATATCAAATGAAACAATTATCGTGGTGAATAATGACATGTATATCACTCTGTCTTGCCAAAACCATATGTTGAGAAGTCCCATGGAGACATGACCAAAATAATACTTATATATGGAAAGACAATTCTCACCTCTAAATTAGCTTTTGAGGTAGAATTAGACCTAATTAAAATTCTAAGATAATATCAGAGTCTATCTTAGATCGTTTGTTATAGACCACCCATATTTGGTCACCGACAGATGTGCTCGACCTGATGGAGTATGTCTATATGACCAAAATAAGCCTTATAAATGGGAAGATAACTCTCACCTCAGCTAATTTTAGGGTAGAGTTAAGCTTTGCAAATTTTAATATCATCCCTACAAAATCCTATTTTGAACTTTCAGGAACATTGTCTCTCCAAACACTAAGTCTTTGAGATCTCTCAACAATGTCTAATGTTGACTTCTTCTTACTTTGGAACCTTACAATGTCTTACCTCTCAAGAAAGAAGACATCCTCTAACCAAGTGTGCAAGATTTCCTTACTTAGATTGCATATATAGGATCGTCTATGAGATCATCGTCATCATCGCTTGACAAAGTATCTCGAAGGCCTAAGCCGAATACAAGTCAGAGTGATAATGACATCTAATATAGGTTCAGAAAAGTAAAATTTACTTTTCAGCAAATCATCAGTGCATAAAAGTTAAAAGGCTTAATTGCACTTTTGGTCCCTCACGTTTTCCTTTTGTGCAATTATCGTCCCTAAAGTAAGAAAATAGCAAAAAACGTCCCTCACTTTGTCAAACGACAGCACTTTTGGTCCTCCATCCCTATTCTGTCGAAAAACTAACGTTTTCTGTCAAATATTTAACAGTTTTCTGAAGAAAAAAAAATAGGAAAATGAAAAACTCATAAAATTTATGATGTTCTTCATCTTCTTCAATTATTTTCCATAAAAAATAAGAACAAACTCATCATCAACAACAAGCCACCAAAACATTAGCCTTTCCCCTACACCAAACCAGCAAAACACATGAATTGAGATCCTTCTCCACCAAAACATTAGCCTTTCCCCTCCACCAAACCATAAAAAAGCATGAATCGAGATAATTCTCCATCACCACCACCCTCAACCCCACCTCTTTAGCCTTGGTTAGATCTGAGTATGAGACAGAGATTGGGTCTGGGTATGCGTAGAAGTGAACTAGACTTTATTCCCGCTTGTGAATCTGGATTTGGAATCTGACACCCCTTTCTAACAAATTTTGTTCTATCAAGCTTTCTCATTGCATATCCAGTATTACGTTCCTCTTACATGATCCTTCATGTTTTTGTTGTGATTTAAATGAGTGTTAATAGATTAATGAGTTGATTCAGAAATTGGGTTTCAATGTTTTGGGTTTTGATGGTGTTGAAGCCTGAAGGTGAACGAAGAGGATTGGAAAAATAAGTTTTTTTTTTTAATTTTTCTTTCAAAAACCGTTAAAATTTGGACAGAATATGGGTGAATGACCCAAAGTGCTGTCGTTTGACAAAGTGAGGGACGATTTTTGCTACTTTCTTACTTTAGGGACGATAACCGCACAAAAGGCAAACGTGAGGGACCAAAAGTGCAATTAAGCCAAGTTAAAAAGATTTCAAAAGTTTAAAATGTTCATATCCTTTTTGCTTAATTTGTCATGATAAAAAAAATTATAACTCATTATTAAGTTATTCATACTCTAAATAATGGGCCAAAAGATTTCAAACCCTCTTATTTTAAAAGAATACAGTAGCAACACCCTTTAATATAAACTAAACTTTGCGAATAAGACAATTGCAACCAGCTAATGCTCTACTCGTGCACCTCCTAAGCAAGAAAGTTTGTTACACTACTGCACGAGGAGACCCCGTGCTGAATCAAGCAATGCATAGAATTCCTATCATTCCGCCCACTGAGCTTTTACTTTTACCTTTTTTTCTGTCATTGTTTAAAAATCCAATAACATCACGCAATTCGTCCATTCCTTTTTCTTTGTCTATATCCTTTGGATTTCCTCCTTTATGATGAACAATCATGGAAGATGCCTCTATAGGTAATCGAGCGAAACATACTTTTCTATTTCTTTTTCAATATGATAGATATGGGGAATGGATGTAAGTATCGTCCCAGATTAACATTTGACACGTATAGTAAAGTTTTCCTCAACATAATAAAAAATGTAAACGTTGAGCGCATGCCATAATAGACCGTCCGTCCATGATTGCCTATATCATTTCTATAAAACGTAGTGTCGGTTATACTCTCTCTAACACTCTCTCATTCATTAGTTAAATTTATATGGTGATCGGGTAAATCATATCTAATGAAATCTTCAAGAGAAGGAGCTCAAGGGAGGAACGGTAGCCGCAAGGCGGGGCTTGGAAGCTCTGAGCAAGGTCTAATCACGATGTCACCGGGGGTTGGCCTACTCATAAGCACTTCGCAGCTCAAGTTAGTGAAAATGTGATAACTGAAAAGAAAGTAAACGGAAGATAAGTTACCTTGGAAAGAGAAAATGATCCTCTTTATATAGTGGTTGGCTCTAACTTTCCTCGTACGAGGTAAGAGTCATCGGGTGCGAGATTTTGCGATATCTCTCTTTATCCAGAGGTGAAGGGTTGGTTAGTTTATCAGGGTTGTTTGATCGTTCTGACTTTGACCATATCTGACACCTTTGTAGCTCTTTGTGTGTGTGATAGGCCTTCCTCGAGCGTTGTTATTCATGCAAGGATATGGCCAGATCTAGAGCTCCCATGGGAGGAGACCTAAGCATGGCTATTTTATTATAAAGACTAAATATCCTTATTACATGTGGTTCTTATACTTGCATAAAGAAGCCTAAAGCTACACATGGGTTAGGCCTTAGAATTATTACATAGGCCTTAAATCTGGCCTGACCCAGACATAGGGGGCTCTCCCTAAACTCTAAAGGTCTCACCATGTCTCCTTCAAGTCCCCTTGGCTAGGGTGTGACACCCTATCCAGTCCACATGCCCACAAGACGCCGAATTTGAGGCATGACGAAAATGTTTGTCTTTACTTGTACTCATCGGTCTTGCATGCCTTCAGCTTAAGGCTTGACGCCTAGTCTAGTTGTGATCGTGGCTGAGACATCTCGTTGATTGGCCTTGACGCGACGAGGGTTGATTATGTTAAGATGAATTCAGGAGTTAGTTAGGTTAGTATTGGCTCAATGGGTGGTGCACTAAGCGATAGTTAACTCTCGCCCAAGTTTTACGAGTCGTTCACTCGTCCTTACAGGTTCGTTCCTAATCTCCCAATCCTGATTGCTCTATGTGCTTGGTTGGGGTGGGACACGGTTTAATAGGCCTGGTTCCCGGCCCTTCGGTAAGATCTGAGTGGCGTTGGTTGGGGGGGTCGAATAGTCGTCTCCTGGAACAATGGCCCTCAGCTTTGTCGTTGACGAAGTCAGTGACTTGAGATTGACTAAGGTCGGTTTTCGAGTAATAACCGTTTAAGGAGGTGGCAGAATTTTCATTTCTCGGAACAATAGTCGATTCAAGAAAACAACATATTACCGACAACTAAAAACCGTCGAACGCACGAAAAACTGTCAGTAATTGGTTTACTGACGACCACTTCTCACTCCTCACTTGTTTTTTTCCTGTGTTTTCTCTTGGAATATCTGGACGACTTGTTATATATAGATGGGAGTAACAACTGTCTTACCAGAGGATGGGAGAAGCCACTTCCTTCAACACAGCTTCCCCTGGTGGTCTCAAAAACAGAGAAAAGGATCATGGGCTATGTGGGCATCAGTAATATGGTCAATTTGGATCACCAGAAATGCGTGTGTTTTCAAGGGCGAGCCAGCAGAGATTGATAAGGTCCTGGACCTGGTTTAGTATCGTTCCTGGAGCTGGATGAGGTAAAAGATTAAGGATTTTCACTGCACCTTGTATGACTGGCAAACAAACCCGTCAATTTTCGTAGCCTTACTCTAGGAAGCCCTGTTTTTGTGCTTTCATAGGGATCTCTGGTTTTCTTTAGCTTTTTTCTCTTTTCTTTTCCTTCTATTGTATTCTTTGGTTTGAAGTACATTTAGTACTTCCTATAATACAATTTTGTCTTACCTAAAAAAAAAATATGGCTCGTCGATAATTGATTATTTGAGCTTATCTTATAGCGTAAACGTTTATGTGAGTGTTTGTGAGAGCATGTGCAATGTAATGACTTACCCATAAGCTGCCTGAAGCTAATTTTTATAAGTTGTTTAAATAAGCTTAGGAATAAGAACATAATCTTAATAACTTATTTTTAACTTATTTCAATAAGTTTCTCGAATACCTTATAAATATGGGCGACGCCTAATATGCACCAGTTGCAAATTGGAGCAATTTTGCACCACCTAGATTTACCTATTATACTAAGTTATCCAGTTTTTTGTTTTCTTTTGTTATAAAACAAAAAACAAAAAATTAAAGACAATGTTAAAACTTAGCTACGACCACCCGCCGTAGTAAGCAGAGACTACCACTCCGTCTCTGCCATCATTCGCTGATGTTCTTCAGAATTATCAATACACTGAATCGCAATCTGTTCTTCTTTCCCTTTCATGATCTCTTTTTATTCCTTCGCTAGTCTCTTTCTTCAGGCATGAACCCGCAACACCAAATGCCAGCAACCAGCATTGATCAAACACCCTTTCGTTTATTCACATAAACACACCAAAAAGTTCCCCCAAAGTTTCAAGCTTGATGAATCACATGAAATTTCAAAAAATAAACAAAAGGGCATCTTGAAAAGGGGGTTCAGTCTAACATCACCAGAAATTAACACCAGGTGAAGAGGGATAAGAAAGGAATGGCTTATCCAGAACGCACTTGAGCAGGGAGAGAGCCATTGAGATGAAGGCAAGGTGTCAGATCTGAGTTCAACGTCGTAGAAGGAACCGGTGCCGGTGGGGTTAAAGCCGGCGCCGCCCATGGTGGCGAAAAATTCATCAAAACCCTTTTTTCAGCCACCATTATTTATTTGATGATTTAAGGAAAAGGGGGAGAAATTAGAATAATAAGAATTTTTTCCCAAAATTAATCGGAAAGGTGACCGATGGTCACTAGTCAAAAAGGCTGGTGCAAAGTTAGACTAGTTCTATACTAGTCCATATTAGGTGGCGCCATAAATATGTGCTTATTCGATTACCGCTTATTTTCATGAGTGCTGAATTAAGTTATTTTTCCAAACGCACCTAGATATATTTTAGGGTTAACTATCAAATTGGTCTTTATGTTTGTCACTCGCTTCTATTTTCGTCCCTCCCCATAATGTCTTTTGCTTTTGTCCCCTGCACTTAGAGATATCAACTTTAATATATTCACATCTCACTTTCTCTTTTGGCCCCTTCATTCTAGTTTTCTTTTTCGAAACTTCCACTTTGTTTCTCCCTCGCTCACTCACTCCTGCAGATTTAGCATTCATTTCCATCATTTGAATCAATTCACATTACTCATTCACAACCACCATTGCTCCCCAAGCTCCAGCCAAGAAGCGACAGAAGCATTGAACCACCTGGTAGCCACAAGGCTCGTAGAAGGTCTCTTCTTCATAAGTCATTGGGAAACATCAGGAAACAGTATCACAGCAACCATCAAGAAGTTCTATATTTAAGGCTGATTCCTCAAGAAGTTAATGAGACCTTAGTAGCTCTCGTCCGCAAAGTTTCTGGACCTGAGAATGTCACTCGGTATCGGCCAAACAGCTGTTGTAACTTCATTTTGAAGATGATCAATCAGATTATGGTGACATACTAAAAGGGGCCATGGATAAAATCATAACTCCAAATCAAAGTGCTTTGTGGGTGAAAGATTGATTCAAGACAATATTGTGGTTGCTCATTAAGTTTTTCACGGCTTGAGATGTAGGGGAAGGGAGCTGGATTTCCTCTTGAGACTCCAAATCCGATCACTTTTGCTCTAGTTTACATTTTTTGGTCAAGGTGATTCACTAAAACCTTCCTATATCTTCTATTTCTTGTCTCCTTGTAGTAAAGAGAAATCATATTGACCATGCCTACGTACTATGCATTTGCTCGTGCAAGTTTTTCCATGTTCAAACATTATTCTAACCTATCAAACAACAATCTCTCCATCACACAATATGTGAATATCACATTGTTGAAATAGATGACAACAAAGTAAAATAATAAAGATAAAACAATAAGACAGAGTACTTGGACTGTAGACAATAAACAATTGAAATTATGTCGTGACCCAATAAAATGGCCTAAAAAATGTTTTCAAGAACAGATGGAAAGTCATAGAACATAACTCGTTCGTGTTTCAACTATAAAAGAAGTACATGATAATAAAGAATGGTAGCTTGAGAAGAATGGAGAAGATGAAGAGGAAAGCTTCAACAATTAATGCTTTGCAGCTTCAATAACTCTTCCTCAATGAGCTAATTCTTTCTTTTATACTTGCAACAATAAAGAAGAATGATGTGACAATATTTAACGAACATATCAGTTTTTGAAAATCAACACTCCCTATAATTAGATTTCCTTCAAAAAGTATATTGATTATTTAGAACATAGACCAATGTAAGTGTTAAAATGCATGCTAATAAGAATGGTTGCAAATATTCCTCATGAACCAAACGAATAGACCTCTGTAACATTCATCATTGTTGCTTCTTCCCCCGCACTTCTCCTGAAACAAACCCAGCATAATCAACCTCATGGAGTTCTAGCTTCCCCGGCATTAAAATGATAAGATAAATAAACTGTCAAAAGATCTTTGCCAGCACCAAGTTCCAATGCCCATTAATATGATCATAATTAACATTTTTGGCGAAGACTGGTCACGGAATTGCATTTAACGACACACAGATCTCCGTAATTACTCCTTCAACAAACTGCTCACTCTCAGTCACATTTAAATGCAGAACAAGTTCTATAGTATATTTTTAGACCTAAAGCCACAAATTTATAATCTGCCAATTAACATTATTTTCAGAAAACGTACATCTTGAACTGTAAAAAAACCGCAAATGCACAAGTGATCTAAACTCAAATGCTTTTCCGCTTATTCTAACATAGTCTAATCACAATGTCCAGATTGTTTCCATAAAGATATAATGAAAAGAAAACCAGCATCCCAGCAATCACTTCATTCTTGCATTTTAGATTGTTACTGTTTCTGAGATTCTTTCACAACTGCCTTGACATATATTTCGTAACAGCAACCTGAAACATCATTAAAAAGCATACAAGAATATTGAAAACATTGAGAATGGAATTATAAAACTTTGCCACAAATTCAAATCTAGTCTAAACACATTTAAAATCATTTTTCTAGAAAAATTCAAATCCAGTCTAATAAACACATTTCTTCAGATGTATAACATGCTTAGCAGTAAAACATAGATAAAACAGAATATTCGGTCTGCACAGAATCATCAATCTGAGTTCTGTCTTGCAGTTATTCACATGTGTTCCTGGCTATGTAGTAGACCATGTCGAAGATAAGGCTGAGAATTCAAGAATTCGACTACAAGCTAAAATATTTCAAAGTTTTTAACTAACATTTGAAACATGTTAACTGCCAGCATGTACTAGGTTATTATTTTGTCACTGGTAAAGTAGTGATTATCGGAGTAGACCTTCAAAGCTCACAAGATGTGCACTCCACAGTTCCAACAGTTATGCAAGTTATTATATTGTTCATAGTTAGAGGTACTAAGATTTGAGAAAATTATCAAAAGAATGAAAATATATACACAGATGATATCTAAGAAAACTTACCTATTGACTAGATCACAAACTGGCCATGTAACAATGATATTAATGACAATATCCAAAATACTCCACTCCACAAGGATTACGAGAATCACATCTTCTAGATGGTATTATATTCCAAAAATTTCCTCATACTGTACATTTCATAATCTATGGCATTCAGCAACTCCCAATTTTAATTTTGAGGTAAATATTGCCTAAACTATTAAACTATGGACATATACTGGATTTCCAAATCACTACGGACTTTGCCAATGCTAAAGCCAAATATATAATTTCCAATTAAGCTATTCATAACTCATAGATTTTACCTTATTCGAATATATTTAAAATATCTTATAATTTCTTGATTATAGGTTAAATAATTAAGAATATATTGGATTAAATCCATATTTCCTCATTACTTATTTGTTTCCTTATTTAAGTATGATTAGGAGTCTAGTATTAGTGTAAATATAGATTAGTGCTTTGTCTTCTGTAATATTATACAACATATTTTTCACATCACCATCAATACATTTTATCTCCCTCTATGCCTAAAAGTTAACTCTATAACTCCAACATGATGTCAAAGCAGCAACATCCTCCATGACATATCCTATCACAATGCATATGACAAGTTCCTTTAAATTTGCAATTCTATTGTTGTAACATACTAACATTGTCAATATGTCAATGACTCTTTACTCTTCGTAGGCCATGCAGAACTTCAAGGCACTCTTTCTCTCTCAAGCTTTTGTTAGTAAGTTTTTCGGTATATCGCTTCTACAACCTATCTCAAACGTTAGATCAGGCATATCACAGTCATATACACTCTTTCTAAGTTCTAACAACCTCTTCCCAAATCCCAGATGTAGTTCGGCCTTGGCAGTCCCAGATGTAGTACAACCCAAAGACGATCCCAGAGAAACAGTACAACCCCACAACTATCTCAGAAAAGCAGTTTGGCCCCACGTCCATCCCAAAGAAGTCTGGCCGCACAGCTATCCCAAAAAAGGGGTCACGGCCCATGACTATCCCACAGAAGCAGTTTGGCCCTGACGTTTGTCCAAGTTTACATTCCAGTCATGTTTTGTGGAGTCCTTATATATATATATTTTAAATCATTTGAGACAAGCTTATAAGTAAGCTTAAGGTAAAGGGTTGATTTCCATATTTTCTTATATACTATGATAGAAGTCTGGTATCAGTATACAAAAAGATCAATACTTTATCTTTTGTAATAACATCTAATATATCATTTCAAAGATATATTAAAAAAATGTCTTCATAACTTCATGAGACCCATTAGTAATCAATTTCAAAGACAAAAATTGCGAAAAAAGATGTAAAATTCCTTTCAAGCTAGAATCAGAAAATCTTTAAAACCAACTCCCTTGAGTGCAATTAGGTGGTTTGTTTAGTTTGCCAACACCCCCATCCCCCTTCCAACACATAAGCAGGTAAGATTACATCATCAGTTGGTTCTGTTTATAAAAAGATCAAAGAACTTTAAAAAGTACAATAAAATATTATGGTTACCAAAGTTAGTCTATTAGGACAAAACAATAACTGCATGTTTAGAATGATCTGGAGCAATGTTTGGTTCTCCGTTCCGAAAGCCTCATAATCATTTATGGGTGAAAACTACAGAGTGAAACTTCTAGAGTTACCATGCTTTGGATTGTGTGCCCCCCGTGTTAGTTATGTAACTTACGTGAATGGAATCTACTTATCCCAAAGGAAATATACTTTGACACTACTTGAAGGCACGGATTTTATTAGCAGTAAACCAGCTTTGCTGCGAATGGACCCCAGTGTGAAACTTGGTAATATCGAAGGTGATCTTTTGCCTGATTGGGAGGTTGTAATACTTGACAATCTCAATACCTGACATCTGCTATGCTGTAAATAAACTCAGCCAATACATGTCAGCTCCAAGACAACCACACTTGCAAGCTATTCATCACCTACTGCGATATCTGAAAGGCACAGTTGACCAAGGTTTACTTTTTCCAGCTGATATTTCTCTTAATATCAAGGCATATTCTGATGCGGACTGGGGCAGTTGTGTTAACACACGCAGATCAACTTCTGGCCTATGTATATTCACTGGTGAAGCACTTGTATCATGGAAGTCTAAGAAACAAAAAGTGGTTTCGAAATCATCTTCTGAGGCCGAATACAGAGCACTCGTACATGTCACTAGTGAGTTAACTTGGTTGAATTACTTACCCAAAGATTTTCAGATAGAACCTGGACATCTTTGGTATGTTGTGACAACTGACAACCATTCTGCAGTATCTTGCAAAAATACCTACTTTTCATGAATGGTCCAAGCACATCGAAATCGATTGCCAATTTATAAGGGAGAAGGTTGAATCTGGAACAATCAGATTGGTTCCCATTAAATCAGCTCATCAATTAGCAGATTTATTCACCAAACCAGTATCAGCACAAGGGTTCAAGCACCTCATATGCAAGATGGGAATCTTAAATCTCTACCATCCATCTTGAGGGGGAGAGTTAGTTATGTGAATGAGTTATCAACTGTGTAAATACTACTCACCTAAATTAGTTAGAGATTAGTTTTGTTAACTGAAGGTTAGTTAGGGATTAGTTGTATGATAGTGGCAGCTTAATGACAAATTCCCAAAACTACATTTCTCTCATTCGATACGCATTTCTAACACACCGGCCACCGCTAATCAATAAGACCAACAAAATTCATGCGGGGAGGCGCAAACAAATATATTAGCAACTACCCTACATTAGATTTTAGAATGCTTCATGATCACATAATTGACAAAACCAAAAGCCCTATTGGTTGAATTGAAATGAGGGTTAAAAGATTACCTGCAACAACAACAATGGTTAGAACATCCCCAATTCTTCTGAGCTGCTTGACACTCTTCTTATATGATTTGAATGGCTTCAGAGCTGCATCTTCAGCCAAAAGCTGCAACAACACCACAAGGTTAAATAATAAATCAATCAAAGTAGAGAATTATTTGAATTAACAAAAAAGAGAGGAAAAAAGGTTAATTAATCCTTACAGCTTTTTCACGCGTCCCTGGTTCGATGTGGAATTGACGGCGCGGAAGGGATGTGAAATCTCCAGTTTTCTGCTTTGTCAAACGGGAATATGAAATTGAGAAGAAGGATAATGATTCGATGAATTAAAAGAACAGAGAGAGAGAGAGAGAGAGAGAGAGAGATATAATACCTGGGATTGAGATCGAAAATGGGAAGCAATGGTGGTTTTGTTCAACAAGAATGCCATTTTTTGTACTCGCTCGCTGAAAGAACGCACCACTCTCAAACTCGATGATGGACTTTTAGGTTGTGAAAGCACGAAGAATCTGGGTCCTCTGCATCAGTAAATCACTCAATCTCTCTATAGCAAAGCTTATAGCCGTTGGATTGGTCCAATGCTCCAGATCTATCAAGCACTAAAAAATCTTTTAATTAAAAGAAAGGCTTAAATACTCTTTTGGCCCCCTGAAATTGTGAAGGGAATCAAACATGGTCCTTGTAAAATTTTCGCATCAAATTGAGTCCTTAAAATTTGTTTTTTAATCTAATTGGGTCCAAAGCGTGTCTGAGTCTGATGTGGATTGTTTTTCATCTAGTCAGCTTTTCCACGTGGCTTTTTTATTACCAATTTATATCCTAAGTGTAATTTATTTATTTTTAATTAATTACAAATCAGTTTATTAATTAAAAAAAAGAAAATATAATGTAAAAAACCCTAAATACCCTCCAATTACCCTAAATCCAAAAATCACCAAATTCACAAAACTGAACAAAACGTTCTAGATCACCAGCACTCTCTTCTTCAGCCTCATGAACACACAAAATCGAATAGCAATCAAATGAAAGTCAATCAGAGAGCCATCGGCAATACCACCGCCAACACCAGGTTGAATAAACAATCCTAACCGTGAAGTTCATTTGAACATAGCGGGGGCCGCCAATGACCATTAACTGCTTCGCCGCCATGAGAACTTGAATCGCCGAGCACTCAAAGAGGAATCACTGTCCATGGATTTTGATCTCACGAATTAGGGTTTTGTTTTGGTGAGGAAGTGAGGAATTACTGAGAGAGAGGACCAGAGGAAGAAGAAGCAGATACTTTTGGGTTTAGGTTTCAATGGATCTTGGTTTTTGTTGTATATCATGAAGAAGATTAGGTTTAGGGGAAATGAGTTGGAATAAAAAAATTATTATCCATTAATTATATGACATGGAAAAAGAAAAGAGCCACGTGGAAAAGCTGATAGTGTAAAAATAAAGACACATCAGCTGGAATCACACTTTATCCTTAATTGGATTCAAAAAACAATTTTAGGGACCCAATTTGATGCGAAAATTTTACAAGGATCAGGTTTGATTCCCTTTACAATTTCAGGGGCCAAAAGAGTATTTAAGCCTAAAAGAAAAGGGCCAATACCCTAGTTAGCTTGAAGTCGCAAAACCATTACTCCCTCCGTCTCTTATTATAAGACCACTTATTGTTTCACAATAATTGGTCTTATATTAGGGGACGAAGGAAGTACTTCTAACTTTGAGAAGTTAGTGAAAAAACTCTTAATCAGCAAGGGTTTTGGATGTAGCACACGTTACAGTTAATTAAAATAAACATTTTATGTTATTCTTCTTTCCTATATCTCGTTATTTGAACATACCTGATTTAAAGATAAAGCTAAAGTGAGTTTATAAAACTTTTACTTAACTTAAACATTTTAGTTCGGTTGCTAGACTCTAAGGGTTGGACCTTCGTCCTTGATTAGTTATGCCAACTTTCAGAATCGACGATCAACATATTCTTTCTTCAACACTTTCTCAAGTTTTTGCAAACAAAGAAACTTATATGTACTCTTGCAAAAACAAATTCATAAACACGGGTCAATCCCTCTTTCTTATGTTATCTTTGTTCATTTCAGGAGAAGAATCTAAAACCAACAGTTGTTTCTGTCCAAAACTCTAAGGTAGTGTGACTATGTTAATCTTCTTCGAAATTTCTGCTACCTCTATTTAAGTGGGTAAGAGTAAGCAACGATGAAGCCTTGATAAGTTTCCAAACTGCAACGTTCAAATATTGTAGGCGTTGCATGAATCATAAAACCTTGTAGCATCACTCAACGCTCGAATATTGTAGAGGCCTGACGCTTTATCGTTGCTTTTCTTGTAGATAAAAGTCACACAAAATAAGTAATATTTTCTAGAAAATAACTAAAATTCATAAACTACTCTATACAATGAAAAATGACTAAGCTAACTAAAAATGACAAATATAGGATAAAAATAACCTAAACAGTTCGAAACTAAGCTAAACAATCAAAAGATAAAATGGTACACATTCTTAGTTCAACAGTCACAAACTCAATCGCTTACATAGAATGCTTCAACAAAAAACTCCTTACCTCGTGCTTTGTTATCGGTTTAATTTGAAACTCATACAGAGATTGGCCTCGTCTTCCTTATCATACATAATACTGATCCCCATAACCTCTAAATAGATCCAAGGAGTAGAAATTGTAACATCCTGATCTGACGACTGGTCTCACGATAACAACCCGAGTCTTTTCAGCGCGCTTTGTCTTCACTCGCACGCTTCTCGGGAAAACTTCCCAGGAGGTCACCCATCATAATATTGCTCCAAGGCTAGCACACTTAACCATGGAGTTCTTATGAGTTGGGCTCCCGAAAAGAAGTTGCAACTTGTTGTCATGAGTAGTACCAATCAAATCTCTTATGCCCTCCTCAACTGTATAGTCCATCCCTATACAGTCTCGGAATACCTCTTGTTCGGGTGTGAGATCGGTTCATTCATGTGCCCCTCCGCCTAGAAGCCTGCCAGGAGCCGCTCCTTGTCCGTGCCTCACTGCACCGGCAATCACTCCCCGCCCTCGTCGGCCCCGGGCGTCACAGGCCCACCAACTTCCGCTTGGTTCGTCCCCGAACCACACCGTACTGGGAGAGGTCGGCTCTGATACCATTTGTAACATCCTGATCTGACGACTGGCCTCACGATAACAACACGAGTCTTTTCAGCGCGCTTTGTCCTCACTCGCACGCTTCTCGAGAAAACTTTCCAGGAGGTCACCCATCATAATATTGCTCCAAGGCTAGCACACTTAACCATGGAGTTCTTATGAGTTGGGCTCCCGAAAAGAAGTTGCAACTTGTTGTCATGAGTTGTACCAATCAAATCTCTTATGCCCTCCTCAACTGTATAGTCCATCCCTATACAGTCTCGGAATGCCTCTTGTTCAGGTGTGAGATCGGTTCATTCATGTTCCCCTCCGCCTAGAAGCCTGCCAGGAGCCGCTCCTTGTCCGTGCCTCACTGCACCGACGATCACTCCCCGCCCTCGTCGGCCCGGGGAGTCACAGAAACCCTTGGGAATGGTCGTGTTAGGGTTACATTTAGGAGCCACGGAGGAATGCCAACTTGTACGAGCAAGAATGGAGATTGAACTCAAATTACTTAACGAATCGCATATGGAAGAAGAAAGCAAACACCATGACATTAGAAGAGAAAATTGCCAGAAAGTGAACACGAAATGAAAAGAGAGAAAAATATTCAAGGCAAGATAAAGAAACACAATTGTTGAGTCTACACCAAGGAAGTATGATTGCAGTGGAATATGCCACAAAACTGGAGTCCTTGGCCAAATCTTTCCGTTTCTTTGCTATTCAGGTGCAAGAGGCATATATGTGCAAGAGGTTCATCAACGAACTCTCGTATTATATCGAGAAGTCAGTAAGGCCTCTTGGGATACGTGAATTCCAACCGCTAGTGAAGAAGTGCAGAGAGATTGTTGTTACTTTGTTGTGATTGTCTGCATTTTAGCTAAGTGTGTTTTATGCCAACATGTAAGACACGATGTTGTAACATCTTGACTATGACATTTGTCCCTGCGTATCTGCTGTGAGTTGACTAAGTTACCTGTGAAGCCTTGCTTTGATTACGTGGTATTCAAGTTAGTGTTTTGATGAAAGCTTCGGTGGGTCGTTCAAAAAATATATCAAGTGTGATCAAATCAGCTTTAAGGGATTTGATCTGAGATAATTGTGGAAGTTTTTATCCGTAACTGAAACATATTTTTGGAGATTTTATGCAGATTTGTTTTATTAACAACTTCCTATTTTAGTGTGGACTATTGTGCTCGCTCAAGCCCATTGAAGACAGGCCTGGTCGAGTACTGCTTATGAAGACAAAAACCTAGTTGCTAGGTGTGCTTCATGTTGAGTGAATTAGGTTTACTGTTGTTAGTTCACACTTGTGATTGTTCTCTCAGCAGCATTATATTATTGTTCTAAGCTGAGAGTTGTTTTGTGAGTTGTTTGATCTTGAGATCGTCTTCACTCTTGTTGAAAGAGTTCAATCAATATGGCAGTGATTGTTTGTGAGAAAATGAGAGGGGCTCTCATACTTAGGAGGAGGACTAAGTAATAAGCAACGGGTAGAGATAGGTAGAAAATGCAGTGAACTGGGGCAGTTCAGTTAAGACCTTTTGTGTACAATTTCTCTATTATAGTGGATTATCTTTCTCGGGTGAATACCCACCAGATGTAGGTGACATTGCACGGAACTGGGTTAACAATCCTTTGTACTCTTCTTTATCGTTTTGCTGGTTTAATACTGTGTTGAACTTCTGATTTATCTGATGTACGTTGTGCACGATGTCCTAGACATTTGGTATAACATATGTCCTATGTGTGAACAAGAATTTCAAGATTGAAGCAATGAGAAACAAAAGGAACAATAGGCAGGTAAGCGAAGGACCGACTAGGTTGAAAACTCAGAGTCAAGGCGAAGCCAGTAGAGGATAACAACACTAGAAGAAGCCATGTCGTCGTCCATAGGGGCAAGGTCAAGCTATGGGACCAGATAAGTTCCCGACTGCTTCCTTGGAAGGTGGAGACAACCAATACCAGGACAAGGATGCAATCTGCTTCAGGTGTGGGAAGACTGGGCACTACGCAAGGGCGTGTAAGAAGAAATAGTGACTATGCTACAATTGTAGGAAGCTAGGACATATGACCAACGATCGTAAGGCACCCAAAAACTAAGCTAGATATGGAAATGGCCGGGGGATCTCGCCCAAGTGCTCAGGAAGATAACCGGGGGGAGAGCTGTAAATGCGAAGGAGCCAGCCCTAAGGGAGGCATGATGCCTCTTGAACTATAACTATTTTGGCTTGATATAAGTGTAACCTGCTTATTCATATTTATGGATTGTATGAAACACTTAAAAGCTTTTGTACTACTTTGTTCTTTTGTTTTGCGTTCATAAGACCTGAATTGTACCGTTTTTGCTTGTGACTGGTTCACTAAGACCGGTAGTGCACATTTGAGTTATATGAATAAAATGCTTGCTACTGTTTTATACGATGTCCATCCTTTATGGACTTGTGGGTAGCGTAATCGCTTGAACCGTATGGATTATTTCTTAACTGAGATATACCATTGCATTACAGAGGAATCCTGAAACTGTTAGTGGGCGGAGAGTCCGGCCTTTGGTGGATCAAGGATTCTGTGCGTTTCTGTTTATTGGATCCCTAATGAACACAAAGTATTATAAAAAGTAGCATTCGACACCTGATTTGGGTCCTTGTCCTGCCTGCCTTGTATGGAGGTTGTGCATTTTATCCTGATTGCATGAGCATATGACATATATTTCCTATAATACATTTGCTGAAAACTACGAGTGTCTCCATGAGAAGATTACTGATGTCCGGGTATTGATTTGTTGATTTTGATCTACACAAGACTTGTTGACCGAGCGACGATCTATTGTTAAATGTTGTTTGATAGACTGTGATAAGCACATAATTAATGCACTTTATGTGTGTCTTTCTAAGTTTCATTACATACATTTTTATGACTCAGGCATGTTCTCACCATGAGTGCTTAATTAATTTATTCATAGAAAATTGCTTAATTCTTTATTTTTAGCTTTTATGACACTTTGCACTAGAACAGGTTGAATATGGAGCTAAAAATACCAAAATAAAGCGAATAATATGTATTTGAAAAGCTAACTTGAAGCCGTACAACTTTCATGTTCAGAAACATTATAGAACCAACCTCTATCATGGTCATAATTTCCTTAAAAAAGTTGTTGTCGCTAATCCTGCGAGTCTGGAACAGTCTGCCCTAAAATAATCATATCTGGGGCTACAGAACTCCGAATTAGGATCCGATTTAAGGCCTGTGAAACTGACTTAAAGAGCATCAACTCTCATGTTTATCTCAATTGAGGATTAAGACTTCTTGTGGGACCCGCGAATGCCTGAGCGTTAAGCAGCTTACTCCTTTTCGTGGGCCCGATTTTTTTAAGATTTAGATAACAAGGATTGTTACTTGGAGAAGAAGTTAATTATTAGTATAAATAAGTGAGGTTTAGGCTTTTATTAGACACCTCATATCTCTCCCTCATTTCTAGTATGTGTAGCTAAACTTCTTAGTTAGTCTTAGAATTTTTAATATTCTTGTGTTTGGAAACTTGAAGTTTTGTTCTTCATGCCAATTCATTCTTATTAATCATCTTCATCCCTGTTTATGATCTAGGGACTGCTTAATTCCGTAGTATTAGAAATAAGAGTTGATGCATGTTCGCTTAGTTCATGTTAGTTCGTAAATGTTTCTTAATCGCTTAGTTTAGGAAACTGTGAATTAATTTCCGCTTGGTTAATTAGTTCTCACGAATTAGTGAAATAATAAGGAAGAATTAATTGTTTGTAACCTATGAAGGTTTGTTGCACTTGAATGTTATAATTTGATGACTAATGTTTTCTCTCTTTTGTCTAATATATTTAATTATTGCTTTGTTACCTTGCAATCAAATCAATCAAAACCCCCTTTTTTATTTTCTCTTGTTTTACTCTAATGTCAATTAATAATTCTTCAAGTCCTTGTGAGAACGATCCTGGTGTTCATCACCTTGTACTGCACGTAAAAGCAAAAATACTTTGATACACGTCACGATAGTGCGTTCGTTCAGACTGGTTGCTTAGTTGCTTCTTCTAGATTTTATTATAGCGACAAGATGTTGTGGAGAAGCTATTACTAGTCTTGGAAGCATTTTTTACGGGTGTGTTGGCGTGTTGGCAATAGAGAGGATAAGTTCGGTAATGCATTCTAGTAGAGTGCCTTGTGTGTGTAAGAATAATTGATCTTTATGCCTAGGAGGAAAAAAGGATTCGAGATTTTACTTGTCCATCATGAATGGGTATTTTCGGAGATTAGTGAGGCAATCTGAGTGTAAGAAGGGTGGGTCCTAATGCTGAATTTTTGAAGGATGGATAGCTTAGAAAGGAAGTCATCTCAGGTTAAGGGTGTTTTTCCTTGCGATAGAGAGATAGAACTTGATTTTATTGTTGTTAACCGAGTGCGAGAAATAGGCTTTTGATTAAATGCTTGAAGTTGTAGGGGAGAAAATGTATAATTTAAGGAATGAATTTCTACTTGAGAGGTTTTTAAGAATGAGAGGGTAGCAGAGGTCAGAACTTGGAAAAATTTTAGGTTTAAATTATGGAATACTTAACGTGAACATGGGGAAGCTTGAATTTTTGTTAGATTTTGATTAAAAGACTAAGGATTGAATTGTTCTGAGAATGGTCAAGCTTGAAAGGATGGTTTTAGCATTAAGTTGGCTTCCTTGAGTTGTCTTTGCAGAAGGGGGCTATTAATCAATTACATTTGGAAACAAACTTTAAAAGTGGGACTTTTAGGTAGTGGATTTCTAAAATGTGAGGATACGAATACCTGAGAGGTTAAATCTTGCTTACGTGACTGACCATCAAACCTTGTCATGCATTCATATAGTTTTAAAGAAATGGAGTTGTTGTGTGTGATGCCCCGATTTCTCGAGTGTCATACAGTAACCAAACATCATAGATTTCACAAGGAATTTTCGTCGGTTAATTAATTAATCTTGAATTAATGACAAAAGTCCAATTTTACGAAATCTTGAAACTGAACCATCTAAAATTCGCGGAAATAATCAATAACGCAAAACTTATGAATTAAGTAATCAACTAAAAGAGTATGAACATGTGTATGAAAAACCAAGGTAAAAATTACATCATATTGTAATAACCGAAACGAAAAACAAGGAAATAGTTCAATGCTCAAACTCGATGCCCCCAACCCCAAAAGAAAGTGAACGTCACTCAACCCAAGCCTACTCCTTAGCCTCTTGCTCTTCTTCTTCCGTAGTGTAGTCTTCGTCTGGCAGTGGCTTGTTGGTGAACTCCCTCAACAGATGATTCCTCGGACCTCGATAGATTTGGCCCTTCTCCGAGTAGTACCGATCGATTTCCAGCCTAAAGAAGCTCTGAGCCTTCAACTCGTCCTTGTGCTCTTCACTGAGAATCAGCTCCCAAGAACGCACCGCACTCTTGGTCACAGTCATCTGGCCCCCCCAGAACAAACAGATAACACACAGTAGAGGGTCAGTTCCCATGCAAAATCACAAAATAAACAGTTCATGGTAATCATACAATGAAATATCAGTCTCATATTCTCACATCTAGAGTTAGCAATCCTAAAGTTTAGTTAAGCTAACGTCATCACCATCACACAACAACCTCAACACCATGGATCCAATCTTGATCATCCGCAGATGAAAAATCTCTTGAGGACCAACACAGTCGACCCAAACCCAGGTTCTCCAAAATTGTTTCCCCCATCGCGGCGCAGAATAGTCTTTCCCCCTTCGCGGGCAGAAACATCATGACGCAGGACTCCCCAACACTGTTTCCCCCATCGCGGCGCTGAAACAATACTTCCCCCATATACTTCCCCCATCTCGAGCGGAAATACCATGATGCAGGATCATCCAAGATTAGAATAACTCTCTCGCATGCAAGTATACTGTTTGTCTCTAACGACACCATCGTTCTCATAGTCCATAGCCAATACCTAGCACTATAACCATACCATTCACTACTTGCAAGCGAAGTTCGCAACTCTAGGTTAGTTACTAATATCATAACCTAGGGTGAGATAATAGGTCATCATGCATAGTATAATCATCAAGAGGTTTAGGGTTTTGTCCCATTCCTCACAAAAATAGAAAGTATACAAGCAAACTCTCATCATGTAAACAAGTCAATGGCTAAACCCTAGAGATCACTTGGGTTTCGGCCAAGCATCTATAATACATCAATTAATCATGCTTTTTTCCACATATCAAGTAGTAATAATCAGCAACTTACAACACTTAAACAATTAGTCAAGAAGATAAGAAAAAGTCGCCCAAACCCTAGTAAATAGGGTTCGGTCGTACCACACATAAATATAGGGTTTTCCAAAACTTGTTATCATGCTTAGTCATGCAACTCATGAAAATCCAGCAAGCTTTTCATTCATAATCATCATCATACAACCCATTCTAACACATGTTATTGATTATCAACTTAGATCCAAACATATACATCAAGTTTAGCAAGGTTTTGTCTAAGAATTCTCATAAATCATGGCATCACTCAATTAGAGAAGGCAAAAACAGAAGTTTAACCCTAAAGCATGTTCCAAGAAGAGACTCTATTCATCATATAAGAGTTTCACATGTTAGAGTAATCACCCATCATCAAATCATGCAAAAGTTGCACTCATAGGATAAGAATCATGACGCATACAACCTAGACTCTACCCAAGACCGGAAAAGCCCTCACCTTTCAAAAGATTGAGGAAGGAAGATTAATGGTTTGAAGAAGATGATCAACTCTCCTCCCTTGCCTTGCTTCCCACGAGACTTCTTCTTCTCCCTTGCTTGATTCTTCACAAGCTTCTTCTTCTTCCCCCTTGCTCTCTTTCTCTCTCTCTCTCTCTCTCTCTCTCTCACGGCCTCTCTCTCTCTCTCCAAACTTTTCTCTTTTCTTTTCTCTGAAAACATACGTGAAAAGGGTTGTATCCTTCCTTTCTATTTCCAGTTCTAGTGATATTGAAAAGAAGGGAAGAATTCCTCCCTCTTTACCCTAATGAAGCTGGCGGCCCAACCAACCCAACAACTAGGGTTTTGCAAAATTTTGTTCTATCACCAACATTTGAAATAAATGAGCTAAAAGGTTTATCAACAATTGGTTGGGTGATGAGCTCTGCTAGGGTTTTGGGATCTGAGGGTGGTGCGAATGGGGCTTCCCCGGAGGAGCTTGACCTACTCCGGCGGAGCACTTTCAAGGCGAAAACGAGTCCAGGCCATGGATTAGCAGTTCGAACTCCTCTGTCTTATAAAGATATAGTCTCCGGCATCAATGGCAGAGAAGAGGGTGTCGAAGAGGATGACCCAGTGGATTTCTCTAGGTCTGCTATGGATGACGAATCTGAACCAGAGGAGACAGATAGCGAAGCAGAATCGGAGGAGAGAGAAGGGGACCCTTTGTGCCCGGTGATCAAAGTCACTAGGCAAGAAATCAAGGAGGCTAGAGCCCAATGGAGGAGAGCCGTCATAGTGAAGCTGGTGGGTAAAAAGGTGGGTCTGGGATTCCTGAAAGGCAGACTTGCACGCATGTGGCAACCAAATGGAGAGATGGAGGTCATTGATCTTAGCCATGAGTACTTTGTAGTCAGATTTAGTAATGCAGAGGACTACCATCATGTGTTTGATGAGGGACCATGGATGATCCTGGGGCATTACCTAACCATCCAACAATGGAAGCCTGAATTTAAGGCTGCTGAAGCAAGCTTAAGCAAGGTGGCTGTCTGGGTGAGGATTCCAGATTTCCCTATTGAATATTATGGAAAGAATTTTCTTTGGAGGATTGGAAAGTCCCTAGGCAAAATGGTGAAGATTGATGAGTATACTCTGAAGAAATCAACTGAGGACTTTTTGGCCGTGAAGGGGACTGAGAGGGGGCAATTTGCAAGACTCTGTGTTGAGGTGGACCTGCAAAAAGCTCTGGTTGCCAAGTTCTCGTTCAATGACCAAACCTATGGAGTGGAGTATGAAGGCTTGAACCAAATTTGCTTTCACTATGGGCGATTTGGACACAAAGTTGATGGGTGCCCTGTGATTGTGGCGGCGACTACCGGAACCACGGAGGTGGGTCAGAAGAATGGTGGGACTAGCCAACAAGTGCTGATCTTGCAAGACCAGCCGTTCGGTGAGTGGATGGTGGCGAAGAGACGGCGGCGGCCGGAAAGGAAAATTGCCGGTGGCAACGCAAAAACACAAGTCAATCATAGCCGTAATTTTGGGTCCAAATTTAATGCTTTGATGATCGAGGAGAGTAATTTGCATCAGCAGGATATATTGGATCAAAATATTGAAAGCAATAATGTCACCATCATGAATGTTGACCAAGGTAGTGGAGGCCTCGTAACTGCTCCTCAAATTGAGGAGAATTCCAATTTGAACCAAGTTGACCATGTTGGAGGAAATGCTGCAGTCATGGGAGAGAATATTCCCTTGATGCCAATTAATACTGAGTGTGGGGCAATTAATGTGGTAGCTTTACCAGTTGTCAATTCTGGTCCTATGATTCAGGTGGGTCCAGTGGCAGTTATTGCCAATCATGATGGAAATTTTGTGCATGTGAGCAGTGGGTCCCAGGGGGCAAGTGTTTCTGAACCCAATAGAACGGAACACAACAAATCTGAAATTCGGAGTGTGCACTCCACGAAGAAATTGGCACGTGGGAAGGAGACAGCTCTGAATACCACAAGGGGATCTTCCAATGACAAACAAAATGTTACCTTACGTGGGATCCTTCATCAAGATAATTTTAAGAAGAAATCCCCCATGTCTAAGGGGGAGAAAGACATTGTGTTATTCCGACGGGAGAGGGAGAGAAGTTTGTCTCCCGGTGCCTCGTCCAGAGCAACTTAGTGTTGAGTGCTGTGTCCACCTCTCTTTTGTTTGGTTATTATGAATATAGTCAGCTGGAATATTAGAGGTGCAGCAGCTAGAGGGGTGTCTCTTATGTTAAGAGACCTTGTTCATAGACATTCTGTCTCTTGTCTTGCAATCTTGGAGCCTAGGGTGAGTGGCCCCAGGGCGAGGTCTATTATTAGAGGCTTGGACTTTCAGGGGGTCCATGTTGAGGAGGCGGTTGGTTTCTCCGGTGGAATTTGGTTGCTTTGGGACACGGCGATGCTGGATATTCAGATCATGGTCTCTCACCGTCAGTATGTTCATACTCGGGTTAGAGTGGCTGGCTCTTCCCAGGATTCCTTTGTCACCTTTGTGTATGGTAGCCCGCAAGCTTCCTTAAGGACAGTTTTATGGGATAGTCTTCCGAGTCTTATGCCCAGGCAGGATGCTCCTTGGCTTGTTCTAGGAGACTTTAATGCTTATTTAGAGGCTAGTGATAAGGTGGGTGGTAATGGGCCGAATGTGGCTAGCATGCAGCGATTCCAAGCTTGTCTCACAGCTAGCGGGTTATCTGACATGGGCTTCAAAGGGCCTCCATTTACTTGGGAGGGTCGCGGGGTTAAAGAGAGATTGGATAGAGGTGTGTGTAATACGCGTTGGCTCCACTGCTTCCCAGAATCTGTCATTCTTCATCTTCCTCAACTGAAGTCTGACCATAAACCTATCCGCTTGGCGGCCTCTGGTGTGACAGAACAACGTGACTTTGTGAGACCTTTCAGGTTTCTGGCTAGTTGGCTTACTCATGACGACTTCCCTAGAGTGGTGGAGAATTCCTGGCAGAGGGGTGATGATTGGCTTGCTTCCTCGGGTGGCTTTAGAGAAGATGTCACCATTTGGAATAAGGAAGTGTTTGGGAATATCCTTAAGCGAAAGCGTCGTTTGATTCGGAGACTTGAGGGAATAAAATCTAGGTTAAGCATGACTTTTGATAGAGGCTTAGACCAGCTCCAAAGGAAGCTCTGGAAGGAGTACAACACAGTCCTTGTTCAGGAGGAGCTTTTGTGGTTGCAAAAATCTAGATGCCTGTGGCTTCAGTTTGGAGATCGGAACACAACCTTCTTTCACACTGCTACTCTTGTTCGTCGAAAGAGGAACAAAATTGAGGCTCTTGTTGGTGAGGACGGTAACTTAATCACTAATTATGATGCTCTGAAGACTCTTACTTTCTCTTTTTACAGGGATAGCTACTTGGATGAGGGGGTTAGGAGTCAATTGCATTGCCTCAACTCCTTTGCCACTCTCTCTGAGGCGTTCTTGGATCTCATTCACGCTGATGTTGGTGCTTGTGAGATCAAAGATGCAGTCTTTAGCATGGGCCCTCTGAAAGCTCCGGGTCCAGATGGCTTTCAACCCATCTTCTTCCAATCCCAGTGGCATACTGTGGGGGGTTCTGTAGTGGACTTTGTTTTGAAGTGCTTCGCTGAACCTGCTCTCATTGGTCAGGTAAATGAGACCTTGATAGTTCTTGTGCCTAAAATTGAGAGCCCTGAGCGATTGACCCATTATAGACCCATCTCCTTATGTAATGTTATTTATAAGACAGTTACTAAGGTCATCACTAACAGGCTAAGGATGGTTATGGGAGATTTGGTTTCACCTAACCAATGTAGCTTTGTGCCTGGGAGACATAGCTCTGATAATATCATCATAGCTCAAGAAGTGTTCCATTCTATGAAGAATTTGAGGAGGGCCAAGGTTGGATGGCCATGAAAGTGGACTTACAAAAGGCCTATGATAGGCTCAGTTGGTCTTTCCTTCATGATACTCTTCGGTTGATCGGGTTGAATGATCATATGTGTTCTCTCATCATGATTTGTGTTTCTTCTTGTAGTTTCAGGGTGTGCTTTAATGGTGATAGAACAGACTCTTTCCATCCTCAACGGGGCCTCCGCCAAGGCGATCCTTTGTCTCTGTACCTTTTTGTCTTATGCATGGAGCGGCTTGCCCACATAATTAGTGATGAGATAAATGGTGGAGGGTGGAAGCCTATCAAGCTCTCTAGGAACGGTCCTCCAATCTCTCATTTATTTTTTGCAGATGACCTTTTACTATTTGGGGAAGCTTCAGTACCTCAAATGGAGAGTGTTATGGCTTGCCTAGATGATTTTTGTTCAGCCTCTGGGATGCAGGTTAGCATTGAGAAGACGAAGATGATGGTTTCTTCGAATGTGGGTCAAGTTGTGGCGGCTCAGATTAGTGATGTTGCAGGCATAGCTCTTACTTCTGATTTGGGGAGGTATTTGGGAGTTCCCCTTGTTCATCAGAGAGTGAACTCTGGCACTTACCAGTACATTTTGGACAGAACTCAACGTAGGCTCTCTTCCTAGCGCACTCATGTGTTGAACTTTGCTGGTAGAGTGACTTTAGCAAAGTCTGTTATTGCTGCTCTCCCTACTTACTGCATGCAAACAGACCTTCTCCCCAAAGAGGTCTGTAAGAAGTTAGAGAAAGTCCAACGTGATTTCATTTGGGGAGCTTCGGATGGTAATCGGTCATCTCATCCTGTGGCTTGGTCGAAGCTGTGCAGACCCAAGAATGAAGGTGGCCTTGGTCTAAGACATATGCATGATTTCAACAGGTCTCTTGTGATGAAGATGGGCTGGGGTCTTGTGTCCAACCCCAATGCGCTTTGGGCTCGAGTTATCCGGGAGAAGTATGCGTGTGGAGATGGCCCGCTTCCTACTGTCCAGAAGAAGCATTCAGAATCCCATGTGTGGAGAGCAATTCGGAAAACTTGGGAGGAGCTCAATCTTCATCTTCGTT
Source organism: Lotus japonicus (assembly GCF_012489685.1). Classification (NCBI taxonomy): domain Eukaryota; kingdom Viridiplantae; phylum Streptophyta; class Magnoliopsida; order Fabales; family Fabaceae; genus Lotus; species Lotus japonicus. The sequence continues at coordinate 35,802,912 of NC_080041.1, forward strand.
GGCGTGTAGGTAATGGCTCTAATACTCTTTTTGGACTGATAGATGGCTGCACTCTGGAGTTATTTTGCGGGATGTGGTTGTAAGGCCCGAGTTTTTTTAAGTTCATGCTAAGTGAATAAACTTCTTATTCACGATTAGGGTTGATGTAATGTGAAGGGAAACCTGAACGAAAGTTTATTAAATGAAATATATTTATGAAGGAGAAAGTTCAGGAAAAGTTCAAGGATTGCATTATGATCGATAAAAGTTATAGCACGATCGTTACACGCTTAAACCTAGGTCAGAAACCCTAGTATATAGCTAATTTTCACTTTTAGGCACGATGGCAGTTAATTCCAAAAATCTTCAGAGAAATGTTAGAACTTCTCTTTTTCCATATATCACGATCGTCTCGAGGCGAAACTCTAGGATCTACGAACGTCCGATTCCAATCATCGGAAGTTTGCCGAAACCGAATCCCTGGTATTTCAAAACCCTAGAATCACCCGACTATGGGGACTTTATCTATTCAGAGCTTCAAATGGATATTCTACACGCGTACACCCATTTCTCTTGATGATTTCCATCTTTCTTCAGAAGGAAGTTTTCCATTCCGACATTCGAGGCAAAAAGCAACTTATCGGGTAAAATAGTTTTACACCGACTTTGCATTAGATGCCAAAAATACAAGGAGACATCTTCTTAGCTTAGGAATTCCTTTGCCAAAACCTATCTTAGAATTCATGGAGAATGACGCCGGAAAAATCGGATTCGCGAAACTTTCATTTTCCCGCGAATTTCCACCTTCTATATATAGCAAATAAAGGAAGAAAAAACACAATTTTCCTCCATTTTCTCTCCTCTAAACCGCGGCCAAGAACAAGGAAGAAGGAAGAAGAGTTTTTCTTCATCGTTTGCTTGATCGTTGATCCGTTAGTTGCTACTTCAAGGCTTCGAGGTATAGTCGCTAATCCTTACCTCTGATCGCTTTTTCCATAGCTTTTCTGTAGAGTTTTCTGAGCGGATAGTTTATGGGTTTTTGCAAAACTATCCTGAATCTTTCATTTCTGATTCTAAACCTCTTTTATGTATGCCCAAGATCACTTCTGCCGGATTAGATTTTCCGTTATGTCGCCGGAATTCCGCCGGAATCAATTTGAGCCTAAAATACCCATTTATGTAGTTTTTGAGTAAAGTTCCAATCTTTAGGCTGTAAACTATCGCCTTAGCTTAGTGCTAGTAGGATTAGTTGTCATAAACGTCGTTGGTGACGTCCCTGCAAAATTTTATTTTTGGGATTTCAGTTTTGAAAATCCTAAGTTAAAAATCATGACCAAAATACCCCTGCGACAGTTTTTGATCCGATAATTTTTCCGAGTTCAGAATACCCTTAGTTACGGCTTATGAAAGCATAGGAACCAAGTTTGATCGAAGAAAAATCGAGCCCCATAATTACCTATAGTGGCCGAGAGCTATTAAGGGGGAGGAAGAAATTTCCTTTTTCCGAAACTTGTCTTTCGCGCTAGATTATCGTACCTTAGAGTATAGATTACTTCGAATAACCTTAGTACGTATCGATAACTTAGTTTTCGATAGATTCTGATAGTATTTCTGTGGTTTTGTTTTAAAGGAACTTTTGAGGAATTTCCCGAGGAGCAACACTTTGAGTGCGAGGAAGCACTAGTTGATCGTTCTGGAGATCTTTCAGGTGAGGGCTTCTCACTGAATCTCTAGTTAATGCTTAGGGTCGATGTTTCGACATTGTTTACTGTTTATGCACTGAGATTGTGTGTGATTGAAAATGTTTTCTGAGGCTTCGGCTGACAATGTAGATGATTCATCTACTGAATGTTTTTGAAGATTGACTTACATGCTATGTGCTATGTGGGTAATCTAGGATGTGTGGTGCATGCTTTATATGCTAAGTGCTAAGTGTTAATGTTGAGATTTCTTGATATATGACATGTTGTTGATTGTGATGATTTAAATATGCTTTACACTGGAAATCTGAGATTCTGAATGGTGAGAATAGCGGGCAGGTCATGCCGATTTTATTTTGAGAGTTTTGAGAAAGTTTGATAGGACGAACGAGGTTCGGGCCTTGATTTTGTTTAGTGGATCGAGACATCCTCTGGAAGCGACTTGGAATCGGGAGATCCTGTAAATGTATAAGACTGCGATAAGACAAAATGGAATCTATTTTATAAAGAAAACTCATAAGACCTTAAATAACCTCTAAATCTTTAAGTAATGATAACAACCTCGAAGGAAGGCATTGGAAGTGAAATCTTAATTTGGGAAAACGAGGAGTGTCGTCGGATCCAAGTGTTGAGTATGTTGTCATTGTGCTGTTGGAGCAGCGTTTGATGTTGAGCTGTTGGAGCAGCGTTTATTGTTGTGCTGTTGGAGCAGCGTGTGTTATTGTGCTGTTGGAGCAGCGTGTGTGGTGGTGCTGTTGGAGCAGCTATGTGTCGTTATGAAGTGTGTCTTTTGGTCGCAGAATCGACTTTACCTTAGGGTAAGCTTTTAGAGACTTTAACTTCCCTAGAACACGTGGCGACGTGTCGAGTGAGGTCGGAGACGTTGTTTGACTAATCATTTTGCATACATGCAACATTAATGAGGTATTAACACAGGACGTACTCTGGACCTCGTCGGTTTCCAAAATGGTCATAAGACCCGGAATGCCGTGAAAGAGCGTTTGTAGACGTCTCTTGTAGCAGACCGAAATGGCAGACCTACGGGTTTACTGCTAATCTGACTACCCAGTGGGAGTAAGAGACATCACGGGCCGAAATGGCACCACCGTGGCTGGTGAAGGGCTGATCCGATGATGTCCATCCGTTCCGGATTGCATATTGGTTGACTGGGTTAACCTGCATACATATCACGCAACATGCATACTGACTTAGTTGATGAGTGTGGTTGCTATTTGATAAACTTACTTGGAACATGCTAATTGTTATTATTGTCGTTATGATTTTGTGGAACATGCAACCCTAGGAATGATATCTCTAGTTATAAGCCTAAGTGGCTATCTATTATTTGTACCTATTGGGTTTATTATCTACATAGTTCTTTAGAGTTGACCCTCGCGTCTTCTGTGTGTGTTTTGGCGGACAACGCCTTTTGTCAGATGAATATTGCGGACTGGTACACCATGGTCCACCCTTCGGGGGGGATTAGGTATGAGATGATCGATCAGGACGACCCCGGGTCGTGGGTGGTTGACCCCGCGAGCCACCGAGCGACGTATTCGGGGCGTATCATGGAGGACCACGTGGATAGTGGAGGACTCTTGAGGTCAGGAGTGTTGAGGCGATGCTCTATCAGCTTCAACTTGCCACCGGGCGTTCACTGTGGACCAGGTCTTGGAGGAGCACCGCCGCCACCGTCATCTTCAGAGGAGGAGGATCCCTCAGAGGAGATTCCAGCGGGAGTGCCTTCGGCAGGGTCTAGTGCACCCTCCGTTGCGATCATTGATGATCAGGGTTCGGGCCCTAAGCCCGTGAGTCCAGCTTCGGAGAGCATTGCAGGTGCGAGGGGAGGACGGATAGGGTTGATAGACTTGGTCGTTCTGGATTCTGATTCAGACGACGATCATGCTAGCACATAGTTCTGAGTGTTGGTATGAGCTCCTCGAGTTAGGATTAGTGTAGGAGTAGAGTTTTAGCTCTGACAGTCTTGCTTCTTTTGTTACTTAGGGGACAGGGTAGATCCGCCTATAGCTTTTTGTGTGGTTTCCTTATGGGGATCACAGAGAGTTGGTTGGACTTAGGAGGTCTTATCTTCAGGCCATTGGGTCAGCTGATTCTCAGTTTTGAGGGATAGTGTTGCGGGCACTTCACCCTTTTCATTTGGTTTGTATATATTGCCTACGGGCGTTGCACTTTTCTTTCCGTCACTGGAGGTTACTCGTGACGAGGTTGTTACTTACAGCGGGGGCTGTTTATATATTGTACATTAGTTATATTGCTTTTCGCATTCGGGTTTTATTTATTTCAGTCTTGTCTTAGTTATTATCAAAAAAAAAAATATTCACGTTTTTCCGCATTAAGTTTACTTTTGGTTACTAAAGTGACGCTACCGAAATCGGGGTGTTACAGTGGTTGTGAATTCTGTGTTCATTGAGGACCTGTCTCGATCAGTAGCAGATTACTTTGAGTTTTCAGCTTCATCGTGGAAGACCCAGGAATTTCAGCATCTTCTTCCTGCCCATGTGTTCGCTGAGCTCATTGCCATGCCTCCTCCAGCTCCTGATATTGGTGATGATAGGATTATATGGGGATTGACCAGTAATGGGATTTTCTCATCCAAATCAGCTTATGAGGCTAGAGCAAGAATTGATGAAGGAACCACTGCTTTACCTTGGCATCGTGTGTGGAAGTGGGATGGGCCTTTCAAAGTTTCCAACTTCCTTTGGCGTGCTCTCAATAATGGCATTTGGGTGAATTATAGACGATGGCAAGGTGGGTTAACTGATGATGCCTCTTGTCCCCTCTGCCATGATGAACCTGAAACGATCTTGCATTTATTCAGAGATTGTCCTCTGGTTAAGCCTCTTTGGTTGCAGCTTGTGGTGCCTTCTCGCCAAGTTGGCTTCTTCGCATCAGACCTACGCCAATGGATCCTTGAGAACTTGAGAGATAGGTCCCTGACACCTCTCAACAGCGGGGTAGTTCCAAAATTTGGTATCCTCCTCTGGTTGATTTGGAAGGAACGTGCGATGCAAGTTTTTCAAGGGATGGAGTTCAATCTTCATCGGGTCTTCACGGCTAGCCTGCGTCTCCAGCTTGATCACTCGCATAGCCGTTCCTCCATTCGGGATGCCTCAGTCCCAGGCCAGCGTAGGTACCAAGTTGTGCAGATTGGTTGGGCTCCTCCTTCTTCTACTTGGGTGAAATGCAACACAGACGGTTCTATGAGGAGTGGGACGACGAGGATGGCATCTTGTGGAGGGGTTTGTAGGGATAATCTTGGGCAGTGGTTGTTTGGGTTCTGTAAGAATATGGGCTCTTCAAATGTATTATGGGCAGAGCTCTGGGGAATTGCTACTGTCCTTTCTTTGGCTTGGAGTAGAGGCATCCCCAAGGTGATTGTTGAGAGCGATTCCAGCACTGCAGTTCAGCTAGTCAATCATGGTTGTGAACCGTTCCATCCCTATGGTGGTCTTGTGAATCAGATTCGAGCTTGGAAGGAGAAGGATTGGGAATTTGTTTGTGTTCATGTTTGTCGGGAAGCTAATCAAGTAGCTGATTGCTTGGCTAATATGGCTCATGAGCTGGCTTTGGGGAACCATATTTTAGAGTACCCACCTCCTAGGGTGTCTTCCCTGCTCTTGGCAGATGCTGTTGGGATTTCGTTTCCCAGAACTACCCGTGTGTAGGTTTTTGCTTCGGGCTTAGGCCCTCCTTGTAACAAAAAAAAAAAAAAAATTGAATAAATATCATAAATATAAAAGTGTAACCCCTTTTTATGATTAAAACTCAAATATTGATCCCTCATTAATTAAAAGTTAAAAGAATCAATCCCTTAAATCACTCCTTTTATTAAAACCTAGTTAAATAAGAAAATAATTGGAAAAAAGTCTCCTTACTTGCCTCCAAGGCTCTTGGCCGTCCAACCTCACCATCTTCAGCATATTTTCTCCAAAAAAGTTTTAAAATAATAATTTAAATAAAACCAAAAAGAATTAATGCATTAATTACACAATTTCCCTCCTTAATGCATCAAAACTTCAAATTTTGAATTCAAAAACCTTATCAATGATTTTGGCTCCAACAATTTCGTGCACCACTCTCATAATAACTCCAAAATATTTTTCAGAATTAATTATTTAATAAACCATCGGTTTAAAAATAATTAAATACATTTTATTTAAATAAAAACCCATTTTATTTAAATAAAACCTCCAAAAATAAAACAAAGCAATATTCCCTCATGGAATATTCTTAAAACCAGGCCCAACACCTCCCCATAAGGTGTGGCCCACAAAATCGTCCTCGTCGACTCGATTTGCCAACTCATCGTCGTTGTCGGGCCGATTTTGACCTAAAAGTTGTCTTCGCCGAACCCTAGCAATATTACAGTCAAAATGACTGTAATAACGAGTACATCTCCATCTAGATATTATTAAGGTCTAATAATGTCCGTAATAAAATAATTGTCCTTTCTAAAGGAATAATATCACATATATAACACAAACAATTCACAGAATATTATTCAATATTATTATTAAAATAATATGCCCTAAAACCGGGTCTTACATTGTGCATGTATCAGATCAGGGATAGCAGGACTACCCACCAATAAGCTATGTATGGATTGAGTGCAGATCATTGTTATATACTTATATTGTGTGTGGACTATGTGCCGATAGTGTCGGTAAATGATTGCGGGTAGCAGGATTATCCGTCAATCACCTGTGTGCGGACTGGTTGTGGACTATGTGTGGGTTGCGTGTGGACTGTGTGCGGGTAATGTTGGTGAAAGATTGAGGTTAGAAGGATTATTCATCAGTCAACTATGTGTGGACTGTGTGCGGGCTATGTGTAGACCGGGTGGACGGTGCGAACTGTGTGCATACTATGGACTGCGGAGTTAGAATATAGACCATAGTGCATACTTCACTAGCATCTAAAAAAACTTTAATATGAGTACTATGTGTGACTTGAAATGGTTTTCATGTGAGTCATTAAATGTGATTATCTGTACATCTTGATTGTGCATAATATATTGTGAAATTTATGGAATGATGATATGTGTATGCCTAGGTAATTATGTCAATACGATAACATGATTATCTGTGTTTGTATTGTTATATTTACCAACAAGTTGAAGTTGTTGTGACGCCTTCCACTAACGTTTGGAACACATATCGATGAAACTTGGGATTCATAGGAGGGGTTGGGGGAGTAACATCCAGAGCTCCTACTGGCGCGTAGTTTCGAGGTAAAAAATAATTATTACAGGGGTAGTATTGTAAGAGTGGAATTAAATAAATAATTCTATTTGTTTAATTTCGATAAATTAGATTTGTACGCTATTTTACCGTGTAACTGGTTCGGATTAGTAATTGACTCATTTCCAGGGACTCCTTACAAGTAGCAGACTTCGAATGGTTTCAAAGGTGGAGTATTGAGTTCTTAGGTTGAGGACCCAAGCAATGCAATGAGTTCTTTTTAGGTTACAGGAACAACTAACAAAACTTTCAAATTATCCAAACATTTCACCCTCAAAACACCTTAACCTGATTATACTGGTGCTCTTGCAAAAAATTTGAGTCCAACTAAATATATTTCCGGTGGCAAGAAGAGAACCACCCAAGCCTTGATAAGTTACTTAAAAACCGTTGACTTAAGTTTTTAACATGATCATAGATCTCTTATGGACTTTCTTGATAAAACCAACATAAATATTTCTAGATATCATATAATATAAGTACATAGAATTCTTGGTTATACAAAATTCAGATGGCTTACATGTTAGACAATTGAACCTTCTTTTGAAGGTATTTTTAACTATAACAATTCATTTTTTTTTCGACGTGATGAACTTTTCTGTTTTGCTTGCGAATTTCTTGATAGAAGAAATTTCCTTTTGATGAGATGAATTGAAATTTTCATCAATCAAATAATTAGCAATATGGATAATTATTTGGCAGTGGCTACGGTACAATAGCGTTCAAGTCTTGTATGAGTGCATGACCATCTTTTGACCCTTGGATTTAATATTATTATATTGAACGGTTGAGAATGATTATCGTTACCTGATAATACATGTTACAACCTTTTTTGCTATTTGATCCTTGTTGTACCCTGGACTTCACCACATCTTATCAAAACCCTGAAACCCTCGCTGAAACAGAAACAGAACAATGGAAACGAGTACGACCTTGGATGTCGAGGAACCACCTTCACTCGGCCACAACAATGTTGAACGCTTTGGACTTAAAACTTTATGCTTTTTGTGGGTTTGGCCTGTGAATGGAGGGGATGATTGGAGTGCAATGGTCGTGTCACTGTCAACAAGCGTGGTGAAACCTGCTGCCGGTCAATATTATGGAGAGTTCAAGGGTTACTCTTCAACCATAAACTAGATTAGTTTCCAGGTCCTTCCAATCTCCATCTTCTAAGTTCTAATTAAGTTCGTGTTCTTCATGTATCACAGAACATTTCCGTAGGTAGATGGCTTGTTTCCACCAATTATTTTGGAAAGATTCAAATTATAGAACACAAAATATAACCTGTAGTCCAGTTTGGTTGTCTACATACTTGTTGAACCCAAATAATGAATGTTAGGCAATAATCCAGAAACGAAAACGAGATAATTAATGCAGTATTGGAAGCATGTGCGGTTCAAAGTAGGAGGCTATGTCCCCCTTTCAATATTTGAAAGGTAAAATTGAATGTGACCCTATTTGAGAGGAAAATCTTTTGCTTTGGTGTTGTAATCAAACAGTAGAACTGGAATTTCATGGCCGCAAAGTTGTGAGGAATCACTAACATTCATAGAGGTGAGAATATTATAGAAGAAAAGACCAAAATGTTTGCTAGTCAATTGGAATTGAAGAATACATCTGGAAAATGATATGTAAGAATGAGCTAATGCATAAAGAGAGAGATTGGAGGTGGACAAATTTTAATCTATGGAGAATAATGATAAGGATGATGATGCCCATGTTCAAATAAGAGGATGAATGTTGAACAGAGATGATACAGAACGTAATTCAGTTGAATTGTCCTTATTTGCAATTTTGTGAATTTCAGTCATATGTTTTATGGGCCAAAAGTGAAAAACCACTTTTACCTGGAAATTGGAAATAGCAGGTCATTTTGCTTATGTAACCATACATCACTTGGACCGGTTATGCACCGTAGCCTTTGCCTAATTATTTATGTTTTATACATTGATGAGAAGAGTTGAGAGTGAAAACCAAATTTTAGTTTCTATTATTAACATGCATATTTTGTGGCAGTAACCTGTAATGTTACCTGCACACAGGGGCGGATGCACGTTGTAGTGCATGGGGGCACTTGACCCCACTTGATTTCCATTGATAGATAGTAATATACTAAATAACTATAATACTAATTGAGTAATTGCCCCCATGACTCATCCAGGACTAGCTAATAGTTCTGATTTCTGTTTTTTAACTTACAATATATTTGTTTTAATGTCATCCTTCTAGCTTTCATTTTTACAGTAACTTATAATCTAATAAATCATTATTCCAGTTTTTCCTCTATTATATATTTGACTTTTATTCCCTAATTGTTTTTCTAAATATAGATATGATGGATTGATAGTAAGTAGGATAAGAACTAATGTTAAGAGTGAAAAAAAAAATATACAATATATTTTAGAATTTGAAAACTTCTAAATAATATTTCTAATTTTTATTTAAACTTTATTAGTATTACTTTCTCCGGTCCTTAATATAAAAACCAACCAACTACTTCGCACCTTTTACAAATTTATATATATTCCCCCCCACACCTAAAAGTTTCTGGATCCGTCACTGCCTGCACATATTCTTAACTCTCATCATTCTAAAATGACTCTATAGTAAAATGTCCAACCTGCTCTTGTGGGTGCAAAATCATATTAGATCTTGGAAGCTGTGTTAAGTAAGTCTCAAATTTATCTTTTTATAGATATCTGACACTTACTTTCCTTTCTTCATTTTATTCTTCAAAGTTCAAAGTATGTTTCAATAGTATAGTAGCTTTCATTTTTTTTTATCATTTTACACATTCATGTGATTAATTTACTTTTCTGAATCCATCTTGCAATCCAGACTCTTCATATTTGCCTTCAGTTGTATCATCATCAAGCAATGATTTAAATACACCTCTAGTCCAGTGTACCAGCCATATGTGTCTCGTTCGAGTGCATTGAAATGTGATGGTTAATTATAAAGAATGAACTACTCAAAATGGAACTCTGTTGTGCAACACCCGAATTTCAATAATGTTACCCAAATTTTCAGCTTTCAATACAAGTCTCTAACACTATATGATGGCTTTAGTAAGTTCTACCTTCAATATTTATACATGCTCTTGTGAGTAAAACTTTCAAATTCTGATGTTAGTTTTTTGGAACATGTTTTAACTTTTAACATATGATACTTGCGTACTCTGGGAATTGACATTCTTTAATGATGTTTTTTCTTCAACTTCAGAAACAAATGTTGACCATGTGCAGTAGGAAATCTTATTTGGGAAGTATAAACCAACCTTCACATTTGATGCGGGATGGGCCTTCCTAAGAAGATTTATTTCAACGGTGATGAGTATGTAATGCTGGATCGAGATGTCTATCCTTGGCTACCCAATACAAGTTCACAACTTGTATCATCTTTACTGAGCACAATCATGGTCACTTTGACATATTTTTTAGTTTTGTAGAACTAATCATAGATGATTGTATATTCTTGATAAAATCGTTGTCAAGAATGCATAGGAGTTGCGCATTGAGCAATAAATTCTAAAGTTTTACTTAACAAGGTTAACATATTTTATGAGTATAATGTCCACGTTGATTAATGTGCGTGTGTCGTGCGCGTGCATGTGTGTGCTTATGCGTGCAACAATAATAATTAATTTTTTCTTTATATTTTCGCCCCCTTTTCTAATTGTTTCTCAGTCATTATTTCTTTATTTTTATGCAAGTAATTGGAAACATAATACTGTTGGGATCTGATACCCTTACTAACATCATTAAAATTTGGCTTAATTGATTATGGCTTACTAGGTTGGTAACTTTTCAAAAGCCCCATTTGTCTTCAATTGTATCATCATCAAGCAATGATTTAAATACACCTCTAGTCATGTGTACCAGCCATATGTGTCCCGTTTTGTGCATTGCCATGTGATGCTTAATTATAAAGAGTACTAGAGGGTCAAGGTTAGCATTATAAATTTTAACTACAGAGTGAACTACTAAGAATTGAACCTTGTTGTGCAGCACCCAAATTTCAATAATGTTACAAATTTTCAACTTCCAATACAAGTCCCTAACACCATATCATGACTTTAGTAAGTTCTACCTTTCATATTCATACATGTTCTTGTGAAGAAAACTTTACAATTCTGATGTTTTTTTTTGAACATGTTTTAAATTTTAACATATGATATTGGCATACTATGGGGATTGAAGTTCAACAATGATGTTCACATTCAGAAGGAAATGCTGGCTATGTGCAGTCAGAAATCTTATTTGGGAAGTATAAACCAACCTTCACATTTGATGCGGGATGGGCCTCCCTAAGAAGATTTATTTTCAACGGAAACAAGTGTGTAATGCTGGATGCAGATGTCTATCCTTGGATGCCCAATACAAGTTCACAACTTGTATCATCTTTACTGAGCACAGTCATGGCCACTTTGAAATATTTTTTAGTTTTTTAGAACTAATCATAGATGATTGTGGATTCTTGAGAAAATAATTTTCAAGAATGCATAGGAGTTGCACATGGAGCAATACACTGTGAAGTTTTAGTTAACTAGGTTAACATATTATATAGTAGAATGTCTAGGTTGCAGCGCAACAGTTGAATGTGCGTATGCCCTGCGCGTGCATGCATGTTCTTGTGTGTGCAACATTAGTCATTATTATTTTCTCTATATTTTCACCCCATTTTCAAGTTCCTTCTAGTCATTATTTCATTTTTATTATGCAAGTAATTGGAAACATAATACGGTTGGTGGCTTTTTAAAAGCCACATTTGTCTTTAGTTGTATCATCATCAAGCAATGATTTAAAGACATCTCTAGTCCTGTGTACAAGCCATATGTGTCCTGTTTTGTGCATTGGCATGTGATGCTTAATTATAAAGAGTACTAGAGGGTCAAGGTTACCATTACAAATTTTTACTACATAATGAACTACTGAGAATGGAACCTTGTTGTGCAGCACCCGAATTTCAATAATGTTCCCAAATTTTCAACTTCTAATACAAGTCTCTAACACCATATGATGTCTTTAGTAAGTTCTACCTTTCATACTCATACATGCTCTTGTGAAGAAAACTTCCCAATTCTGATGTTTTTTTTTTGGAACTTGTTTTAGCTTTGAACATATGATATTGGCATACTGTGGGGATTGAAGCTTTACAATGATGTTCTTTCTTCACATTCAGAAAGAAATGTTGGCTATGTGCCGTCAGAAATTTTATTTGGGAAGTATAAACCAACCTTCACATTTGATGCGGGATGAGCCTCCCTAAGAAGATTTATTTTCAACGGTGATGAGTGTGTAATGCTGGATCCATATGTCTATGCTTGGATGCCCAATACAAGTTCACAACTTGTATCATCTTTAATGAGTACAGTCATGGACACTTTGAAATATTTTTTAGTTTTTTTGAACTAATCATAGATGATTGTGGATTCTTGATAAAATAATTGTCAAGAATGCATATGAATTGCGCATGGAGCAATAAATTGTGAAGTTTTAGTTAACTAGGTTAACATATTATATGATTACAATGTCTAGGCTACTGCGCAACAGCTGAATGTGCGCGTGTCGTGCACGTGCATGCGTGTGCTTGTGTGCGCAACATTATTCAATATTATTTTCTCTATATTTTCGCCCCCTTTTCAAGTTCCTTCTAGTCATTATTTCCTTCTTATTATGCAAGTAATTGGAAACATAATACGGTTGGTAGATTTTCAAAAGCCAAATTTGCCTTCAGTTGTATCATTATCAAGCAATGATTTAAATACACCTCTAGTCCTGTGTACAAGCCATATGTGTCCCGTTTTGTGCATTGGCATGTGATTCTAAATTATAAAGAGTACTAGAGGATCAAGGTCACCATTACAAATTTTAACTACATTATGAACTACTGAGAATGTAACCTTGTTGTGCAACACCTGAATTTCAATAATGTTCCCAAATTTTCAGCTTTCAATACAAGTCCCTAACACCATATGATGGCATAGTATGTTCTACCTTTCATATTCATACATGCTCTTGTGAAGAAAAATTTCCAATTCTGATGTTATTTTTTTGAAATATGTTTTAACTTTTAACTGATGATACTGGCATACTGTGGGAATTGAAGCTCTACAACGATGTTCTTTCTTCACATTCAAAAGGAAATATTGGTTATGTGAAGTCCGAATGAAGGATGGAAGAAGAAAGCAAACACCATAACATTAGAAGAGGAAATCGCCAGAAAGTGAACACGAAATGAGAAGAGAGAAAAATAGCGCCTGTTTTTTGAAATTTAAAGGTTTCAAATAAGGGAAATACAATCTTTCACACTCCCCCACTATCATTACATAACTTCTAAAATAATCGCACCCGTCATTGAGTAGCCAATGGAGAAGAAGCGTGTGTTTCACTTTATTTCAACCTTTACATCGCAAAGAGATGTAACCTTTTCATTGCAGCGGGGCTGGAAATAGTCACACCACTTCAACTTACGGTGTGGACACGGGTAACCGAGTAACGAACCCCTAATTCAAAAACACTTTTAGGGCCAAACTGAGTAACCCTAGATAAGGGAAGGTAGACGAGGATTTCATATTCCAAGCATCCTTGTGCCTTGGATACTTAAACCAGGGGATAAGTGTTGCAAAATATTTTCAGAAGGCGAGGCCTATAGTTATAATAAGAAGTCACAGTGTATCTTAATTCAAGATCTCAAGATTGCATGATCTCATCTCATGAGATATCTCAGATCTTTAGGGATCGACTCTAGATTTAGACTAACTGTACTATAGTTATGAGAAATGTTAAATACTCTCATGTACACATTCATTATAACCCTAACCCTTATTCTCTTTTAATCTTGTTGACTTGAGTGTTGAAGTGTCTTGGTAGATAATATCCCCGATGAGTACCTCCGGCAAACTTAGACGAAGAAGACGATTAGAGTAAATGAGAAGAAACCAGAGTCAACTTCAACATTATGATTTGGAAATTATATTTGAAGAGGGACCAAACACATATTTAACCTTATATTTCATTGGTTAAATATGTTTTAGTCCCTGGCTTATACACTCGAATTTAAAATGGTCCCTAAAAAATTCTTATTTTTGGTCCTTGAAAAAAATTGTTTGATATAAATTAGGCATTATGACGCCATAAAAGATATTTGAGATATTTTTTTATTCACTCACATGGAAATTCTTGTTAGGTATAACTGTGCACATGTAATTTCACATCATTTTTAACCATTATAAATTCATTTTAATTATTTTTGGTCCTCACCACCTAACCTCCACCACCACCACCATATCAAACAAAAAATTTAATGGATATAAAAAGAGGTTTTTTTTTTTTGAAACTAATTTAGATTCTGATGTATAAGTCGGGGAAAAAACATATTTAACTCTATTTTTTATTCAAATTTAATTAATATATATAATTATTCAAATATATTTGTATCATTTCAAAAGCATATATATTTTTCCAATATTTATGCAATTAAATTATAACTTTTATCCTCTTACTAATTAGTTTATTTTGTTTTTTTAGCATCGTCGTTACCTTAGTAGGAGTCACGAGAGGATCCTAGATTTTGAGCGTTGGTTGTTGCCTCCTGCAGGGTATGTGTCTCTAACTGTTAACGACGTATATAGCTACTACACCTATGAGCATATGGGAATGGGTGGGGCTATTCGCGACTTTAGGGTATGCGGCAGGTTGGCTTCTTTACGGGTATGGATGGTGGAGATCCATTGCTAGCAAAGCTCCATGCCATGAGGATGAATCTTTAGTTGCTTTGGAGACAGAATATCATGAAAGCATATTGTGAATCATATTGCTTGAAAGCCGTAGAAACTCTTACCATGATTGATTCAGATTTCATGAGCGCGCTAGTATCTTTTAGGCTTAATTGCACTTTTGGTCCCCCAACTATTGCCTTCCTGCGAAAATCGTCCCCAAACTTCAAAATTAGCAAAAAACGTCCTCCAACTATACATGTCGTTGCACTTTTGGTCTGTCGTTTGCCTTCCGTGAGAAAATTAACGTGAGAAGCTGATGTGGCTCTCTCACGCGTGTCTCACATGACTTTCTTCAGAGAGCTTGATGACTGGACAAGTCACGTGACTCTAAAAGGCTCCAACAGTCATCTCCCTCCTCCATCGTCTTCCCATCTGGAACCCTTAAAAGAGGGGTTTTTCATTCCTTGCCTCTCCCTCTGAAGCATGTGACTTGTCCAGTCATCGAGCTCTCTGAATAAAGTCATGTGAGACACGCGTGAGAGAGCCACATCAGCTTCTCATGTTAGTTTTCTCACGGAAGGCAAACGACAAACCAAAAGTGCAACTACATGTATAGTTGGATGACGTTTTTTGCTAATTTTGAGGTTTAGAGACGATTTTCGCAGGAAGGCAATAGTTGGGAGACCAAAAGTGCAATTAAGCCTATCTTTTATGGATATTCACCTTCTTCTTACGCATGATTAAGACATTCGCCTCCGTCACATTTCTCGTGAGACTAATGATCCGGTGGATTGCCTGCATTTTATGGTACTAGCCGCCGGTGGTTACTAGTATTTTTTTTTTTTGAAGTCGTGTTGTTGCTAGTATTGATGAGCCCATAAACATTACTGTTCCTTTGTTATCTAGAATCCATTGACTACCAACGTGGCCGCTTGAAATAGAACCTTTACCTGGAAAACCATTCGATGTAAGTGACCCCGAAGTTGCCACGTATGCCAGCGATTATGGTTTAAGAACAAAGAGCCAAACTCTTTCTTGCAACCGAAAGTGCGCGCAATCCTCGACACGACAGAACCAACCATAATCCTCACGAAAACAAAGGAATGGCTTTCAGAATCGCAGCAGCAGCAGCAACAGCTTCTGCTTCTTCATCACGTATTGCTGCAAGGTGGTCTCATAACCCACCACCATTCTTTTCACTCCCACACCACAACCTTCCTCTGCCACTTCCTATTCGCAAACTCGGTAAACCCACCCATCTTCCACTCTTTCGAAAATCTCTATTGTTGTTGCTGCAATCCTCAAAATAATGCTGAAATATTCCCCTTATGGTTAATTGTGTGTGGTTAATTACTTAATTTGCTTGCAGGGTCTCAGTGCCACATTCGAGCTATTAGCGAGGCAGCTGCTGTGGAGCCTGCAATTTCTAAGAAAGAAGGAGATGGAAGAGATTGGAAGATCAAGATACTTTACGATGGAGATTGCCCCCTCTGTATGCGCGAGGTTCACCTTTAAGACTGTGTTTGGTTTTCAGTTTGGAAGTTCGTTTGGGGCATTGGAATTCGAGATCACATATTCCAATACCCCAAACGTGAAAGAAGATATGGACCTCTGTTGGATGAAATCACTTTCAAACTGAAAACCAAACAGACACTAATTTGTTCATATAATAATAATAACAAATGTGGTTTCTCCTAATTCTTTTGCCACACTTAGCTAGTATCATGTTGTTTCATTTTATGTAATAGGTGAATATGCTAAGGGAGAGGAATAAGAGTTATGGCACTATCAAATTTGTTGATATAGGCTCGGATGATTACTCTCCAGAGGAGAATCAGGGTCTCGACTATGAAACTGTTAGTATCTACTACTCTATGGTCTATGCCTATTGTCATTTGTCACTTCCCATGTTTGCTCAGTTCTTTAATATGGTTAGTCTTAAGTTTAAAAGGTTATTTGTATGGTAATTTCTTTGGAGTTTTTTCCCCCTTTTATTGAATCCAAATTTTATACCAACCCAAACAGTATGCAATGAACTTCAATAGCAATAGCTCCTCTTTGATTTGTTAATTAACTTAATTACAGTTATCTTTTATTTGTTTGAGTGATGATAAAGGAGGAAGGTCGTGTTAGGCTTTTGGCAAAGCTCGCCAATATCTTTAATATGGAATGTGAATCCATATAGCTGACCTCACCTAGTGGGATAAAATTTGGTTATGGTTACTGCTACAGATTTTTTTTGAGTGATGATACACACTCACACGCACACATACATAGGTAGTGGGAAAACAGGGCAGATGTCCCTCAAGAGAAAAAGATTTCTTAATAGAATAGTAATAAAATGTTGTTTTTGGGCCCCTTAAAATGATTTTATTGAATCTTCCGACTAGTGAATGTTAATTTTGCTAAATGTGTTAAATTTTCACCCTCCTTACTCATTTTTTTGTGGTTAAGTCCTTGTACAGAAGGGATTAACTTACACCATTTACAACTTTACCTAGAGTACGATAAGAATTTTCTCAATCCAACAGTTGAATTATGACTAATAATCACTTTAATTATTTATGTCAAATCTTGTAAAATTTAAACAGAATAAGTTACTATTAAATAATTCTCATACCTATATGATGCTAATCTTGAACTGATGCATCTCAACGACTTTTTATGATACAATTATCTATTAAAACCTGTTTTCCACAAGCTATGTGCTAATTGATATATGTTATGATACATAGATATGTGAGGTTTCAAGCATATCTTGCATTTGTAACACAATGACTGTTTGTTTCCCTTTTAGGCTATGGGAAGAATTCATGCTGTCCTCTCAGATGGAACTGTGGTTACAGATGTAGAAGTATGGCTTCTTTCCTTATCTTCATTTTTAACTTAGGACAATTGCTGCCTATTCTCCAACTCTTGCTTCAGTAATATCATGATCTTCCATATACTTAGTTTTATGTTATGAGTTCAGTTTTTCTTTTCTTTTTTCAATTACTGGGAATTTAGAAATCAGATAATTACTTACAGCTATGCAATTCCCTTAGTTCATTCTCGATCTCAGAATGTGCATTTAAGTGTGTAGTTATGTATTAATTTAAATCCCTAATAATTAGATCCTAACAGTAGTATATGCAAGACTTGAATTTCAATTTCCAGTTTAAACTTTTAAGTTAGCTGTGAGTTGCTAGTGATTTATGAAATTTTTGTCCAACCAATAATTGGTTATCATCATTGAATAAAAAATGACGTCCCAAATGCAGAGGACTATGGAAGGATAAATCTTACTGATATGTGTATCTGTTGAGTGAAACTTGTTACTTGTTCCCATAAGAAATTCAACTTTTACTTTGCAATAAAATTGATATATTAATTTGTGCATGTGCTTAATGATGGTGGGGCATTCTTCAGGCATTCAGGAGATTATATGAACAAGTTGGTCTAGGTTGGGTTTATGCCATTACAAAATATGAACCTGTAAGTCTTCTTATCACACTTTCGAAGGACTTGTAATTCTGTTGCTTTCCAATACAGAGAAATCTTTGCTGCAGAAAAGACAGTTTTATTTTATTTTATATAATTATGTTATTAATGGAGGAAAACAACATTGACAGATTGCCAAAATTGCTGATTCCGTCTATGGTGTTTGGGCTAAATACCGTCTTCAAGTTACAGGTAAAAGCACATAAATAATTTTGCACCATAATCTCCATGTAGTTAGTTATGTTGTCATTGTTCTTGGCTAAAAGTAACACCTTAGAATATAGTTTTTTTCACTTTAGTTGGTCCGATGTAGACATGTTCGTCTTTTATTTAGTAGGTTGTCACATTATAGGCCTGAGAAGCAGAGTTATAGTGATAAGTTTTCCTTTAATCTTACACTTGATGACAAAAGTACAGAATCCATCCATCAATGATTAAACACTATCATTTCAGTTGCATTTTTTCATTTATGAGAACAGCTATGTATGTGTCAATAATTTCCACTACTTTAGAGCAAGACTTGCCTCTGATTATCCTAACTACTAACTAGTATGATTTGGCTAACATTGGTCCTCTCAATTTATATGATAATTGTCCACTCATGGTTTCCAGGACGGCCTTCGATTGAAGAAATATTAGAAGCTCGAAAGAAGAAGGTAGGCATACTCACCCTGCATAAATTATCATGTAAAATTTGGCATAAAATGTATCTGCATAATAAAACAAGAAAATTGACTAGGAGAGAAATTTCGAAGTTGGAAAACAGTCTGAATTTGAAAAAGAGGGACTCTTTGACATCATATACATTAGAATACTTGAGATTGAGACTATTACCCATTGCCTTGATTAGGAGTCTATATCCCTTTTATTTTTTGTATAACTGACCTGATGTTGCAAAATTGAAGACTCTTTCTTTTGAATTTTCCCTCGTCATAACGAACAAATATCATTTAATAAATTACATAGTCGAGATGATTTTTTTTCCTTCATATTTTATGAAAAACTAGTCTAATGCTTCATACATGAGAGCAGAATGCAAAGATATAGTATACATCAATGATCTTAATGTTTAGTGTTCTTGGATAATTTGATTCCATTAAAATATTTGTTCAGGCAATTGTTAGTAAGTAGCTTTTCTGGCATAAATTCTTAACTTAATATACGTAACAGAATAAAGTATGAGCACTATTAGATACAAATTAGTTATTTATATTTTGTTTATGTGTCTTCTCTGCAGGGTGAAGTATGCAAAAACAGCAATGCTTGCAAGATGTAAGCTTACTGTGGTGAAAACTTCAAAAGGCTTGTTGCATGATTTGTTACCAAGTTTGGTCTTCATCCTCTGAAGCAGATCTTTATATGACCTTATATACAAAAAGCAGCCAATATAGATTGGTGTCGCAGCATATAATGTCTTCCTCAGCATATGCATTTGATGTAGCATAAGAAATGATCTAGGATAGGAAAATGGGAGTGTATATAAAATGTATTGTAAGTCATTTTATGTCTTATATTCTCCATTAAGTCTTAGCAGATTCTTTAGCATGATATATATTACATAAGTTGAATGACACCAATTCCTCTGCATATCAATTTCTATGCATTGGTACTCACCACAACTGAGACAGTGGTGGCATCTTAAAAGTTTATTTTGCATATACATAATCATAGAAAGTTGACACATTCATATCATGTGCGTCCCTTTACCTGAGGGTGGCAGGTATAGTTGGAAATTCCCTTACTTCTGTTGGTATATATCAATAATATTTGCCCATTCACGTCATCAAGATCTTTGAAAACTCGCTGGTATTTTCGTCTCTTAACATCTCACGTAGCTTTCCCTGAGTGGCTTCCACAAGCTAGCTCTGAAATATGTGTCCCTTGAGGTTGGTGATTGAGATAGACCCATTGAATATGCCAAGGTCTCATATTAACTACATGGATAACTAAATGAATCATTATAAATAGTAAAGAAATCATCACCCCCGAGCTATATCTTGAGGTTAAAGTTAGGTTTAACTTGAATTTTAACTTTTAAGATGGTATTAGAATCTATCATAAATTTGAAGTTAAGGCCACCCACCCTTGTTCAACAAGAAAAACAATAGGCCACCAACCCTTGTTCAAACAAAAAAAAAAAATTATCCACATGGGCTCGCGACTTTTCAAGTGCAATTAATCTACTTCGAATGCAAAGTTGCATTCGAGAATAATGTTACTTTCACACCTCTAAGAGAGGTGGAAAGAGGTGGAATGAGGAGACAATTAGGAAGAAAAAAAAAGTAAAAGAGAGAAAGTATGAGATGTGATAGATGATAAGAGAAAAGAGATAGAAATAAAAATAGGTGGAAATGAAATGTTTAGAAAATGAGCTGTGTACGTATCATAGCTTTGTTCATTGACACACTTATAAATGGACCACATAGAGATCTCCAGTTTTGTAAACTTCACATTCTAGACAGTGTTATCATTAGCGGATGATGGTTCGTGGCAGAAAGCCCCAAGACGCCAGAAAAATATAACAACACAAGTCCCATAATAACAGTATATCACATTGTCATAAACAAAATAAGTCTTATACCAATAGTTCAATACAAAGAACCAAACTTAAATCGCATCTAGTTAAACTAAAACTTAAACACAATGATAGTAATCAAAATGAAGACAAACTGACAAACTAACTAACAAAATCTGAAAGTCTCTAATCTTGCATCCTGGATGAGCCCTATTATTCTTGAAGAAGCTTATGATGAAGCTCCATCACTTGCCATGTCAAAGAGGATATGAGAGCTGCCAAGAAAAAAGCATATGAGTGGAATATAAACAGGGCTATATATAGGATTTCATTTGTACTTAGAAGTGGTTTGAAATTAACTAGAGCATGACATTTTTGAAACCGCTTTTCTTTTCAATGCATTTTACAATTTCTCTTTGTTAGTTTTCATTTACTTCTTCTTTTGAATCCATCTTTATTGTCTTCAAATTAATATCTTCCTCTCACTTAAGTTTTTAAGAACATTCATCACGTTCTTCATGAAGTTTACATAAAAAACACTGTTAACATTTTCAATAAAAAGAACTCTAGAGGATTTGAATCCAATCCCCAGATTGCTAATGGATTCCTATTACTTACCAAATACCAGACTAAATAATAGTATATGAAATGTGAGATTCAATGATTGAAAACCTAAAAGAAAGGAAGGAGAAATTTGAAGAATAAACTTTGTATGGGGTAGTGCACCCCATGTAGTTGATTGTTGGACTAAGAGTAACACACTTTTCCATTGTTTAGCTCACTCTTTGAACTCTGGGTCATCTATATTCTTAAATATAACTTTTAGTTACTGTTCTTACCCGACACCTGACCTCTCCGAACAAGGGTTTATCTTCCTAGGGTCTTGTGCCGTGAACACGATGAGTACTGAGTAAAGAGAACCTTTTTTATTCCATTGGAGCTTAGCCTTTTATAATGGGGCTTGACTCATGACCTAATACATTACATATGGGTCTCATGTACAGGATATTGGGCTTCTTGTGGATATAAACCCCAAAGTCCTAGTTACATAACCTCACGTGTACACTCAGAATCATGGATGGGTCAGGTCAGCAGGGACTCGCGGGCCTATGAGGTCCCGCCAATCCATGTGTGGCGGGTCCGGTCCACCTACGAATCCTAGTAACGTGTCAGGTGTCATGTGTATGGGTCTTGTCTTTAGCATTAGGTCCCGACCCGCCAAAGTCGTCAGCTCCGCTGAATAGAGGTCGAGTCGCCCTTATGGGTCGAGACCTGTCTAGTTACATTTCTACATGTTATTTAAATTTATACATAACCATATTTTGTTTGTAGATATAATAATCATGAATGGCTAAGAGGAGATTCTAATAAATTTCTTCTACATCAAGATGTGGAAATTACTCGTGCAAGGATGAAAAGCTTCAAAATGTATTTTGTTGATGCGCAAGTGAATGTAGAGCTTGCAAGCTTGTAGGATGAAAAAGAAGACTTTGAAGATATGGACTATGATGAATATGGATGTTCAATCTCTGTGGCCAGTTCACAGTACTCATGCTTCGATACTTTAAAAGGTTGTCTTTAAGTTTCTTGAGCAACCATGTTCATCTTTATATTGTAAAATAAATTGAAGCTTATATACTCTTTCATTCATTCTTTAAAGAGTAACAATATCGCACCACATAGAGAGGAAGATCTAATATTTGTTCATAGCAATCTCTGGCTGATTTCAAGTAACTCTCCACAATGTCACCAAGAGGAAACCCACATGTGGGATATAGCATGAGATGAGTTTGGATCACTTAATGAGAGTGAAACTCTAGAAGTTGTTGATTTATCACTCGATGAACTAGAGCTAGAGACTAGATTTTTCAACGATGATGATCAATAAGGAAGCGAGAGTCATTAGATAGATCAGTTCTTCCTTTTTTGCGGCAAAATGTTTCCTTTGTAAATTGAAGTATCTTAGTTTTTCAATAGGCACGCTTACTCTAAGCTAGCAAAAGAGCTCACAAGCGATTCCAGAGGGACCAAGGGTAAGATGATGAAGCCAACCACCCCAGCGATTAGAGGATTACGCGTGAAGTGAGAGTGGAGCCATAGAATGACAGCTACAGCATATTTGCCACCGACTAAGTCAAGTGATGTGTTGAATAAATGTTGTGATTGGAGGGCTACAAATAAATGCAATGCCCACAAGCGATGACAGGAAATAATTACTCATAAAACTTCTTAGCTTCTTCTCTTTCCTCCTCCTCTTATTGAATCTCCTCCTCTTAGTTCTGCTAAAAAGGACTTGATCTTTATATGTAGTGATGTTAATCATTTGCACGCACAACAATTTTGCTTTCTATATTTATAATCAATTTTAAATATTTCATCTGACAGAGACATGCATTTTAGATACAAACTTAAGATGCAAAACAATAGTTTAACAAGAGTTCTGTCAAATTCTCTTTTTCCCGCACACTCTGTCCCACAAGTCTGGGCGAACAGAGGAAGCAAATAAAAATAGATGTGAAAGCAAGAAGGGGGGACAAAATGAAGTCCCTAGAGGAAAATGGCTCCAAATCTGTATGCATAATATTGAGATATTGGCATCTTAAAATTGAAATGAAAACTCAGACTACATGAGGAATGACATGGGAATAGTAAGGGAAGTACACTGTTGATTCTTAACAAATGAACCAGTTCACAGTGCCACGAATCACTCTACAAATCTCTGTTTTTGGTATGAACCTAAGTAGATAATGTAGTATGATTATGTACACACTAGCACAATTGTTCACCTAAAGTAACCATGATAAGAAACTATACTACTCAACATAAGCTAAAAAAGAACAAAACAAAAAAATGCAGAATAGCAAGCTTGAAATGGCCACCTTCATGATTTACACCAAAATCCAGCAACACCATATATACTAGTTCCCACTTCAAACCCAACCTCTACTTCAATCAATCCCCTACAGTTACTACTTACTTACAAATTTCATCAATAACTTACAATTTATCCCTTGTTCTACATACCCTAAACCAACAAGTTTAAACTGTTGAAAAAAATTAAATTAGGGAAGGAAAGGGTATTGGAAATCAAATGAAAATCAGAAACCTAAAATGTGGTTGAGTTCACATGGTTGGTGTTCCAGGCACCAGCAGCTCGGTGGCGAGTCCGAGGCAACCCATCGGATTCGAAGAGGCTATCAAACTGTGACCCTGGTTGATCCTCACCAGCCCTCATCGTCTGCAACACCCTCCGAGCCTTCTCCCTTGCCCGCTCCGTTCCCGTCTCCTCAATCTCCCTCAGTACCTCCACAGCCTTAGCCTCCTTTGCCAACCCTTTGAACCTCAAGCTCCCATGACTCAGCGCGTACAGCGCAGCCACGCAGTTCTCCCGAGTAGCCTCCGAGTCAAACTTATTCCTCCTCAGCAAATCCACCAGAATCTCAACCGCATTGCCATCCAGCATCGCGGTCCGCCCCTCCACGCACGCAGCCACATTGCACAGAACCAGCAGCACCCGGCTCGCCAGATTCCCGTTCGCCACCATTGAAAGCAGCGTCGGGACAACCCCGAGCTTCACCAGCTTGACCCGGTTGCTCTGTACCAGAGTCAAGTGGTACAGCGCAAGCGCCGAGTCATGCCTAGTCCTCTCGGATTCCGACCGCAGCGCGTGCATTAGCGGCTGCAACGCGCCGAGAACCCCAATCGCCATCTTGTTGTCATCATCCAGCGCCAAGCTGAAAAGCGCGCCCGCAGCGTGCTCCTGCGACTCACTGAATCCCCCTTTCAAAACATCGATGAGAAACGGAACAAACCCTGACCGCACAATCCTCACCTTGTTAGTCTTCTCCAGAGAAAGGTTGACCAGCGACGCCACCGCGTTGACCTGAACGACGACGTATCGCGACTCCACCAACAACCGCAGCGCCGAGAGAAGACGCGGCGTGCAGAGCGAAACCCGAGCCTCTTCCCTGTTCCGGGTGACACTCCTCAGCATAACCACGCCTTCTTCTTGCTCGAAAACCTCGTTGCTCTTCATCATCTTCACCAATCTCGCCTCCTCCTCCGAAGGAGGAGCTCCGCTAGGGTTTTGCGCTTCGATCTCGCAGGAGGACGACGACGACGAAGAGAAGCAAGTAGGGCGAGTGGTGAGCGGCAACGGCGTTCCGGGGGGACTCGCGGCGATGATAACCGATTCCTCCGACGACGACGCGGAGTTGAAGTCGTTAACCCGGGGCGGACCCAGTTCAGTGGCGGCGTGAGAGAAACCTATCATCACCGGGTTATCAGCAACCGCCTTCAGCAGCTCCTTCTCGGAAACCCTAACACTCTCTTGCGGCTCCGCCGCCATTGCTTGACGAACCAGGCTCTCGACGGCGGAGTAATCGGGCGGGCACGGTGGTGGGGTGGCGGATTTGCGGCACCAGTTGAGGATGGTGGTTTTGATGGCCAAATTGGGGATGACGGTGGAGAAATCGGGTCGGGTTCCGTTGAGATTGGGTGAGAACTTCAAGTCGTTGCAGACTTGAACGGAGAGACGCTCGAATGTTTGACCCGAAGAGACGACAACCGGGTCGGACATTAATGACCCGGAAATGGGGCATAGAAATTCCTTAGGAGGTTCAAGCTTAGAGTGGGAGGAAGAACGGTGGAAGGAGATTTTCCACCTGTGTTTACCGTTGCCACCCATAAATTATTGACAATTTCTTGGTTTGTTGAGTGTTTGATGAATAGAGAATGATGATGGATTTGAATGGAATTGATTATAAGAATGAGAAATTGAGAATGAATCAATGAATGAATCAAGTGAGGTTGAAGGAATAGTAGATGCACATGGTATTATTGTTGTTGGGTGAGACTGAGTCAGGTTGCTAAGGGTGTGTTTGTGTGTGTCGAGTGTCGAGTGTCGACAGAAGAGAGAGTACGGACTAGACTAGCATTAAGAAGACGGGGACAAGTTGCGAATTAGATAGACATCATAAGATTGATTACTGGATGAGGTTTATGTTTGCCTTTTTTCTCTTCCGGTTTTGACCTTTGGTTTGTAAACCTACTACTATTGCCTATTGGTATTGGCATGGTCTAACGTTGTCTCATGCTTTAATGGGGAGGGTTAAGGGTATTCTTTTGGTGCATTAATGGGGAGGGTATTTTTTTGGTGCAAGAAATAAAAAATTAATGGGGAGGATATTTAATGAAAACTGGCCAGTTCTCTTTAGGATATTTAAGGCTTAATTGCAATTTTAGTCCCCCAACTATTGTCTTCTTACGAAA
Source organism: Lotus japonicus (assembly GCF_012489685.1). NCBI lineage: Eukaryota > Viridiplantae > Streptophyta > Magnoliopsida > Fabales > Fabaceae > Lotus > Lotus japonicus. Next base: position 35,828,838 of record NC_080041.1, read on the forward strand.
ATCGTCCCCAAACTTTAAAATTAGCAAAAAATGTCCTCTAACTATACCTGTTGTTGCACTTTTGGTCTGCCGTTTGCCTTCCGTGAGAAAACTAACGTGAGTAGCTGATGTGGCTCCCTCACGCGCGTCTCATGTGACTTTCTTCAGAAGAGTTTGATGACTGGACAAGTCACATGCTTCTTACGTAACTCTAAAAGGCTCTTATGGTCATCTCCCTCCTCCATCGTCTTCTTCACCATGAAACCCTTTTATAGTCACGTGAGAAGCATGTGACTTGTCCAGTCATCAAGCTCTCTGAAGAAAGTCACGTGAGACACGCGTGAGGGAGCCACATCAGCTTCTCACGTTAGTTTTCTCACAGAAGGTAAACGGCAGACCAAAAGTGCGACAACATGTATAGTTGGAGGACGTTTTTTGCTAATTTTGAAGTTTGGGGACGATTTTCGCAGGAAGGCAATAGTTGGGGGACCAAAAGTGCAATTAAGCCGATATTTAATGATTGATCTTCATTTCCTTATAATTTTTACTACATTGCTATAGCATTTTGTAAGATTTAGTTAGTTTAAAACAAAAAACAAAGAAGAAAAGAAAAATAGAGAAAATAATCATGTGGAAAAAAATTGTTACATGTATATCTAAAAAGACTGGGAAACTCTTTACAAAGGAAAAAAATTAAAAGTTACTTGGATATTTATATAATCAAATCATAGACTTTGTTTTGAAACTTCGAAATAATCTAATTATAAAGAATCGAAATAGTCTAATTATAAGTAATAATGAATGATGTTAGTGTTAAAGACATTATATTTCTGTTAAAAAAGTCATTATATTAGTGTTGAAGATAACTTAAATTTGATTTTCACCGTTATTTGACATCTTTTATGAACTCATAAATATATAGTAATTGTTAATAAATTTAAATTTGACTTTGTTTTTATTCATAAATGAAATATTGAATGTTTTATTTTGTACCTATCAATTTGTTACCATAATGTTAGGAATTCATTTATATATAAAATTCAAAACATTTATGAGATATATTAATTTGAAATTTAAAATATTTAAGAGACACATTATTATTTCAAAATTTATGAATATATGCAAAATATAATATGTGACATCATCAAATTATTAAAAATGAGTATAGTGAAACCAGAAAAATACTGAGAGGTTGCCCCTGGAGGAATTGTCATTTTTTGGTTTCAAAAATAGTTTATAGTATAAGATAAGATAAGATATTGTAAGTGCTCTTTTACAACTCTTTAAGCTTTAATACCAAACACTGTAGAAAAAAAAAACTCTTTTATTATTACTACCTATGTTCCTTATTAGAGCATCTCAAATGCTAGTTAGCACTATTTATATGGGTCCATACTGTCACATGTGCTTAAACAACTTTTTGCAAATTTTGCTCCAATCATGAGTTTTTAGTTCTTAACACTATTCATCCGGTCTCACAATACCATTATGTTAATATTTTTTATTTTCATATAATTTTGATTTAAATTTAAATGCTAATTCAATACTTAAATTAAATGAATGAGAGAAAAATAATAATTTCTTATGGTAAGAACTCAAAAAGTAAAACATCTTATATTAGAACTAATTCTTATTTTTAAGAACTAAAAACTTCACGTCAACCCCCTCCAGTGGTTAAGAACTCAGTTCTTAATTCTTAACTAAAAAATAAGAACTAAGAACCTTGCATTGGAGATGCTCTTAACTGTTCTCTTTCAAAAAAAAAATTGTTTGTATATATTTGTCCACTTAGCATTTCAATAGAGCATTAAATGATGTTTTTCCTAATAGTTCCCATGTAAGAGCAATAAATGAAGAAAGATAATACACACTGTAGAGGGTAAAATAGGAAAATAACTAATACTTTTTTGAAAATTAACAAAATTAATTACACTTCTTAACATGTGTGTTTCTTCTCTTTGTAGACAGTTAAATAGGAACCGAGGTAGTATGATTTTTGTAATGAATCTAATGGAAATTGACGATAGAATAATATGGATTTAATTTATGTGTTTGTTAGTGTATAAAGTTGTATCCTCATATTTAAAGAGTTGTTTAAATAACTTATGAGTGTTACTTAATCCCACTCTTATAGACTTTATTTTGTTACAAGAGTAAGACTTCTAACCAACAAACTAACAGAGAATATCAAGACATAAAAACTCTATAACTGCTGAAGAAGGTGACAAGTGACAACGCCACTCTAATAGACTAATAGGCTTATTTAGAAATATTTATTTTATTTTAAATATTTTTAGATTTTAATTTAGCTTTTTAAAATTAATTTTAATTTACTTATGACACGATGAATGGGTGAACTCAAATTTCATATTTGTGTAAAATGTTTTTACACTATCTCCGTATAATAATAATAATAATTAATATCTAAAAACATTCTCATAAAAACAAAACATATTAATTGCACTTTTATGTTTTTAATATAATAAATAATTTTAATTTAAAATTTAGATTATAAAATGTCACATGTATTAAAAAATATTTATTATTGATTAAGTGTTTTCGAACAGGTGGCGACAGCTGTGAAAGATAAAAAAAATAGTCTTTTTGAAGATTTTCGTCATTCTAGTCACGAGGACAGGGGATTTCAATTTCCTTATCAAGACTGAGATCATGGGATGCATAAGTGTTATCTTCATTTTGAAGAGTGCCATCATGCTACTACCCTCATGTTGAGCATTTAAAATTCTTCGACAGGTTTTGGGATGCCCTCTCATCTTGTGCGGGATCTTGTTGTGATTGTGTGTTGGCTTGATTGAGATTGTTACGAGGGTTGTTAGTCTGGTTTTCATCATCTCCATTTTTTACCTTCAATCTCTTCATCTTATTTTTTGGTATTTCATCATCTTTGTCTGCACCATCTTTTACTGGTGGTTCACCTTCATCTTCAGACTTCTCGTTCTCCCCTTCTTCTTGTTCTTCATGGTCTTCACCTTCTAATGGTCATTGTTCTCACAGTTGCTTCATGTCATGCTTTCTTTTGGATCTTCTTTCTTGCGCCTGGCCTCGACCAATCTTAGCTTTCATTTTGCATTCTACTTCAATCATATAAATGTGAGGAAAAGAAAGTCAAAAGACTAAAGAAAACAAGAAAGAGATGTATCCATGAGCAGGAAGGGATGGTAGTTGAGATTGTTTCCTTGGCAGACTTAGCAACATGTGTCTTTGTTGAGCTCGAGATCTTACGTTTTCCATTAAGTCTTGCATCTGTGATTACGACTTCTTAGGCCATGGTTCAGGAAGGTTTAGGAGCATTTGCAATATTGCTCGAGACTTCAATCTTCTTAGGAGGTGGTACTTCTTGATCATCATCAAAGAAGGAAATCAACTAATTATTAAAAAAATATGTTGAGGTTAAGAAAGGGAAAAGAAAGATCTGAAATAGAATGTGGACGTACCAATATTTTCCAGTCTTCTCTTTATGGTATCAAGCTTTGTTTCGTCATAATGGATGTCTTTTGTGGCCCACTTAAGGCAAGACTTCAAAGATACTTTATTTTTGAAAGGCAAAAGTGGTGTGATAACAGGACTTGAAATAGGATGGAAAAAAGTACGAGAAGGCTTGGAGAGTTATCAAGGAAGGTATAGAGACTTTTTACACAAGTAGGTGTGTGATCAATAAGATAGTCCCCCTCTCGAAAAAAAATGGTAGAAAAGGAACATCGTGACCTAGTCCAATTTTCCTTACTACGAGAATTGGTAGGTAGATTTGAACTTTAAATAAAAAAGGATAAAGCTTAAATAGATGATTTGATCACTAAGACTAAGTAACAAAAGTTGGTTAGTATGCTTCTGTTCTTTATTGGTGTTTTGAGCAAGAGGAGCACAAATCTAAGAAGGACCAAATGCCACAGCTACACTACACGATCAAGGGGTTGAACACACCAAAGGTTACAGACCCATGATCTTGAAGGTTATGGAACGTGAGGACGTTGAGTCTAGTTTGAAGCGATTCAAGCATTTAAAGGAGAGACCAAATCTTAAGTGTCATGCCAAATGAAGGACTAAGATTAGGCGGCTTATTTAGTTAGGTTCTTGTCTTTAGGAATATATTTACGGTTTTCATGTAAATACTATAAATAATGTCATCTAGCATGGAAAGGGTGTTGGGTATCTGATATTCACATTCTAATAGCTTATGAACGTATAGCATACACCACACACACCCACACTTGGATATCCGATATCTAGGAAGCACGAACTCAAACACGGACACGGGCGGGAACGAAAACTCGGATAAACTCCAAAAAGCAGATAACAACCTTGAGTTCAAAGAGTGAGCTAAACAATGGAGAGGTGTGCTACTCTTAGTCCAACGGTCAACTAATATGGAGTGCACTACCTCATAAAAGGTTGATACCTTCAACTACGTCTTTCTTTCGTACTTGTATATCACTTTCCTTACGTTTTCAATCATTGAATACCACATTTCATATACTACATGGAGAGTTGAAGTTTTTGTATCCATTTTTCTTAGAACATCATAGATTGGGTTAGTGAATGAAAAAATGTAATCAACCTTATCCCACCAAATAACATCCAACAAAGTTTTCCAACCAGTTTGGCCTTGTCAACATCATCATCCTTGTAAGAAGACCATTTCTCACTAATGACCATCTCTTGATGCCCTTTCTTTAATTCCCTAAACCTCTTGAGCATCACTGTTGTGGAGGAAAATCTTGTTGGAGCAATGGAAAGAAACTTCAATGAATTGAAGGATTGATAATCTCATAGAGTTACACATGATGAAGTTCTTGATAAGCATAGCATCTTCAACAAATTTTTATGATCCAAGAACATTGTTGGTAAACGATATTGTTTTTCTCTGTATTCTTGGCTGCACATATATTCTTCAAAGCAAGGTTAAGGGTGTGCACAACACAAGGAGTCCAATAAACAGAAGGAAACTCAGATTCAATAATTAAACATGCTGCCCTACACACATGTGCTTTATCATTCACAACTTTCACCACATTTGCGGGTCAAACCTCTATTATAAGCTCTCTTATCTTTTGGCAATGAAATATTTATATTTTACCTCATCTAAACAATCTACAACCTTTAGGAACACAGGCCCACTCTCCGTGACAGCCATAAAATTGACATGAGATCTCCTTGGTGGATCACTCCAACCATCACTAACAATATTCACCCATTATTGGCTCCATGAATTCCTAATTGGCTCCAATAGCTTCTCTACATGTCTTCTTTCATTTTGTAGCAAGGTTGTTCTCAACTTGTTATAACCAGGAGGTTGATATCCACTTATGAAATTATTGCATGCATAAATAAATGCATTTTTATAATGAGGATTTCTTGCAAAATGATATGACAATCCAGAAGAATAAAACATTTTATCAATTTCATAATCAAGTGTCTCTCTACCGTGCATATTGAATGCATTTTCTATAGCTCCAGATGTCTTTCTCTTTTTAGGATCAGCAGTAGGACTCTCATTAGAAAGCGGGAGCAAATAAGCTGTTTTGATTTTTGACTTCTCAATCTTAAGTGTAGCCTCATTGTCTAATTTATGCAAATCAATAAGCTTAACTTGTGTTACCTTCTTACATGCTCTAACACCCTGATTGGGAATCCTCAATAGGTGAGCTCTAACTCTAGTGTAAGATCCATGAAAGTATTCGTCACAAAGCTTGCATTGGACTTGAAAATTCCCACCCCCAGCTCCTGCTCCTTTTGTCTTCGTTACAAAGTTGTTTAGAGGCTTGGTGACATCCTCTTGGTCACCTTGACTTGAAGAAGTCATATCTATCATGATTTTAAACGAACACAAATTTAGGGCATAGAAAGTAGAGAGCTGGACATAAATCAATAATCTTGTATATTCAGTTGATCAATAACAGTTAAGTCAGTAACGAAAGCAGCTTAATAGAAGCAGAAGAAGCTTGTAAATTGTAATGCAAAGCTCACTTAACCAATCCTCTACAGCAGGGTACACCATATATCAATATTCAATACTAACAACAACATTCAATACTCTAATAAGAGGCTAAACTTACAAACACTAATTCATATATTTCAACTCATCATAATCTGATCATGCTCTCTCTCTCTATATATATATATATATATATATATCAAGCAAAAATTGTAAAATCAAAGAGTGAAAACAAAACAAAGTGATAAAGGTTTTACCCTTGGCTAGTAACAGGGAAGGGAAGTGACAAAGAAAACCAGGAGGAAGGAGGAAACAACGGTGGACGTGCAGGTTGTCGTCGGCAGAGAAAATGACCTCGTCGGCGTAGGAGGAAGATGAAACACGAAAACATAGCAAGAGAAGTCGAGGGAGAAGCGTCGTTGTCGCTGACGGAGAGCCGTCGCTGGCGGAGGAGGAATATAAAACTCGCCACTAGCAGAAGATGATGAAATGCGCGATGAGGAGAGGAGAAGCGTCGTGCGTTATGAGCCAATAAATATGTTTTGATAAGGTTTATTTGATTTTTAATTAGAGAAGGTTTGTTTCATTTTTAATTTATCTTGTTTTTTCAGTCAGAAAATAATAATAAAATAGTACAAGTGTCTCATATATGTGTCTAGCCACAAAGATGTGTCGGCTCAATATACAAGTAGTGTCCAAGCCGTGTCAGAGCCAAGAAATAATATTTTTTTATTCAGACATGCCCCATATGTGACTGACACATGTCGGTGGCGTGTCTGTGACGGCCGCAGACACACCTCTGTTTTGAAGTGTTCGTGCTTCCCAGTCTGATATTCTCTTTGATTTTTTTTTCTTAATTAGTTCCTTTCAAGTTTTTGTCTTTCCAAACTTACCACCACCACAATGTTGTTTATGCACTTGGAATTTGGTGGGTCCATCGGGACTTTGATTTATCAAGTTACCACTGGATTACTTGACGTTGTCACATTAAATAACATTTTGAAATCACACATCACACACCCTAAACACATTTTTATTGCTTATAAACCACCAAATTTAAGAACCGATAGAAAAGGACCAAATCAAAGTCCTAAATTATCCCTTTGGATATGTTCTAGACTAAACCCTAAGGCCAAGAACGACTGAGCATGGAAACTTAGAGTAGTATTCATTTGGAAAACGTGAACATATATGAGACTACAGAGGTCGCCATTTTATAGTAGGACAACCTCATAACCCTAGATGCTTCATCTATTACATGATTGGTTGACTTAGTAGACAAAAAACATGATAAGGGAAAATGATTGGTTGGTTAAGTAGACAAATTACACAGATCAGGTGGAAGCCTTAAGTACTTTCCTTAGCTGAGCACGCGATCAAGGGACACCTGTGATGTGGCATGGACTTTTGAACTTTCTCCTTTAAGCCCAAACAACGTGTAACTCGACCATCCGACCCAAATCCGTGACTTAACCTCTCGTCCTAGATCAATGATGGTCCACAAAATCGTCATTCTCGCCGGCGGATGGTCGTCTGCGTCGCTTGTTCCTATTTAGCGGATGGACATCCTACACACGTCGCATATTCCTGAAGCAGAGCAATGCTATGGAGTTCGCCGCTAGATTTTAGAAAACGCCATAGTAGGTGATTAAAGATGGGAAGATTGTGGATGATGAGTAGAGAGGATGGTTGATATACCTTCCTCTTTAAGTTGTGGACATTTAATCGTATTTTCTTTACTTTTATATATTTTCTTTCCGCTTTGGTTGGTTGTCCTGAAATGAACCTTGATTTCGTTGCTACCTATTTATGTTGTTTTCCTTCCACTGTAAATGAGTGGCATTGACCGCCGCGTGGCGGTCAAATGTCTCTCGGGTGACACTCAACTGTGAGTCTATTATTGTGAGACAGTTTGTTGCGCTTCGATACCACCATCACTGGATAATGGGATTTGACATATGATTAGACCACAATGACTAGCTTGGGTACCTGACTGTGACAATGTGGGATTGACTCACTTGTCCAAGGACCAAGTAGTGAGGCTCGACGCTCGACCGGAGTCGTGGAGGTCTTCCGCACCCAGTCTAGGACCAGGTCGTGAGGCTCAATGTGCAACCGGAGTTGGTAGCGTTTTAACGCACCCGGTAGATGACTAGGTGGTGAGCTTCGATGCGCAATCAGAGTTGGCAAAGTTTTAACGCACCCGGTCCTCCGACTGAGGACCGGGTAATGAGACTCGATGCGAAACCAGTGTTGGAAGAGTTTTAATGCACCCGGTCGAGGACCAGGTGGTATGGCTTGGCGGAGTTTTGACACGCTAGATCGAGGACCAGGTGGTGAGGCTCGTCGCGCAACTGGAGTTGGTGGAGTTTTAACTAACTTGGTTGAGGACCGGGTGTTGAGGCTCAACGCGCAACCCGAATTGGCGGAGTTTTAACGCACCCGGTCGAGGACCGGGTGGTGAGGCTCAACGACCGGAGTCGGCAGAGTTTTAACACACCCGATACAAGACCAAGTCGTGAAGCTCGATGCGCAACCGGAGTTGGCGGATATCTTGAAATAAAAGTTTGCTAACAGGAGCTAGGCGCCTTTACGTGGTCGGATATTCTTCGGTTGTGTTTCCCTACTTCTTAGTGTCCTCCAAAATAATGTTTCTCGTTTGATTGTTTGGCATCTATTATACTCAAACCTGCGATCGATATGGGCTTGGTCACAATATGAAGGTCCTTCCAAGGACCGCAACGTCGTTACGTCCTTTGCTTGGAGAGTTATCCTTTGCTTGAATGAAGACACTATCATACCAGGTTAGTTTACCTCTGCTCGTGGGCAGATGAAGAGCTCTGTTGCTGCCTGTTGTCCACAATGCTTCCCAATACTTTTCCTTCGCTAGACCGACGCACGAGCAAGCTCCAAATTTCTTTCGCGGTTGTACACTTGGGTCGGCCAGTCGTGTTTCTCCTTTCTTATAGGCTTTGATCGTTGCGAACTGATTTCCTAGCCATAGGACTTTCCGTCGATGGAGGTCTTCTTGCGGAACATGGTAAATTTTTGAGAGTAAATAAGATTGACCGCGTTATACTTACATGGTGTTCGCTTACCCTCTCTCAAGATTCATCGATAGCCTTTTGATCCAAAATTGTTGCGATGAACGAGTTGGCGTACTAGACATCTTCCTTCGTAGCGTCGGGCTGTTGGTTGGCAGTGGTAGGGCATGGATGAGAAACTCTTGCGGAAGCTGAAATGTTTTACCGAGCCCCATAGTGGGCGCTGAGAATGACTAAGCGAGAAAACTTAGAGTATTATTCATGTGGAAAAAGTGAACATATTTGAGGCTAGGGAGGTCCCCCTTTTATAGTAGGCGAACCTCCTAACCCTAGATGCCTCATCTATTACATAATTGGCTGACTTAGTAGAAGACAATACTACAATACTAATCAGGGCACACAGTTGGTTGACTAAGTAGACAAACTACATGATTCGGGTGAAAGTCTTAATTGTTTTTCTTAGCTGAGCGCGTGATCAAGGGACACTCGTGACGTGACATGAACTTTTAACCTTGCTCCTTTAAGCCCAACCAACCTGTAACTCGACCATCCGGCCTAAATCCACGACTCAATCACCCAGCCTAGATTCATGACCCTCTAGGATCCATTTGTTTGCATGTACGATTTTCACATTGAAATAGGAAGATATTCCATTTCTCGGGCATTATTTGTAATAGGAAATCAGTTGAGTTGGTTGTTGAAAGAGCTCAGTCAACTTTCCTTCAAACTAGAGATGCCATAAAATTTAATCTAGGTTGCAAGTGTGTTAATTTCCTCTTCAGATAATCAATATATAATCATCCAGGTGCCTGTAACTATCAATGTATATGCTTTGCATGAAAATATACTTTTTAAGGCTTTTTAAAAAGTTGGGAAGTTCCGTTGCGTATATGCTTTTCATTCTACGACAGAAAGAGCAGGCCCTTGCTTCTACAATTTGATGAGTAGTTCACTTCAACTCATATATGTATTGGTAAGGAAACCTTTAATTTAACATATGGAAATTTTTTGAAGCATGTTCTGTTTGTGGCAGAACGAGAGTTAGGCAAAGGTAACGCAAGATGGCAAGTGAAAGTTGCAATCTAATACTCCCTCCGTCCCTAATTATAAGCTAAAGTTGTAAAAATCACACTTATTAAGAAAGCCTTAATTGATGCATTGGTTTTCAAAAAAAATGTACAACTTTCTATGTTTACCCCTATTTATGATAACACTTTTTCATCATTGTACTACTAATGGTGGTGCTCCACTACCAATAAATGCAAGGGTGAATATGGAAAGAAATATTAACTTTTGCAAGGTTAGCTTATATTTAGTGACACAAAAAAAGTCTCAATGTTAGCTTATAATTAGGGACGGAGGGAGTACATAGAATCATAACTTGACAATATATATCATGCACTAATGATAAAGGCAGAGACTATTTGGACCATCCCTCTTTACTATCCACACCATCCCCTTAAGTGCAAAAATACATTTATACCCCCAAATATTTTAAAAAATAACTGCTCCAATTAAAAAAAAAACCCTAATCCCAACATAAGGGAAATCGACGTCTGTTAAATTCAAAACCTTCCGCAATCAAGATAGCGGTAACTTCCGCTATCAAGATAGCGGACACAACAAACGTGAGCATTAGACAAAACATAAGGGAAATCGACGTCTGTTAAATTCAAAACCTTCCGCAATCAAGATAGCGGTAACTACCGCAGTCAAGATAGCGGTAACTTCCGCTATCAAGATAGCTGTAACTTCCGCTATCAAGATAGCTGTAACTGTTATCTTAATAGCGGAAGTTACAGCTACCTTGATAGCGGACGTTACAGCTATTTTAATTGCGGTAGTTACCGCTACTAAGATAGCGGTAGTTACCGCTACTAAGATAGCAGAAGTTACCGCTACTAAAATAGCGGTAGCAATTAAACGTCCGCATTTTAAGTGGCGGAACGAACCAGAACCCACATATTCAACCCAGATTTACGGGAAAAACCCGTAAAAATCCCAAAATCTCACCTATTTTGAGCTTCTAATCTTCTCTTGATCTCACCCACTTATCTTCTACACTGATTTGGACTTCAAGGTGCGTGATATATTGATTTAGAAGATGAAATAGGGATGGGGGAAGGTGAGAGTGGAAGAGGAAGAAGAAGGTGAGATTGTGAGAGTATTTTTTTTTACTGCTTTGTTTGTTTTCTATGTGGGGGGTATTTTTGGAATTATAAAAAAAGGGGATGGTGTGGATAGTAAAGAGGGATGGTCCAAATAGTCTCTGCCAATGATAAAATGAGAGCAAATTAACAATTTTTGTCGCTATTGAAAAATACACTTTTGTTTAAAAAAAAAAAGAAATAGAAAAATACACTTTTAAATGGTGGTTGGAGAGAGTTTAGACTTTTGAGGAAGAAGTAGGGGAATCGATTAGTGGCTGTGAGGGTTTTAATCCTAAAGGAATATTGGATCTACATATGATTTTGAAGGAATTTTATGATTGGATCATAAATATCTGTTTTTGCTTAATCAATTACTAAAAAAGGGGCAAAGTGTCTAAAGTCTTAATTTCAAGGGATATATAGTCAGTAGCCAGTGCTGTGAATAATTTAAGGTATGAGAAAATTTCAAGACTCGATTCAGGGGAAGGCATAAAATTTTAATTGCATTGGAAATTTTAATTTAAGGGAATGCTATTTACTGGGAAGTAGAGGGGTGTAATCGGATCGGATTGGTTCAGATTTAGAGTGTTTAAATGTCCGAACCAATAAAAAATGTTTGGTTTGGGTTGGTTCGGATTTCCTAATTTTTTATTTTGGATCCGAACCAAACCAACCCGATCTCAATCAGATTGGTTCGACTCGGATGGTCGGATTCATAATAAAAATAATTATTATTTTGAAATTTGCACGGAATGTATTCTAAAAACGTAAAAAATTATAAAAAAATATGGAATCTCGATATAATCCAACATATCCAAAAGAACAACATTTCATGATGACATAATTCATATAATCCAACATAAACAGGCTAAAACCAATTTCTCTAATATAAATATAAATACTTTAACTTGGGTTTCTACTATCTACCAAAAAAAAAACTTGGGTTTGTACTCCCTAAGTTTTCATTAACACAAAATAGGCAGTAAAATGTTAAACATCAGTGAACATGTTTTCATATCTCTTCAAATGTAAATTATATAATGGGCTGAAGTCTTTGTGGTGAAGTAAAAAAACTCAATATTATTGGGTTGGTTCAGATTCATCAGTTTTTTAATCCCCGAATCCGATACTCGAACCGATGGTGATCGGATGCAATAAAAAAAATCCGAACCGAACCAATGATACAACCCAACCAATCATAATATGTTTGGTTCGAATCGGTTTGATCGGATCTGCGGATCAGACCGTACCCGCTTACACCTCTTAGGTGCATGTAATGCTTCTATTAACAAGTTGTGCCAACAAAAAGAAAAGTCAAAAGATGACTTATGGTTTTGGACTTATAACAAGAATGGGAAGTATTAATGTGAGAAGTCCTTCTGTAATATTTTGGAAGAATCAATTTACAATTTTAATCCACTTGTGACTACCAAATGCTTTTCATTCTTCATTCTTTTTATACTTCAATTCTGTTCAAGTAAAGGATGCTTTCACATTTCATTGTCATTTGACCTTTCTCACCAGAGATTGCATGTTGAACATTCCTACATGTTGTTGATTGTGTAAGAGTCATACTATGAATTGAAGAGAGATTGAGACAAGTGATTGCCAACATGCTTCCACGGGTGCACTTGCTCATACCTTTTTTTTTTGGTCAACTCTCAGACTCAATCATTGTAGTTTTCGTTTCTTTTTTTTTGGTCAAATTGTAGTTTTCGTTTCATGTTTCCAAATTGATACAATTGGGCCCTCATCCTCTACTAGGCCCATCCGTAACAAACAAAACCCTTTATGGCTGATAGACTATGTTCAAGGCAATTGGGCTACCAGGGAGGTGTGTGCCCCATTTTTTTTTTTTCTTTATCAAGGTATCCCACGGCCGACAGCCGTGAGACCAATCCCTCGTCCCGCGGTCAGCGCACTAAGCGGTAGGGAGCTGGCCAATGAGTTTTCTCTATTCGCAAGAACGGGAATTCGAACCGCCAACTACTTGCTTAATAAAGGATGAAGTGCTGAACCACTACACCAACCCACTTAGTTCCCCATTTTAATTACCTAGCACCAATTATTTTAATTATTATATAGAATTTATCATTTAGTAAGAATATATTGGTTTTGCCAAAGCTAAATAGTTTCGAAAAAAGTCGACGGTAATATTTTAGCTTTAAGCACTTTAGCGTTAGTCTAGTGGCTGATGCCAATTTAATGTTAAAATTGCAACCATCGGCATTTTCTTTATTAATGTGAGTGTGTGACCTTTTGGCCGACGCTAAAAATACTTTTTCTTATAGTGAAAATTTGCTTGGGAGAAGTTTCATAACTGAAAACACTATGAATATCCGATTTATAGGCACCCTCGTTTTTTTCAATTAAGCCTCTTTGAGAGTGGTAAACTTGCACACTCCTCCTTTAATCAAAATTTCTACTCCCTTCTCTTGTAGCTGACGGATGCTCAACAAGTAGTTCAGTGATTCTAGGATAAAGAAATCATCAAATATTATTTGAGCTATGCCCTCAACCTTTAACCTGATATTTCCTATTCCCATGACAACAAAATTTGAGTTATTCCCTAGATTTATAGTATGTCTGAAGCTCTCAATTATTTTAAACCAACCCTTATTGTCAATCATGTGGTTTGCGTAACCAGAATCAAGAAACCAAGCTTCCTTTTTTAGATTCCCTATGGTCTTTAAATGAGTCATAAGAAGAAGCTATTCACTCTTATCAATCTCGACATAGTTTGCTCTTTTTTTCTGGGTTGAACACTTGAATTGGAAATTACCTAGATTAATTTTTACACTTGAAGAATTCAATGACAGATTTATCGTAACTTTGGCCTTGTTCTTCCTCTCCCTCTTGAGATGCTATGCCTTCTCTTGTATAGTTACTCCTTCCTCTGCAACCCCCAAAGTTGTAGTTGTGGTCAACTTTTTGCTCATGTACCAGTAACAATCTTTTAAATTCATCATTGTGAGTTGGTCGAGATCCTTGGATACTTCAATTGAACACACACACCAAGCTAAAATTCGTCCTTGAGGTTAACTCAAGTGGTAAAAGCTAGAGGATATAAGAGTTGGGTGAGATGAAAGGTGAAGGGTTCGAACTCTAAAAAGGGACTAATTTACTAACAACTAACGCATGCTTATAAAAAAAAACCAAGCTAAAATTCTTTGTTAGTGACCTAATTAAGTACTTCTTGGACGATTTTGACATCTTCTATATCTTCCCCATTGTTTCTCATCGTTTGTAGATACCATCACTCTCCAGAAGTAAGCAGTCACTGATTCTCCCATCTTCAATTCTAATGTTTCCATAGTCCTTGAAAGCATATGCAACTGAGCACGCTTCACTACTCTCGCACTATACCCTGGTAATTAATTTCCATTGACTCTATAATTGCTTTGTAGTTTCTTTCTTAGTGGTAGTCCTCAGTATAGACTTGTTAGTCTCCTGAAACATGTAAGTTTTTGCTTTTAGGTCTATTGAGTTTTGCTTGGTCCAGTACCTTCAGCTGCACAGTTGTCATTACTATCATTTTCAGGTTCTTTGTAACCTTCTTCGATTATACTCCAGTATTTTTTTTGAATGAAGCAAGTTCTCCATGGTCACACTACTAGAAAAACGTTCAGTTTCGTTAGCTTTTTCGACGGGCAAAATTGGACACTAATAAAGAAAGAAGTTGACGCTAGAGCAAAGTTAGTGTTGGCTTAATGCCGGTGTTAATGTTGGCTGTCAATGTAAATTTGATGATGAGTTACAATGCAGTCATTGCTTGTTAGGGGTACCCCTTAGTGTTTCTCAGTTAGGGGTACATACTACATCTAAATCACAATGATACCACTGGCTAAGAGACCGTCAATCAAGTAGTTAGAAAGTGATGTAAGTTATCATCAAATTTGAATGCAAAAACTATACTTAGACACATTTTATGTATCAACAATATAATATGCACAAAATTGAGGAAATAAAAATGAACAATATAAATATACTAATTTTATGTGTAGAAACTTTGGAATTAAACAATGCTAATTGATATGATTAGTTAGTGTCTTTGTGCGTGATTTGAGCATATTAGAGTTGGTCGATGTTGAGAAAACTTGGCAGGAACTCCCTTGTTGGTTTTATCTCCAATTCAGGATGGACTAGACGTTTATGGTCCATACACTACTACAGAAATGACATTTTGCCACGCTTCAATTGCCACGGTTATAGGCGGAACCGTGGCAAAAGCTCAATTACCACGGTTATAAGCGGAACCGTGGTAATAGGGGACAATATTTTATTAATTTTTTTAGGGACCGTGGCAATAGAATTTTTTGCCCAATTTTTCACTTTCATTTTTTCCTCTCCCTCCCATACTTTCCAAAAATTTTCAGAAGAAAACCCTAAAGATGTGCAAACCCTCTCCCTCTCCACACTCAATCGACCTGTTCTTGCATCCCGAAGCTCCGATCTGTTCCCGTCCCTCTCTCGTTTCCCTGTCCTTTCCTCCCACTCTCCATTGACCCGTTCCCTCTCTCCCACTCGCGGATCTGCTTCCTCCTTCTCTTCCATCAAAGTCCTTTCCTCACCCAGGCCTTCTCTTCCATCGAAGTCGCAGCGCACCTTGCAACTTTGTCACCCACTCCGACAAAGTAGCCGTTCTCCGTCGAACCTGATGAAGCAGCAGAGAAATCAACGTGGTACTTGGCAGTACCATTCGGGTTCAAAAGCCCCCAATCACGACCCGTTGTTGCTCCTTCCCTGTCAAAAAGCTCGTACACATAAACCTCTCGAACCCCCATCTTTCAACAGAGGCGTTCTCGACCCAGAACTCAGATGATTCACCAAACCCCTCAAATAGGTCTCAACATACCCCAAATTCGCATCAAACTCATCGCCGGCGCCGGAGCTCGGCCACCCGGTCTCCGTAACAATAATCGGAATCGTCTCATAACCTCTCACTCCAATCCTTCTTCTAATTAAGGTTTGTGATTCTTATCCAATTTTTTTTTCGGCTCTGGATTTCTATTGTGAAACCCTAATTTTGTTTATCTTCTGTTTGAACTTTTCCCAGAAAAAACGCTGGATGATAAAAGAACAAAGGAATTAAATTTAGGGAATAGCGATAACTCTATGAAAAGTTTGAATTTTTGGTCTTCAACGTTTAAGGGTTTTGCTTTTTATTTTTATGATATTTGAATCATTTCCAGTTTGAAGCTGAGACACAAACATGGCTGGTGGTGGAAATTTCATCAACAGGGTTGTCTCTTATGTTGTGAATGAATTGGTTGTCTTGCCAACAAGTACTTGATTGTTTTATTTTTATTTTTAATTTTCTAAGACCTATTTTTATTTATGCTTGTGGTTTTTTGAGGGAGTGTGCTTCAAATTTCTAAGTAATTTAGTGTCTCCCGGACGGTAAGGATTTTGAGAAGTTTGGTGCATGAACATGTTTACACTCATGTTCTCTGTCAGGTCGTTCTCCGTCGCTAGGGTTCTCTGTCACGCTCTCCCTGCCGTGTCGTTACCGACCTTCATCGATTGTTGAGTCATTTTAGGTATTCATATTCTTGCTCTATCTCTATATCTTACGCTTACATGTTTTGTTTCTTTATATGTTTATCTGCAGTTTTGTTATTTTGGTTTTCTTAGCCTGCACCACTTACCTCACTGTTAATGTTGGAAATACTGAACCGTAAGATTGCATAGAGAAGTATGAGTTTTGGGTTTAGTCTTTAATTGGTGTTTGTTGTTGTCTGGTGGGCTCCTTCTAGTTTTCAGGGCTGCTGAAGGTCGCTTTTCCTGGCTGGTAGATGTGATTATATGGAAGTATGATTTATTCATCTTGAGAATCAAAGTGTAATGCCATAAGTTTCATTCCTTTCTGATCTCTTATGTCTTACATGTGTTTTATTAGTTACAGTTCTCAAAGGGCCAGTTGGGAGTTAAGTTTAAGCCATTTTCAAAGGTACTTCTACATGTGCTTCTATGTGTCTATCTCTGGGTTTCTACATTCATTGTCATTGTGCTGAGTAGTTCATGGTTAGTAATATTTGTTATTCTTTAGAATATTTTACTGCAATTTAAAACTGTATATAAAAGATCCATAATTTTGAAACTTAAGATTGTCCACACAATTTGTTATGCAAAACTCTTCATATTTTTCATGTTTTTTTAGTGAGTTACACTCGCTAAACTTAGAGATACTTATGCCCATGGATTTGATACTTCACTATGTTAAAGTCCTTGTCACGATCTAATTCAGATATACCATAGTTATTTTAAACTAATAAATTTATATTATATTATTTGCATTTTGGTTTCATTCTTGTCAAATGATACTCATCTACTAATATGTAATGCTGAAGCAAAGGGCATGTAACTAAGCAATCCTACTAGCCCTTTTTTATGCACAGTCTTTGTGGGATTATGTTCCTATGTCTGACTGTCTTGTTATTAACCATGGGGAGTTTATGTTAACTTTATAATTTATATTTTTCTCTCTGCTTTACAGTTTCCTCCCTGTTACAAGGACATCAGTTTCTGGATCAATGGATCATTTACTGAAAACAATCTGTGTTAAGTTGCCAGAGGAATAGCCGGGGATCTTGCAGAGGAGGTACATGATACTATTTGATTATTTTAAGCATAATTTTCTCTAGCATATTATATTTCTGTAAGTTCTCAAATAAGCTGCTTTGATGATGTTCAATAGAAACAAAATGCATGATTTGGGACTATGGATAGGGGTGACAATATTCTAAGACGCTGCAGCTTTGGTTTCTTTAAAAATCACACAAGCATCGCACCCAAATTACAAACCTACTAGAATAATTCAACCAGAAGCTTAAGTCATCATTTGCCAACAGTATTCTTATCCTGAGTCTCTTATTTGAATAATTAAAACTGGCTTCAAACTTACATTTCAGTATGGTACATTGGTATCTCATAAAGAACTTGTAAGATCAAGTTTTGATCTAGTAGTACAACTCTATGTTTTGATGATTACAAGTTAACCTTTTGATATGAACAATTGTGGTACTCTAACGTGTTTTTCTGAGTGTGCTATTTACAGGCTCTGACCTCAACTCAATCTCACACAAATCAGAAGCACTGTGTATAAAGAGTGACCCAAGCAACGCTTTCGCATTCACCATGTTCAGTATGAACAGTGGAAAAGCTTCAGAAGTTCTGAAGCTATACAAACTCTGATGTGGACTCAGTCGCTAGAAGCTCTGAAGATCCAGAAGTTCTGATAACCAAGAAACACTGAAGGTTCAGATGTTCTGATGGTGTAGAAGACTCTGAAGATCCAGAAGCTGAATAGTGGAAACTCTGAAGTCCAGAAGCAAGAAACTCTGAAGGCCATGTTCTTCCCTCTGAGTTCAGAATCAGAAGATACAATGGTCAGAGGATCTGTGCTTTCCCTCTGACTCTGATCAACCGGCTTCACAAGTTCCAATATGAAGTATTCCCCTGATCAGAAGTCTCCTAGGTTAAAAGGTCAAGTCGCTATCCAAGTACAAAAGCAAGTGTACCTTCCTGACGACCTACCTAACGTTCTCAGCCACAGCAGAAGCTGGATTTTCCAGAACTGCCCTCCAACGGTAGCATTTCCCATGCAACGCTCAACCCTAATCCTTGGAGTATATATAAAGGCTGAAGATTGAAAGAAGCGGCGAAGAAGAAACTAAGAAGAAGTAATACACACGCGCAAGACATATTCAAAATATTCTAAGCTTTCTTTCATTTGAAATTCATTGTGTTTACTATAAGCTTTTTAGAAGCAATTTCTTTGTAAACAAGAACTTCATATACAGTTGTATAGTTTGCCTTTAGGAGATCAAGGTTGATCGGATCCTAGAGAAGACTAAGAGAGTGAATCTTAGTGTGAGCTAAGTCAGTGTAATTGTTAGTCACTTGTAGGTTTCAAGTGCAGTTGTAACTCTTACCTGATTAGTGGATTGCCTTCATTCTAAGAAGGAAGAAATCACCTTAACGGGTGGACTGGAGTAGCTTGAGTGATTTATCAAGTGAACCAGGATAAAATCCTTGTGTGCTTTTCTATCTCTTATCTTTAGCACTTAAGTTCTCGAAAGATTTGCCAAAATCTTTAAGGTGGAAGTCTTGTACTGAAAACGTTATTCAAACCCCCCCTTTCTACCGTTTTTCATACCTTCAATTGGTATCAGAGCGCAAGTTCTGATTACCACACCTAACAGTGTTCAGTGATCCGGGCCGGTGTGAAAAACAATGGCTGCCACCACCAGTGAAACTCAAAGAGATGGTTACAACGCAAAGCCTCCTATGTTCGATGGTCAAAGGTTCGAATATTGGAAAGATAGACTGGAAAGTTTCTTTCTGGGTTTCGATGCAGATCTCTGGGATATTATTGTGGATGGCTATGAGCGTCCAGTTGATGCAGATGGCAAGAAGATCCCAAGGTCAGAGATGACTGCAGAACAAAAGAAGCTGTACTCACAACATCACAAAGCAAGAGCAATTCTTCTAAGTGCTATTTCCTATGAGGAGTACCAGAAGATTACCGATCGTGAGTTTGCTAAAGGCATTTTTGATTCTCTGAAGATGTCTCATGAAGGAAACAAGAAAGTCAAAGAATCAAAGGCATTGTCTTTGATCCAAAAGTATGAATCCTTCATCATGGAGCCAAATGAGTCCATTGAAGAAATGTTCTCCAGATTTCAATTGCTTGTAGCTGGCATACGACCTCTCAACAAGAGCTACACAACAAAAGATCATGTCATAAGGGTCATCAGGTGTCTTCCTGAAAGTTGGATGCCTTTGGTGACTTCAATAGAGCTCACGAGAGACGTTGAGAATATGAGTTTAGAAGAACTCATCAGCATTTTGAAATGCCATGAGCTGAAACGCTCAGAGATGCAAGATCTGAGGAAAAAGTCCATAGCCTTGAAATTCAAATCTGAAAAGGCTAAGGTTGAGAAGTCAAAGGCTCTTCAAGCTGAAGAAGAAGAATCTGAAGAAGCATCAGAAGATTCTGATGAAGATGAGCTGACTCTGATCTCCAAGAGACTCAACCGCATCTGGAAGCACAGGCAGAGCAAGTTCAAAGGCTCTGGAAAGGCAAAAGGCAAGTATGAGTCCTCAGGCCAGAAGAAGTCTTCAATCAAGGAAGTCACATGTTTTGAGTGCAAAGAATCTGGACACTACAAAAGTGATTGTCCAAAGTTGAAGAAAGACAAGAAGCCAAAGAAGCACTTCAAGACCAAGAAGAGTCTGATGGTGACATTCGATGAATCAGAGTCAGAGGATGTTGACTCTGATGGTGAAGTCCAAGGACTCATGGCCATTGTCAAAGACAAAGGAGCAGAGTCAAAGGAAGCTGTTGACTCTGACTCAGAATCAGAAGGAGATCCTAACTCAGACGATGAAAATGAGGTATTCGCTTCCTTCTCTACCTCTGAACTGAAACATGCTTTGTCTGATATCATGGATAAGTATAACTCTTTATTGTCTAAGCATAAAAAGTTGAAAAAGAACTTATCTGCTGTCTCTAAGACTCCTTCTGAACATGAGAAAATTATTTCTGATTTGAAAAATGAAAATCATGCTTTGGTAAATTCTAACTCTGTGCTTAAGAACCAGATTGCTAAGTTAGAAGAAATTGTTGCCTGTGATGCCTCTGATTGTAGAAATGAATCTAAGTATGAAAAGTCTTTTCAAAGATTCCTAGCTAAAAGCGTGGATAGAAGCTTAATGGCTTCAATGATCTATGGCGTAAGCAGAAATGAAATGCATGGCATTGGCTATTCTAAACCAATTAGAAATGAGCCTTCTGTGTCTAAAGCTAAATCCTTGTATGAATGCTTTGTTCACTCTGGTACCATATTGCCTGATCCTGTACCTGCTAAAGTTGCTAAACATCCTCTTAAAAAGGGATCTTTCTCTATGACTAAATATCATGCAAATATTCCTTTAAAATATTATGTTGAGACACCCAAGGTGATCAGAACCTCTGGGGTAACTAACAAAAGAGGACCCAGAAAGTGGGTACCTAAGGACAAGATCATCTATGTTGCAGATATCCTTGATAGCTCCACTGAAACACCAATCATGGTATCTGGACAGTGGATGCTCGCGTCACATGACGGGAGAAAAGCGTATGTTCCGAGAGCTGAAACTTAAGCCTGGAGGCGAAGTTGGCTTCGGAGGAAATGAAAAGGGTAAAATTGTTGGTACTGGTACTATTTGTGTAGATAGTAGTCCATGCATTGATAATGTTTTATTGGTAGACGGCTTAACACATAACTTATTGTCTATAAGTCAATTAGCTGACAAGGGTTATGATGTTATATTCAATCAAAAGTCCTGCCGGGCTGTAAGTCAGATCGATGGCTCTGTTCTGTTTAACAGCAAGAGGAAGAACAACATTTATAAGATCAGATTATCTGAGTTGGAGGCTCAGAATGTGAAGTGCCTTCTGTCTGTTAATGAAGAGCAGTGGGTATGGCATAGACGGTTAGGGCATGCCAGTATGAGAAAGATTTCTCAGTTGAGCAAGCTAAACCTTGTCAGGGGCTTACCCAATCTGAAGTTCGCTTCAGACGCTCTTTGTGAAGCATGTCAGAAAGGCAAATTCACAAAAGTCCCTTTCAAGGCAAAGAATGTTGTCTCAACCTCAAGGCCGTTGGAACTTCTGCATATCGACCTTTTTGGACCAGTGAAAACTGAGTCTATAGGTGGCAAGAGATATGGGATGGTTATCGTTGATGACTATAGCCGCTGGACATGGGTAAAGTTTCTAACCCGCAAGGATGAGTCTCATGCTGTGTTCTCTACCTTCATTGCTCAAGTGCAAAACGAGAAGGCTTGTAGGATTGTGCGTGTCAGAAGTGACCATGGTGGAGAGTTTGAGAATGACAAGTTTGAGAGTCTGTTTGATTCCTATGGAATTGCACATGATTTCTCTTGTCCCAGAACTCCTCAACAAAATGGTGTTGTTGAGAGGAAGAACAGAACTCTTCAGGAGATGGCTAGAACCATGCTCCAAGAAACTGGCATGGCTAAGCACTTTTGGGCAGAGGCAGTAAATACAGCATGTTACATTCAGAACAGAATCTCTGTGAGACCAATTCTGAATAAGACTCCTTATGAATTGTGGAAGAACATAAAACCCAACATTTCTTATTTTCATCCTTTTGGCTGTATTTGTTATGTTCTCAATACTAAGGATAGATTGCATAAATTTGATGCTAAGTCTTCTAAGTGTCTATTACTTGGTTATTCTGATAGATCTAAAGGTTTTAGATTTTATAATACTGATGCTAAGACTATTGAAGAATCTATTCATGTTAGATTTGATGATAAGCTTGACTCTGACCAGTCAAAGCTAGTTGAAAAGTTTGCAGATTTAAGCATTAATGTTTCTGACAAAGGCAAAGCTCCAGAGGAAGTTGAGCCAGAGGAAGAAGCTGGTCCCTCTAACTCACAAACTCTGAAGAAGAGCAGAATCACTGCAGCTCACCCTAAGGAATTGATTCTGGGCAACAAAGATGAACCAGTCAGAACCAGATCTGCCTTCAGACCCTCTGAAGAGACCTTGCTGAGTCTGAAAGGATTGGTGTCCTTAATTGAACCCAAGTCCATAGATGAAGCTCTTCAGGACAAGGATTGGATTCTGGCCATGGAAGAAGAACTGAATCAATTCTCCAAGAACGATGTTTGGAGCTTAGTGAAGAAGCCTGAGAGTGTCCATGTTATTGGAACGAAATGGGTATTCAGAAACAAGCTAAATGAGAAAGGAGAAGTAGTCAGAAACAAGGCAAGGCTAGTTGCTCAAGGCTACAGCCAGCAGGAAGGAATAGACTACACTGAAACATTTGCTCCGGTAGCAAGACTGGAGGCAATTAGACTGTTGATCTCCTTCTCAGTAAATCACAACATAGTTCTACATCAGATGGACGTAAAGAGTGCCTTCCTAAATGGTTATATCTCAGAGGAAGTCTATGTTCATCAACCCCCAGGTTTTGAAGATGAAAAGAAACCAGACCATGTGTTCAAATTGAAGAAATCATTCTACGGTCTGAAGCAAGCTCCCAGAGCATGGTATGAGAGACTTAGCTCATTCCTTCTGGAGAATGAGTTTGTAAGGGGTAAAGTAGATACAACTCTTTTTTGCAAGACTTATAAAGATGATATCTTAATTGTGCAAATTTATGTTGATGATATTATATTTGGTTCTGCTAATCAATCTCTATGCAAAGAATTTTCTGAGATGATGCAGGCTGAATTTGAGATGAGTATGATGGGAGAATTAAAGTACTTTCTGGGAATACAAGTTGATCAAACACCAGAAGGAACATATATCCATCAGAGCAAGTACACTAAAGAACTTCTGAAGAAGTTCAATATGCTGGAATCTACAGTGGCCAAGACTCCAATGCATCCTACATGCATTTTGGAGAAAGAAGATAAAAGTGGTAAAGTATGTCAGAAGCTCTATCGTGGAATGATAGGTTCACTTCTATACTTAACTGCATCTAGGCCAGACATATTATTTAGTGTTCACTTATGTGCTCGTTTCCAATCAGATCCAAGGGAAACCCACTTAACTGCTGTTAAGAGGATCCTAAGGTATCTGAAAGGCACCACTAACCTTGGCTTGATGTATAAGAAAACATCAGAGTATAAGCTTTCAGGTTATTGTGATGCTGATTATGCTGGAGATAGAACAGAGAGAAAAAGTACTTCTGGAAATTGTCAATTTCTGGGAAGCAATCTAGTCTCATGGGCAAGCAAGAGGCAATCAACCATTGCACTATCAACTGCAGAGGCAGAATATATCTCAGCAGCAATATGCAGCACTCAGATGCTCTGGATGAAACATCAGCTGGAGGATTATCAGATCCTTGAGAGCAATATCCCAATTTATTGTGATAACACTGCTGCAATCTCGTTGAGCAAGAATCCTATCTTGCATTCAAGGGCAAAGCACATTGAGGTAAAGTATCACTTCATTAGAGATTATGTGCAGAAGGGCGTACTTCTTCTGAAGTTTGTTGATACTGACCATCAATGGGCAGATATCTTTACAAAGCCCTTAGCAGAGGATAGATTTAATTTTATTCTGAAAAATCTAAACATGGACTTTTGTCCAGAGTGAAGATGGATCAGAACCTATGACTATGATACTTCTTGATCAGAAGATGTCTAGTCCAGAAGGTAACTCAATCAGAGTGTGTGTGCCCACTGGTACTGACTCTGAAGCTGAGACAACAACACGTGTGTCAGAATTTCTGATGCATAATTCCTTGTGCCCGTGTGACAGTCTGTTATGATTGCTTGTAGATATGCTTATCTCCTGTGTGTGATTGTGTATTTTACTGTTACTATCAATCTTTAATTTTCAACCGTTGATCTTAAAGTGCTTTTTGAATCAACAACGGTTATTTGATAAAACCCACTATACACACACGTTCTCGTTCACTTCCGGTTTTCACTCTCGCACTCTCTGCTTTTCAAAACCGCCTCTTTCTTGATTTCTCTCTCGATCTCTCTTCATCCTTCAAACTTCATCTTCTACCTCAAACCTTCAACCTCTTCAAAATGGTGAGACAAACCAGAAGATCTACTGCAGATGCACCTCAGTTCCCTCACATGGAAGTTGGTTTGGCAACGGGTCAAAGGGGCTCTGAGAACCCGGCACAAGAACAAGTTCAAGCTCAAGAGCAGATTGTTCCTATTGCAGAACGGGGCTGTGCCGTTCACTGCGTATTTGCTCCTGAGGAACTCCAAGTCCTGGCAGAATGGAGATTCAACCTCGATAACTTGGCTGCAAATGGGTTTGATCTTCGTCCTGAAGTCCAAGCTCAAGGTTGGGGAAACTATTTCAATCCAACCTCTCTCCTTACCATTCCGTACGACCCATTATCTTCTGAACCAATCGTCCAAGACCAACCCGAGCCCAACCAAACAGAACCACAACCCAGAACGTCTGATCACTCTGCTCCCAGAGCATCAGCACGTCCTGCTGCCAGAACCACGGATACAGACTCTTCAACAGCCTTCACACCTGTATCCTTCCCAACCAATGTTATTGACTCTCCTCCCTCCAATACCTCTGAATCAATTAGAAAATTCATGGAGGTTAGAAAAGAAAAGGTATCTGCCTTGGAAGAGTATTACCTTACCTGTCCAAGCCCTAGGAGATATCCTGGCCCTAGACCTGAACGTCTAGTTGACCCAGATGAACCTATCTTGGCCAATCCTATCCAAGAGGCAGACCCCTTAGTTCAACAAGCTCACCCTGTCCCTGACCAACAAGAGCCCATTCAACCAGACCCTGAACCTGAACAATCAGTGTCTAACCAATCCTCGGTTAGATCACCTCACCCTCTGGTTGAAACTTCAGACCCTCACCTTGGAACCTCTGAACCCAATGCTCCCATGATTAACATTGGTTCTCCACAAGGTGCCTCTGAAGCCCATAGCAGCAATCACCCAGCCTCTCCTGAACCCAACCTCTCCATAATTCCCTATACTCACCGTCAACCCACATCTCTCTCTGAGTGCATCAATATCTTCTATCATGAAGCCTCTTTGAGGCTCCGCAATGTGCACGGTCAGACTGATCTCAGTGAGAATGCTGAAAATGTGGCTGATGAGTGGAACAATCTGAGCACTTGGCTAGTGGCTCAAGTTCCAATTATGATGCAGCTCATGCATGCAGAGGGCAGTCAGAGCATTGAGGCTGCAAAGCAAAGGCTTGCTAGGAGGGTGGCTCTTCACGAACTAGAACAGAGAAATAAGCTTCTTGAAGCTAGTGAAGAAGCCAAGAGAAAGAAAGAACAAGCAGAAGAAGCTGCACGTCAAGCAGCAGCTCAGGCTGAACAAGCCAGACTTGAGGCAGAGCGTCTTGAAGCTGAGGCTGAGGCAGAGCGACTTGCACCAGTTGTGTTTACTCCTGCTGCTTCTGCTTCCATTCCAAATCCTCAAGCTGCTCAGAATGTTCCTTCCAGCTCTACTCAGACAAGCTCATCCAGACTCGACATCATGGAACAACGTCTTGACACTCATGAATCCATGCTGATTGAGATGAAGCACATGATGATGGAACTTCTGAGACGCACTGACAAACCTTAGTTTTTAGGATCTCTTTTTTTTTCTTCTTTTTTGTTAACTTTGTTTTCCTTTTGTTAAACTCTGTTTCTTTTTATTTATTTATTCTCTTTTGTTCGTTTGTGATTATATATGCATATATATCTATATACTTATGTCACATATGTTTGCAAAAGTCTTTTTTATTCATTGTTCTATGTTTACATCATATTTCTTTACATCATATAATCTAGAATGGAGGATCCCTCCTCATTCTTCTGCACTCCTGGCGCTGCTCTGACCTATCCTTCTCCAGACGCTCCAGTACATGCTGGATGTTGTTGAGTCTGACCTTTAGCTCATCTTTCTCCAGAATCTCTTCTGAAGTCCTGAGCTTCTTTTCCAAGATTTCCTTTTCTTCCAGCAGCTTGAGTTCAAGCCGGCTGAGTTCTTGCACCTCCTCCACGAAGGCAAGAAATTCCTTCAGGTCTCTCTCCAACTCTGGACGCAGGTCCTCTTCCAGCAGTGTCCGTGTCAGCTCCGCGATGGTAGTTGCACCCTCTGGATGCCTGATGTTCAGGAACAAGTCCTCTTCAAAGGCCTTCTTCCTCAGCTCTTCTAGTGCTACGTTGTATGATGCCATTTTTTTTCTTACTGAAAATTATTCGAGGTGTGAAGCTTACCTTTCTCTCCAACGCTTTTTATAGGCTTCACTTTCTCTCTGAAAGTTAATGCTATTACAGTTTCTCGAGGTTAAGTTCTTGGTAACTGACCCTTCTATTTACTCACTTGACCGGTGGTAAACGTTCATCCCTTGCATTAACTCTTCTATTTATTTTCGCCTAACTCTGATTCTTACATCGTTTTCATTTTCTTTAAACTTAGACCTTCTCTAAGGGGGAGTACCTTGTACTTCAAGCTAAGTTTTTCACACCCCAAGCTTTTTGCTTATGACAAAAAGGGGGAGTAAACCCAGTTTTTGATGTGTAAGATGTGTTAGTGTGATTTTTTTTTCTTTTGGAGAATTTAAGAGTTCCACCTTCATGACCATAGATGTGTCACTGGGCAAATACAAGGAATACATTTCACTTCTTCTGAAGTGATTCTAAGTTGACTCTGATACCCAAGACTCTGATACCTTGTCCATGACTCTAATCACTTATGCGCTCTGATTATTCGTTTTTCATCTATGTCATAAGCTTCTCACTCTGAACTCTTACATCATTTAGCTCAGAATCTAGACTTTACTAACGTTTTCATCAAGTATTAGATTCAGGGGGAGCTAAGCTCAGAATCAAGCAGTGACTTGAATTCAGAATGAGCAAGATAAACTATTCACATCAGGATAAGTATTATTCTATATCTCTAAACTCTGAGTGAATTCAGTTTAATGTTTAAGAATTGTTCATCAAAAATCTTAGTTTTGTCATCATCAAAAAGGGGGAGATTGTAAGATCAAGTTTTGATCTAGTAGTACAACTCTATGTTTTGATGATTACAAGTTAACCTTTTGATATGAACAATTGTGGTACTCTAACGTGTTTTTCTGAGTGTGCTATTTACAGGCTCTGACCTCAACTCAATCTCACACAAATCAGAAGCACTGTGTATAAAGAGTGACCCAAGCAACGCTTTCGCATTCACCATGTTCAGTATGAACAGTGGAAAAGCTTCAGAAGTTCTGAAGCTATACAAACTCTGATGTGGACTCAGTCGCTAGAAGCTCTGAAGATCCAGAAGTTCTGATAACCAAGAAACACTGAAGGTTCAGATGTTCTGATGGTGTAGAAGACTCTGAAGATCCAGAAGCTGAATAGTGGAAACTCTGAAGTCCAGAAGCAAGAAACTCTGAAGGCCATGTTCTTCCCTCTGAGTTCAGAATCAGAAGATACAATGGTCAGAGGATCTGTGCTTTCCCTCTGACTCTGATCAACCGGCTTCACAAGTTCCAATATGAAGTATTCCCCTGATCAGAAGTCTCCTAGGTTAAAAGGTCAAGTCGCTATCCAAGTACAAAAGCAAGTGTACCTTCCTGACGACCTACCTAACGTTCTCAGCCACAGCAGAAGCTGGATTTTCCAGAACTGCCCTCCAACGGTAGCATTTCCCATGCAACGCTCAACCCTAATCCTTGGAGTATATATAAAGGCTGAAGATTGAAAGAAGCGGCGAAGAAGAAACTAAGAAGAAGTAATACACACGCGCAAGACATATTCAAAATATTCTAAGCTTTCTTTCATTTGAAATTCATTGTGTTTACTATAAGCTTTTTAGAAGCAATTTCTTTGTAAACAAGAACTTCATATACAGTTGTATAGTTTGCCTTTAGGAGATCAAGGTTGATCGGATCCTAGAGAAGACTAAGAGAGTGAATCTTAGTGTGAGCTAAGTCAGTGTAATTGTTAGTCACTTGTAGGTTTCAAGTGCAGTTGTAACTCTTACCTGATTAGTGGATTGCCTTCATTCTAAGAAGGAAGAAATCACCTTAACGAGTGGACTGGAGTAGCTTGAGTGATTTATCAAGTGAACCAGGATAAAATCCTTGTGTGCTTTTCTATCTCTTATCTTTAGCACTTAAGTTCTCGAAAGATTTGCCAAAATCTTTAAGGTGGAAGTCTTGTACTGAAAACGTTATTCAAACCCCCCTTTCTACCGTTTTTCATACCTTCAGAACTTAGTCTAGAAAGTTTTGGGAGTAAGGGCAGTTGTTTAGCAGGAAACTATTTAATATATTTCTTACTGCTATTGCTAGTGTTCTTTCTGTGCTTAATTTAGAGCCAGTTGTGATAGTAAGATATGGATGCAACCATGTAGGAAGAGAATATTGTTTTAGTAAAGAATGGGAATGGTTTGGACTTGATTTTATATTAAATAAGACAGGGGTAGTCTCCTCAATGTTAATGTATAATACGGTATAGTGAAGCTAATGTGCATAGTATCTTTCATGTACAATATTAACATACTTCCTCTAGTTGGAGCACCATAGATGTTGCATGCAACAAGTTTGTTTGCTATACATTCAAACTGGGTTATCTGAGATGAATAGTAATTATGCCCGCTAGTTGTTTGCCATGCTGCTATTGCTTCTGCCCCTTTATATTGCTGTCTTTTGAGTTTCTCTTGGATGGATGTTGTTTCATAGCTTGACCCGAGGAGACTGGGATTTCTATTTTGTTGTGCAGTTTTTGGCTAGGCCAAATTTGACTAAATTCTTAATTTTTTCTATTTTTTAGTGTGACTCTAAATTTTGTTACTTTTACCATCATTTTGCAGTACTTTTATGATTGTCAATTTGGCTTCTATGATGAGGATCAACTAAATGAAATTAAAGAAGAGTGGGCTACTTATGTGTTGAAGAATTTTGCCTTGTGTGGACTGCTATGCTTTGGTGCTATGCTTTGGTGATTTCAAGTAGTGGGGTGTTTGGGGATGTTGTTCAAGCTGCATGTTTTGTCATTGTTAATTCATGTTTTTAACTGATGTAGTTTGCTTGGTTTAATTTCTTGAGAGTATGTTCTCAACAACAATTAGTATTGTTTTAGACCAATTAGTAAAGTGACATGAGTTTTAGTATTGTTTAGTTATTCAAGGCTGGAATATTTGAGTAATTCTCTTGGCTAGAATATGTGAATGTTGTTCTCAACATGAGATTTTATGCAATTTATTTTTCTTGAAAAAATGTACTGCAATTTATGCACAGAAATAAAAACTAACAAATCTGGCCATTGCATAGACCAGGGGTACAACATATTGCCACGGTTAAAAAGCAGTGGCAATAGAAGTCACATATTGCCACGGTTACACGCCTGACCGTGGCAATATGTGGACTCTATTGCCACGGTTAAGTGCGTAACCATGACAATATGTGGACCTTATTGCCACGGTTACCTTTTACGAACTGTGGTAATAGGCTAATCAATTGCCACGGTTCGCCCTGGAACCGTGGCAATTGAGCAATTGCCACGCTCGCTATCGCCACGGTTAAACCGTGGCAAAAGGACGTGCGGAACCGTGGCGAAAAGCCTTTTCTGTAGTAGTGATACTGAATGAGAAGTATACTTATCCATCCTGAAATGCAAAAGCATCTAGAAAAAAAGCACTACAAGAAAGAGTACTCATTGTAGAGAAAAATCAGAGTCGACCCCGACGCGATGCTAATTCTGGTTTTCTAGTGTTGGCTAAACTAACACAAATTAAAAAAAAAACTTACTTAATTATAATGTTGGCGACTTGGCGTGATCGACAACACTTAGTGTCGGCTTTATCGACGCCACTTAGCATCGGCTTGCTGATAACTACTGTCGGTTTTGATGACACTAAAATCACATGCCAACGTAGCGGGCGCCAACTGACAATTAGCGGCTATTTGGGTATGATGCAACATTAACTGGCCAACTTAGCATCCGATAGACCGACACCAATGTCAACTGGGTTGGACCAATTTTGCGGGACTGAAGGTTAGCGTCGACCTAGTCAATGATAATCTTTATTGGTATCTCCACCTTCTTCCTTATAAGGTCCTTCTCTCTATCACTCTCTCACACTCATTCTCTCCCGCTTATAAAAAAACACTCATTCTCTCCCTCCGCCACCCTCACCCTCGTTCCTCGCATTGGCAAAGCCAGTCGATCCACCCCATCCCGATTCCTCTGCCACCCTTACCCTCATCCTCTCCCTAAGCCTCTTCCTCTTCCCTTCGGAGACGCCCCGATCTTCCCTCCTCTTTTGCTACCATCACCTTCTCCCTTAGCCTCTTCCTCTTTCACACCCACCAGACCCCTGCCTCCCGCCTTCCTCCTTCCTCCGCCACCCGATCCCAGCACTATCACTCCACTGTCTACGACATCGCGCGCTAGTGTCACACTTTCATTTTTTATATAAACTTCACAGTTTGCGACTATAAGAAACCCCCCACAATCTCTTATGTTGATTGAATATGATGAAACGAGGAGTTCAACGATGTTTATCTTTTAAACTCCGTTTGGTAGAGAAGAGAGAGATAGAGAAGAGAGAGTATGGAAGAGAGAAATTAAGTAGAGAGAAATATAGTTATTTAGAAGTTGTTTGGTATGGTAGAGGTAAATGAAAGATAGAAGAGAAATAACAAGGTGGAAGAAAGAGAAAAAAGATAATTTTTGATTAAAATATATTTTTTAATGACAATGCAGATAGTGGTGGCTTAGAACCGCCACTAACAACAATAAACGAAAAAAGTAAAATAAAAGTGATGTCATAATGTAGATAGTGGTGATTTTAACCGCAACTAAATGCACATAATAAAAAAAAGGGGGAACAACCATATTCTTTTGCAAAACGTGAAGAGTCAAAAAGGGGAAATTTCCACCCTCTGTCGCACTTTGTTTAGTGTTTACCGTGTTCATGTGTACCATTGTACCAAACATAGTGTTAGTTTATAGTATGGTTCCAGTGAGACACGCGTACATGAATTCATTGACAAAGTTGCACAAGAGTCGTATGGTAAGTTTCCACAGGTTTAATAAGGTTTGTTCGTGATGTCAGACTTTGATTTTTTATAATTAAGTGAGGTTAGCATTATGTGTGTCTTTTGCATGTCTCTGTTTCGTACTTCATATCGATGTAATGTTTATCACATGTACTTTAGAAATGAGCTTGTTTTAGGTTAGAAATGGCACCATCAGAAAAATGACAACTACCTACCTCATATGATGTTCGTCAAATAGCACAACTGCAAAAACTATTCAGAGCCTTAGTGCATGTTTGGTTTTTAGTTAAGAAGTTCGTTTAAAGTATTGGAATTCAAGATCACGATTTTCAATGCACATTCAGCCAATAGAATGCACTTATTGGATTGAGTGAATGTTCTGAGTGAAAATCAAACAGACTCTTAGTAGTTTGGAAAATGAGCAATGAATTGCAAGTTAGTGGAAAAAAAACCATTCAATCGTGTTAAGCTTTGTGATTTTATAATTAATAAAAGAAGAGATATAAGAGAACAAATATAAGAAGAGGTAAAATAAAAGAAATATGAGGTAATTTTTAAATTGTTTTAAATGAGAAAAAAAAATAAGAGAATGAAATGGAAAGTGAGAGTTTTTCATAATTAATATTTTTTCTTTTAATAAATTATTATTACTATACTTTTATTTTATATTTCAAATAATTATAATATAGATTTAATATAAGAATAATTATAATATTTAAATTTTAAATATTTGAAAGTATTTAACATATTTTTTTAAAAAATGAATTCACAAATTTTAGTTACATATTATAATAATAATTTATCTTTAAAATTATAATTTTTTGCAATAAAATTATTATTTAATTTACCAACAATATAAGTGAAGGAAAATAATACAATTTCAACGGAGAAAAAAAGATAACATGCATTAAGAGCAATAATGGTGAACTTGACCAATCCGACCTAAACCATACATGTTTTGGTCGTGGGCTGGATTGAGTTGGGCCATGGGGGTTGGCTTAGATATTTTTTACTACATTCGATCACGATCGGTTCAGATATCCAATTTTGGAATTAAGACTAGAGAAACCCGAACCAACCTAATGCTACATAACTGTGAACATTCGTTTACCTAGTATGCTTTAGTGAGCGTATTATGTAACATTCCCAATCTAAAGACTGACCTCTTGGTATCAACACGAGTTTTTCTAGCGCGCTTTATCCTCACTCACATGCTTCCCGAGAAAACTTCCCAGGAGATCACCCATCCCAATATTGCTCCAAGACCAACACACTTGACCTTAGGAGTTTTTATGAGTTGGGCTCCTAAAAATAAGATGCATCTTGTTATGGGTATAGTACCAATGAAATATTGTATTCCCTCCTCAACTTTATAGTCTCATACCTATACCGTATCAGAATACCTCTCATTCAGATGTGTCGGTTCATTCATGTGTCCCTTTAATTAGAAGCCTTACCAGAAGCTGCTCCTTGTTTGTGTCTTCTCATTGCACCACCGATCACTCCCCGCCTCGCCGGCCCCAATTGTCACATATTCAGCTTAAGAGTGAGGGGAGTGACAAGCTCATTACATTTAGGTTTTACAATTACCCTAACACAATATAATTTAATGATTTTACTTTTAACCTAGCAGTCAAGAGAATTCGTAACCTTGTCTCTCACTTTCTATGTTATAAAAACAATACCCTACGACATTACACCCTCTATGCAAAGTCTCTCTCTATGGCGTCGTACCCTTGTATCGTCCCAGTCTACGACGAACCCAATGTATAAATTGTTGGTGTGTTTCAACATTGAGAAAACATTCTTCAAGTGGCACCATTTTTCTTCATCCTGAACCTATATGCAACGCTTATGAAAACTTTGGTTGTGGAGGTGGGTTTTTGTTTGACAGAGAAATTGAATCTTCTGCTCCAAGAAAAGTGTGGAGCTTTCGTGCATGAAGTCTCGGTTGAAGAATGAAGCATTGGTATGTGCTCCATGAGAGTGAATGAAACTAAGAAAAACATGTAAAATAGAAGAATTAATGTAAGAGAAATAGGGGGGAGGAAGTGGTCGATTGATAAGAACGAAGATGGGTGAAGCATGATGTCATGTGAGGGAAGGAAACTAATCATTATGGTTATGAATATTGAATATGATATGAGTGGTTGAGATAATTCCCCACTTTTTTCAAAATTTTATTTGAAAGTATTATTTTAGTGAGACCCGATCACTCGATCACATATTGTGATGAATTTTAATCAATGTTATTTGAACTTCATTATATATTTTCACCGAATTTGGCATGTTTCATTCTCATTTTCTGCTTTCTATATTTTACCATTTGCATGTAGAAATTTATATTTTTAATATTAATATAATTTTTATTTGATTTTTAATAATATATTAATGCTCCCCATGGGGACACGAGAGGAGGTGGGACTTGGGGATGGGGATAAGGAAGAGATGCGGGACGGGGAGTAGGGAGGCACTCTCCACACCCGTCGCGCGCGGGTGTCATCCCTATTTGCATCTCTAATGAACCATGTACGTAGAAAAGATGACAATAATCACTCATTTAGGAGACTTCAAAAGGATAAAATAAGGGAAAATACTTGTTATTACGAGATGTAAAACATGAATTATATTATAATTACTTTATAAATTTATTTTTGAAAATAAGTAATATTATTAGAAGAAATCAAGTGGCCATAGAGGCAAGTAAATTTGTATAAACCAAACCAACACAGTCCAGGGAACCTCCTTAATCCAAGCACAGTTGGGGTACCTTGAGGAATTCTTAGCCAAGTGATCAGCTACAGAGTTTCCATACCGACGAATGAAAGATAAATGAAAACTATGAAAATTTGAAACCAAATCCCGAAAATCGTTTAAAACATAAACAAAATAGGAAGCACCCTGCCTAGCTTTGTGCCAAGCCTCAAACAATTGGAGGCAATCAGCTTCACACAAATATCAGAAAAAAATAAATCAACTGCTAAAGAAAGACACCAACGAAAAGCTAAAACCTCATCAAACAAAGGAGAAAGGCTTCAAGCGGGTATATCTTCGCCATTTCTATAACCTCCCCCTTCCATTTTGAGCGGCACAACCAGCTCCCGCTTGCTTCCCATGCACGAACGACCAGTCAAAGTTGAGTTTTACCACATCCAAACTCGGTCTGCTCCACGAAGCTTGCAGCTCACAGTCGCTGACGCCATCAAGGTTTTGAGAGGATGAACCAATTTCAAAACCACCGGTTCCACCCCTTGGAACAACCATCGATTTCTTGCCTCTCAAACGACATACAAGAAAGTGATACAAGACCCCACAAATTCTGCGTCATCAAGCTCAAACAGACGCTGAAAAAAACTCCCAACCGTGCTATCTCCCTGCACCCGCAAACCACCTGGACATGTGAACTACCATCTGGATACCACAGGGCAGCCAAGAAGAACATGGTCGATAGACTCCGGAGCTGCGTCGAAAAATGGGCAAACCTCCTCGATGTCAACATCTTGTACCCGAAGAGCCCCACGAACTAGAAGGATACCATGGGTAGCACGCCAAGCCACCTCCTTACAGCGAGGAAGAGCTTGAACACGCCACAACACCTTCCAAAAACGCTGAGGCAGCTGCTGCGAATGGGAGGATGACGCTGCCCCCATCTCTCTCCATTGTCGGATGAAAGAAAAACCCGACTTTGTAGTATACAACCCATCTTTCATTAATGGCCAATAGAGTTCATCCTCGTTTGGCGTCAAATGTAACGGTACCTGTAAAATTGCCTTGTGTAAGACCCCGAAATAAATAACTAGATTATTTATTCATTTTCGTTATATTAAATGATTGGGTGTGTATATTCTATTATTTTATGTTATTCTCCTGACTCGAACCCTATTGCGAGTCAGGAATATTATTTATATGATAATTAAGTTCGGAGTATGTTTAAGGATGACACTATAGTCATTTTGAGTGATAGCACGAGCCATATTCGCACCCGACTTGTAACACCCTCTAAACCCCGTGTAAATATTTTAGCATAAATCAGAATAAAATGTATAATACAGAGGGTGTCACATTTATTCTCCAGAAACATAAATCAAAAACACATGTCATGCTCATAATAAGTATATACATTTTCAACTTTAATGTCTAACATCATATGTATAGCACAGAGGATTTATTTCAGGTCCAAAATAAAACATAATCCATAATAAATATAAAGAGAGTTCATAAATTATCTCCTAACATCCAGGTACAATACTAAACGTTTTGCCGTGTTACATAACAGAGCATGAATCCCCTAACTATACCACATATGAAGACTAGCTTCTCCGATTAACCCTTGCGAGAAACTCCACTATCCTCGGTACCTGAGCGATGTCGCATAGAACATCATTCCAAGAGAAGGGTGAGAACTCATATCATATGGATACGCATAATAATAAGTAATGCAAAAGCTTATAAAAATTATTCATAAATACCTCATACATAATTAAGAAAATAAATCATGAAATTTAATATAATCAATGAATTTCACAATATGCAAATACTCCATAATTATAGCTCAGATAAAGCAAATATAAATATCTCCAATTACCACAACAACAAATTCTCCAAAAATATCGCAGTTATCATTATTTAACATCAACAGCTCCCTACAGTAACATATATGACTCAAGTGTGACTCTGTGCAAATGCCTTTGGTACCAAAGTTTTTATCATTAGCGGTATCACCGCGTCCACTCCAGACAGATAACCACTAATAAAGCCCTCGCTCTAGGCTTTCAAAACTACTCCAGTTTTGGGATAAGTCACTAGCCTCCGCGAGAACTAGCAAACATTGCCTCTTGACAACTATGCAGTGTATTGTGCAAAACTCAACTAACATATGCATATTTAGACAATCTCCAAGTCTTAATTATTTTAGCATATTCATCACCAGTTCAACAATACAAATCATCTCCAATTTCACACAACATAGCTTACATGTTATCAACTACACAACTAGTAATCACAATAACTTAGCAACTCAACACATAACATCAATTCAGAAACAGCACCATATAATGAAATTCAAAGTAACACCCTCCACAAATTCTAATA
The DNA here is from genome assembly GCF_012489685.1 of Lotus japonicus. Classification (NCBI taxonomy): domain Eukaryota; kingdom Viridiplantae; phylum Streptophyta; class Magnoliopsida; order Fabales; family Fabaceae; genus Lotus; species Lotus japonicus. The sequence goes on from NC_080041.1 coordinate 35,865,576, forward strand.
TTTTTACCATGAGTTCTTTTACAAGTTTTCTAAATCCCTGTAAATTTTTAAGTCTAAATTCAAAGTATAAAATTCAGGAAAAATCTAACACTAACAGTAGTCCGTGAGAAACGTGACAGCTTAACTTATCTTAACTAAAATGCATATAACTTGAGCTACAGACGTCGGAACAACGTGAAACCAATGGAAAACGTTTCATAACAGAAAGAGCTAGAACTTTTATGAAGTCCACTTCTTCAAATCCTGTCATTAACACAGCCCGAAATAGGGTTCAAGAGCTCGTAAATTTCTGCTGAGTTTTCCTTTTCAAAACTCTAAATTCAAACTATCCAGTTTAGAAAAATCTGCATCCTAGGGTTCCTAAATCATGCTTTCTATCACTACCCACTACTATATCAATCCATAAAACATGAATTCAAACCCTTACCTCTTGTAGATCAACTCTAGGTTTTCTCCACTTTTTCTCTTCTCCTCCCCCTTTTCACGTGTTTCTTGTTCTGCTCCTCTTCTTCTTTCTTTCACGTGTTCTCTCCTTCTGCTCTTCTAATCCTTTTCTTTTCTTTCTTACTCTCTATTTATTTCACTCCTAACCCTAAACTAGTAACACTAGTGGGCTCCACTCCCAACTACTCTCACTAAAACCTATCAACCTTATTTATCTATATCACATAACTACTTAATTATCTAATAAAATCACTTAATTGTCATATATCATAATAATAATTAAAATAAAATAATAAATAACCTAATAACGGAAAATGGGGTGTTACACGACTAAGGTCGAGAGTATCCGAAAAAGGTTATATCTGCTCCTAGAGCACTGTTTAAGAGAATTTTAGAATTGAAGAAATAATAAGAACCTCTAGGTATTTTTTCCCATGACTATTATTCTGATACGAAACTCTGGACCGTACGCACGTTAGGTTTTGCTTCCCGGAAGTCCGTCGAAGCTAGACTTTATCTTCTCAGGGACTTTAATTAAGACCCTGAATGAAGAGTTTTTCTATTCGGAGCTTCTAACGAAGTTTCCATCCGCGTTGTCTCATTTCTTTCGACGTTTGTGCTCATTTTCCAGATGGAAGTTGCAAAAAGTAGTTTTTCGGCGTAAATCGACTCATACTGTGTTTGAGACGTTTTCTGCATTTAAATGAACCTCGAATTAAGTTTCGGCATTCTGTCACCGAATACTTACTTAGAATCAGCATATGAAAGTACCAGAACGCCCGGACCCCCGAAATCTTTCTTTTTCACATTTATTTCTCTCCTATAAAAGGAGAAAAAAAAAATGGAATTTCTTCCATTTCCTCCCCTTGTGGCCGAGAGTGAGTTTAGAGAGAGAGAGAGAGAGAGAGAGAGAGAGGAGAGCTTTTCTTCAATTCTTGTCCGATCGTCCTGATTTCTGAAGCTACGCGTAGATGCATAGGTAAGGATGCTTAATCTTACTTTTGTTTCTTCTTTCTGTTGGGTTTTTCCATGTCTTTCTGTGCTTAAAGTTTGGAGCAAAATGTCAAAATTTATGATAGCTTCGATTTTTCATTTCAAATACCTTCCCTACTAACCCAACATGCTATATTCATGATCCGTGCGCTCGGATTTTCACCGAGTCGCCGTAGATCTGAAATGTGAGCTCAAAAACCCATTTTTACCTCGACCTTGCTTTTTGATTCAAAAAGTCTTGATCTTGCTAAGTGCCTTTGAGATTAGTTGTTGCTAGAGGCCTTGTTTATCGCTATTCAAAATCTGTTTCGAAAAATATTGACTTTAAGTTTTTGGGCAGTTTTATTGGACCAAAAAGCCCTTGATCTAGTTTTAGCTTCCGTAATTGTTCTTAGTATTTCCCTACCCTAGATATTACCTAAGCATACCTAGGAATTTTATTAGATCAAAGAAAAAGTTCGGGAAACCCTATTTTTGACTATGGCCGAAACTTGTTGGAGTTGTACTGTGTCCAAAATAGTTTCTCGATTTGTATGGCCTGAGCTATAGCGTAGCTCTTTCAGTTATCGAATTTTGGCTTTGGTTTCGTGTCATTCTGAGTTATGTAGCTCGAGTTATGCGCGTTTTTGCGAACACTAAAGCTTCTTCCGGATTTGTTTAGTGTTATTAGTTTGTATTGTTTCTTAGCGAATAAGAAATGATTCTTTGCTTAAGGTTTGGAACGAGTTGAGCTGAGGAAAGAGGCTTTGGAGCAAGCGGTGAGGTTTCACGACGGAGGAGGACACCCCTGAGAACTTGCTGAGTTCGAGAACTGCTTTTGGGATCAAATTGCGATGTCGAGCTTGGATGGATAAATAAAAGGTAACTTGGTTTTAGAAGTATCATTTGAGTCTTGCATGCTTTAAATCGCACTGCCTGCGTTTGAGATGAAGGTGTTTAATTTGATTGGAAGTTGATTGTAATGTTAGCATGTTTTGATTTGTTGTATACTTTCTTATGTTGATTGTTCTGAGGCTTTTGCCAAATATGTTATGGGGCTTCGGCTAATATTTGTTGTTAATGTTTTGATTGTTGCTATGGTTGATGTTGGGCTGAATCACATGTTATGTATGTGCTAAGTAGCTAACTATATGTTGTGTTGATGTTTGTGCATATGTGTTATTGGATTGTACTGTGTGGGCTTCGTGTCGTACTGTGGGGCCTTCATGGCATACTGAGTGGTCTTCTGGGCGTTATTAAGTGGCAGCTCAATGGTTTTCGTTCTAGGTGACTGTCCCGTCTTGAGAGACGCCAAGTGGCAGCTCAATGGTTTTCGTACCAGGTGACTATCCCGTCTTGCGAGACGCTTTTGATTTGACTCATCTTGGTACTAACACAAAGTTGTACTACAGGGCACTTATATTGGACTTTATTGTTAGATGATTTGAGTTGATGTTGTGGAGTTTGTTTAATATCTGATTCAAATATATGTGGTTGAGTTTTTGATATCTGATTTAAATATATGTTGTGGAGTTTTGCTAATATCTGAATTAAATCTATGTTGTTGATATCTGATTTAAATATATGTTGTGGAGTTTGCTGATATCTGAATTAAATCTATGTTGTTGATATCTGAATTAATTCTATGTTGTTGGATATATGTCGTCATCCATCTTAAATTAGGTTGCTAGCTTATGTGCCATGTTATGCACTTAAATTTGAATAACATGCTTTTCTCTTCTATATATGGTAATTGTATGGAGTTAACCCTTTCTGCTTGCTACTTGTTGTTTGGGGCTTAACGCTATTAGGCGATGGAGAATCTTTGATGGAGTTTAACCTTTGCACGATTTGGAGATGAGGACTTGAAGAACTGTTGAAGACTCGAAGAATAGAGTCGGTTGTAGGGCTAGAGCCTTGGGATAGAGAGCTTACCATTATTGGTTAAAACTTGCATAATGTTTCTAGGAAGTTATATTTGAGGTTTTTGGGTAGGTTCCGGTGCTTTGCTTTCCTGCGGTTCCCCGAAGTGGAGATCGTAGGAGTATGTCGGATTTATGGTGTCATTCATAATAATTTCTTTGGTGAATCTGTTTCTACTTGTTAGGTTCTGTAGGTTGTGTGTTTTCGTCTTTACCCTCGGGTACTTGCCTTGTTCAAGGCTAGATGTAATTTGCTTTACAGTTGGGAGTAAGCATGACATGTCTTGAAAATACTTTGAAGAGAAAAAAATATACTCGTGTTTATAAATTCTTTTGGAAAACATTGCATATTTATTTTAGCATGTTAATATGTTGACTCCCGAAAGTCGGGGCGTTACACCTTGGCAGTGGGCGGCTAAAAAACAAGCTCAATTAGCTCCCTATCGCAAACCTGTGTACCAGACTACCAGCAGAAAACAAATGTGAAACCACATGTAAATTTCCATCATTGGCCAAATCATCACGATAAATATGAGGGACATCACCAAGGATCCATTTATACAAAATCTTAAATTTCCTCCATGTTTTGCTCTATAGATGCCACAATATATCAATTCTTGTTTTTCTTGCCTATTTCTTTTGTAATCAATACCAATGCTCTAGGGTATTTTTGTCTTATGATAATTAATCATGCACTTAGCAGCCCATGTTGCGAGGAAAAAAAAAACCAAAACTCCTCACCGTTGATTTTCCTTCCATCTCCACTCCAAGCTAGGTTTTCCGAAACGATCTCCGACTCGTGACCTAACTCGAGCCAATCCATTTTTTTTGTTGATTAGGTTGGAAAATAAAGGCTCATATTTAGGTGAATAGTTTCTTTGCTCGACTCACATTTTACAGTGAGCTAAACGGACCCAGATGTGCTGAGTCAACTCATTTTTATTTTATTTTCAATTTTTTTATTTTTAGTCAATAAAATATTAAAGTGACTTTTTTGATATAATGATAGCATTAATAACTTAATATTTTTATTAATGAAATATTATATTTTACAAATACTGTTGTGATACATTGAAAAATTAACTTTTTTCTTTACATTTTCTTTCTTATTAAAAAATATGAATTTTGGTCGATTGTCATTATTTCTAAATAGAAGTGCGTCAGCTCACCTAACCTACCAGCTCATGGTAGGTTGAGCTATTTCAAAGGCTCACTAGAAAAGTGAGCTACCTAATGCGGTTTAGCTCACTTTTTTTCCAGTTCTTTGAGTCAGCTCAAGTGAGCCGGACTGACTTTTAATTTTTAACAGGCCTGGTTTTACCTCTATCAAACACATAAAAGATCAATTTTCCATTCATTTTACGTGCTTCTAAGTTTTTTTTAATTCTAGTTCATCATTGATCACTCTGAAATTCTAACTGATTTCATGTGCATACACAAAGACCAGAACACAATACAAGTGATCAATTGCGAAGTAGCTTCCACTGCTATGCTACTGATGTATGTGTCTCAAGCCCTTTTGCAGAATATTTTTTTTTAAATATTGTAAAAAAAATAAAATTTACCAAAATATTGTGTTTTGATAAATATTTACCAATCTATGGTAGTTTTGGCCATGTAGGATGCTTACGTGGTCACTTTTTGCAAAAACTCCTCATATGGGGAGTTTTCTTTATGGCAAAGACGTCTAGAAGTAAGAGTTTTCGTAGTTCAATAATTATATCATCATTATGTCGCATAAAGACTTCTCAAGTGAGGAGTCCTGTTGTCACGTCAGACTCTTGGAACGAAGCACCACTATTTTGAGAAAAACACATCATTTGAGGAGTTCTCCTATCAAATCAGTCTTCTCATACGAGGAGTCTCTTTTCCAAATTCGTGAAACGAGGTCAACTACCATCTAAATTAAATTTGACGAATTGATCCAACAAAGGTGACCAGCCGAAGAGAGAATGCGCCAAACATATTCAAACTACCACGGTTGACGACCCAAAACCATACTCTTAGGCCACCTTAAACACTCTATAAAGCAGCCACAAAAATCACTACATTCCTCCCATTTATGTGCGAAATGATCCAATCATATTCAATGTGTTATTTTTAATAAAACATATAAAATTAAATAGATGAAACAAAATACGATAAAAAAGTGACAACTAATATTATTATCTTGAATTTTTAAACAACAAATAAATTAGAATAAGTTTTTAAAATGATTTCAGATAAATTGCTACGAGTATATTATTATCATGGAAGTTTTTCCAATAGAAACTATCTATGTATTTGATATCCTAAAGTATCAATAGTAATGATTTTATGTTGTAATTAGGAACATGTTTTAATGGAAAAACAACTACGATTACATGTTTTCAACTGGATTTGTGTGTGGATTTACTTTTAGTCTTATGGGCCGTGAAAAGTAATTAACCACACGTTTGAAAAAGAGACTCCTCGTATGAGGAGACAGATTTGATAGGAGAACTCCTCAAATGAGGAGTTTTTCTCAAAATAGTGGTGCCTCGTTCCAGGAGTCTGAAGTGACAGTAGAACTCCTCACTTGAGGAGTCTGAGTCTTTAAGCGAGATAATGATGATATAATTATTGACTGTGAAACTCTTACTTCTAGACGTCTTTGTCATAAAGAAAACTCCTCATATGAGAAGTTTTTGCAAAAAGTGATTACCTAAGCTTCCCACATGGCTAAAACTACCATAGATTGGTAAATATTTATCAAAATACAATATTTTTGTAAATATTTATTTTTTTTACAATATTTAAAAAAAAATTCTCGCATATTTGATGTATGACTATATATACCACGAAATATTTTTTCAATAACAATTTATGTTCACGCTTCATTGACACTTTTACTAAGAGTGCGAATGAAGAAAAAAGAAAGAAATAATAAATGATATAATATAAAAAAATTTAAAATAATTGAAAATGAGATGAAAGAAATAATGGAATGTGAATAGTTTAAAAAAAAAGTGAATAAATCAAAATTAACAATTCTTAACAATTTTGAGTATAAAAAAAAAAGGAATGAAAGATATACGTGTGAAGGGGTGACATCCCACCTATATACGGATTTGGGAGGTGTTTATTTAACCATCACAATCTACAAGACATTTAAAAAAAACAAGAAACAAAATTGTGGCTGGTTTTTGCAAGTAATATCATTTATCTTCTATCGAAAATTTGCAGTTGTTTACCGTGATATTTGGTAAACAAACATCTTCCAAATTCGACTGGAAAAAGTTTAAGAGTTTTGCGAATTAAGGGTTCTTTTGGGAAAACGTCTTGCCAAAGCGCGTGTGAAATTGGGTATTTCGACAACCGTGTGTCAAAGGATAAAAAGAAATAAAAATTCGAAGACAAAACGCAAGACAATCAAAAGTGCTTGAAGATAAAATTCACTAATTGAAAAGCTCTATACAAATCCAAACTCATAAATTCGACAGCACATTTAACTAAAAGCAACAACAACAACAAATTCGAAAATCTAAGTGCAGGAATGGTAAACGGCTGGTTCGGCAACATACTCCTCCATGATCACGTTAGGCTCGTTGATGTAAGATCAAGATTTGGTCATGTGGTACAACTCTATGTTTTGATGATAACAAGTATTTATTTGTGGATGAACAATTATGATACTCTAACGTTTGTCTTGAGTGTTTTGACAAACAGGTTCTGATTCTGACACCAGAAGATATATTCATCAGAAGATCTGAAGATCAGAAGTTCTGAAGATCAGAAGATCTGAGGATCAGAAGATCTGAAGATCAGAAGTTCTGAAGATCTGAAGACCATAAGATCTGAGGACCAGAAGCTCTGAAGGTCCAGAAGTTCTGAAGGACCAGAAGCTCTGAAGGTCCAGAAGCTCTGAAGGTCCAGAAGCTCTGAAGGTACAGAAGCAGAAGTTACGAAGGTCAGAGGATCCAAGCTTCCCTCTGACTCTGATCACCAAGCTTTACAAGTTCCAACATGAAGCGTCGTCAGATCAGAAGTAAATGGTTATAGGCAAATGTCACTATCAAGAAGTACAAGAGTAGTGTACTATTATGACAAGCCTACCTACCAAGGTTCAGCCACAGCAAGTTCTGGAAGTTCCAGAAATGCCCTCCAACGGTCATATTCTCTCAACAGAAATATCCTTTGCACCTTGGACTATTTAAGGATGAAGAAAAGAAGAAAGAAAGAGAAAGAGAGAAACCAAGAGCTGCAATACAAGAAAAGATTCAAGCCTCCACTTTCTTCATCTGTTCTTATTTGGTTTACACTTAGCTTATTCAGAAGCAAACCTTTGTAAACACCAACCTCAAAGAGTTGTTTGATTTTCCTTAAGGGATCGGGTAGGTCAGTATCCTTAAGAAGACTAGGATCTGTGTATCTTAGTGGTGATTCCTTTAGGAGATCAAGGTTGATCGGATCCTAGAGAAGACTAAGAGAGTGAATCTTAGTGTGAGCTAAGTCAGTGTATTGTTAGTCACTTGTAGGTTTCAAGTGCAGTTGTAACAATTATCTGATTAGTGGATTTCCTTCATTCTAAGAAGGAAGAAATCACCTTAACGGGTGGACTGGATTAGCTTGAGGGATTTATCAAGTGAACCAGGATAAAATACTTGTGTGCTTCTCTCTTCTCTCTATCTTTATCCGCTGCACCATCTATCTCAGATAAACCGAAAAGATTTACTTTAAATCTTAAAGGGAAAGTTTTTATATTCAAAACTCTATTCAACCCCCCCCCCCTTCTAGTCATTTTTCACACCTTCAATTGGTATCAGAGCGCAAGTTCTGATTACCACACTTAACAGTGTTCAGTAGATCCGGGCCAGTGTGAAAAACTCATGGATTCCACCACTACTACAAGCAAATATCAATACAGTGCAAGACCACCTATCTTTGATGGTCAGAGATTTGATTTCTGGAAAGACATAATCAAAAGCTTCTTTCTTGGCTTTGATCCTGATCTTTGGGATTTTGTTGTTGATGGCTACACCCCTCCTGTTGATGAACATGGTGTAAAGATCCCAAGGGAGAAGATGAGTGAAGATCAAAAGAAGGAGTTCAGAGATCATCACAGATCAAGAGCTATTCTGCAAAGTGCCATTTCATATGAAGAATATGAGAAAATTACTGATCGTGATTCCGCTAAGAGTATCCTTGATTCCTTAAAGATGACACATGAAGGAAACAAAAAGGTGAAAGAGACAAAGGCGTTGTCTCTGATCAAGCAGTATGAATCCTTCCAAATGGAACCTGACGAATCCATTGAGGATATGTTTTCCAGATTTCAGTTGCTCGTAGCTGGAATAAGACCTCTCGACAAAAGCTACACAACAAAAGATCATGTCATAAGGGTCATCATAAGTCTTCCTGAAAGCTGGATGCCTTTAGTGACTTCAATAGAGCTTACAAGAGATGTTGAGCATATGAGTTTAGAAGAACTCATCAGCATACTGAAATGCCATGAGCTGAAGCGCTCTGAGAAGGCTAAATCTGAGAAGTCAAAAGCTCTCCAAGCTGAAGCAGAAGAATCTGAAGAAGCATCAGAAGATTCTGATGAAGATGAGCTGACTCTGATATCCAGAAAGCTCAACTGCATCTGGAAGCACAGGCAGAGCAAATACAAAGGTTCATCAAAGGACAAAAAGTCAAAGAAGCATTTCAAACCAAAGAAAAGTCTGATGGTGACTTTTGATGAATCAGAATCAGAGGATGTTGACTCTGATGGTGAAGTTCAAGGACTCATGGCTATTGTCAAAGACAAAGGAGCAGAGTCAAAGGATGCAACTGACTCTGACTCAGCATCAGAAGAAGATCCTAACTCAGACGATGAAAATGAGGTATTTGCTTCTTTCTCAACTTCTGAACTCAAAGATGCTTTGTCTGAAATTATGGATAAATATAACTCTCTCTTGACTAAGCATAAAAAGTTGAAAAAGGATTTCTCTGCTGCCTCTGAAACTTCTGTTGAACATGAGAAAAAGATTTCTGAATTAAATGTCAGTAATCATGCTTTAGTTAACTCTAACTCTGTGCTCAAAAATCACATTTTTAAGTTAGAAGAAGTTATTGCTTGTGATGCCTCTGTTAGTAAGAATGAATCTAGATATGAAAAATCTTTTCAAAGATTCCTGGCTAAAAGCGTAGACAGAAGCTTAATGGCTTCAATGATCTATGGCGTAAGCAGAAATGGAATATATGGCATTGGTTATTCTAAACCTTCTGAAGTTGCTTCATCATCTCTTAAGAAAGGAACTTTCTCTATGTCAAAATATCATGCTCAAATTCCTTTATATTATCCTGCTGAAAGACCCAAAGTTGTCAGAACTTCTGGGCTAACTAACAAGAAAGGACCCAGAAAGTGGGTACCTAGGAATAAGATTATATATGTTGCAGATATCTTCAATAGGTTCATCAAAACTCCAACCATGGAACCTGGACAGTGGATGCAGGCAACACATGACGGGAGAAAGGCATATGTCCCAAGATCCAAAACTTGAACCTAAAGGTGAAGTTGATCTTGGAGGCATCAGTAGAGTAAGATTTGGTCAAGGAATCATTGGTTTTTGATAAGAACCCCTCTGTTGAAATTCTGAACGCTATTCATGTTAGAATTAATGATAAGCTTGACTCTGACAAGTCAAAGCTAGCTGAAAAAGCTTGCAGAGATGAGCATGACTGTTTCAGAAAGAAACAAAGACTCAGAACTTGTCAAACCCGAAGCAACAACATCAGAAGATGCTACTACAACTTCTGACTTGCATCATCAGAAGAAGAGTAGGTTCATAGCTTCTCATTCTGAAGTATCTGAAGATGAAATTTTGTCCAGAATGGAGATGTCACCAGAACCACACTTCTGCTCTCATAAGAAGATATACTAATCAGAAGCCAAGTATCCCTTGGTGTTCCTTCTGAGGGGGAGTATTTCGTCTTATGCTCTTACTATTTTTTTTCTCCACCTTCATTCTTTTTGCTTATGACAAAAAGGGGGAGAACTAATAGTATCTTGACAACTCCCTTATGTGATCAATTTCTATGCTCTGACGATACATTCTGATTGATGTCATCTCTTTCAATGCTATGATACATCTTATGACTCAATTAACTCTGATCACATACTTTAATATAGCTCAGAATCTAGATACTTCTAACGTGGTTGATATTAAGTATTAGATTCAGGGGGAGCTTAGCTCAGAATCAAGCTCGAGTCTTGGACTCAGAAGGAGCAAGATAAACTATACACATCAGGATAAGTTTTAACTCTGATACCTTATACTCTGAGTGTATTCAGTTTATTTGTTTAGAGTTGTTCATCAAAATACATGGTTTTGTCATCATCAAAAAGGGGGAGATTGTAAGATCAAGATTTGGTCATGTGGTACAACTCTATGTTTTGATGATAACAAGTATTTATTTGTGGAAGAACAATTATGATACTGTAACGTTTGTCTTGAGTGTTTTGACAAACAGGTTCTGATTCTGACACCAGAAGATATATTCATCAGAAGATCTGAAGATCAGAAGTTCTGAAGATCAGAAGTTCTGAAGATTAGAAGATCTGAGGATCAGAAGATCTGAGGATCAGAAGTTCTGAAGATCAGAAGATCTGAAGACCAGAAGATCTGAGGACCAGAAGCTCTGAAGGTCCAGAAGCTCTGAAGGTCCAGAAGCTCTGAAGGTACAGAAGTAGAAGTTACGAAGGTCAGAGGATCCAAGCTTCCCTCTGACTATGATCACCAAGCTTCACAAGTTCCAACATGAAGCGTCGTCAGATCAGAAGTAAATAGTTATAGGCAAATGTCACTATCAAGAAGTACAAGAGCAGTGTACAATTATGACAAGCCTACCTACCAAGGTTCAGCCACAGCAAGTTCTGGAAGTTCCAGAAATGCCCTCCAACGGTCATATTCTCTCAACATAAATATCCTTTGCACCTTGGACTATTTAAGGCTGAAGAAAAGAAGAAAGAAAGAGAGAGAGGGAAACTAAGAGCTGCAATACAAGAAAAGATTCAAGCCTCCACTTTCTTCATCTGTTCTTATTTGGTTTACACTTAGCTTATTCAGAAGCAAACCTTTGTAAACACCAACCTCAAAGAGTTGTTTGATTTTCCTTAAGGGACCGGGTAGGTCAGTATCCTTAAGAAGACTAGGATCTGTGTATCTTGGTGGTGATTCCTTTAGGAGATCAAGGTTGATCGGATCCTAGAGAAGACTAAGAGAGTGAATCTTAGTGTGAGCTAAGTCAGTGTATTGTTAGTCACTTGTAGGTTTCAAGTGCAGTTGTAACAATTATCTGATTAGTGGATTGCCTTCATTCTAAGAAGGAAGAAATCACCTTAACGGGTGGACTGGATTAGCTTGAGGGATTTATCAAGTGAACCAGGATAAAATACTTGTGTGCTTCTCTCTTCTCTCTATCTTTATCCGGTGCACCATCTCTCAGATAAACCGAAAAGATTTACTTTAAATCTTAAAGGGAAAGTTTTTATATTCAAAACTCTATTCAACCCCCCCCTCTAGTCGTTTTTCACACCTTCAGTTGAGTCTCTTTGATGCGGACATGAGAGCTTTTTAGTGATTTTTAGAGCTGAGTTGGGAACCCCTTTCCTCAATTGGATTCTCCTATTTATAGAGCTTCATGTCCCGCGTGTCCTTGGCGGTTTTCTTCCTTATTGGATGGGTTAGTGGGTTTACTTCCCCCACGATCTGATGCTTGCCCCGGAAGTTCCATGCGTAGTGGTGAGGGTCGTGTTCTTCAACCGTTTCAACTGCTTCTTGGCCACGTACTCAGCCATCGTTGTGAGAAACTAACTCAGTCAATGCTGCACGTGTTAAATATGCCCGTGTTTGTAGCAACGGTTATGAACAATTTCACCCCAGCATTTGTGGGGAAGAGCTTATTCTTGCTTTTCGACCTTCCTACCGCTTGCTCTTTCTGAAAGATCCCAAAAGGACTTTTAGGTCTGCCCCGCCCAATCCAACTGCTAGTGATGGAGCCTATTTGAAATGGCTCGACAGGGTGGAGGCCAGTAAGTCTGGGCACTGGAAGGTCAACGGGATTTTCGACCTAATTTAGTTGTCGAGGTCGCCAATCTCTTATAATCCTGCCATGCTCTTGAGCTCACTCTTCTTTTGGGAAAGGTCTACCAACAACTTTCATGTTCCCTTTGGCATGATCACTCCCACTCTTCTTGATGTTGCTGCCATCACTGGCCTTTTGGTTGTGGGTGATGATTATCATTCTTCTGCTGTCCCAACGAAACTCATCACCATTTCGACAGACAACATAGCTTTCAGCAGATTCATTAAGGATCACTATGTCGAAGATGGTGAAGTTTCTGATGCTGAGCATGTCGCGTTTCTCTTATATTGGCTTTCTGCTTATGTATTCTGTACCAAATCTCTGAGGATTCCAGCCAAGCTTCTTCCTTTGGCTAACTTGTTGCACGAGGGTCGAAAAATTGCTATGGCTAGACTTGTGCTTGGTAACCTTTATCAGATGATTAATGAAGCAGTAGCCGATATCCGAGATCCCAAAGTTGTGTCTTTGAACGCAACCGGCCCCTTGTGGTTGCTTCAGCTTTGGATGAATGCGGTTTTCGAATCGTTTCTCCCTGCCAAGAAACCTCCTTCCACGGTGTCCAACACAAGGATTGATGCTCACAGGCTTGAAACCCTAACCCCTCCTTTTGATGCTTCTACCTTTGAAGCCGACGTCAAAAAGTATTTCACCATGTTCTTCGAACTGAAGCGCTACCGTTCCAGTTTTGCACCATATAGAAAACCCTCTTATGGCCCTCGGTGGCTAAGAAACTCCTACCCCAACCTTCCTGGCTCAGAAGATCTCTCTCAACATCAAATCGAACTCTGGCAAACCATACTATCCCCTAGGGTGCTGGCTATCAATTTTGCCAGTAACGACTTCACCTTGTGCGGTTATAACCCTCAGCTTGTTTCTCGACAATTTGGGCTGAGTCAAGATTTGCCCAACACATTGTTCGATCAATCTCTTGTCCTTTATCCTGGCGCCATTACCAAACGTAGTGTCTTTGACACCACCATCGACTACTACAATGAGGAGCTGATTGGCCTTAGCCCTTTTAATTTTGCTCCATCCTTTTATGTCACCAAGGCGTTTAAAACTTGGTGGTCTACTTATTGGAGCGACATTTCGATGCCGATTGAAGACTGTTTCCAGCGCATAACAAATGTTTTTCTTTTGCAGAAACAAGCTCCTAAGAAGACCAAAGGTATGCATACGTTTGAGATCAACGCCTTCCAGCAATTCTTCAGTGTAGTATATTTTCCGGGTCCTCGACTTCAAGAGACTGTTGCCAAAGCAGCTCAAGTTCTCAGGAAAATGTGGGAATCTAAAGCCAAGAAAACTCGATTGATCATTCCTTCTGATGAGGATGGTCTCTCTTTCATTATTCGAAAAACAGGCTTTAAATTCCCACCATTGCCTACTTGTAAGTATGCTTTGGCCTTTCCATTGGTCCTTCCTAAATGGGTTGACCATGTAAGTATCAAGAACTTTTATCATAGCGCGTTGCCTCCTCGGAAGCGGGTGACCTGGACTAAGTGTTACTTATGGAATTTTCCTTTCCATGTGCCGGTCGAAATCTTCAACCACATATGGATAAGAACGCTTATTGGTCAAGGTAACTATTTCGACCTGGCATTTTTGCAATATTTATGGCTTAACTCTTTTTTTGCTCTTTTCTTGCAGCTGAGCCAATTCCTCGATCAACTTCTGAAGCCTCTCCCCGAGTGACTTCTGCTACTATTGAGATTGAAGATGATGATGATGATGTTAGTCTGGCTGACAAGCTCAATATCTATGCTGTAGAATTTCGTCCTTTCTTTGATGTATCCCCTTTATGACCTTTTTGCTTTTATCTCAGAGTCGAAAACGAGGAGCCACGCCTACCACCTCTGCAGGCCAGAAAAATGCCAAAGGTGTTGGTGGGTCTGCTGTGAGCAATCCCTCCCCAGCTAAGTCGGCTAGCCATCATGAAGCGATCCAGCAAGGCGATGATCAACAGGCTTCCAGCCCTCCTCCTCAAGACACTACACCTATTCCTGTCGAGATGGCTTCGGCCAAGAAGACCTCCAGGAAGAAGTCTGGTCACAAATCTGGCAACTCTTCTTCTCGCCATTCCAAGAGTTCGACGAGCTCCAGTCCTCTCAAAGAGTCTGCCCCTAAGGTAAGTTGTCGTTATTCACATCTCATCTCGATTTGTTTTCTTTTCTTCCCCCTCAACTATTTCCACTTTTTATTCTTTAGACGGTTGGCATGTCTAAAATGGCTGTGCCTCGAGCCACATGGTTTTCTCCTAATCCCCCACCAGTTCTTCTGTCTAGCTCTTTGAGCAGTTTGGAATCCTCGAGCTCGAGTTTAGACTCTCATGAGTCGGACCCTGTGTGGGACAAGTTGACATTCTATTTTAACTTGAAACCAATCGCTTGGCAGCATCCTGGTTGCGAACCTTATTATACCAAAGAATGTCGAGATAATTTTTCTAATTTTCCTCCGCAAGATACCCAGCACGCATCTTCCCCAGTTCATGAAGGAAGTATGCCACATGTCGAAGTGCAGAGTGGCGAAGTTCAAGTGCCCCCAGCCACTCAGCCTGACCAAGTGATTGGTGTCATGCCTCCCCCAAAGGCTGATGCTCTAGCTTCGACACAACCCGATCCTTCTCCCCAGCTTCAACGGGATGCTAGAGTTGTTTTGCTTTCTCCTCGTGCCAAAGGAGGTTCGGCATCTTCCAAGACAGCAGCTTCTTCTCACACTTCTGGTGAGAGACTTAATGCCCTTTTGGTCGAAGATCCACTCGCCACTTTTCAAAGCTTCTTTGATGGCACTCTGGATCTCGATTCTCCACCACGTCATACTGAAACTACTGAGACTGCTCAATCTAGCGGAGTAGTCAGTGTCGGCCAGATTGAAGAAGCTTTAAGTAAGCTGAAGGGCTTGATCTTCGACGAGGGTTTCATCGACAGTGTTCGGGCCAACCCGCAACCAGGCCATGACGTCAAGGAGTTGCTTACTTTCCTGTTGGGCTAGTGGCTCGACCAAGTTCAGGCAGATGCTCTTGTCGAGCTTCAGACTTTCTTGGTTGACCTCTTGGCCACACTTGACAAGGCCAATATTGTGGAGCAACTCATCAAGACCAAAAAGGCACAAGTGGCTTCTAACACCAATGGGCTCTTACCTGCAAAAGATGAAATTATTAAGCTGAATGCCAGGAAGACTCTTATAACGGCTGAGTTGTCAAGCGTTGATGCTCGACTGGATGAGCTTCAGAGGGAAATGGCAAAACTTGAGAAGGAGAAGGCAATGCTGATCGAAGAAGGCCCAGTCGTGAATGCCCGGCTAACCACTCTGGCTGCCGAATGTGCAAGTGTGATGTTGTCGACATCTCAACTCTCCAAGGAGGTTGCAGCGGAGCAGGGTGTTAAGCAAAGCTTGGATGCCAGGATTGCTGCTGCCGGTGTTCAACTTGAAGCCTTCAAGTTGAGGATTTAAGACTCTTTATTTTCCATTCATTGCCTTTGAGGTTGTAATGGCCATGTGTTTGTATGGCCTTTGTTGCCAATGTTGTAATGCCCATACTTTATGATGTTCCTTAACAATGAATTTGCATTACTGATGTCGACATGGTTTGTCTTCTGATTGAATTTTTATTGTCGATTTCTCATTATCTTGCTAAAATACTCCTTGCGTAGTATTTCTGAGTTTCATACCATTTAGCTTGGAATGTAATCTAACTTTTCATCTTCCAAACCATTGCCTAACTTCTTGGAAAGTGGGGTGATTTATGACGCTCTTTTACCACGTTTTTACTCAGCGACGAAAGAACTTCCTCCACTCACGGTAGTGGCTGACGTGGCTCACTGTGATTGGTTAACGATTTGGCAACTTCATGCCATGCATTAATGCGGCTGTTTGTTACATTTCTATTATAAATAAAGCCGTTTTTTACCCTTTTCTCATCAGTAACTTCTCCTTTCTCCATTCTCATCTTCTTCCTGCTGCTACAACCTTCGTCTTTGATTATGGATAGCAGACTTATCCTTCACCGCATTAGAGACATGGCCTTCCAACATAACCTCTTTCATGGCCTGTATGAATCCTCTTCTCGCCTCGATGAGCTTTTAGGGCTCATTGATCAACTGCTCCAAAGGCCTATCGTTGCACGCGTTAGGATCCCTCTTCAGGAGTTTCGGGGGCTGCTCTTAGAAGCCAAGCCTCTGTTTGAAGAATTCAGGGAGCTTTCAGTGATGGTGTTTTTCCAGGAATATCAGATGGATGAGTTGAAGGAGAAGTTCAATTTTCTCCAAGCCTCCTTGGGCCAGCAAGACCCGGAAGGTCTCGTTCGACTGACTGTCGAGATATCTGCGGTCTCTCTTGAAGACCTAGCTGCTCGTCAAAAGAAGGCTCGACTTGAGGGCCAGATGGCGGCGCTGGTGGATCGACTGGAACCTATGCAAGCTAGATATGACGGATATAAAGCCAGTCTTCCGTTCTAGGCTTTTATTTTCTTTTGTATCTCGCCATACTTGTAATGCTCTTTTTGATCAATGAAACATTTTCAGTTTGGCAATTTTGACACTTCTTTTATTCGATTTTGACTTCATGCAGCATTGGCTTATACGCTTTTAGGTACTTGCCATTTATTGTAACAAATTGACGCTGACCGCTTAATTATTTAATCACGTAGGCATTATTAGATAGCGCTTTCTCGACTTTAAACGGCCCTTCCCAATTGGGGGCCCATTTTCCGTAGGCCCTATCCATCTTATCCATTGGCAGGATAACTTTCCACACATAGTCCCCTGCGACAAAAGATCGATTTTTAACCTTCTTGTTGTATCCCTTAGCTATGCGATCCTTTTGCCTCGTTAAGATGTCTAACGCCAAGACTTTTTCTTCGTCGAGATTTACCAATTCGTCTAGCATCATGTTCCAGTAGACTTCGCTTGGAATTTCTTCTTGTCTTTGAATTCTGCACGATTGCAAGTATACTTCTGCGGGTAGTACAGCTTCTTGGCCATAGGCCAGTCGAAAAAGTGTTGTGCCCGTTGCTTCCCTTGGTGAATTCCTGTAAGCCCACAAGACTTGGCTTAAGGACTCATGCCAGCTTTTCGGCTTTCGACCCACATGCTTTTTAATCAAGCTTATTAGAGTTTTATTGGCGGCCTCTACTTGGCTGTTTTCCTGAGCATAGTAGGGGGTCGAAGTTAGAAGCTTTATGCCCCAGGATTCTGCGAAGGCTGCCACTTTTCGCCCTACAAACACTGTACCTGAGCGGCTGATACAACATGAACGCATCGTCCTCGCTTAAACACTTCAACAACGTGCCGTCGACATTCTTTTTGAACAATTCATTGCCTATGATGGTATAATTTAGAGCCCTATACTTGACTTTTCTGTCGGTTGACCCCACAGGGTGCTGCAAGTATTCGACGATTGGCTTTCTCCAATCATGGGGAGTAAGGTTATCGATAGCCATAACGTCGAGAACCAAAGGACTCAACTTCTCTTTGATCCTAATCAACTCTTTCAATTTTTGTTTATCTATCATGTACCCAGAAGCAATTTGTGCTAACTCATTAGCTTCTTGATTGCTTACCCTAGGTATGTAGCTAATTCCTGCTTGGTCAAAATTGGCCAGTAAACTCATGGCCTTTACGTAGTATTTTGCCAAATTTTCACTTACGCATTTATATTCCTTGGTAAGTTGTTTTACAACTAATTCTGAGTCACCTTTAACCTCGACGTTCTTTGCCCCCAAGGCCAACAGTATTTCGAGGCCTGAGACTAAAGCCTCATATTCAGATTCGTTATTGGAGCAACTTTCGCGAATGCGAAACATGAATTTGGTTTGGATGCCTTGTGGGGACACTATGAACATACCGATTCCTGATCCTTCCTTATGGCTTGAGCCGTCGAAAAACAACTTCCAAGGTTGTAATCCTACATAAGCTATCTCTTCAGGCAAAGTATGATCTGCCAAGAAATCAGCTACTGCTTGCCCCTTAATTGCCTTTAAAGGGGCATAAGTGAGCGAATATTCGGTTAATGCTAAAGACCATTTACCAATTCGACTATGCAAAATAGGCTTGGACAACATGTGTTTTATTATATCAAAGTGAGAAAAAACCATTACATCAATTGGCTTTATATAATATTTCAGCTTGGTACAAGAAAAGAACAAACACAAACATAGTTTCTCGATCATAGTGTATCGAGTTTCAGCATCGTTTAACACACGACTCAAATAAAATACGGCTCTTTCGATGTCATCTTCATCTTCTTGTGCCAACATGCTGCCAATGGTTTCATCTGTAGCTGAAATATATAACCTCATTGGCTTCCCTTTTATAGGAGGAATCATCACCGGAGGGCTTGCCAAATAGTTTTTTAGCTCATCAAACGCTTTTTGGTGTTCTGCTTCCTAGCGAAAAATGTCCTCTCTCTTTAGTCGAAGAAGGGATGAGAACGGCATAGTTTTGTCACTAAGGTTAGCAATAAACCTTCTGAGGAAATTGACTTTGCCCAAAAGCGAGTGCAGTTGCTTCTTGCTAGTTGGTGGACTTGTGTCGAGAATGGCTTTGGCCTTGTTCTTGTTGATTTCGATGCCTTTCTTGTGCACCACAAAACCCAAAAAGTCACCTGCAATTACACCAAATGCACATTTAAGAGGGTTCATTTTTAGGCCATGTATCCTCATTCTTTTGAATGACTTCCTCAAATGCGACAAGTGTTCATCCCTGGATGGGGATTTGACCACTATGTCATCAATGTAAACCTGCATAAAAGTTTCAATAAAGTCATGGAAGATAGTATTCATTACCCTCTGGTAGGTCGCGCCAGCGTTTTTCAAACCAAGAGCACCAGGACATCGAAATGCTGTTTTCGACACATCCTCCTTGGCAATGAAAATCTGGTTGTAGCCAGAATATCCGTCTAAAAGACTTAAGTATTCGTGGCCTGCTTCTGAATCTACCATCATCTCGACTATGGGCATGTGATATTCATCCTTGGGTATGGCAGCATTCAGATCTCGAAAATCTATACAGACCATCATCTTACCATTTTTCTTGATTACCGGGACCACATTGGCCAGCCACTCAACATATTTAGCCGCTCTGATGAACTTGCACCGTAGAAATCTTTCAATTTCTTCCTTGATTTTTACTAGAACGTCTGGATGGAATCTCCTAGGCAGTTGTTTTATTGGCTTCTTGTCCTCTTTGATTGGCAGTTGTAATTCTACCAAGTCTCGACTCAAACCAGGCATCTCGTCGTAATCCCAGGCGAAACAATCTTTGAATTCTTTCAACAACTCTATCATCCTTCCTCTAAGCTCCGGGTCGATCAAGGAACTTATGTAGGTGGGTCTTTTCTTCGAGCCATCTCCCAAATCTATTTCCTCCAAAGGATCCTGAGGCTCCATTTTCATGGCATCCACTAAAGGTTTTTCGAACCCCAACGGACCATCATCATAAATGCAATCCATCCTCAAATCACACATGTCTTCTTTGGCCTCTTCACTTGGCTCATTTCCACGTGCACTATCCTTTTCATTTCGAGATAGCATCTCGACAGGTGAAACTGTAACTTTAAACTTTCCTTTCATGGTCATATTTTTAGCCATTTTGTCGGCCTCTAGAGCCGTTTTCATTCTGTTTTCGGCCGCGTAAGCCGAAATCTGAGCCAAGCTCGAATTAATCATCATTGTGCTGTGTTGCCACATTGGTGGCAGCCTCATCACTTGCCACTTCTTTAGCGGCAACTTCTTCTTCGTCACTATGCCATCCACTCATAGCATCCGCTTTGCATGATTCATTGAGGTGCAATCCTCGAATTGGGTCTAGTATCACTGAGTATTCCGAGTAAGGATTGAAGTACTGATTGGCCACTGTGTCAAGTGGAGCAATTGTAGCCAAACTCTTCTCAAAATTCTTCTTGTCGACATAGCCTGCTTCTGCCAAATAGTAACTTTGGTCAGCTTGCACATTCTCGACAACTCCATCTGCTTTCCATATGGAGATTCTCTGATGTAGGGTAGAAGGCACTGCCCCTACTCCATGGATCCATTCTCTGCCCAATAAAAGGTTGTAGTTGGCCTTTGAAGGCACAACAATGAACAAGGTCGATCTACTTACTGCCCCCACTGTTATATTCAGCATGATCGCACCTATGGAGGTGCTGGTCTTGCCTTCATAGTCTGATAAGACCATGTCATGGGGAATCAAACCTGTCTCTGTCTTGCCCAACCTCTTCATCATGAACCTGGGCATTAGGTTGATAGCAGCACCACCGTCGACAATTATCTTATTGACCCCTTTGTCTTCCACTTTGGCCCACACAAACAAGGGCTTCAAGTGACTCTTCATATGCTCTAAAGGCCTTTGGAAAATGGCCCTGTCATCTTCAACAGCTCCCCTCTGCATGACATAATAGCATAAAGGGTTATCATCAGCCTTTTCCTCGACGTAGTAATCTTCGTCGCCTTCAATGACCTCGGATACTTGGTCGAAATCGGCAGGGAGTATGGACACTATGCAGATGATGTTGAGGTCTTCCCCATCACTTTCGTCGAAGTCCTCTAGCATGTCTTCATCTTCATCTTCATCTCTAGCAGCTACCTTTACCTTCTCTTGTGTGGGGTTTGGCAAGGTCATTCCTTGCTTGATGGCTTGGTCCAGATGATTGATGATGGACGCCACGCTTGACTTGTTTTCTGGGGCATCTGAAGGCTTGACATCCCACAGGGATCGAAATTTGCCACCTCTTTCCCTCTCCGCCTTTCTCTTCCTTAGGAAGCGTCGAAATTGGGTCCTGGTCATCTGCTCTGGCTCATAATAGTTGATTGAGCCATAGGAGTAGTTCCTCGATACCTAAGAGTTATTAACGTACGAAGACCCTTGGCCCAAGTCGATTTTCTGCCACTTTTGCCTTGGCTTTGGTTTAGGTGGTGCTGACCTGAACCATTGGTTTTTTTGGCACCTCAGCATTGGGGAGATAGGTTTTGCTCTTCCCCTTTCGATCTTGATCCATATGGGTGGCGATCTCTTCATGAGGGTAAGTCAATCTTCTGGCCACAGGCGCTTTCTGTTGATAATGCCTCTTCATTTCAGAGTCTTGGTAAGCCTTTGCTGCTGACTTGTCGAAGACAGCGCTGCATCTAGGGCACAGCATGACTTCCTTTTCTCCATCTTGGCTTCGAGATAGGAACTCGACAAGAGTTTCTCCAGCTTTGGGGTAGACCTCCTCTAAGCTAGCTTCTCCACCTGGTGCTTCGACTGCCGCTTCTTTAGTTTCTGTTTCTTCCAGAACCAAACCCGAGTCGAGCTTCTCAGTGATGTCTACCATGAAAATGTGGAGGGGCTCCATATAATTGGCTTCAACTTTATGGAGTGGATCTGAGTCGACCTTTGCTTGGCTTTTAGTCTTTTCGCCGTACTTGAGCCTACCAGAATCCAGTGCTCCTTGAACAAGGTCCCTGAAACGAACACATTGTGGATCCAGTGGCCAAAAAAGTTGTGATACTTACAGTATTTTTTGCCTTTCTTCTGTTCAGGAGAAGGAAATTTTTGGTCTTTAGGGACCACAATTAAACCATCAGAGACAAGTATGTCATAAATTGCATCACATTTGGTCACATCAAAAGTATAAGTTTTAACAGTAGGAACACTGTCTTTGGGAGATTCTTCTCCCAACTTGTTTTCATAAGGCTTTAGCGCCTTGCACACATAAGGGTCTCCTGGCTTGAGCTCATCCAGATTGATGTCATTAATGTCGACTTCGGGGGTGACCTCGTGGTATGCGTACTGAGTTGGGCACACCAACTTTGTATCTATGTAGGCTACTTTCTCTTTTTTAGGCCACTTGTGAGTCGTCTTAGCTTTCTCATCGTTCTTCTCCGCTTTGAGTAATTCGACATGACTTACTCTATCAGCGAGCTGAGACATATCTCGAATATACTGAGTGTCGAGTTTCTTCCTAATCGAATACTCTAAACCACCTGCGGCTAGAACAACCAATTCATGTTCTGGGACATGAGTAGCATCGAGATTTCAACATCCTGAATCTATTCAGGTAGTCATCAATAGATTCGGCATTCTTTCTTTTG
This sequence comes from Lotus japonicus, assembly GCF_012489685.1. Taxonomy (NCBI): domain Eukaryota; kingdom Viridiplantae; phylum Streptophyta; class Magnoliopsida; order Fabales; family Fabaceae; genus Lotus; species Lotus japonicus. The sequence goes on from NC_080041.1 coordinate 35,888,070, forward strand.
ACGCTAGCCAAATCCTTTAGACTCACTTTGCACTCCCCTCTAAAGAATTGCTCATGGAAAATCCTTTCCAATTGTGTCCAAGTGTAGACTGACCTAGGAGCAAGGGTTGTGAACCATGTAAACGCGTTCTTAGTCAAAGAACTTGGGAAGTACTTCATTTTCAAATTTTCGTTAATGGCCAGGTCTCCAGCCTCAATCCGGTATCTCGCCACGTGTTCCACAGTAGATTCCCCTGAGTCCCCAGAGAACTTAGTGAACTTTGAGACTTTCCAACCTCTAGGGAGTTCCGCTTCGAGAACCTCTTCAGTGAAGGCTGAAACAAAATGGGGTCTATTAGCAAAACCTACATTAAAACCGTGCTGATTTAGCAATTGTTCGACCACAGCAGCAACATTTTGTTGCCCCCCAACATTTTGGTGTCGAATTCTTTCCAACACTCCGTCAGCGTGTTCATCCCTATTTACCATGTATACGTTCTGCGGCCCTGGTGGTCCCCTTTCATTTTCTTCGAATAAAGGGTTCTGTCCTACGTATTGGTAGGGTTGGACGGGCCTGCGAGCTGGGATTGCGACTGGTGGAATTGGTTCAATTCTCGGCAGATGTGCTATCTCGTTTTGTGCTCCTAACACTGTTGCCAGTCGCCCCATCTGATGGGCTAACTCTTGGTTATTGGCATTTGTGTTCTGGATCAAGGGATTGAAGATCTCCCCCATCTGTCGAGATAACATATTAACCATCTCGTGCTGACTATCGTCGAACTGCTGCCTGATAGCCTGAAGTGACCCTGAGTTCATGCTCGTGGGCAAGTACATTTGCGAACTTTGCCCCGTGGCAAAGCCGGGAGGGCTCACTCGATTTCCTAAGTTCATCATTGTGCCATTTGCCCCGAATGGAGGCATCCCAAAAGGGGGCACATTCTCGGAGAACGTTGAATAATTGCCCTGCAAGCCATGCATCAATGATGTAGGCATGCCAAAGGGCATATCTCTCGCGGGCGGAGGAAGGTTCGGCATAAAGGATGTTTGGGCCACGTTGGCCACTCCCCTCGTCACGGTTGGCATTGTGATGGCCTGAACCGTGGTAGAGATAGGCATCTCAGCCACGGCTGACATCATTATACCCTGGGGTGATGCTATGACGCCAAGAGTCGTTCCAAGAGGCAACTCCTCCTCATTATTACTACCGCTTCCACCAGGGCTATTTTGATTCACCGCATTAGATCCCTGCGGGGAGGTTCTACCTCGACTATTCGCCATACTTACTATCCTACCGCTTCTCAAGTGCATAAAACTAACTCACGCAAGCAAGGACGAAAACAAGTAGCAAAAACAATAAAACTTCACACAAAACGCTTCTATAAAACTTGGTTTTCACAAAAACGGTCCCACTGGGTGTGCCAATTTGTTTACCGTGATATTTGGTAAACAAACATCTTCCAAATTCGACTGGAAAAAGTTTAAGATTTTTGCGAATTAAGGGTTCTTTTGGGAAAACGTCTTGCCAAAGCGCGTGTGAAATTGAGTTTTTCAACAACCGTGTGTCAAAGGATAAAAAGAAATAAAAATTCGAAGACAAAACGCAAGACATTCAAAAGTGCTTGAAGATAAAATTCACTAATTGAAAAGCTCTATACAAATCCAAACTCATAAATTCGACAGCACATTTAACTAAAAGCAACAACAACAACAAATTCGAAAATCTTAGTGCAAGAATGGTAAACGGCTGGTTCGGCAACATACTCCTCCATGATCACGTTAGGCTCGTTGAGTCTCTTTGATGCGGACATGAGAGCTTTTTAGTGATTTTTAGAGCTGAGGTTGGAACCCCTTTCCTCAATTGGATTCTCCTATTTATAGAGCTTCATGTCCCGCGCGTCCTTGGCGGTTTTCTTCCTTATTGGATGGGTTAGTGAGTTTACTTCCCCCACGATCTGATGCTTGCCCCGGAAGTTCCATGCGTAGTGGTGAGGGTCGTGTTCTTCAACCGTTTCAACTGCTTCTTGGCCACGTACTCAGTCATCGTGGTGAGAAACTGACTCAGTCAATGTTGCACGTGTTAAATATGCCCGTGTTTGTAGCAACGGTTACTAGTGTCCCTTTATCGAATTCGACTACCTTTTTAACTTGGCGTTTTTTCTTAATTCCTTTGGTCCATTTTCGACTGCCCCATGCATTTTGGGCCAAATATTTTGGGCCAACAGCAGCACAATACATAATATAACTGGCTGTTTTAAACCCCTACAATTACATATGCAGCTGGGGTGTTGCTCTTCCACAAAGGTTTATCATTTCTGTATCACAAGTCACAACACTCAGGGTATCGATCATATACCAATTTTTTAATTTGAAATAAGTTGTCAAGCATTTTATGATTGACTTTGCTGACAACTTGAAACTTTGAAGTTGGATTAGGTGCAATCTAAAAGGATGCAACTTATTCGCTTGGACATGAAAGGTTTTTAGGGGAGTTTGATATATATATGGTGATACATTTAGTCTGATATGTAATATTAATCTAATTTTCGATAACTTTTTGAATCTTAGGTAGAACAAAAATATATAGGCTGTTTTTTCCTCTTTCACAAAGTCTCTTTACACTAATTTAAGTGAAGTTTGTCTTCCACAAAAAAAAACCAGTGAAGTATGTCACCACAGCCTTTAATTTCCATTTATCAGGTTTAATTACGAGAAGACTTTATATTGAGTAAAACTATTAAAAAGACCTTTAAAGTATTTATTTTATATGAAATGTGGATACTTAAATATTAAATTAACATTTTGAGGAGACACTCTTGAAATACATAAAGACTAGATATAAAACCCGTGCGTTGCACGGGTGTTTTTACAATTTTATCAACATAATATAAAATTTATTATAGTTAAAAAAAAAAAAATTTACTTATAAATTATAATAAAATAAAAATAATTGTGTTAAAACAATTCATTATGAGTATTAGAGTTTTCTTTAAATAATTATTACTATTCAAATTTAATAATTAGCATTATAATAATTTTAAAATTTTAAAAATGAATTTATTAAAACATACAATAAATTATAAAGTGCATTTCAAATATTTTAAATCAATTAATAAGTTTTAATATCACCAATAAAATTATATCAACATTTTCTTATACTTTTTATCAACAATTAATTAACTTTAACTTTTATAATTACAATAAATTATAATTTTAATATTCTAAAATATTATTTAGTAAAATAATTAATTTTTTATTTTAGCCTTAATTATTTTTCTCTGTTATGCTTCTTTAAGTTGATCTTTTTCACTAATATATAATAGATCAAAATTTATAATTGAATAAATTTCTGAAAAAAAAATACACACACGTCATACTTTTTTGACATCCACGTCATACTTAATAATGTTAATTTTAAACATATTTTTATAAATTATTGCGGCATTTTTTAATTTTAAAACTATTTGCTAATTTTTTATTAATAAAATTAATTAATTTTAATTATAAATAATGTTTCCATATAAAAATATTATTTAATACAATTTTATTCTAAATATCATCTTGTGTATACTCTATACACTTTTTAATGTATATAAAAAGATATTCTAAAAGACTTAAATAATTATAATATATTAATTTTTTATGTATGTAAAATTATTTTATAAAATAACACAAAACAACATTATAATAATCTATATTAAACAACACATGTAACTATTAAAAAAAATTATAAGTATATCTTTACGAAGAGTATTTAATCATTGACTATTTATGATATTTCATATATTTGTTTTATATAAATTTAATTTTTTTCTCAAGTTGAGGTCAATAATTAATATTTTAACTACATATGTTTAAAGTTTTTATCATATTATATTTAGCTTTTACTTAAATGTATAGGAAATTTTATAATTAATATATAATATATAAATAATTATAAAAATGAAGATAAATAAGTTTATAAATATAATATTTAATGTTGGTAGTTGAATAGTTTTTGACATTACAATTTATTCAGTTTTAATTTTATTATTTAATATATTTATTTATTTATTTTTTTTTTGAAAGGAGAAATATATTATTGATAAACCATAAGAAAGAACCATGAGTACAAAGCCCTCTCTTGAAATAGGACCAAGGAAATACAAAACTCAAAGAAATTTTAAGTTTATGAATGTTTTTATTTAATGGTAGTAGTTGAATAGTTTTTTACAATATATATTTTTTTAATTTTAGTTTTATTATTGTTTAATATATTTATTACAAAGTTTTTTATTTTTTTGGTTGCTTTTAATACACACTTGAGTTTTGCTTATGTATTTAATGCAAAAACTCAAGTGTGCTTTACATATATATATAGACTAGAAATTAAACTCGTGCGTTGCACGGGTTTGTTTTTAAGTTATGTGTCTATTATTTGTTAAAATAATTTGTGTAATATGAAATATTATTGAATAGTATATAGTTAAGAATATGATAAATATATGTAATGTAATTACATTAATAAAGCTCAGTAAAAAATTTATTGTACACTAATTTTTTAGTATATTTTTCTTTAGTATAAACATTTGGTACTGGTCACCCTTTGGATATACCTACAGATTCGAGATTTAGTTATAATTAAGGCTTCTTATCCCTCCTTCAGAGTGTATTGTGTGGGGATCGGAGCACATATTTTATATTTTATGTTTCTTTAATAAAAATTATTTTCAATTTATTTGTTAATTATATGTTTAAATAGTAATGCACTCTCAATATTATGTAAAACAATGAAAATATATAATTAGAGCTGAATAATTTAGTCCGTCTTTGTGTAAAGTCATCTATAAAAGTAAAACGACTTTTATAGAGTTGTATTTATCTCTTGCTTTCATGTTTAGGTCATGAAAGTAGTGTTTTCAGTTGAAACTTTATGCGAAGTGTGCTAATGACAGTTTAATGTCGAAACATATGTAAGATCAAGATTTGGTCATGTGGTACAACTCTATGTTTTGATGATAACAAGTATTTATTTGTGGATGAACAATTATGATACTCTAACGTTTCTTTTGAGTGTTTTGACAAACAGGTTCTGATTCTGACACCAGAATATATATTCATCAGAAGATCTGAAGACCAGAAGATCTGAAGATCAGAAGATCTGAAGACCAGAAGATCAGAAGTTCTAAAGATGAGAAGATCTGAAGACCAGAAGATCTGAAGATCAGAAGATCTGAAGATCAGAAGATCTGAAGACCAAAAGATCTGAAGATCAGAAGATCTGAAGATCAGAAGTTCTGAAGATCAGAAGATCTGAAGACCAGAAGATCTGAAGACCAGAAACTTTGAAGGTCCAGAAGTTCTGAAGGTCTAGAAGCTCTGAAGCGTCGTCAGATCAGAAGTCAATGGTTAAAGGCAAATGTCACTATCAAGAAGTACAAGAGCAGTGTACTATTATGACAAGCCTACCTACCAAGGTTCAGCCACAGCAGGTTCTGGAAGTTCCAGAAATGCCCTCCAACGGTCATATTCTCTCAACAGAAATATCCTTTGCACCTTGGACTATTTAAGGCTGAAGAAGAGAAGAAAGACTATGGAGAGAGAAACCAAGAGCTGCAATACAAGAAAAGATTCAAGCCTCCACTTTCTTCATATGTTCTTATTTAGTTTACACTCAGCTTATTCAGAAGCAAACCTTTGTAAACACCAACCTCAAACAATTGTTTGATTTTCATTAAGGGACCGGGTAGGTCAGTATCCTTAAGAAGACTAGGATCTGTGTATCTTAGTGGTAATTCCTTTAGGAGATCAAGGTTGATCGGATCCTAGAGAAGACTAAGAGAGTGAATCTTAGTGTGAGCTAAGTCAGTGTATTGTTAGTCACTTGTAGGTTTCAAGTGCAGTTGTAACAATTATCTGATTAGTGGATTGCCTTCATTCAAAGAAGGAATAAATCACCTTAACGGGTGGACTGGATTAGCTTGAGGGATTTATCAAGTGAACCAGGATAAAATACTTGTGTGCTTCTCTCTTCTCTCTATCTTTATCCGCTGCACCATCTATCTCAGATAAACCGAAAAGATTTACTTTAAATCTTAAGGGGAAAGTTTTTATATTCAAAACTCTATTCAACCCCCCCCCCTTCTAGCCGTTTTTCATACCTTCAATTGGTATCAGAGCGCAGGTTCTGATTACCACACTTAACAGTGTTCAGTAGATCCGGGCCAGTGTGAAAAACTCATGGATTCCACCACTACTACAAGCAAATATCAATACAGTGCAAGACCACATATCTTTGATGGTCAGAGATTTGATTTCTGGAAAGACAGAATCAAAAGCTTCTTTCTTGGTTTTGATCTTGATCTCTGGGATTTTGTTGTTGATGGCTACACCCCTCCTGTTGATGAACATGGTGTAAAGATCCCAAGGGAGAAGATGAGTGAAGATCAAAAGAAGGAGTTCAGAGATCATCACAGATCAAGAGCTATTCTGCAAAGTGCCATTTCATATGAAGAATATGAGAAAATTACTGATCGTGATTACGCTAAGTGTATCCTTGATTCCTTAAAGATGACACATGAAGGAAACAAAAAGGTGAAAGAGACAAAGGCGTTGTCTCTGATCATGCAGTATGAATCCTTCCAAATGGAACCTGACGAATCCATTGAGGATATGTTTTCCAGATTCCAGTTGATTATTGTTGGAATAAGACCCCTCAACAAAAGCTACACCACTGCTGATCATGTCATGAGGATCCTTAGAGGTCTTCCTGAAAGCTGGATGCCTTTGATAACTTCCTTGGAGCTAACTACAGATGTTGAGCATATGAGTTTGGAAGAACTCATAAGCATACTGAAGTGTCATGAACTGAAGCGTACTGAACATCAAGATCAGAAGAAGAAGTCAATTGCCTTGAAATCCAAATCTGAAAAGGCTAAGGCTCTCCAAGCAGAAGCAGAAGAATCTGAAGAAGCCTCTGAAGATTCTGATGAGGATGAGCTGACTCTGATATCCAGAAAGCTCGACTGCATCTGGAAGCACAGGAAGAGCAAATACAAAGGCTCATCAAAGGACAAAAAGTTAAAGAAGCATTTCAAACCAAAGAAAAGTCTGATGGTGACTTTTGATGAATCAGAGTCAGAGGATGTTGACTCTGATGGTGAAGTTCAAGGACTCATGGCTATTGTCAAAGACAAAGAAGCAGAGTCAAAAGATGCAACTAACTCTGACTCAGCATCAGAGGAAGATCCTAACTCAGACGATGAAAATGAGGTATTCGCTTCTTTCTCAACCTCTGAACTAAAACATGCTTTGTCTAATATTATGGATAAATATAACTCTCTCTTGACTAAGCATAAAAAGTTGAAAAAGAATTTCTCTGCTGTCTCTGAAAGGAACTTTCTCTATGTCAAAATATTATGCTCAAATTCCATTATATTATCCTGCTGAAAGACCCAAAGTTGTCAGAACTTCTGGGCTAACTAACAAGAAAGGACTCAGAAAGTGGGTACCTAGGGATAAGATTATATGTGTTGCAGATATCTTCAATAGGTCCATCGAAACTCCAACCATGGAACCTGGACAGTGGATGCAGGAAACACATGACGGGAGAAAGGCATATGTCCCAAGATCCAAAACTTGAACCTGATGGTGAAGTTGATCTTGGAGGCATCAGTAGAGTAAGATTTGGTCAAGGAATCATTGGTTTTTGATAAGAACCCCTCTGTTGATATTCTGAACGCTATTCATGTTAGAATTAATGATAAGCTTGACTCTAACAAGTCAAAGCTAGCTGAAAAAGCTTGCAGAGATGAGCATGACCGTTTCAGAAAGAAACAAAGACTCAGAACTTGACAAACCAGAAGCAACAACATCAGAAGATGCTACTACAACTTCTGACTTGCGTCATCAGAAGAAGAGTAGGTTCATAGCTTCTCATTCTGAAGTATCTGAAGATGAAATTTTGTCCAGAATAGAGATGTCACCAGAACCACACTTCTGCTCTCATAAGAAGATATACTAATCAGAAGCCTAGTATCCCTTGGTATTCCTTCTGAGGGGGAGTATTTCGTTTTATGCTCTTACTAATTTTTTTCCACCTTCATTCTTTTTGCTTATGACAAAAAGGGGGGAGAACTAATAGTATCTTGATAACTCCCTTATGTGATCATTTTCTATGCTCTAACGATACATTCTGATTGATGTCATCTCTCTCAATGCTATGATACATCTTATGACTCAATTAACTCTGATCACATACTTCAATATAGCTCAGAATCTAGATACTTCTAACGTGGTTGATATTAAGTATTAGATTCAGGGGGAGCTTAGCTCAGAATCAAGCTTGAGTCTTGGATTCAGAAGGAGCAAGATAAACTATACACATCAGGATAAGTTTTAACTCTGATACCTTATACTCTGAGTGTATTCAGTTTATTTGTTTAGAGTTGTTCATCAAAATACATGGTTTTGTCATCATCAAAAAGGGGGAGATTGTAAGATCAAGATTTGGTCATGTGGTACAACTCTATGTTTTGATGATAACAAGTATTTATTTGTGGATGAACAATTATGATACTCTAACGTTTGTCTTGAGTGTTTTGACAAACAGGTTCTGATTCTGACACCAGAATATATATTCATCAGAAGATCTGAAGACCAGAAGATCTGAAGACCAGAAGATTAGAAGTTCTGAAGATGAGAAGATCTGAAGACCAGAAGATCTGAAGATCAGAAGTTCTGAAGATCAGAAGATCTGAAGACCAGAAGATCAGAAGATCTGAAGATCAGAAGTTCTGAAGATCAGAAGATCTGAAGACCAGAAACTTTGAAGGTCCAGAAGTTCTGAAGGACCAGAAGCTCTGAAGGACCAGAGGCTCTGAAGGTCCAGAAGCTCTGAAGGTCCAGAAGCTCTGAAGCGTCGTCAGATCAGAAGTCAATGGTTAAAGGAAAATGTCACTATCAAGAAGTACAAGAGCAGTGTACTATTATGACAAGCCTACCTACCAAGGTTCAGCCACAACAGGTTCTGGAAGTTCCAGAAATGCCCTCCAACGGTCATATTCTCTCAACAGAAATATCCTTTGCACCTTGGACTATTTAAGGCTGAAGAAGAGAAGAAAGACTGTGGAGAGAGAAACCAAGAGCTGCAATACAAGAAAAGATTCAAGCCTTCGCTTTCTTCATCTGTTCTTATTTAGTTTACACTCAGCTTATTCAGAAGCAAGCCTTTGTAAACACCAACCTCAAATAGTTGTTTGATTTTCCTTAAGGGACCGGGTAGGTCAGTATCCTTAAGAAGACTAGGATCTGTGTATCTTAGTGGTAATTCCTTTAGGAGATCAAGGTTGATCGGATCCTAGAGAAGACTAAGAGAGTGAATCTTAGTGTGAGCTAAGTCAGTGTATTGTTAGTCACTTGTAGGTTTCAAGTGCAGTTGTAACAATTATCTGATTAGTGGATTGCCTTCATTCTAAGAAGGAAGAAATCACCTTAACGGGTGGACTGGATTAGCTTGAGGGATTTATCAAGTGAACCAGGATAAAATACTTGTGTGCTTCTCTCTTCTCTCTATCTTTATCCGCTGCACCATCTATCTCAGATAAACCGAAAAGATTTACTTTAAATCTTAAGGGGAAAGTTTTTATATTCAAAACTCTATTCAACCCCCCCTTCTAGCCGTTTTTCATACCTTCAACATATTCTTAGTGACACATATAAAAGTTATATTATTTATTGCATAATGAGTATTTAATTAGTTAATATGTAGTTTGTAAGAGCATATATTTTTTAACTTATTTATGAATTAAGATAATAATTTATCTTATTCGATAAATTTTTATAGTTTTAAAGAAAGTAAAAAATTATAAAACCTCATAAGACAATTTTGCAAACACAAATCGTTCAACCTAATGAATGTCTATTACAGTGGTTAAAATTAAATCTTTGGATCCCTGAGATTTCGTCTTTAAGAAATGCACTTTATGATAGACCTTTAGCTTTCACTACACTTGATAGAACTTGATTCCCTCAGTAGAGGATACATGTGGTTAACACAAATAAATTATAAGGACTTAGTTAAAACAAATTTAAACTCGTGTACCATAATAATGTGTAAAAGTGAAAGTTTGTTAAGAATGATTGTTATTTTTTATCCATGAAGAAACATTGTAGCTATATCAAATATAATTTCATTTAGGAAGTTTATTAAATACTTCATTGTATACTACATTTTTAGTCTATTGTAGATGAGTGCAACAATGATAAACTCATAGGAGGTTATGAACTCATATTAAATATTATTAGAAAACATATTTGAAATCAAAATTATAAAATTAAACTATTTTGACAAATAAATTTAATTTAATTATTCTATTATTTTTTATAACTAACATGACATGCATAACATATATATTTAATATATATCTACTAATTTAAACTTAGTTTTAAATATATTTAATTTATTTATCATCATATATATAGTTAAATAGAAATATTACTCTATGATAATTTTAACTATCAATAATTATTTAACAAAAAAATATTTATTAATTGTAAATCTACTTTATCTAAATTAATTAATTATAAATATTATTTATAATTGGCTTAATAGCTCTTTTGGTCCCTCACTTATCACGATTTTGCGCTTTAGGTTCCTTTAGAAAAAAATTAGCAAAATTAGTCCCTCACAATTACACACTTTTGCCGCTTTAGTCTCAAATAGGGATATTTTTTCAAAGAATTAAGCAATGTGGAGGATCAAAAATGTTAATTTTTTTATTGGGGACTAAAAGTGCAAAATCGTGATAAGTGAGGGACCAAAAGAGCTATTACGCCTTTATAATTAATTAATTTTAATTCTTAATATTTGTCAACTCAAGTTTTTTTTAAAATTATAACTATTATTATTTAATATAGGTATTTTTGTGAATATTTAATGTAGGTAGTTGAATAGCTTTTGACAATACAATTTTTTTTTCAGTTTTTAATCTTATTATTTAATATATTTATTACAAAAATAATTTGTTATTACTTAATGCACTATAATACATGTAATATTTACTAATGTATTTAATGTAATGGTTCAAGTGTGCTTTACTTATATATATAGATTGAGGGAAATGACTGCTGCAGGAGATCCATATACCTAAATAAACCAACAGGAGAAAAGAAGACAAGGTATTTTAAGTGTATGGATCCTCTGCAGCAACCATTTCCCTCAATCTCTCTGCTGCAGAGTTTTTGATCGTTAGATTCATCCAACGGTGCAGAATTTTAAGTATTAAAAATGTGTTTTAATAAAATAAAAAAGCAGTCACGTGACACAAGCCTGAAGAGAACTACAACCAACAAAAACCATTTCCTCTTCCCTTTGTCGCCGCACTATTCAACTGCCGGTCACCATCGCCACGGACACTGTCTCCTTCGTTTATTCCGGCAATATCGCACCAGTACTGGCCAACGAACGACCATAACACCCAAATCATAAGCCAATGAGGATATCAATCATATTGCAGATTTTGAAAATACATGGTATTTCAACCAGGGGGCCACTGCGTTTGAGACCCAGTAGTTAAAAAACAAGCTTACATCTTCCAATAATTATGTTCATTTCCAGTGACAACTGACAACCAAATCAGAAGTTTAGGGTTCTTCCTACCATTGTAATTCATCACCCAGAAAATTGGGGGTTTTCGATTTTCAAGAAAGACCCACTTGGTTCAATTTGTGCAAAATGGTTTATCAAACAATGTCATAGACCCTCAGTGAGGCAAGGTTACCTTATCTGGTCTGTGTTACAAATTACAAGAGAAGATAAAGGTAAACTTAGTGCCCAGGGTGTGTCACGTGCGTATTTTTTTTATTTGATATAAAAAGAAAGAATATAATATTACATTTACCCAAATTATTACTCAATTTATCTCTATATTAAAATAAATATGAATTAAGATGCCATTAATATGTACATGTAAATTTATTTTTCTTATAGCCTAACTTCTGGTGTTCCCAGGAGAAGGGGTCGTCCAAGTGGGCGGAAGAAACAAGCTAGTGAGTTGACGGAGGTTGCTAGCTCATGTTTCTCATATTAGTGTGAGGGATCTACCTCGAGTGATGTTGTCTCTCCCCCTGAGGTTGCTTCTTGCGTTGCTTTACCCCGAGATCAGTTGGTTACCCCTAGGCCTAGGGGAAGACCTAAGAAAGTTTAGACTAGAGGAAGGAAGAAAAAGGGCCCTAACAAGACACCAAATGGTTTGCTGTAGAGGTTGACGCAGATGCTGATGTGGATTCGAGAGGGAGGGAGCTGATGCTTTTACCGAAGGGTTTTTCAGAGTTTTGTATGGCATTTTGACTAGATCGAGGAGTGTAGTTTTGATGGGAAAGCGATTTGGCATGAAGTATGACTGCACAGACGACGTTGCCCTCTGCCAGATTGCGGGCAGGTCTTCTTAGGGTAGCTAAGGTAACTTCTTGGGTATTGGCTGTTTCTTTGGGAGTATTTTGGACTTTTAAGAGTTTTAATTCTTTAGGGGTTGGTATTTATAGTGTTGTAAACATCTTTTCCCTTTAGTATCTTTTATCTTTATGGTTTCTCTAGCCTGGTTGCACCTGTTTTTTTTTTTTTTTGGGTTGCGTTGTCATTGTCAACTAAAAGAACATTATCAATGCATGGACTCTTACCAATACCTATGGTTCCAGAACCAACAATCTTACCCTCCTCGTTGCCACCAAAACCAACTTCACCTCCAGGTCTAAGTTTTAGGTCTTGGAACATACGCTTTTCTCCCGTCATGTGTCGCGAGCATCCACTGTCCAGATACCATGATTGGTGTTTCAGTGGAGCTATCAAGGATATCTGCAACATATATAATCTTTTCCTTTGGTACCAACTTTCTGGGTCATTTCTTCTTAGTTACCCCAGCAGTTCTGACAACTTTGGGTCTTTCAACAGGATAATACAAGGGAATATATGCATGATATGTTGACATAGAGAATGTTTTTTTTTCTTAATGGGTAAAGCAACTTCAGAGGGTAAAGGTTCATGAATAATTGTTCCAGAAGGAACAAAGTGTTCATAAAGAGATTTAGGTTTGGGCATAGGAGGCTCATTTCTACTGGGTCTAGAATAGCCAATACCATTCATTCCATTTCTGCTAACGCTATAGATCATTTAAGCCATTAAGCTTCTATCTACGCTTTTAGCTAGGAACCTCTGAAAAGATTTTTCATATTTGGTTTCATTCTTATCATCAGAAGTACTGGATGCAATAACTTCTTCTGACTTAGAAATTTGATTTTTAAGAACAGAGTTAGAATTAACCAAGGAGAAGTTGTTTTTATTTAATTCTGAAATGAATTTTTCATTCTTAGCAGATACCTCAGAGATAGCAAGAAAATCCTTTTTCAGCCTTTTATGCTTAGTCAGAAGAGAATCATGTTTACTCATAATTTCAGCTAAAGCAAATTTAAGCTCAGACAATGAGAAGGATGCGAATACCTCATTTTCATCTTAAGAGTCTGACTCAGCTTCTGATGTTGGATCAACATCTGATTCATCTTTTGACTCTGCTTCCTTGTCTTTTACAATGGACATGAGTCCTTCAACAACTTCACCATCAGAGTCCACTTCTTCTGAGTCTGAATCATCAAGAGTTACCATGAGACCTTTCTTAGCCTTGAAGTACTTCTTAGGCTTCTTGTCATTCTTCAGCTTGGGACAATCACCCTTGTAATGTCCTGGCTCCTTGCATTCAAAGCATGTGACCTCTTTTGATGATGGCTTGCGTTGACCATATGAAGACTCTTGTTTTCCTTTGGCTTTTGATGATCATTTGTACTTGCTCTGCTTGTGCTTCCAAAGGTGATTGATTCTTTTTCAAATCAATGAGAGCTCATCTTCATCAGAATCTTCAGAGGATTCTTCTGAAACTTGTTCAGCTTGAAGCGCCTTGGCCTTCTCAGATTTTGACTTCAGAGCTTCGGTTCATCGATGCTCGGCGAGTATGATGGTCTTAATGATGATCCTGTACGTATTTCACGTCTATCTTACAAGCGCGAGAGAAGCAAGCAAAGTAGAAGCTTTGCCAGAAGCAAGACGAGCCCACCGAGTTTCCGCCAGAGCTGGTTCTCCACCTACCTGACTAGCTTATTCCATATACCGACGGCTACGAAAACATGGACTAAGGGATTTTTGCTTCTTCTGGACGACATGGTCAACACGGTCTATCTCATGGCTCTTCAGAATGCAGATGAGTTCTTCCAAACTCATCTTGTTGATGTCTCTTGACAACTTCAAATACGTCACCAAGGGCATCCACTTCTCAGGAAGACCTCTGAGAATCCTCTTTACATGGTTAGCAGTGGTGTAGCCTTTGTCAAGCACTCTTATCCCAGCTATGATCATCTGTAATTTGGAAAACATGACATCTATTGATTCATCAGGTTCCATCATGAAAGCTTCATACTTTTTGATTAGAGACAACGCCTTTGTCTCCTTGACTTCCTCATTTCCTTCATGAGACATCTTCAAAGAGTCAAAGATAGCACTCAGCAAGATAGTTCTTGCTCTATGATGATCCTTGTACATTTTCTTTTGAGGATCAGTCATCTTATCTCTTGGAAGCTTCACTCCAGCTTCATCAACTGGACGTATGTAGCCATCAACAATATGATCCCAGAGATCAGCATCAAAGCCAAGAAAGAAACTTTCGATTCTATCTTTCTAGTAATCAAACTTTTCTCCATCGAAGATAGGTGGTTTAGCACTGTAGTGATCTTTTTGAGCATTGTTGGTGGTGGTCGCCATTTGAGTTTTTCACACCGGCCCGGATCTCTGAACACTTTTAAGTGTGGTAATCAGAACTTACGCTCTGATACCAATTGAAGGTATGAAAAACACTAGAAATGGGGGTTTGAATAAGGTTTTTAATTTTTAAGGCTTCCTCTCAAAGATTTTGACAATCTTTTCGGTGAAAGAATATAAGGTGCTAAAGATGAAGGATAGAGAAAAGCACACAATGATTTTATCCTGGTTCACTTGATGAATCACTCAAGCTAGTCCAGTCCACCCGTTAAGGTGATTTCTTCCTTCTTAGAATGAAGGCAATCCACTATTCAAAGATTGTTACAACTGCACTAGCACACCTTGCTTAGTGACTAACAACCTATGAACTAGCAACACTAAGACAACCTTGTCTTAGTCTTCTCAAGAATACTGACCTCACTGGTCTCTCAAGGAAATACAAACAAGGTTTGTAAAAGGTTTGGTTTACAAAGAAATGCTTCTGAAATAAGAAGAAGTAAACACTATAAGAACAATGAAGAAATATTGCTAAGGTATTTTTCTTGAAGGTTTTCACTTGTATGCTCAATAATTTCTTGGCCAATTTCTTCTATCTTTAGCCTTTAAATACTCCAAGGTTTAGGGTTTATGTCCGTTGAAAGAATCCATCCGTTGGAGGGCAGTTCTAGGATTTCCAGAGCCTGCTATGGCTGAACTTCGTAGGTAAAACGGTCAGAATAGTACACTTGCTTTTGTACGAATGACAATGACATTGCCTTAGCCTATTTGACTCTTGATCTTTGGCGACGCTTCATGTTGGGACTTGTGAAGCTATGTGATCAGAGTCAGAAGGAAGCTTGGATCCTCTGACCTTCAGAACTTCTGCTTCTGGACTGTTCACCTGAACTTTTGGTCTTCAGAACATGAAGTACTTTTGGTCTTGTGAGTCAGCTTACTCTAGGACTTCAGAGTCTTCAAGTCTTCAGCTTCTGTACCGTTCCTCAGAACATCTGGTCTTCAGAGCTTCAGCGGTTGAGTCTTTCAGAGTCCACATCAGAGCTTTAATCTTTAGAGTATCTGAAGCGTTTGCTACCATTCAGAAGAACATAGTGATTGCAGAAGCGTTACATTGGTTACTCTTGGGTCTTCAACTTCTGATATATATATAATCTTTGAATCAGAATCAGAACCTGTCTGTCACAACTTAAAAGACAAATGTTAGAGTACCATAATTGTTCATACATAATAATAAACTTGTTATCATCAAAACATAGAGTTGTACCACCTGATCAAATCTTGGTCTTACACTTGGTTCCCGGTTGAACCGGTTCTACCGACCAGTCCGGTTCGATTTTCTTAACACTGCTTTTTGGTGTCTTCTTGATCCCCGTTCCAGTTTTGTGTTTTAATGATAGAGTTCAATAAATTTTTTGTTCTCTCTTAAAATGTTTGCGGAGCTGCAATGTTTCTTCTAAGAGGTACATTCGTGAACTGATCAGGAAGACTCGTTCCTCTTTAGCCTTTCTTTTTTAGACTCATGTTTTATTTCAAGTTGTTGCCAGCTTTTGGGAGTCGTTGGGATATGTCCCAATCTGCTTTAATGCTCCTTTTCATTTATCATGTTTCGTCTTCCTTCATACAGGTTGTTATGATCAGAGTGAGTTCTTCTACTTCCTCTTCGTGTGGTTCTGATGTCTATGGTGGTCCGATCATTACTAGTCGAACGCTATGTTGGAATCATTACAATTGTGACGGAATACCTATTACATCTACCACTTATCTCACTTTCATCTTCTCAATATATGTGTCTAAATCCACTTTTTGTTATCCACATGAAACTTTTTATATTTTATAATTTATAATAATCTCTAATCTAATATTTTACATTTTAAAAAGATACCCTTACGTAGAGGCATCAAATTTCTTATTAAAAATATTTAGCTATATTTACTTCCACACACTAACAACTTTTCAGTCAACAAAGATCACCACCACTAGGCACTAGTAGTCTAGTACAGACATCGCAGCTAGCTCAACTTCTAATCAACTTGAAGAGGCGAAAAATCAGTAGCAGGACAAGAAGGAAGGCAGGGACAAGAAAAAGAAATGCCCAACATCATCGATCTCCCTTTAAACCGTGCTCAATAAATTAGACAAAATGAAGAACTATCCTCAGATTTAGCTAGCAGGAACAAAAATCTGCCAAACTTTAACGTCACAGTCCAAACTGCCACTATAAACAAGAAAAGACGCTTCAGAATCCGCCGCATCATCAAAATCAACCACAGCACTTAAACACTTGATTGAACCCGCATGTCCTTCTAAAACAGCCAAACACGAATATTCCCTGTGACCAATACCTTTCCAAATCCGAATTGTTTTATCAGCAGAGCCGCTACAAACCAAATCCAAAACCGCCACAACAGCCAAGCACAAAATTGAATTAGTGTGCCCCCTCAACGCACCCACCACCACCATTCTCCCACCATCCTCCCCCTCCTTCTCCCACACCAGCACCGACCTGTCACACGCGCCGGAATACAACAGCGACTCATCGCCACTCAGGGCTAACGCATTGACCCCGGAGTTGTGTCTCTCCATGGTGTCCAACAATGAATGTTTCTTCTCCCCCTGGAGTTTCCCCCACACTTTGATTGTTTTATCGGCTGATCCGCTGTAGACGCGGCCGTCGGTGGAGACCGCGACTGCATTGATGGCGTCGTCGTGCGCGTTGGTGAGGGACTCCAGGCAGGTGAAGTCCCTAGTCCGCCAGATTTTGATGGCCCTGTCCCACGAGACGGAGTACAACAAGGCTCCGTCTTGGGACAGGGTCAGGGCGGACACAGTGTCCACGTGGTGGACCCACGTGCATTTCTTGTGTCGCCTAATCTGGACTTGATTCTTGGGGTGGAGAACCTTGGCGGCGCGGTCGCCAAGCGTGGGGAGAGTGGCTAAATGGGTGTGCTTTTGGTGGCTGTTGCTGATTTTCCAGACACGGATTTTGTGGTCCTGGTGGGCACTGAAAAGGGTGTCGGATTGGATCACTAAGGATTTTACGGCTCCTTTTCCGGCAACCACCTTGTTGGTGGTTGAATTTGAATCTGAATCTTCAAAGCTGCGGTTCCAGGAACTGATTTCTCGGTCGGAGGAACCGGTATAGAGAAATTTTCCGGAGAGAGTCAGAGAGGAAGGGTAGGATGAGTCTTGGACTTTGAGGGTGGTGAGGCAGTGGTGGTAGACGGCGGAGGAAGAGTGGTGGTGGTTGTTGTTAAGGGAAGGAACTGAGGCGAGGCTGCGTTGTGAATTCACGCGTGGTTGAAGGTGGTTAGAGTGAGATGAGGAAGAAGAGGCACTGTAAGTTTGATGGTAGTCCATGATTGATGATTCATATGGTAAGGTGAGTGAAAATGGTATAGCAGAAAGTGAAAGGAGGTAATATTATATATATGGAGACTGGTGCATTATATAGCAGAGCAGAGGCTGCTCATATTGCTCAAGTTATATTGGAGTTGGGTGTGTGGGGTCTGCTGGGACATGGCAGGGAAACAAGATTGGTCCTCAAGGTTAAGGAAAGGAAAATCTCACACACAATGTTTTGATATATATTATTGATAATTCACACTAATTTTTCCTATTCATCTCTATTTTATATTAACTTGGATTAGGATTCTCTGTAGAGCGAGTGCGAGTCCTTCTGTTCATTGCATTAGAGGTTCTCTCCATTCATAATTCAATGACTCAGATTTAAAAAGTATGCATTCGTTGAAAACATGATCCGTTGTATTAACTATCATATTTATACTTCTCTTTTTTCAATTCCTATAACTCTAGGTATATGAAATTAAGGCGTAAGTGAATTATTTTTCATATGATAAATGATTTAATAGAAAAGAGAGGTTAGAAGAAAACATGGTAGAAGTAAAATATAAAATAAAAAGTGTATATATTATTTCAATGGCTAAAAAGCATTTTTGGCCCCTGATGTTTCAAGTTTGTGCAAATTCTGCCCCTATCTATTTTTGTCGATGTTTCTACCCCTCATGTTTTCAAACATGAGGGGTAGACGATGCACTGTTTGAAAACATGAGGGGTAGAAACATCGACAAAAATAGAGTAGGGGCAGAATTTGCACAAACTTGAAACATCAGGGGTCAAAAGTGCATTTTAGCCTATTTCAAAATAAAATTTCATTACAAAATGTGAGAGTGCTTTGAACTCATTGGATCCCCATAATAAGGGGTGTGTGCTGAGATGGGTATTGGGCAATATCTTCAATTTCTTAATTAAGTTGCGGTTTAAGGTTTTAAATTATATACTGTTATTGTGTTATTGCACTTACATTATGATTATTAAAATCATAAAAAGTTTATTTATATATTCACATAAGGAGAAAACAATATTTTTATTTTTGAATTCTCTATTCTACTTTTTGACCTTTTCACTGTCAAATAGTTGAGATTTTGTGTTAATTACTACCACATCAATAATGATATATACATACCTCATTTTTTAAACACTCTATTTCCACTTCTTTTTATTTCTTTCTCTCTCCTCTTATCATTTATCACATCTCATACTTTCTCTCTCTTACTTTTTCTTTTCTTCATTTCTCTCTCTTCCTTCCACCTCTTTCCACCTCTCAAAGAGGTGTGTACATAACATTATTGAGTGAATCACCATTTTGGTCCCTGAGATTGTAAGCGTCGGTCATAGTAGTCCCTGGGTTTCATTAATGGTGAAAAAAATCCCTGAGTTTGTCTCCGTCGGTCATAGTAGTCCCTAACCACGTTGGGTCGTTAGTCCCTGGGATGGAACCAACGTTAAGTGACACATAGACTCAACCACGTAGGACAAAGTTATAAGGAGATTAAATCGATCATTTTAGTCCCTTCGAATTGGGTTTAAAATTCCCAAATCAGTGAACCCTAGAACCATATCCAAATCCCCAATTCCTCTGAATCTCCAAAATTCCTTCTCGATTTCTCTCCAAACTGCAATTCCTGTGCTCTTTATTGTTGAATCGAACATGACAATGGGTGGGGGTTTCAAAGGCCGCGTTCAACAGAGGTCAAGCACGAAGGGAAATGGTGGCGGTAGCTCATCTGTTAACGGCGGAAACCCTCGATGCAAATGCGGTGAAGAGGCAAAGGTGAGGGTGTCGAGGACAGACGCGAACCCAGGGAAAGCTTTTTATTGTTGCTATCTACCCAAGGTATGGTCTTCTTCCTCATTTTCATCATCCTCTGTTCTCATCCCTCTTTTTCTGAAGTTCACATGTCACAGGGTCATGAGTCAAACTGCAATTTTTTTCGATGGGTAGATGATGTAGCGGACACAGATGAATCCAGTGGTCTGGGTATGAAGGCTGAAGACTCTATGCTATTGAAGGAGCTTGTGGTCAAGAATGATGCTATGCTTGAGGAACTCTCAATGATGAAGGAAGTTATGCTGAAAAATGAATGTCTGATTGAGGAGTTGAGAACGATAAAGGGGGTTCTGGAGAAGAATGTTGCCTTGGTTGAGGAGCAGAACAAGTTTAAGAATGTAGAACTTAGGATGCTTAGAGGCCTTGTTTGTGTATTGGTTATGTTTATGGTGATTGGCATGTCTTTTGTTGTTATAAGGGGGATATAAGGGACATGGTTATGTTTGTATTGGTTGAAATATGTTTGTAAGCTGACCTGATGCAATCAATCAATATATGGACATGAAAATTTAAGTAATGCACTATCATAGTTTTGTGGTCTATTCAAGCAAATGATAATACTAAATAAGAAATCAATTTAAGTAATGCACTATCATAGTTTTGTCATTGATAATAAAGATATCACATGATCATAAAATTGTAGATTGCACATCCATTCTGTTCAAAATTACAATCCCATCATACTATGGATAGGGATATCAAAAAATATGCAATGAAGGAACCATGGATAGATGTCAAACTGAATCAAGTAATGCCCTGAGATCATCAAAGATATCATACTCATCAAAATACATCATATGTCTAATTAAGTTACCTACTGGATAGCAAATAAATAAAAGGACATAATTTATGTTCCCATCAACAATTTAAAGCACCACTATTCCAGAAAAGTTACAGTCCCATCATACTATGGATAGGGATATCAAAAAAAATCTTTCCATGCTGCAATTCTTCACTTGTTCTGATCACCTTGCATTGGCCTTGTCCTAGGAGTTGGTATGAAGGTCATTGTAGGCATACGGGGCTCATTTGATACTGGTCCAGGTGTGGGTGAACTCCTGATCTGCAAACCTGGTTGGACTGCAAGGGGAGCTGGGGCTGACCATGGCCTGTTTGCAAAACGAGGGGCCCTGAATGCAGAGGCTCTAATTGGAGGTGCCCTGACCCCAGCCTGAACAAAAGGTCCACCAATCTGAACAAGAGGCCCAGGCTGAGGCACAGGAGGCACAGGCTGAGGCATAGAAGGCCTAGGCTGAGGCACAGAAGGCCCAGGCACATGCATAGAAGGCCCAGGCTGAGGCACAGAAGGCCCAGGCATATGCATAGAAGGCCCAGCCATATGCATAGGAGGCCCAGCCACATGCACAGAAGCCCTAGGCTTCCTAGGCTTCCTTGGTGGCCTAGTTTGATTGTTTGGAACTTGGGCTTGGGAATTAGGTGCCTACAAACAAGATATAATATGCATGAGTATAATATGCATGATAATATGCAGTTTGTGAGAGTATAATATGCATGATTATACCTGTGCTATAGGCTGAGACAATGGTTCTTCATTTGGAGCAGTTTGTGAGAGGTCAATCTCAGTTTGGTGACCTTGATCATTGCCTTCATTTTCCTCAGGGTGTGGTGGAACCCAATTCCTAGGCATCAGTGCAACACCCTGATGATGACAAGTTCTGGTGTTATGACCATATAACCCACACCTTGAACATCTAGTTTCACCAAGAGCTCTCCTAATCCTAGTCCTTCTCCCACCTGCCTGAGCATTCCCAGCTTGAGTAGATCTTGTTGCCCCACTAGGTGCTGTCCCACTTGGAGCTGCCTCAGTGCTATCTCTTCTCCTATTCTTCTTTGGTCTCCCTGCTTTTCTCTTCAGCTTAGGTGGGATTGGCCTCAGATAAGGAGTTTCTTCCCAGTAATTTGGACCATTTGTTGGCTGAATTGCAAACTCATAGGTGCTTCTGTAAGCTCCCATTGTCAACCAAGCATGACAATGGTCCTCTGGCCTCATATTCTTCCAACCAATAGCTGCACATGCATGCTTACATGGCATGCCACTCAATTGCCAGAATCTACAAGTACATGTCTGGGCCAATAAATCCACACCAACTCTAGTATCCCAAATAGCTACCTCATATTTTCACCATCAGTTGTCCATGTTGTAGTCCACTTCCTACTCTCTTCTTTCTCAATGTCAAGCCTCCTTTGTTGCATTGGTGGTAGAGTACCCAAATGTCCATTCAGCTTCATCTTGTTGTTTGCAATAGTCCTCATAATATAGCACCTCACCTCCTCTAGTAGTGTCAGTATTGGCTTCCCTCTATACCTCAAAATCTTGGCATTGAACACTTCACATGCATTGTTGCAGATGTTGTCACATTTAGTGAACTCAGTGAAATAAGCCTTGGTCCATGAATTCTTTGGCCACTTATTCAGATAAGTCCAGGCAGCCAGGTTCTTCCTCTTCACCCTATCCATCTTCTTATTGAATTCCACAACAGTGGTAGCTCTTGAACACGCCCACACAGCATTTTTTAACTCCTTATCCTTCCATTGCTTGGTAAAATTTCTCCAAAGATGCATTACACAGTACCTGTGTTGAGCACCAGGCATGACCTCTTGCAGTGCTGGAATCAAGCCCTGTAACAATAATATAAGATTCAATGTTAGTCCCTAAACTAGTCATATAAAGGGCATATTAGTCCCTCATCTTTTCGAGCAAATAGAAAAAATAATTGACTTAAATTTACCTTTTGCATATCAGACATGAAATGCCAGCCATGTTGCCTATAATCCCCCAAATCCCCATGCAAAAGCTCAAGGAACCACTTCCAGTTGTCTTTATTCTCAACATCAACCACTGCATAAGCTACCACATAAATTTGGTTGTTTGCATCCTGTGCAACAGCTGACAGGAGCTGGCCTCCAAAATATCCCTTCAAGAAGCATCCATCAAGCCCAATTACAGGTCTACATCCTGCTCTGAAGCCCCTCTTACATGCATCCAGGCAAATGTAGATCCTTTGGAATTGGGGTGGAGAATCAGTGATTGGAATGCAATCCATCTTCCCTGTGGAACCGGGGTTGCTCCTCATTAGTTCATGGCAGTAGTCCCATAACCTGCCATACTGCTCTGCTTCACTTCCTTCCACAGCCTTCCTTGCCTGCTTCATTGCCCTGAAGATTTTGGTGTCATCCAAAACAACTCCATATTCAATCTTCATTACATCAAATGCCTCAGAGTGAGTAAGATTTGGTTGTGTTCTAATTCTGTCCACAAGCTTTCCAGCCACCCACTTTGTATTTGCTTGCTTGTTCTTGAAGCCTCTGCAGCAAGTGTGTATGTCATCAAAAGTTTTAATTTGGAAGCTTTTTGTTGCATTGCTCCATGCACAGAATATCACCCAAGGACACTTTTCCACCCTGCATCCAGCCCTGCACCTCACACTATCATTTTTCAACCACCTCATTTGTCTCCCTGCTTGTATGGTGTAGTCTCTCACAGCTTGTTTAAATGTGCCCAGATCAGCAAATTCCATTCCAAGCTCCAAGTGAACTTGCCCAAAGCCTGAACCTTCTTTGAATTGAGGGAAAACTCCCTTTCTTCTTGAGTTGCCTTCATCATCAGTACTTACAGGGCTGTTTAGCTCTTCACTATGGTAGTTCTCACTATGTTCTTCACATGACCACTCCTGCTCTTCCACATGTGTTGGCTCATATGCACTGTCTTCATCATCAGAACTCTCAGAACCACTTCCATAATAGGATTGTGTTTCACTGGTATCAGTCTCTGAATTACACCTTTTCTTTCCCACCATTGGTTTCTTCCCCTTCAAGTCTTTCTCCTTTGTGACTGGCTTCTTCCCCTTGCTTGGCTTCTTCCCCTTTTCATCTCTGCTTGCCTTCTTCCCTTTCTCCTTTGTGCTTCCCTTCTTCCCCTTCCCATTAGCAGTATCATCCCTTTCCATAAATCTGTCAACACATGCATCTATATCAGCCAACATTTGTTCACTCATCATCAGCTAAACATTGTCCTCATTGTCTTCATTACTGTCCACATGCATGCTTTGATCATTTTCAGCATTTGGTATGATCTCCACATCATCATCATCATCACTAGCCACCACTGGATCAGGAACTCTGCTTGCAATATCAGCTACTTTGCTTCCCTCTGGTTCTACAACATTTTCAGCATTTGGTATGATCTCCACATTATCATCATCTTCACTAGGCACCACTGCATCAGGAGGTCCATGCACAATAAATTCCTCATGATTCATAATATGCTCAAAGTAGACTTCTATCTCCCAGTTGTTCTTCCTAGCAACTATGAACATGTCTCTTATAGAATCATCCCCTTCAACCTTAATGAGATCCATTATCCCTTCTTCAGCTCCATGATTCCGAAACCATATTTTGCTAAAGCTGTGGTAGTAGTGTTCTTTGGCTAATGCTTCCAGCGTAAATACATTGAATGTATCCACATCAATGTCTTCCCACACACACATTTCACCTCCATCATACAACACACCAACACCATCAGGCTCAGCATTTGTCACTAGATTTCCACCATGGTGCAAAATTAGAGTCATCCTGCGATTAATCATCTGCATTGCATGACACACAAAATTAGAAATAATATCATGAAATTTTTTTTGGTTTTCTCAGTACAAAATTTGGGGTTTTTCACATAACATCAAAACGTTCAAAACCACCACAAATCAACTCAACAAAGCACGCCGGGTTAGAACACAAATAGAAAAAATAAAACTTTTCTTCATTTTCCCATAATAGCATGTATCATCATAAACCCCAACCCCAAATAAAATCCAACAACCAGACCCAAAATCTCACTACACAAACACCAACCTAACATCCATTCGAACACTAACACAAATAAAACCATGAAATAGAAGACGAAAATAACGATGAAACTTAAAGCAAAAACATACCTTTACGTCGTGAAGAACGATGAAGACACACCGTGGAACTCGTCACCGTCGGTCGTCGTCCTTCACCAGACAACAACAACGAACACACCCAACTTCACCGCCGCTCGGGAACCAGTGTTTTTCAACCTAATCCTCTCAAAGGTTGAAGCTTTTCTCTCTGCAATGGGTAAGGAAGAAGAAGATGGTCTGACACTCGCTCTCTCTACTCTACAACGTATTATGATCATAGGTTGGCAGGGACTAATTTGCCCACATATTGGTCCAATGGGGAGGTGCCACGTCATCAGGGATCATTGTGAAATAAAGATTTTTTGGGGGAAAGTAACTTATGACACGTGGCACGACACGGGGGCAAGCCAAGGTGTCAATTAAAGTGACATGTCACTTTTCCGTCCCAGGGACTAACGGCCCAACGTGGTTAGGGACTACTATGACCGACGGAGACAAACTCAGGGATTTTTTTCACCATTAATGAAACCCAAGGACTACTATGACCGACGCTTACAATCTCAGGGACCAAAATGGTGATTCACTCTAACATTATTCCTACCACATAGGTCTAAGTGTTCAGAAAATTAATATAATAATGTTATCTTAATTTGCTAAATTAAAAAATTCTCTATTACCATATTAATAGAAATGGAGGTAGTACAATGAATAAATGAGAGAGATTTATGGTAATTCTATAACTTAGGTTTGGGAGTGGTATAAGTTAAAAGGTTATCCAAATCTTAATTATAAGTATTAAATTTTTTAGCTAAATGTTTAAATAACAACTTTTAACCACAATGATCATTCATTCGGTAAAAAGTATGTTTGATTCTCCTAAAGTTAGGTTTCAGTTTCGAGTATTGTGGATGGAAGAAAACCCCGCTGGGAGAGTTAGCCCCACCATTCTTATTGTTATCATAGGAGGGGCTATGCCTGATTATTTATTTGTGTGGCAGCTTGATGAGTTTTTTTTTCTACTCTGCCATGGGAATGGATAACCTGGTTACTTGTATTGGTCTCCATCATGGGCTGGCAGCATTGAAGCACGTATAATTTCTTTGTGCTTTCACTTCCAAAGGCTATGTTTGATTCTGATGGTGGAAGATACTGGTGCTTGGTGGCTTGTTACTGATACAGTTTGTATGGGGGTATTAATTTTGGGTTCAAGATTATACTAACACTTTGCTGATTTGGTCCTCTTGGTGGTATATAAAGTATAGCTTCCACCAGGGTTCTTGTTATTTTGTTATCTCTTCTTTTTCTCTCTATCTATATATATATATATCTATATATATATGTAAAGCACACTTGAGTTTTTGCATTAAATACATAAGCAAAACTCAAGTGTGTATTAAAAGCAACCAAAAAAATAAAAAGCTTTGTAATAAATATATTAAACAATAATAAAACTAAAATTAAAAAAATACATATTGTAAAAAACTATTCAACTACTACCATTAAATAAAAACATTCATAAACTTAAAATTTCCTTGAGTTTTGTATTTCACAAATATTAAAAATTAAATTAAATAAGAAAATTATATTTATTAGCAAATAATTTACATAAAATAATTTTAAAATTCAAAATATTCTATCTATATATATATGTAAAGGAGACTTGAGTTTTTTCCATTAAATACATCAAGTAATTCCTACCTCTACATTAAAATGCATTAAAAATAAAGAATTCCATTTGCAATAAATATATTAAATAATAAAATTAAAACTGAATAAATTGTAATGTCAAAAACTATTCAACTACGAACATTAAATAATATATTTATAAACTTATTTATCTTCATTTTTATAATTATTTATATATATATTATATATTAATTACAAAATTTCCTATACATTTAAGTAAAACCTAAATATAATGTGATAAAAAATTTAAACATATGTAGATAAAATATTTATTATTGACCTCAACTTGAGAAAAAAATTAAATTTATATAAAATAAATATATGAAATATCAGAAATAGTCAATGATTAAATACTCTTCGTAAAGATATACTTATAATTTTTTTTAATAGTTACATGTGTTGTTTAATATAGATTGTTATAATTTTGTTTTGTGTTATTTTATAAAATAATTTTACATACATAAAAAATTAATATATTATAATTATTTAAGTCTTTTAGAATATCTTTTTATATACATTAAAAGTGTATAGAGTATACACAAGATGATATTTAGAATAAAATTTTATTAAATAATATTTTTATATGGAAACATTATTTATAATTAAAATTAAAAAATGCCGCAATAATTTATAAAAACATTTTTAAAATTAACATTATTAAGTATGACGTGGATGTCAAAAAAGTATGACGTGTGTGTATTTTTTTCAGAAATTTATTCAATTATAAATTTTGATATATTTTTTTTCTGTTATTTGTTTGGAGGTGCAGGTTATCAGATAGTTGGATAATGCATTGGTTATAGGTGTAATTTTCATTTGCTTTTGGGTGTTTGTATGGGGTTTTTTGGCCAAGTACTATGATGTTTTGACCCCTTTGAGATTTGGGTACTCTTTTTCCTTACTAGGATTTTTTCCCAATGAGTTTTTTCCTACTAAGGTTTTAATGAGACCCTCTCTCAAAGTCATTATGTGGTCATTGGGTGGGGGTTTTGTATGCGACACAGACATGTGATTCGTTGCTGACCTGTTTTTTGAGGCTTTTTAATAATATGTTATTCAGTTTTTTAAAAAAAAACTTAAAGAAGTATAACAGATAAAAATAATAAAGGCTAAAATTAAAAATTAATTATTTTACTAAATAATATTTTAGAATATTAAAATTATAATTTATTGTAATTATAAAAGTTAAAGTTAATTAATTGTTGATAAAAAGTATAAGAAAACGTTGATATAATTTTATTGGTGATATTAAAACTTATTAATTGATTTAAAATATTTGAAATGCACTTTATAATTTATTGTATGTTTTAATAAATTCATTTTTAAATTTTTAAAATTATTATAATGCTAATTATTAAATTTGAATAGTATTAATTATTTAAAGAAAACTCTAATACTCATAATAAAATGTTTTAACACAATTATTTTTATTTTATTATAATTTATAAGTAAAAAATGTTTATTTTTTTTAAACTATAATAAATTTTATATTATGTTGATAAAATTGTAAAAACACCCGTGCAACGCACGGGTTTTATATCTAGTATATATGTAAAGCTCACTTGAGCTTTTGCATTAAACACATTAGCAAAGACTATTAAAAGTGTGAAAAGTATTGTATCAAACACAACACTAATAACATTATTTCTATCTTAATTATTTTTTCTGTTATTTAAGCAAAATGAATTTAATTCAATGAGTTTCAAAACTGGATTAGAGATTATAAAACTGCATAACTTACCTCAAAGTAACCGGTACTATCACATTAAGGAGGGAACACTGATGATAAGAGAAGAAGTTTTTGCTCACCCTTTGCCTTTTATCTTCACGTAACTGATACAATCACATTAAAGAGAGAACACTGATGATAAAAAAAAATATATTTTGCTCAACCTTTGCCCATATATTTGGAAGATAATCAATTCTATAATCCAAGATAATCAGGTGCCTTTACTGAGCCTTTGCCCATATATTTGTCAGATAATCAATTCTATAATCCATACCCAATTACACTAAACATAAAAAAAAATGTATATGATCATTTAGAAACATTATAAGAAACATGAATGTTCAAATGCGAAATGCATAAACATTTATCTTCATTTTCATTTGTCGTTGTGATTAAATAAAATTTTTTTGAAATGGTGATTAAATAAAAATTGACACCACAATCCATGCATTCAGAAAATCTTTTTTTCTTACCCAGTGTTTGGCAGCTCTAATTATTAAAGTTGTCAGCTGTTACATTTGTACATATTTCAATCACAAACCCATAAGCTGCGATTCCATAGCAATAAAGCCAAAATTACATTTGTTCATATTCCAATCACAAATTCATAAGTTGCCCTTTAGAAACTGATAAAAATTGGCAATATCAAAAGCCTATTAATCTACCTACATTAAATAAATTGAATGCAATGTATTACACTAAATCACGCACTATTGTATGTCTCTATATAAACAAATAACTCACACTCAAATCAAACATATCTTATACTCCAACAACCTACAAGAAAAAAATGACAACTGTCACAAGCCATTTCAACAAATATGTCATTTTTCATCATATTAGCAAATTAAAAATTTGTTTTTTTTTAATTATATTACTCATTTCTTATTTCTTTGTTTCAGGAGAAAGATAATCAACAACAACAAAAAACTAATGCATGCTACTATAGGGAGAAGTGTTGCACACAAATTGAAGAATATTTTAAAAGAAGAAAAAAATATACACGATTACAAATTTTATGGTCACAAAGAATAAATAAAAAATTCCTTAGTTGAGAAAATACTTTGATGTTACAATTTGATGCTACAACTATAGTGAAGGAAATAACAAATAATAATATAATCCCCCACCTCATTTTTAATTTGTGAACTTTGCCAAAAAAAAAACTACATCCTCTTTCTCAACATGAATAGATGACAAAAGAGAAATGTGTTATAGATAGCTTTTACTTGAGGCTCATACGTGAATCTGAAACTCGGATTCATACAGAACTAACCATTATATTAAAATTTTCTTACTTATTTTAATATATTTAAAATTAAATTTTTAATATTTTTAAATAAATAAATTGTTAAAATTACATCGATTCTAATTATTAAATATAATTAATATTAATTATTTACATAAAGAGAACTCTAATATTATATATTGAAATGACTTAAAAAAATTATTTTAATTTTATTATATTTTATAAGAAAAAATATTTTACGATTTATATAAACTATAATTTTAAACTTATTATAATTTTAAAAGTTAAAATTAATTTAATGTTCTTGGTCTTGGAAGGTCACAAGAAATGACTTTCTTCCCAGTAAAAAGCATAAAATATGATATTAAAACTTATTTTGTAATATTAAACACTTATTACTTAACCTTTTTCACTTAATTTAAATATTTCAAATTAACTTCACAATTTTTCATATTATTAAATAAATAAATTTTAAATTGTTAAAGTTATTTCTATGCCAATAATTAAATATCAATAATTAAATTTGAGTAATATTAATTATTTACACAAAATTAACTCTAATTAAATTTATTGAAATATTTTAACACAATTTTTTACATATTTATAATTAAAAATTATTTTAATTTTTATTTAATTAAACTATAATAATATATACATTATGTTAAAAAGTATTGTAAGTAAATCCGTGCAACGCACGAATATAATATCTAGTTTTGATGTATTAAGGGTTGAGTACTCCTTGTGTTCCCATTAATACATTTCTTTACCTATAAAAAAATATATATATTACCTATCATATCTTTCATTTTTCTCATTTTTTTTTTTGGTGGAGATGGTGATAAAGTGTCAACGTAAACTTATCACAAATAAGTGAAGTGAGTTGCGAACACAATTATGAAAACTTTTATATTTGATATTTGGGTGACAATTGTGTTGTGTCGACTACAATTTGTAAGCTTTGTGGGGACTATTTCATTTTGTCACCTATTCGCCCTTGTAAAGTAGACTTGGCAAAATTGGCACCCACGATCGAGCCCAACTTGCATGTGCTTGTGTGGTTGGAAATTTTCAGATTAACTAACACCATTGTATAAATAAAAGCCTTTTATTGGGCAAAGTAATTAAGAAATCAATTGCACTAATTTCACGTAGCTTTTTATATTGTAAATTAGAGCTTAGTAGCATATATAGACATCCCCATATGATTGCCTAAAACCTATATAGGTAAATTTAGTAGATGTTCTCGAATAACAACTCTAGTGGTAAGAGTTTGGGGACATATTGGTTGAGGAGAGAAATGTCCAGAGATTAATTCTTGAAAAACATAATTTATCTTTCCAATGTACCAAGAAAAAGATAAATTTAGTAGATCTCTAATACGTAGACCATGGAAGGTGCAACACCTGTAAGACACCCTTGTTCATACAGATTTATCTTTGAATTTTTTTTTCATGATAAAGAGTTTTTAATGGCTCAAAAATTTCACAACTAATTAGGGGACATCAAGTTGGCTAGCTGGGACAACCAAAGTGAGGTTCATCTCATCTAACAGTTAGGCGAGTGGAACGAAGTCAACATACTTACTGAACAATGTAAGCAAGGTTACCAAGGGTAACCATCAAATCTAAAGTCGATCACAAATGAGTCATTAAGGTCTAGTGCCTCAATGACGACTCTCATAATTCATATAAATACATATTTAATTGTTCATTTATGTGAGACCCAAGTTTTTAAGCTTAGAATAAATTAATGAAATTCCTTTTCACGATTAGGTTCGATGTAGCGTGAAGGAAACCTGAACAAGTGTTTACCGAATGCAATAAAATTTATGAAGGAGAAAGTTCAGAAAAAGGCTAAGAATAGTATTAAAGTCGATATAAGTTATAGCGGGAGTCTTATTCGCTTATGCCTAGGGCAAGAGCGTTAGTATACGACTAATTTTCTCTTAAAGCACTATAGAAAAGAATTCAAAAAATCTTCAGAGGAATATAAGAATTTCTCTTATTCCTTTGCATGACAAGAGTTTCGACACGAAACCCTGGAAAGTACGAACGACCGATTCCAATTCTCGGAAGTTTGCCGAAACTGAATCCCTGATATTTCAAGAATCTTAAAATAAACTGTCGATGAAGATTTTTTCTATTCGGAGTTTCAAATAAAGATTCCACACGTGTGTACCGATTTCTTTCGATGTTTCTAATCTTTCTTCAGAATGAAGTTTTCTCATCCGACATCAACTGCAAAAAGTAGTTTTTCGAGTTAAATCGATTCATACAGACATTTGATCGTTTGCTTTAATTCCAAGAAACTTGTTTCGAATTCTGGAATTCTGTCGCCAGAATCTATCTTAGAATTCACATAGGGAACGCGCAGGAAAAATCGGAATCGCGAAATAATCATTTTCCGCATTTTTCCTCACCTATAAATAGGTGAAAAATCAAAATTTCAAATCCCACAACACCACCAAACCCGCGAGCAAGGAGGAGAGAAAGGGAGGAGAGCTTTTCTCCGATTCTTGTCTGATCGCTGCCCCGTTCGTTGCTACGTGTAGACCTCGAGGTACTGATGTTATTCCTTACCTCTGATCGTAAATTATGTCGTTTTTCTCTATCTTTTTTCTGTGCTCAAAGTTATGAGCTTTTTGTAAAACTGTCCAAATAACTTGATTTCTCTGTCAAAACCTCTTCTCTACTAACCCAAGAGCATGTTTATCCGATTACATTTCGCTGAATCGTCGCAGAGCTTCAATTTTGCTCAAATACTCATTTTCCGACTAAAGTTTCGTTCTTTGGATTGAAAAATCTCGAATGAGCTTAGTGCCAGTAGGATTAGTTGTCATAAATGTCGTTAGGGACGACCCCATCCAATTTGTTTTTCGAAATTCCAATTTTAAATTTCCGAGCTAAAAACACTGACAAAAGTACCCCTGTTTCAGTTTTTGATCCGATAATTTTTCCGAGCTTTAATTCACTCTAGTTACGACTAATGATAACCTAGGAATCAATTTTGATCGAAGAAAAAGCGTCGATACACTAAAACGGTGCACGGCCGAGAGCACCCCCAAGGGGGAGGAAAATTTCTCTTTTGCGAAAACTCGTCTTATCGCGTTAGGTTATCGTACTCTGGAGCTTATAATGCTCTGTATAATGTTATTAATTATTGTTTGATTAGTTCTGACTTGTTGTGATTGAATTCTGTGATTTTTCTCTAAGGTTTGTTTGAAGAACTTCTTGGAGCTGAATGAGAGGATCAGGAAGGAACCCTGCAGGAACACACTGGAAGAATTAGAGGTGAGGGCTACTCACTGATTACTAGCTAATGATTTAGGTGTCGACGAATTCGACTTGATTTATTGTTTATGCACTTGATTGTGATTGAACTGGAAAAAAATTTCTGGAGGCTTCGGCCGAGTGATCTAATTCAGACGTCTGTCTCCATTTTCTAGGGCTTCGGCCGATATTGTTGATTGGGATTTATGTATCGCTTTGATTCTCGTTGATTGATTCACATGCTATGTGCTAAATGGTTAATCTTAGGATGTGTTGATATATGTGCCATGATTGTTGGATTGTGCTAATTTGGTTGTACAATTATACATATATCTGTTGTACGTCAGAGTGAGGAAAATATGCGATTATGCCATACTCATGATGAGATTTTGGGAAACTTCGACGGGGCGAACCAAGGTTCGGACCCCCATTTCTTTGGGAGTTACTTAGGATGATGGGATCTTTTAAACTCATAAGATTAGAGACAAACCTAAATGGAAAATATTTCACAAGGAAAATTCATAATAGACTAAACAACCTCTAAACCCTTTTAAATAATGATAACAATCTCAGATGCAAGCTTAGGGCTTGAATACTAGTTTTGGAAAATGAGAAGTGTCGCTGAATCCAACTTTTAAGAAAACTAATAAGTTTCTGAGTATGTTTATACTCTTTTGCTCGATGAGCAGTTTATTTGTTTGACTATCTAAAAGATAAGTCAGGGAACTATAAGTTTCCAAGTACATCGGTACTCTTCGCTCGATGAGAAGTTTATTTGTTTGGCTATCTAAAAGATAAGCCAGGGAACGATAAATTTCCAAGTACATTGGTACTCTTTCACTCGCTGAGCAGTTTTTGACCATCGAATTAGATGAGTAAGATGACTCATAAGTCATCAAGGGTGATTGTACTCTTTTTATAATTAATTGTCTTTTGTCGCAAAATCGACATTTACCTTAGGGTATTCTTTTTAGAGACAATAAGTTAGCTAGAACACGTGATGACGTGACGGGTGAGGTCGGAGACGTTGTTTGGCTAATCATATTGCATCATTCATACATATTGAGGTTTATACACAGTGGGACGCCGACCTCGATGGATTCCAAATTGGTCATAAGACCCGAATTTTCACATAAGAACACCAAGAGTGTTTCTTAGTTGCAGACAGAAATGACAGACCTACGAGTTACGGTTGATCTGACTACATTTGTTTGGTGTAAGAGACGCCCGAGCAGAAAAGGTTACACACTAGGCCAGTGGTGACTAACTCGGTGGTGCCTAGTTATTCCAGAGCATTCTTTCTGAAGCATGTCATTGCATCTCATCATACATGCTGACCTACTTGTCGAATGTGATCGATATTTGTTATCTTACTTGATAAGTGATAAATTATCAGTAATTGTCATTCATGATTCTTGGAGGATATACTACTTACTTTGCTATTATAAGCCTATTGAACCTAAGTATTTATCCGAGTAAACTTTATCTATTATGTGTATTATTTATGTAATTCTTTGAGTTGACCCTTGTGCCTGATGTTTGTGTTTTGGCGGTTGTACGCCTGTTGTCAAGTGTCCATGGCGGACTGGTTCACGATGGTCCACCCCTCGGGGGGGACTAGGTACGAGATGATCGACCAGGATATCCCTGGCTCATGGGTGGTTGACCCCGCTAGCCACCGAGCTATCTATTCGGGGAGAATAATGGAGGACCGTGTCAGCGAGTTTGGACACTTGACGAAGGGAGTATTGAGACGGTATTATGTTAGCTTTAACCTACCGTCCGACGTGCACTGCGGACCTGGTGCAGGAGTGCCACCACCGCCGTCATCTAACGACGAGGACCGCTTCTTCGGGATCGAGCTCTCCCACCGTTGCTGACTGTGCTAACACCGGATCGGGTTCTAGACCTGCGGTGCTGGTAAAGGAGCTTGTCACTGCTGCCACCCTTCACCTGAGGACTTTGGATTCCTCCCGTGGTTATCGTGTTGTGTCGTTGGTGCACATGATGGAGGAGGACGTGTTTGTTTGTGTGGTTGACGCAGAGACGAGGGTCTCTAGGATTGAGACTCGGTCGGTAGCGAGGGAGGTCATCGATGTGAACAGGGAGCTGATCGTTCTGGATTCTGATTCAGACGACGACTATGTCAGCGCTTTGGATGAGGAGTGTTGAGATACGCTTCTCTGGGGAGGTTAGAGTAGGAGTAGCGTCATAGCTCTGATCGTCATGTTCTCATTTTGGGGCAGGGTAAGTCCCCGACCTTTAGCTTTTTGTGTGGTTCTCTCTATGGGGATCACAGAGAGTTGGTCGGACTAGGTGGTCTTGTTTAGACCGTTTTGGGCTCACTTACTTTCTTATGGAGGATTGTATTTCAAATAGTTGACCTTTACTTTGGTTTGTACATATTTGTCTGCGGGCACTACTTTCAGATACTTTATATATGTCACTCTTCCCGTCAATGGAGGTTACTCGTGACGTGGCTTATTACTTACAGCGGGGGCTATATATATATCTGTACATTAGTTATGTTTATCATTTTTTGGTTGAGTCTTTATTTTGACAAGTCTTTTATTTTAAACAAAACGAAAAAAATATTCACGTTTTTCCGCTTTATTTGATTTTGGTTACTAAAGTGACGCCACTGAAATCGGGGTGTTACAATTTACATAAAAATCACTCATTTTGGTAAGTAATTGTTTTTCATATCAGGATCTGATACGATTAGAGTTGATTTCCTAATTAATTGTAGTTAGAATTTATGTAATTAGAAACAAAACCTGTACCTATGATGGAGGCTCGATTCTTGAAAAATTTGTAGAGGCTACTTGTGTATATAATTGGTGGTTGACCAAGGAATAAAATCATCTAATTCATTTTTTACATGGTATCAGAGCCAATAAAATCCTATGAAACATCCCTAGCGGCTGCTATGAGTAAAGAGGCAGATCCAATCATGCTTGCCACAAACGAAGATGCTAAGAAGAAGTCGTCATCGTA
The DNA here is from genome assembly GCF_012489685.1 of Lotus japonicus. Classification (NCBI taxonomy): domain Eukaryota; kingdom Viridiplantae; phylum Streptophyta; class Magnoliopsida; order Fabales; family Fabaceae; genus Lotus; species Lotus japonicus. The sequence continues at coordinate 35,923,840 of NC_080041.1, forward strand.
CGATCTCAATTCCCATGATAATCCTGGGAACGTGATCGCACAGGTGCAGTTGAAAGGCGAAAATTATGATGAATGGTCTTAAGCTACGAAGTGGTCATTGTGAGCCATAAGAGAATGAGGTTTCATTGACAGAACCATCACATAACCCAAAAAAGGATCCTCTGAATTAGAGGATATTGGTGGACTGTTCAGGCCATGTTTGTGTCATGGATTCTGAACACAGTAGAGCCGACTCTACGAACAACCATTATTCATACTTGGAAAAGCTAAGGAGATGTGGATTGAGAAGGTTCCTCCCGATTGTGTCGTTTTCGTTGAGTCTGATGTAACTACGCGCCTATTTATCTACTTAATTTCTCTTTCAATGAATTTTTTCACTTTAAAAAAAAATGACTCCTAAATAGTCAAAACTCAAAAGTGCATTTGTTGTGCCAAAATAATAATATCCGTTTCTTTTAACCTAAAAAGTAATTTTAAGTGCCATTTTTTCTCAAATTATCTTCTCTTTTTGCTTTTATCTCTTAGTCTCTCTTAAATCAAACAAACCATAAAGTTCACCCCAGCTATATCAGGGTAAGTGATGAAAAAGTGTGTTTTCTATAGCGTCACTAACGCATGCATACATGGTTGTTATAAGTGGGAACAAACCCTAATAAAGAATTTGTGGAATGAATCAATGGCCATAACGTAACATACATTTTGCCCAACAGCATCTAATTACCGTTGCTGTCATTTCTGCTACAGAAGCTGCGGGTGCTGGCGAGCAATGGCGTATAAAATTACTAGGATCAGTCACTTCAAGGATATGAAACATAAATCAGGGCCATTAAATAATTTGCAGGTTACGGCCCCATAATAAGAATAAAATTATGGATTTAGGTCTTGGATAGAGACTTATCACCAATATGTTTGTGCATAACAGGCAAGTTTACCAAAACACTGAAGAAAAATGATAATCATGCTTATCTGGTTTCTTACAAGTTGAAGGAGTACGAAATATAATATTAGCTTAAAACTACTCCTTGTTTGCAGGAGCAAGTCATTTCCAAAATCAAGTTTGATAAGAAAATTTGATTTTATTAAATATCATATTTGCTTATTTCTCATAAAAGTTAATCCTGTACTAAAAGAATGTTGGTAAAATAATGTTGGTAAAATAATGTGTGTATCAACCTGCGTACCCAAATGTGCATATATATTTTAATTCACGGAAAAAAATAAATTGCACTCTTCAATGATTGATCTTTGAACCTCCTCACACTAACCCATATGTTTCATTTGAACTATCATTCGGCATATATATATATATATATATATATATATATATATATATATATATATATTGGATCAAAACTTAAAAGAGTTTAAAGAAGCTAGCAATTAGTTGTTTTTGCTATTAAAATTTTATTATGTCTTGAGGTTTGATTAATTATATCTGTAGATATTTTTTTCAGAAATAAGATTTAATGGGGTTTCCTTGTTTTTGTGGTGGTGTGTCCAATCTTTGAGCCGGTTGATGAAATGCTATTAGGAGATTATTGAGCTAACGTAATCGGCTTCCATCAGGCTCATCAACGCAAAGAATTAACTCTTGATCTGAAGTTTTTTTTGTCAAGTTGAGCATGTCGTAAATTCTTCATCACGAAATAGATTAAACTCACTTTCATTTGTGATTTTGTGTTTTCCACAAACTGAGCCAAATCTTTTGGCCGGCTAAAATGCTATTAGATCTCTTGACCTTTTGGATCGGTCGAAATATGAGACAATAATTGTATTAAATATATAAGATTTACCCAACTAAAAAATAATAATAACTAATGCCATTGATCTTCAAATTTTATATGAAGTTCTATTACAATACTTAGAAGTCATTTTCAGAAGAAAAAAAATCAGTGAAAGTATTTTAAATATATTGAAATTCACTTCTAATCAAAATAATTTTTTCATAATTAAAATTTAAGCAAAATTAAATTTATAAACGTAACGGTCATCAAAACACAAACGACCATTGCTTCTCGTTCAGAAATGCTTATTGTTTCTCTTTACTTATAGTTCAACGCTTGCTTGATCGATGGAATCTGTCTGTGATCATACGATAAAAAAAAATAGAAAGAATGAATGGTACTATAATACAGAAAGGATTAGGTTAGCAATGTAGGTTTACTAGCTAAGGAATAAAGTATACGTGTCGCAAAAAGTGGAATAAAATAACATAGGGATGAGACTCTATTGGCTGCACTATTAATGGAAGACAATTCCACTCTGCTTATCGTCTTGTGCTTTCTAGTTACACTACATATTTTATTCATGAGCAAGGAATCGCTATATATGGGTAAGATTAATTTCTCCAAAATATGATCGATCGTTTCAAATCAAATGTCTTTTTCTTTGCATATTTTTCTTTGTTATTTTTCTTGATTCTTAATTAATTGACTTTTTCATAGAGTAGAGTTGACTCATACTTACTCTACTAAAAGTATCAAGCACACTGGAAAGGAAGGGCATGAGTATTTTAATATATATGCACCACACATTGGTGTTGGAAAAAAAAATTAAAAATAATATATTCTGAAGGGAAAATTAAAATTAAATTCATAATATTAAGAAAACTATGCCAAGTGGACTCGAACCATATCTAGCCATTGGTTTATAACTTCATATGTATGCGCCCATGCTCTTCTTGTCTTCATTTAATTTTATGCCTTACTGAATGGTTCAATTCAATATCACCTTTTTTAGTTTCCATACAAATGGGATGCTCTAAGGTAACATCAGGTGTCCTAATAAAGGCGACTATGATAAGGAGTTGTGGACCCCATTGATACTTTCTCTTGCTCATTGTTTGTTGACTTTGTTCATAACACATTCACCCTCAGCTTAATTAGACCCTCCAAAGAGTTTCCATTATCATGAAATTTTCCAATCCCCACCACTATTCGTACCTATGCCGATTTCGTCTGATCATGTTACATCATCATTCTAATGTATGTCTCTTCTTAGAGTGATTTACCCTAATTATTTACAGGAAAAATGTTTCATCAAACCTCAAATGTACTGATAGAGATAAAAATAAAAAATAGAGAATTGAATGATATATATGGTATATATTGTGATAGGAAAATAAGATAAAAATAGAAAAATAAATTGAGTGACATGAAATCGAAGAGAAAGTAAAGTGTAAATTTACCAAAAGCCCCCCTTATTTATAGTTTTGAGTTACTCAATGTAGGCAAAATATAATGTATCTATATCTCATAAAAATAAATGTGAGATATCATACACCCTCTAATTTTTATATATAACTTCATTCTTAGAAAAATAATTTCTAAACCCTCTCACGTATGACATATCTAAATTGCGGCGATTATATATTCGCGGTCAAAATCGCCACAATTTGTGGACGAACAAGTTCTTGGAAAATTTCCACTAATCGCGGTCGACAAAACTGTCTCAATTTGTGGGTGAATATAAGTTCATGGAAACTTTCCTCCAAATTTCAAATTGTGGCGGTTTCTCGCGCCAGTTTGAAACCACCACAATATGAAAAAGACATTACCCATGAAACTTCCCTTAAAATATGCCTTCAAATTTTAAACAATATTTTAGTAAATATTATAAGAAAATTTGGAAGAAAATTCAAAACTAAATTCGGATGAAACTATTCGAAGCTGAATATGCATGGCACTGTCAATTTCAATCATATAATTTGGAGCATGTTGTTGACGCTAAATGTAAAGGCAGCGTCATAGTGGAGTCTGTAGCAGTAGAGACTATGGTAGTGGCCAAATGACAACTGAGGAGATGACAGCCAGCGGAGGTCGTGGCTGTCACGACGGTGGGCGGATGACAGCGATCAGATGTCACCGGAAGTCACGACAACGGCAGAGACCTTGGCAACGAAGGCTCTAGCAAAGGCCAAGCGGCGCTTGAAGTGCAATAGCGGTGGAGGCTGAAATAGAGGCAACGAGCACTGTGGGGTTGCAGATCTGTGAGGGTGGCACTGGTGGAGTGGGCGACCGAATGAGAAGTAGAGGTGTGGGTACGACCGATTTGGTGGAATTGTGGGAGGGGGCAGGCCTTCTTGTGGATGAGGACAATATGGTGGTGGATGAGGGGTTCATCTAGTGGTGGATGGGGGGAGTGTTGGGGTTGATTGCAATGCAAGTCCCACATTGCTAATAAAGGAGAAAGAATGATCAAGTTATGTATTTTGGAGAAGTCCCACATCGCTTAGATTAGTGAAGGGTGGGAGGGTCCAAGACTATATATAAGGATCTCAAGCTCCTTGTTTCAACACACCAAAACACCAAAGATGTAGCGCCTGAAAACACTTTAAGTTTATATTTGTGTTTTCTTTTTCTCTTATGCTCTTGTTTTAGAGTATTGTGAGATATAGTTCAAATATTTACTTTGGAGAATGTGGGTGTACTAGGGTCATGGGGTGGTTGAGAGTGAAGTCTATGTGTTGTTACAATTTTTACATAGTGTTTATTCTCTAGTTGTCGGTTTTGACAACGGCCGTGGTTTTTGCTCCGGTTTTGGAGTTTCCACGTTATATTCTTGTGTTGTTGATTGCAGTCCTGGTTTATTTTACTTCTTCAGCTGTGTTATTTCCTAACAGTGGTATCAGAGCTTCCGGTTCGATGGATATCACTTTGTGTGGTATTGCGTAGGTGCTGAAGAAGTGTGACATTGCGAAGTGCTGTTTTGGGAGGTTCTGGCTAGAAACCAACCTGGTGCACGGATTACAGTTGGTCTGCAGATGCGATGATGTTGTGATGGAGGAGTTGATGCAATCATGATTACATAAGGCATTCTGGGCATGTAATTGTCCAGGTGGCACACAGGCATTGGTTGATATAGATGCAAGGTGTGTGATGATAGCGTGCGGGCATTGGTTGGCGTTGATGCAAGGTACGTGGTTATGTCGATGGCTAATGAACTTCCGGAGAAAGCCAACATGGAAGTTGCACCATAAATTTTCAACAAGGTTTCAGCATGTGGAAATTCTTGGAATGATTTAGCCAAGTGAAGAAAATTCTTGGGATAGTTTAGTTCCAAGTGTAGTGTACTCTTTATGGTGGAGTATGATAATTTAATTTGTCGGTATATAGACATTGAGAATTATGTTTGTCAATGAAGACAATGATTTTCGGTGTAGACAATGATGACTGAAGACCATTACAATCAAGGTGGAGATATTTGGGGTTGATTGCAATGTAAGTCCCACATTGCTAATGAAGGAGAAAAAAGATCAAGTTATGCATGTTGGAGAAGTCACACATCGCTTAGATTAGTGAGGGGTGGGAGGGTCCAAGACTTTATATAGGGATCTCAAGCTCCTTGTTTCAACACACCAAAACATTAAAGATGTAGCGCTTGAAAACACTTTAAGTTTATATTTGTGTTTTCTTTTTCTCTTATGCTCTTGTTTTAGAGTATTGTGAGATGTAGTTCAAATATTTACTTTGGAGAGCGTGGGTGTACTGGGGTCATGGGGTGGTTGAGAGTGAAGTCTATGTGTTGTAAAAATTTTCACATAGTGTTTATTCTCTGGTTGTCAGTTTTGACAACGACCGTGGTTTTTGCTCCGGTTTTGGAGTTTCCACGTTATATTCTTGTGTTGTTGGTTGCTCTCATGATTTATTTTATTTCTGCAGCTGTGGTATTTCTTAACAGGGAGGGGGGTCTAATATTGGTAGAGGGGTCATATATGATGGTGGAGGTTGGGTGGAGGGATATGTGGCAACAGACATTGTGGCAGAGGAAGAATGGGGTGACCGAGCTAAGGGCTTGTTAGAATGAGAGGGAGATGTGGCGCTTGGGGAAGAAGTGGGTGCTAACTGGAGCGACAATTACTTGCACAAAATCGACGGTTGCAGCATGGGGTGTATTGGTTTGAAGAGGGCAGAGAAGGAGAGGTGGATGGTAGGGTTTAATTATGATCGGAACTTTTGAGAAGGAGGGATTTATAAAGACTAATGAAGACAGGAAGGATAAATCAATCACATTTACGCTCTGTTTGGTAGAGTAGAGAGAGATAGAGAAGAGAGAGTAGAGAAGAGAGAGTAGAGAAGAGAGAGTTTGAGTAGAGAGAAATAGGTGAGAAATAGAGTAGATTTTGAGGTTGTTTGGTATAATAGAGATAAGGAGAGAGAGAGATGAGTAATAATGAGGTGGAAGAGAGAGAAAAAGTTAACTTTTGATTAAAAAAATATTTTTTTCAAAAAAAAAGTCAAGAAAGCAAATAGTGGCGGTTCAGAACCGCCACTAACTGCACACAAAAAGCATTTAAAAAAAATAGTGGCGGTTTGAAACCGCCACTAATTGCACAGCAGACGAAAAAAAAAAAAGGTGACAGGGACGTATCTCTTCGCAATTTGCGAAGAGAAGAAAAAGGGGAAAAGTGGCCCCCTCTATCTCTCTCTCACCTGAACCTCTCTCTCACCAAACAAGGGTGATTTCCCCTTCTCTCCTCTAACTCTCTCTTCTCTTCTCAACCTCTCTCATACCAAACATAGTGTTAGTGTTGGTCAAGCCGACGCTAATTTCCCGCCATAAATTATATAGCTATACAAAACACACTACGTTTACATTTATGGAAAACTTGTCATCATCGTTCAGATGGACAAATTCCTATGGTTTATGTCATGATGAAAGCCCGTGATTTCTTTATATGATTAGACATCTATTATATAATCAAATTCTTTATTGCATCATTATAAAAAAAATCTTCATTGCACACTTTAATTTCCATGTTGTAAAGCTGGTCCCAACTATATAGTAATAAAGAAGACCACTCAATAAATATCCTGTCTCTTGAGATACAGTTGTCCATATATAAAGTTTAAGGTGTAGAAATGCGATTAGATCTCCCATACACTTTTTTTTAATAGAAATACAATAACTAGAACCCGTAAACCAAAAATCAATTAAACAATGATCCGGGTCGGGTTTCTAGATCCAAAATATTCCGAACAGCTGCAGTAAAAAAAAATTTCAACACGATATTTTCATATTGTTTATGACACACCATAAAAATAAGTACTATAATTAGGTAGTGCTTGTAATTTATAAGTAGTTTGAGATTAAAAAAGATGTAACTCAATCATTGAATGCTTTGTTACAAACTTATATATCTTGCAAAAAAATGACAATATATCACAAATTATACTAAATTAAAAAATATCGAGTACTCACTGACTGAATATAGTTTAATACTCCCATCAACGGTTGGATTATTATGAAACTTTTGTAGGGATAATTATCAAGTAACAGAAATATCAAAACATTTTGTCAACATCGATCTAGGGTTACTGCATATTCAATAGCAATGGAGAAACCTATAAAACCTTCCGCAATAATATATAGCAAGACCCAAACAAAAGCTTTTATCTATGATTCTATACTAATAGTAGCTTTTAGATGCTACATTGGGGACCGGTTTCCATTAAAGGAATGGAAAAAATTATTTGCATGTAGTATAAACAAATGGATCATAATAGATTTAACATTCAATAAAGAGCTAGTTCCCCACTTTTCAACGCTATCAAACACATAACTTACAATTTTTATACCACTTGCAATGCCATTAGAAACACACCTAGAAAAAGTAGGTTACAAAATTTACACGACTTGCTAGAACCCATACTCCTATCAATAATAATTGTGGGACCTAAAAAATACTAGACATCTAACAAATATACATGTTAGCGGCGACTTTAATTTTAACCTAAAAATTACTGCTAATATATATGTCTGCTAGATATAATCAATGCAAATATGTATATCTAATGAATGTTACGAGATTTTTGTATGTCTACTCTACTGTAATTGTTTGTGGTTTGGTCCCCTAAATGAAAAGGGGGGTTATAGACTATAGTGTCAGCAGCAAACAAACACACCTGTAATAATTTTGAAATTGATTTTGATGTTATACAGTTGGAATTTAACTAGGAATGTGCATTGAAGTGCCAGAATTTACCGTGTCCTCTTTCTTTGTTGACAAACAGAGAAACCCCATGAACTTTCATCATGTGGTCTTGGGAATCGCATTTCATGATCTTTTTCCGTTTTAGGAAATGTTCAACTTCCATAATGTTGGTCACGAGAAAGAAGATGCATGCTTTGTGAGATTATATAGTTGGTAAGGTTCCACATGGCGCGCAGTTTTGTCACTATGAATTCACTTATTCATGATATCACATGGTGTGTTCTACCTTCTTATAGTGGAGCATGATCTCAAACTCATTGAGGGCACATGCTAGTTCTGTTTTTATGTGAATTGTTCTTATACCAACTCCTCCACTCATAATGGGAAGAGTAATTTGCCAGTTTTAGTGGTCATTCATAAAGGTTATACCCGACTCGAATAAGATTTTCTCAATAGTTTAAATAAAAAATTATCCTTAGAAGAAAGGGAAAGCGCGCTTGAATGAATTAAGATGATTTGCAGTGAGCAAGAATCAATGACTTGCTAGGTTGGTAAGAGAATAAGTCGAGAAGCAATGGCCTGGATTGACAAGGTTGGCCTAGTGAGTGTTTATTTGTAATGCAAGTGATCAAAAATGAAAAATTGTTAACTACATTGTGCTATTTAGATAGAGTAATGATATATAAATCGTGACCAAATTGTTTGCTGAAGTCCCCATCTTTTAATTATAATATGAAATTAATGGAAATAGTTGTAGGTGCTTGCTCTGGTGCCCAAAAATCCAGGTGAGTGTATTGTACAGGAGTGACATGTACCAATTAAATGATTACACTTAATAAATGAGTGATGACCTTGTCCCATTTTATATTTGTACCCCTTCTTTTCATTATTTACATAATAACCCCAATTTTATTGAACTAACTCAATAAGACCCCCTTTTATTTCAAACACGTGATTCAAATGTTCTTCATCTTCTTTAAGCACCCATTATCAAAACCCACACACTCAATCTCTTCCATTTCCACTTTCTCACTCTTTTCTCAATCTCACTCAAAACGAAACCCAAAAACCTTTCAAACCCAGAAACCCTTTAACAAAAACCCATTTAAACCCAAAAGCCCTCACCCAAAACAGATCTCAGTACCTTCAACCCTAGAAACTCACTCTTTGTTATTTCATGTAACATGTTTCTTGATTTTCTCTTTAAAGTTCGTTCTTTTCAGATTCTGTTTTTTTTTTCGGAATTCCCTGAAAAAAGAAATTGTTGATGATTTTAGCTTTGCTCCCAGGATTTCTATCGGCTTTTATCATTCGTTCTCAGTTGGATTGTGTTTGTGTTGTTGTGATTCATCCTATATGTTATAGCAATTTCTTGCACTCTGAAAGTTTTCAGTTTGATATTGGATGATATTGGACATTATTGGCGATTTTTTATTTGAGCTTTGAATTCCCCTTTTTGGTATAATTTCCCATTTTAAATTAATCATCTTCTCTTCCAAGAAAAACTGAATCATGTTCAGCAGCGTGACAACCTAGGTTTCATTTGGGTTTTGTTGCATGTGCAAGTGATTTCAAAAGAGGACTGAAATGATAATAATAATAATAATAATAATAATAATAATAATAATAATAATAATAATAATAATAATAATACTATGGGGCTGATTTAAAGTTATAATAAGTTTGGAGCAGTGCTATTTGGTACGAAGGTCTAAGGTACGAGAGTGCACGAGGAGCAATTAGTGGCGGTTTTGCGGTGCCATGAAAAAATTCAAATTTAATATTTTTCTGGCGGTTTAAAACCGCCACTAAAATGCGGTGCTTTAATAACCGTATACGTAACACATTTCTGGCGGTTTGAAACCGCCAGAAACTGCCTCGTGCTTGGTGCACGAGACCCCACCTCATTTCCCACAGCATTTTCCATAAGTTTGTGTTCTTAATTAATTACTGATCAAAAGAATATTTACAGATGTAAATATGTAATTGGTACATGTCATTTTTGTACCATACCCATAAAAAATTTCCTGTACCACAGAAATTGCCATAGTTGTATAGGGCCCAAGAGCCGAAGCTCATTAGAATTAGTGGAACTTCTATCAATACTCTCTCCCTAAAAAATAGCCCAATCCTCAAGGCTTGTGTGTTTGGTTCGTGGCCTATAGTAGCTGTTGATGGAAGTATTGGGGGGCTGAACAAGGCCTCTTGTGCAAGAAGCTTGTGGGCTACTATCTCATCCAGAAGGGTGTTGGTGCCTTTTCCAAGTATTGGCAATATAATTTGTGCAAGGTGTTTGTTGGGGTTGTATTGGAGCCGCACCAATCAGCCAACGGTGGGGAGCAACGCCAAGGTTAAATTTAGCTAGTTAGATTCTGGATAGCCGACTACAAGATCTAGAATAGGCTGATTTAGCGTTAAAATTTAGTGTCGTCAAGACACTAACGCTAAATTTAGCACATTAGAGTCGACTTAGCCGATGTAAATTCTAAAAAAAATAGTTTAAATGTAACATCAGCTAGATTGATGCTAAATCACGTTGGATTTTGGTCGCTACAATCGGCACGCGCAAATGCTAAAATCACTAGCCAACGTAGCTTTCTTCCCATCGGTGTTTAGTGTCACTTGTATTGGGTTAAGTACCTCTTGTACTTCTATTCAATATATTTCTTATTGCCTATCAAAAAACAAATGTCGGTTGTAGACCGATGCTAAAATCACCAGCAAACTTAGTGTTGGAGTACATATCAATGCGCATGGTCTAATTAGTATAGTAGCGCCGGCCAAGTTAACACTATGTTTCATTGATTTCTCCGCCCGATCTTCAATCACACCCTTCTATCCTTCATTCTTCAAACCATAACACTCATTCTCTCTCTCATCCGCCACCCTTACTTCCAGTGACTCCCTTCTCCTCTGCCATTGTCACCCTCTTCTTCTCCCTCGAGCCCTCCCTCGTCCTCTTCCTCCGCCACTGTCATCTTCTTCTTCTCCCTTGGCCCCCCCTCCTTCGCCACCCTTACCTTCCCCCCACCTTCTCTCTCTCAGCCTCTTGCTCATTCCTTTGTGACGCTTCAAGATTTTCCAGCCTCCTCCCTGCACCGCCCGATCTACTACGAGTTTACCTCCCCACTAATGCGCAGTCTGTAACACCCTCTAAACCTCGCGTAAACATTATAGCATAAATAAGAGTAAAATGCATAACACAGAGGGTGTCACATTTATTCTCCAAAACATAAATCAAAACATATGTCATGTTCATAATAAGAATATAAATTCCAACTTTAATGTCAAAACATTATATGCATAGCACAACGGATTTATTTCAATTACAAGATAAAACATAATCCAAAAATAAATAAAGAGATTTCATAAATTATCTCCTAACATCCAGGTACAATACTAAACGTTTTCCCGTGTTACATAACAGAGCATGACTCACATCACTAAAAACATATCTAAAGACTAGCTCCTCCAACTAACCCTCGCGAGAAGCTCCACTATACTCGGTACCTGAGCGATGTCGCATAGAACATCATTCCAACAGAAGGGTGAGAACTCATATCATATGGATAAGCATAATAATAAATAATGTAAAAACTTATCTATGTTCCACATAAATTCTTCACACTTCACTAACAAATAATAAATTATGTAATTTAATATAATCAATCTACTTTACAGATATGACAATACTCCATAATTAACAACTCAAGTAAAATAAATATAATTGTCTCCAATTACCACTACAACAAACCGCTCCAAAAATATCACAATTATCATTAATTAGCATCAACAGCTCTCTAAGGCCTAACATAGCAATTTTACAATAACAAATACGACTCAAGTGACACCCGTGCAAATGTCTTTGGTACCAAAGTTGTTATCCTTAGCGGTATCACCGCGTCTACTCCAGACAGATAACCACCAATAAAGCCTTCTCTCTAGGCTTTCAAAACCACTCCAGTTTTGGGACAAGTCACTAGGCTCCACGAGAACTAGCAAACATTGCCTCTTGACAACTATGCAGTGTATTGTGCAAAACTCAACTAACATATGCATATTCAGACCATCTCCAAGTCTTAATTATTTTAGCATATTCATCATCAACTCAACAATTCACATCATCTCCTATTTCACAAAACACACACTTACATGTTATCAATCACACAACTTGCAATCACAGTAACTTAGCAACTTAACACTAAACATCAATTCAGAAACAACATCATATAATGAACTATTAAAAATATATAAATTAAATATAATTCATATATAAAGGTTCTGCAACTATTATATAAAAATTGGATTCTTCCTAATTTTTCCCAAAAAGTCGTCATCTCCCTGCACCATTCCCTGCACCATCCCCCTCATGCGCGCACTACCGCGGGCACCACTACCTACATGCGCCACCTCCCTCGCGTGCAACACTCGACATGGCTGCGCGCCTTGCGCATCACCGCGCGCGCGCACCACATCTTTTTTCAAAAACAATATTTGCACATCAAATGACTCAGTTTATTCAAAACGGTTATAACTGTACAACAACCTAGGCGAATTTTTAAATACCTCAAATACACTCAGAAAAATCCAATATTTTTATCATGGTTCCCTATACACGTTTTATAAATCCCTATAAATTTCAAGTCGAAATTCCAAGTAAAAAATTCAGGAAAAATCTAACACTAACAGCAGTTCGTGAGAAACGAGACAGCTTAACCTATCATCACTAAAACGCATATAACTGGAGCTATAGACGTCGGAATGACGTGAAACAAGCGGAAAAAGTTTTATAACAGAAAGAGCTACATATTTTATGAAGACTACTTCTTCATATTCGGTCATTAACACAGCTCGAAATAAGGTTCAAGAGCTCGTAAATTTCTACAGCCTCATGCGCGACGCGCTACCCCCTCTCTTCCACCCACAATTCATAACCCTAAACTCAACAATCCACCTTCAGTTTAGAAAAATTGCATCCTAGGGTTCCTAAATCAGGCTTTCTATCATTATCCACTATTATACCAATCCAAAGAACATGAATTCAAACCCTTACCTCTTGTAGACCAAATTCTAGGTTTCCTTCTCTTTTCTCCCCTTCTCTCTTTCACGCTTCTTTTCTCCCTGCTCTACTAACTTCTCCAATTCACAATTTCTGATTTCTATCTTTCTATTTCACTCCTAACCCTTAAATAGTCTTACAATGGGCCCTACTCCCAACTACTCACTATAAAACCTCAAACCCTTATTTATCTATATCACATAATCACTTAATTATCTCATAAAATCACTTAATCACCTTATCATCTAATTAAATCACATAATTCATCAAATTACCATATAGCATAATAATAATTAAAATAAAATAGTAAATAACCTAATAACGAAAAATGGGGTGTTACACAGTCAGTGCAGGTGCATTGTGTCCCCTTTCTTGCTTCCGCACTACTTGCCACCTCACTTATTTGACCCCCAGTGTCGCTGCTCCCCACTAACTTGTGCCTATTCCGCCCCATTGTGCCTGCCCACTACAGCACCACCACTAAGGTTGACAACAGACCCCGTGGGTGCGGGTATGACCATTCCCACACCCGAACCCAAACTCAAACCTAAACCCAATATGGGTGCAAGAGTTAAATCCAAACCCAAACCTCTGGGTTTCGGGTTACCCAAACTCGAAACCCGATGTGAGTACCGAACCCGCAAAAAACCCAAAAACCCGACCCGAAAAAAACATGTACATAAGAGAACAACATGAACATATGCTGATTAAACCTCATCATTTTTCCAATATAAAGGAAAAAAATATAGTTCATGAACATAAGCTGATAAACAACATAATTCATGGATTTTTTAAGTTAAAGAAAACCCTATTTAGTAACTTTAATAGTATATATAAGGGTTGGTAATTACATGCATAAGGCTTCGGGTTTGAGTTTGAGTGCGGGTTTAATCAATCTCACACCCGAACCCAAACAGATTTTAAAATTTGCGTGAAACCCAAACCCAAAGAAATTGGGTGTCGCCCAAAATTTCGTGTTGGGTTCGGGCCCCGCATGTATGGGTTTTCCTGTCATCTCTATCAACTGCCAGCCTGATGATCCAAAATATGCACAGGAAAAGGGGAGGAGGGGTTTGAATTCTGTCATTCAAAAAAATTTAAGATCCAAATGATGGTTCATGTATAGACGATGAACTGAATTGTTTGGCGCAGCGAATAAGAAAGAGTAAATGAAAGAGAAAATGACACACATTTTTTTATATTGGTTCACCCCCAGAACGATAGGGTTACATCCAGTCCTCGACGTTAACCGAGATTTCACTAAGGGTGAGTTCCAAGGACTCCTCCTTACAGGTATTCTTCAGTTTGCTTCCTCATGCAAGAGTATTCTTTAGCAATTGCCTCTCTAGTCATTGAGTATTATCGCCTCTCCAGGCAAGTATTATTTCAGAACTGCCTCTCTAGGCATTGAGTACTCTTAAAGCCTTTCCAAGCTAAGTATTATTTCAGAACTTCCTCTCCAGGCCTTGAGTACTCTTTGTCCCTGCCTCTCTAGGCAGATGAGTATTCTTTGGCCACTACCTCTCCATGCATTGAGTATTCTTAACGCTTCTCCAGACCCAAGTATTCTTTTGCCACAGCCTCTCCAGGAATTAAGTATTCTTAACGCCTCTCCAGGCCCAAGTATTCTCTTGCCATTGCCTCTCCAGGCATTGAGTATTCTTTTGACCCTGCCTCTCCAAGCACAAGTATTCTAAGGAATCCACCTCGCAAGTATTATCAAAACTCCTTACAAGTATTATTAGGACTCCTCCTTACAAATATAAAAGACTTCTCTTAAATGATCTTTTTCAAGACTATTTCTACTACTTTACAATCTCTTATGAATAAGAGAGATAATAGTAAAATGAAGCACTAAGAACTATAAAGTATTATAGAATTACTTTATGTTCTTTTACAACAAGGATGAAATGAAAAGATAAATCTCCTAAGTGTGATTCTCCTCGTTGCTGAGGCTGATGATGGTGTCTTCTTCTGAGCTCAAGCCTCTAGACTTTTCTTCAGACGATAAGAATATGTTCTTGAGAGCACGTTTGGAAATACTGAACTGTGTTAGAATATTCTAATTGAATCCCAATTCAGATTTCAAAAATTCTAGTGTTTGGACTTGCAAAAGCCAACTTGTGAAATCTTCAAGTCTTCATATTTATAGCTCCTGATCTTCTGTGAGTAGAGATTTAGCCGTTGGATGGTCTTCGCAGAAATTATGAATGTTGCATCGAACTGTGCTGAAGTCAGTAAAGCGTGTTGAATTGGTACAACTCGATGCAGACCTATTGCTTTGGAAGTTGCAATTTGTTTAGCATAGGTTGAAGCTACTATGCGTTGAGATGACCAAACAACTCTTTGATAGATGGAGCGTTGTGCCCTCAACCTTGGTTACTGCACCTTGTCAGATCACGTGCTGCTGCAGATGTCGAGACTTCTTTGATATGCTTCCTTGTGGACTTCCTTCATTCAGACGATGATGTATATTCCACTAATGAGGTAGCTTGTTTCCAGTGAGTTACTTCGTCTCTTCACCTTTCAACAAATGTTTTTCTATCTCCCCTTTTTGCCTTTATGACGTAGACGATGGTTGTAGGCAAAATGACTTGAAGCTTCTTCCTTAGGAGATGGATGAACTGATGATGTCTGGCTGAGGAACAGTCGACATAGACGATGAACTTCATCCCATTCCTATAGAGAGATAAGGGAAAACTTTAGGTATGAAGGTTATGATGGTTTCCCTTGGTCATTGTGCATATTTGATGGTTGCTTGAAGCTTTGCACTTTGACCTCTCTCTCTTCTGTGTTGTCAAAGATATTTTTCATATTGACATGATGTTTCCTTTCTCCGGACACAGCTTCTTCTGATTGGCCAGCTTGAGTTCGACGATTGATTTTCCTTTGCAAGTTGTCATTTCTTTCTTCTGCACACGGTCGTTCTTTCTCCATAAGACGATCCTGTTATTCTGTTGGAAGGTCTTATGATCTTCTGCTGACAGCGCTTCTTTCAATCAGGTTTCTGATGTCTCATGTCTTGTGTTCTTTTATTCTTTGCTCAGAATCTTCCCGTTGAAGAATCATATCTCTTTGTTGTAGTAGTTTCTTTTGTTGAGACGATCTTCAACTTTCTTCTTGATATTCCTTGTCATCATTGAGTCCGAAGATAGAATGTACTTTGTTGAGCTTCGTCTTTTCCTTGTGTAGACGGTCTTTGCAGATATAACTTTTCCTCTTTGCAATTGGACCATCTGAAAGAGCAGATGACTAATTACTTAGACTGTCCTTGTTTGTCCCGAATTTCAATGAATTTGAAATCTCAGATGAAACCAGTAGATCATAAGTTATTAGTTCTTTGACTATGCTTGTTTGTCTTGAGATTCAATTCATATGAAGTTACAAGACGTAACAAGTAAGTCACATTTAAGTAGCTTCTGAAAAGTAAACAACAAGAGTTCCTTAGTTATCATTAATAACTATGGGAAGACTCTTGAAAATTGTTATCATTCAAAACAAGATACACGATGAAGGCGTTTGAACCTAACACAACCAACTACTGCCTTATTAAGTAGAGCTAATAATTTTTTTTGTGACTTATTTTGATTTGTGTTAGACATATTTGTGGTGTGATAGACATGTTTATGATATGTGACATAAAACCAATATTCTTTATAATAATTTAGATATTTGTAAAAGACACTGAGAAAGAGTATTAGACTATTTGCAGATTAATGGAAGACCATAATAGAGGAACTATCTCTAACATAAAAATTTTTGTTGGTATAGAAATTATGATTGGGAATGTAGATACAAAAGATTGAAATAGTTGTTGACTTGCTTTGAAAAGTTAGAGCTGCAAAAATGTTGAATCAGGTAAAGGACCAAAGTAATAATTGTAATAAAATATAATATAATATATATATATTTTTGTTACAATGAAGGGATTAGCCTCAAGAAACTAAGACAACACAGAGAGCCCAAAACAAGAGAGGACCTAGAACTGTGATCCTTCACCAGCAGAGAATGGCACTCACCAAAGGGTGAGTCAAACCAATGGCTACCAAAGGAGAGGTTCAGGCCAACCTTAGCAAGGTAATTCGATAGGGAATTGGAATCCCGATGAGTGTACTCGAAGAAAAGGGCTCCATGAGCATCTTGGAGCCGAAAAATCTTCTGGGCAATGTGCACATATTGATAAGAGTTGACTTCCCGATTACATAGCAACTGCATTACATCCATGGAATCACTTTCGACAATTACTTGTCGAAAATCCAAGCTCATGACCAGCTCTACAACGGTAATGACCGCTAACAGCTCTGTGAGGAACACATTTGTAGAGGCCAACACACCCAGGTTGCGCCCAAACCCCTTCAACAAACACCCTTATGAGTCTCGAACTACTCCGCCACAACTAGCCATTTGACTACTACTAAAAGCACAACCGACATTCACCTTAAGCCAACCGGTATCAGGTCTAATCCAAATTGTACTGTTGTCCCTGGCCTGGCTGCAATCAAAGACTCCTCAAACCTGACCTTGGGTATTCCTTAGGGAGGGGACCAACACCTCCGCATACGAAGACTGCTCGATATTGTTATTGATGTTAGTTTTTGCTGACAATTTGGCTTATGATTATTATTTCAATTGTATTCTAATTGTTGTAGACACGGTAGAAAATTTTCATCATACTAGCGCTAAATTATTTTTGTTGGGATTAATAATTAGCCAATTTCATCTCTTATTTTTTTTCTAATGGTAGATAGAGTTGAAAAATCTTGGTCATCAAGAAAATACTAAAATAAAAATGAAAAAGGAAAAACTAGAAAAATAACTACATTGATCAAATAAATAATGTTATAATATAGTTTTCTATAAAAAAATATCAATTAATTACTATCAGTTCGTCCACAATATAACTATGATTGAACTATTAAACATTGAACTAGTACTTTGATCAGTTCAATCAAACAACACAACGTCATAGAATTGGGACCTAGATCCTAATAAAAAAAAACCATAAAATAAATAAAATTTGGAAAAGACATTAAAACCGAACGAACAAATTGCAAGAAGCAGCAACTAACAACATCAAGTAAGAAAAGTAGGAAGGGTCGCCAAGAACGAGCAAATAGAGTATAAGAAAATCAAATAGAATTAAAAACGCGAAGCAATGTATAAGAACAAGAAGCGGTGTTGGTGTGTGTTTCAAGGAGAAAGAGGCGCTTGCAATCTGATTAGGAAGGAGGAAGTACATTTTTTGTCAAAAAGGAGAAAGTACTAAGGAAACTCATAATTTGTAAAAGTTAAATCATAAAGCTCCAATAGTATTTAGGTTGTGTTATTTTAAGGCGCAAATTAATATTCTTACTAGATTTTACTCCTAAAAATATTTTGAGACTAAATAGATATTTTCCTGAAAAAATACCTCTGTGCTAGGGTTTGCATACACAGCTGTCGTTTCAATGCCCTTGAGGTTCCTCCCATTTATGGGTCTCCTCCTCCTCTAAGAAGGTTTTCTTCCTCGCTTAGTAGGATTTTCTCCCCACAATACGTGGTGCTCCTCCACCTTAGGTTATTATTTAAATAAGTGAACTTTTTTGTTATGGTTTCCCCTTTTTTTCCTCAGTCACCACTTCCTCCCTCTTCTTTGTCGTTTCCTCTTCACTGACTGTTCTCCACCGTCTCCTTCAATCACTGTAAGTTTGTATGCAGATCTGGTTTTGAGACGACGCGACCTCCACCTTGTTGTTGTCGTCGCTTTGAACGCCATCTACAACCTAGGTTTGAGGCCACCTTCGCCACCGTCTTTCTCTAGCACGTTTTGTTAAGTTCAAACGTGTTACAACGTGTTTCAATCTTATTTTGATCCTAACAATTTTTATAAATACTTTTCTCTACTAAAATCTAATTCCAGATGTTAATGACATTTTTCAGGAAATATATATTATAAGGTCACATGCTTCAACGAATATGTCTAAGCCTTATAAGGAAAAAGAAGTTTACGCAAGATATGACCGCATCGTCCAGCAAACGAGGAAGACACTCATTCTGTATCGTTTCATGCCACGTCATACCTCAGTATTTCAGAAAAAGCCTTTGAGCGGGAAAGTCAAAATTGTATCTCAACTATTTGCCCCATGCTTTAGTCAGAAGGAAACTAATCCGGTCACGTGCAAACTGATTTACCTTTGAAGAGAAAAGTCTCGATGACCAATGAAAAAGAAAAAGGACAACACGTCAACATCACTTTTCCTAAATGTCTCTCTTCTGCAAAGTAGCCCAAAGCTATCACCACCTACTAGCTGACAAAGTACACCTTTTTGGCTAAAGGATAGCTTTGAACAGCAGCATGCTTTTAATGAAGCTACCAACCGGAGATTTGAATCAACGGTTAGATGACATTCACAACGGCTACAAACAACGGCCAGATTTTGTGTCTCAACGGCTACACAACTAGCAAGATCATATATAAAGGACACATCTGAAGATTGAAGAAAAAGAAGAAGAGAAAAATTTATTGCAAGAAAAGAAAGAACTCAGAGCAATTACTTCAAACATTCTTCAAAGCATTAAAAGCTCACAGCAGATTTCCTAAGAGTCAAATCCGATCTCATACCTCTGCTAAATCAAGAGAGAATACCAAACCTTAAAAGAGTCAAACCTCTTCCTTTACTTCTCTCTTAGATTCTGAACTCTTGTGTGTTCCAACGTCCCTTCAGAACCCAAAACACTTGAGAGTTCCAGTGCCATAAATTGTCTACACCAACTCTTTTGAGAAGAGATTTCCTGTAGAACCAAACAATCTTGTTGATTGTAGGAGGAGTCCTGTACAATACTTGGAGAAGTCCGTGATAATACTAGGAGGAGTCTTGTACAATACTTGGAGAAGTCCGTGACAATACTTGGAGAAGTCCTGTCTAATACTTGTACTGGAGAAGTCCTTGATACTTGCTAGTGAAAATCTTGGTGGTGGCCAAGTACTGGACGTAGCCCAATCGTTTAGGGTGAACCAGTATAAATTCCTGTGTGCTGATCGTTCTGCTTTATTTACTTACTTCCGCTGCACTAAACAGTTTTTGAAAAGTCACCAGAACAGTTTCCTTAAGAACTTATCTTCTTTTCATAAACTAAAGTTTTAACAAGTAATTTTTAAGAACACAATTCAAACCCCCCTTTCTTGTGTTACTTATTTACATATCAATTGGCATCAGAGCATAGGCTCTAGAACTAACATCTTAACAGGTGTAGAGTAAAGATCCATGGCAGAAGATCAAGCTATCCCTACGGGCTCATCCACCAACAAGCCCCCTTTCTTTGATGAAACCGAATATCCCTACTGGAAGACGCACATGCAACTTTTCATAGAATCCTCAAGCTACAAGTTGTGGGATATCATTGAAAATGGCAACATCGTCCATAAAGATGACGCTGGTGAACCCATCAAGAAAGATCAGCTGACAGAAGCCCAACGCAAAGACTATCAACTCAATTCAAAGGCAAAACTATTTCTCTTATGTGCCTTAAGCAAAGCTCAGTTGGACAAAGTTGATGGACTCGCAACTGCCAAAGAAGTATGGGAAGCCCTAGGGCTTGCCTATGAAGGTACAACAAATGTACGTCAAGCCAAAGTAAGTTTACTAGTGGCTGAATATGAAACCTTCAAAATGAAGGAAAATGAAACCATTGATGAAATGTTCGCAAGATTTCAAACAATTATCAATGGTCTTCGAAATCTCGATCGCACATACGCACACATTGATCAAATCACAAAAATACTGAGGTGCCTTCCTAAAAAATGGAGACCCAAAGTTACTGCTATCCAAGAAGCAAGAGATCTTAGCACACTAAAACTTGAAGATCTCCTGGGATCTCTAAAGGTTCATGAGATTGAACTTTCTCAAGATGAAAGCCTAAAGAAGCAGAAAAGCATCGCCTTCAAAGCTAACATCTCCAAGAACAGTCAGACGAAAGAAATGTCTGATGAAGAAGATTCCTCAGAAGAACTGTCTGATGATGAGCAAGCACTGTTCAACAAAAAGTTCAAAAAGATGTGGATTAAACAACAAAGAGGAAAAGGCCTGAAGAAGGACAACAAAAGAGAATCAAGTCAGAAAAAGAAATCCTTTCCACACAAAGGTGAAAGCACCTCAACTGCAGACAAAAGCAACATTACATGTTTCGAATGCAAAAAGCCAGGTCACATCAAACCAGACTGTCCTAGACTAGCTAAAAGCCTGTCAGGAAACCATTCTACAAGAAGAAGAAAGCTCTAGTAACTGGCTGGGATGATTCTGAAAACAACTCTGAAGATGACGAGGAAGAAGAAGATGAAGAATCTTTATTCGCTCTCATGGCTTCAGTAGATGGATCAGATGATGATGAAGATGATGAGGTAAGATCTGAAAACCTTGAAGAAGAGTTTAATGAACTGCTTGAACACTCTTACACTTTATCTGAAAAATATAAGAACCTGAAGAAACAGTTTTCCAAGTTGCAAAAAGAACATGAGAAAGTTTTAAAAGAAAAAGATTCCATTATTCATGAAAATGAGTTTTTAAAGAAACAAGACTCCACAATGGAAGTATCTGCTTTAAAGAAAAGAATCAAAGTTTTGATTGATGATTTATCTACTTTCACAATAGGGCATGACAACTTAGTTAAACTATGTGGAAACAGTAGAGACTTATATGATAAAAGTGGTCTGGGTTTTGACAGCAGTGAACCGTCTAATGAAAATATGTCTGATATATCGTTTACTTCTTCTATTGATAGTGAATCTAAATTTGTTGTGAACTGTTCAATAGAAAGGGAAGGAAAGAAAATCTTCTATGAGAAGAAGATTCCTCCCAAGCGTGCAACTAACCCTATAGGACCCAAGAAAATCTGGGTACCTAAGAAATCAATAATTCCTGTTGCAAATTTACTTAACAGAACGAAGGAAACGCCAACAATGGTACCTGGACAGTGGATGCTCGCGTCATAAGACGGGAGAAAAGTCTATGTTCCCCAAGATTCAAGTTAGATCTGATGGTGGATTTGTAACCTTTGGGGGAAATCAAAAAGGATTCATTGTTGGAGAAGGTACTGTTGGTAAGGAACCTCTTCCAGTAATTAATAATGTCTTATTAGGGTGAAGGGTTAAAACATAATCTACTTAGCATAAGTCAATTATGTGATAGTGGGTTCACTGTTTCCTTTAATAAAGTGAAGTGTAGTGTTACTGATTCCGATGACAAAATCATCTTTGAAGCTCAGAGACAAGGGAATCTATATAAGACGAACTTGGAAAACCTAGCAAATCAAAATGTAACTTGTCTAGTATCATCAGAGGATAATACATGGCTTTGGCATAGGAAGCTAGGGCATGCATCCTTAAGGACCATTACTAAAATCATAAGTAATGACTTAGTACGTGGTTTGCCAAAACTATCTATTAAATCTGATGCTACATGTTCTGCATGTACTCAAAGCAAACAGCATCGTACCTCCTGTCGTGCTAAAAACTTTGTCAGTACTAGCAAACCTCTGGACCTCTTACATATGGATTTGTTTGGTCCCACTAGGGTAGCTAGTGTTTCTGGAAAAAGATTTTGTTTTGTCATTGTTGTTCCTTTGTTGTCATCAATTTTGTTAAAAACAACCTGATGTCCTAGCCGATGTTGTGACATCTGCCTTGGTGAAGGCCAGGACATCCGCCCCTGCTGGCGTGCAATGTGGGTCCCTTTTGTTATTGGTTTGGAGGATGTGATTTGTTATTACTTGAGATTCAAGTAACTTATTAAAGGGAGATATACGCGGGTTGTTTATTGTTGGAACAAATCAGTGATTGGAGATTTGTTTCTATTCTTAAGTTGTTAATCACTCATATCATATCTTGGAAGATTCTGTGCTGATATGAGTTGGATCAGAGTTGTTCTTCAGCCCAAGAAACCCTAGTGCCGCCTCTGCTGAAGTATAAATAGAACAAAGACCTAAAACGTGAGCCAGCTGAGCTAAGATTGAAGATCAAGTGTTTTAGGATTGTAAGTTGTGTTTTGTTCTTGTTATTTGTGAACTGTTCTTGCTCCCTGATTCTATAAAGCAAGTTTCAGTTCAGTGTTGTGTTTGAGTGTCAAACAAACTCTGTGTTATTTTTGTTCACCAATCACTGTGGCAGTGATTGAGAGAAAGTGAGAGGGGCTCTCATACTTAGGTTGAGATTCTAAGTAGAAATACACTGGGTAGATTAGGAAGTGAACTATGAACTGAGTTGTTCATGAGTGTCTGTAATTCCTGAATCTTGAGATAGTGGATTTCCTTTCTTTGGGTGCATGCAAACCCTCCAGACGTAGGTGAAGTTTCACCGAACTGGGTTACCAATCTTCTGTGTTCTACTTTATTATTTTTCTGGTTTTGTTACTGTTAGTCAGTTGTCGAACCGGTTGTCCCAGCATCGCGTTCGACATCTGTCCTGTGCGAGAACCGTATTTTCAATTGGCATCAGAGCAGGCACCCTATTCTGTTTGGTGAGCTCCAGGGAATATATACTGTTCTCAAGGACAACATTATGGATGGAAGAAGATCAATCTATATGCCACCAATTTTGGATGGTACCAATTATGACTACTGGAAGGCTCGAATGGTGGTTTTTCTCAAATCTATGGACAGTATAACATGGAAGGCAATAGTCAAGGGGTGGAAACATCCTGTGATAGCATCCACAACTGAATTGAAGCCTGAAGATAAGTGGACAAAGAAAGAAGATGACGAAGCTCTTGGAAACTCCAAAGCCTTGAATGCTATTTTTAATGGAGTTGACAAAAATATGTTCAGGTTAATCAACACATGTACTGTGGCTAAAGAAGCATGGGAGATTCTCAAGACTGCCCATGAAGGAACATCAAGAGTTCGTATGTCAAAGCTTCAGCTTCTTACAACTCAGTTTGAGACTATGAAGATGAATGAGGATGAATCCATATATGAGTTTCACATGCGTATAAGGGATCTAGCCAACTCTTCTTTTGCCCTAGGGGAACCCATGTCTGAAGAAAAGTTAGCAAGAAAGATTCTCAGGTCTCTCCCCAAGAGGTTTGATATGAAGGTAAGTGCCATTGAAGAAGCCCAAGACATCAGTAACATCAAGGTTGATGAACTCATTGGTTCCTTGCAAACCTTTGAGATGTCTCTTAATGGTAGATATGAGAAGAAGGCGAAGAGTATAACTTTTGTGTCCAACACTGAAGAAGATGAAGATCAGAGGGACAAGGATACTGATGCAAACATTGCAGAAGCTGTATCATTACTTAACAAAGCGTTGAAGAGTTTGGGCAGAATGTCAAATACAAATGTCCTGGACAATGTGTCGGACAATGTGAAGAATACTGAATTTCAACTCAAAGACAAACATGAGAATGATACAACCAAGGCTATTCATGTAAAGGCTCTCATTGGGAAGTGCTATTCTGATGCTGAGTCAAGTGATGGTGATGAGCAAGAACTAGTTGAAACCTACAAATTGTTGCTGGCTAAGTGGGAGGAATCATGTACGTATGGTGAGAAAATGAGAAAAGAAGTCAAAGATTTGATTGCTGAGAAGAAGCAACTTCAGAGTAATAACTCCAGTTTGCAAGAAGAAGTAAAGACCATCAGCAAGTTGCGTGAGGAGAATGAGAAACTTCAGATCACTAATGCAAAACTGCAGGAGGAGGTAACATTACTGAACTCAAAGCTTGAAGGTATGAAAAAGTCTATTCGTATGATGAATAAAAGTACTAATGTGTTAGAGGAGATTCTGGAAGTTGGGAAAACAGTTGGAGATATGGAGGGGATAGGCTTCAGCTACAAGAGTGCAAAGAAGTCTGCTTCATCTGAAAAGCAAACTAAGCAACCAATGTCAGACCCAATGTCGCATCATTCTGTACGACATGTGTACCCTCAGTTCAGAAAATCCAAGAAAGTTACTTGGAGATGTCATCACTGTGGCAAACTTGGTCATATAAGGCCCTACTGTTACAAGCTATATGGATATCCTCAGTCTCATGATCAACCAAGGACTAATCCACAAGTAGCTTCATCAAGGAAAGAGTGGAAACCTAAAGAAGGAGTTAGAGTCAAGTTCTTCGGCGAGGAAGAGATGTCTCCACAGCCATCTAGGGTGAATAGATCATATTCAAAGGATGTTGCTCTTCTTAAATCTCCGAGTTCTGGTGTAGATGTTATGAAGGAATGGGGGAAGAAATTTGTTGCTGCAAGTTCTCTTGAAGTCTCAAATGCACCAGCAACTGTTCATGCAAGCATAGGTGAATCTGTAAGTGCAGATCCTAATGATATTGTGCCTAATGTGATTCATGAGATATCAGTTGAATCTGTTTCTGTTCCCAATGTTGAACCTCATGTTGAGACATTAGTTGAGACTACTTCAGATGTGAATATGGAACCCTCTGCTGGAAATCCAAACCCCATTGTTGACACATCTGAACTTGATCTCCAAATCCATCAATCTGCCTTGGGTTTTGAACCATCTACCGTTTGTAAGAAGTCAGTTATTGAAAGTGTTCATGAATTGTTGTCATTCTGGTCTTAGAAGTGATGGTTTGTTTATGATGTGCTACCTTTGCCAAATTTGTGTTAAAAAGGGGGAGTAGTTTGGTGAAGAATCTGTGTTGTTTCTGTTGCTGTGAAGACTATGTGTGATTTGCAAGTGTTAGCTTTGGTCTGTAATAAGTTGACGACTCTTTCAAGACAAGGCTAGTAACTGGTTTATGTTCAAGCTGCTACTGTTCAAGTTGCTACTGGTTTTCTAGTTTACACTTATTGGATAGTTAGTGTGTGTGCTGCTATGCATATGGTATTTATACTTCAAGCAGTCTACATGGATGCATCATTTGAGGGGGAGTTTTTTTTTTTCCGCTGCTGACTCTATGTGATTTACCCTCTCTGGTTGTGAAGTTGTTTTTAGACAAAATTTGACAAAGGGGGAGATTGTTGTTCCTTTGTTGTCATCAATTTTGTTAAAAACAACCTGATGTCCTAGCCGATGTTGTGACATCTGCCTTGGTGAAGGCCAGGACATCCGCCCCTGCTGGCGTGCAATGTGGGTCCCTTTTGTTATTGGTTTGGAGGATGTGATTTGTTATTACTTGAGATTCAAGTAACTTATTAAAGGGAGATATACGCGGGTTGTTTATTGTTGGAACAAATCAGTGATTGGAGATTTGTTTCTATTCTTAAGTTGTTAATCACTCATATCATATCTTGGAAGATTCTGTGCTGATATGAGTTGGATCAGAGTTGTTCTTCAGCCCAAGAAACCCTAGTGCCGCCTCTGCTGAAGTATAAATAGAACAAAGACCTAAAACGTGAGCCAGCTGAGCTAAGATTGAAGATCAAGTGTTTTAGGATTGTAAGTTGTGTTTTGTTCTTGTTATTTGTGAACTGTTCTTGCTCCCTGATTCTATAAAGCAAGTTTCAGTTCAGTGTTGTGTTTGAGTGTCAAACAAACTCTGTGTTATTGTTGTTCACCAATCACTGTGGCAGTGATTGAGAGAAAGTGAGAGGGGCTCTCATACTTAGGTTGAGATTCTAAGTAGAAATACACTGGGTAGATTAGGAAGTGAACTATGAACTGAGTTGTTCATGAGTGTCTGTAATTCCTGAATCTTGAGATAGTGGATTTCCTTTCTTTGGGTGCATGCAAACCCTCCAGACGTAGGTGAAGTTTCACCGAACTGGGTTACCAATCTTCTGTGTTCTACTTTATTATTTTTCTGGTTTTGTTACTGTTAGTCAGTTGTCGAACCGGTTGTCCCAGCATCGCGTTCGACATCTGTCCTGTGCGAGAACCGTATTTTCAGTCATTATCGATGACTACACAAGATTCTGCTGGGTCTACTTCCTAAGAAGCAAGGATGAAACATTCCAAGCATTCAAGATCTTCAGCAAAAGAGTTCAAAATGAAAAGGGCTACTGCATCACAGCTATTCGCAGTGACAGAGGAGGAGAGTTTGTGAATGAAGATTTTGAAAATTTCTGTGCACAAGAAGGTATCAGCCATCAGTTCTCAGCTCCAAGGACACCACAGCAAAACGGTGTAGCTGAACGGAAGAACAGATCACTTCAAGAAATGGCAAGGACAATGCTCAGTGAAACTTCCCTACCAAAGTATTTCTGGGCTGAAGCTATTGAAATTGCATGCTACATTCAGAATAGAATATCTATGCGACCCATGTTGAAAAAGACTCCATATGAACTATGGAAAGATAGAAAGCCTACTGTATCGTACTTTCATCCATTTGGATGCAAGTGTTACATTCTCAACACCAAGGACAACATCGGAAAATTTGACAATAAGTCTGATCAAGAAATTCTCCTTGGATATTCTTCTCACTCCAAAGCCTATAGAGTTTACAACTCAAGAACAAAAGTTGTTGAAGAATCTATCAATGTCAAGTTCGATGATAGTTCAATCAAGGCCGTTGATTGTTTAGAAAGAGATTTTCTTAATCTAGACCTATCAGATCATGATGAAGCAGATGACGACACAACAAGAGCTCAACCATCAGAATTAGTTCATGAAGATCAATCTCCGTCACCCCCTGGTACTATTCCTGAACAGTCCGACCAAGTCATGACTTCAAGCGGAATCACACTTCCAAAGGAGTGGAAGTAAAGAAGTGATCATCCACCAGAGCAAATCATTGGAAGCGTATCAGAAAGAGTAAAGACCAGATCAGCATTCAGAGAAGAATCAAACAGCGCATTCATCTCAGAGATTGAACCAAAGAACGTTGAAGAGGCTCTACAAGATGAAGGATGGATTCTGGCTATGCAAGAAGAACTAAATCAATTTGAAAGAAGTCAAGTATGGACCCTAGTTCCAAGACCAACTGGGAAATCTATCATTGGTACTAAATGGGTCTTCAGAAACAAGATGGATGAAAATGGGAAAGTCACTAGAAACAAAGCGAGACTAGTAGCACAAGGTTACAACCAACAAGAAGGAATTGACTACACTGAAACGTTTGCACCAGTTGCAAGAATTGAAGCAATAAGGATACTCCTAGCTTTTGCATGTCAACACTCCATCAAGCTATATCAAATGGATGTCAAGAGCGCCTTTCTGAACGGAGTAATTGAAGAGGAAGTCTATGTGAAGCAACCGCCAGGCTTTGAAGAACCATCCACTCCAGACTACGTGTTCAGGTTGAAGAAAGCTCTGTACGGTTTAAAACAAGCCCCAAGGGCTTGGTATGATCGTCTAAGCAACTTTCTCATGAAGAATGGTTTTTCAAGAGGAAAGATTGACAACACCCTCTTCAGGAAGCAATTGAAGGACGACTACATTCTTGTACAATTGTATGTTGATGATATCATCTTTGGTGCAACCAGCGATAAACTGTGTAAAGAATTTTCTACTCTCATGCAAAGTGAATTTGAAATGAGTATGATGGGAGAACTGAAATTCTTTCTGGGACTTCAAATCAAGCAAGAGAAAGACAAGATCTTCATACATCAGTCCAAGTACATAAAGGATATGCTTAAGAAATACAACATGCACAAGTCAAATGAGATGAGTACTCCTATGTATCCCAACACTATTCTGGACAAAAGTGATGAAAGATCACCAGTTGACCCAACATCGTACAGAGGGATGATTGGTTCACTTCTTTATTTAACGTCCAGCAGACCAGACATAATGTTTAGTGTTTGTCTATGTGCAAGGTTTCAGGTAAACCCACAGCAATCTCATCTTAGTGCTGTTAAACGAATATTTAGATATTTAATTGGTACTGCTAATATTGGTCTATTATATGAGAAAAGTGAAGATTTCAGGTTGAAGGGATTTTGTGATGCGGATTATGCTGGTGATCGAGTTGAACGGAAAAGCACTAGTCTAGGATGTCACTTTCTGGGAAACTATTTAGTATCCTGGACAAGTAAACGTCAAAGCACTATTTCCTTATCCACTGCTGAAGCTGAATATGTGGCAGCAAGTTCTTGTTGTACACAACTACTATGGATAAAGCATCAACTTGAGGATTACAACATTCATGAAAACAAGATACCTCTTTTGTGTGATAACACAAGTGCCATCAATATTGCCAAGAACTCAGTTCAGCATTCGAGAACAAAGCACATTGAGATCAAACATCATTTCATCAGAGATCTTGTGGCAAAGGGAAACATTGATATATCTCATATACACACAGAAGATCAACTTGCTGACATACTCACGAAACCTCTTTTAGAAGGCAGATTCTCAGATCTAAGAACAAGGATAAATATGCACTCTGCTCAATAAAAGGTATGGAAACAAATGGTTCTATTTTGCAGGTTTCTCTCTTCGAAGAACATTCGCACTGTTCTGTCCTCTCACTGTTCAACCAGTGGATCAAATCGTTCAACAACTCTTCGTTCAATGAAGTTGCTCTCAGGAAATCTATATCGTTTGGTTAACAGCTGGCAAAGACATTGTTTAGTTCAACGCATCATTACTCTTGCACGTGCTACAACAGTGAACTTTGAAAGGTCTCATCACATTAAATGCGAAGCAGTTATCCTTCTTGCTTTTAACGCGCGTGGTCTCAACTGCCCAATTGTTTAATAGTTTCCCTCTCATGAAAAGAAAACCGCTATCTGCACATCACCCAAAACTGCCATTCTTTATTCCAAATCAAATATATCCAAAAGATTTCCTTCTCTCTCTTTCACCTCACTTCGTTTGACATTTACTCTCTCTCTCTCTTCCAAGTAAAGAAACCCTAAGCCTTCTCTGCAACTTCCTCTCATTCCCAAATGGCCGGAGTTCTTGCTACCTCTTCCAAAGCCCCTTCCAAATCTAAGGCCCCATCCAAGAAAGGTGGTAAAACACCTTACTCTGCTGAAGAAATGGAGATCATCCAGAGGAGATCAGAGAGGATCAACCGCCAACGCTCTGTTCAACTCAAGGAGGTTGGAGCCGTGAAAACTGAGAAACTGGGTGACAACCCTCTTGTGTCCCCAAGGTACTTTGATCTGAAGGTGTTTGCCTTCGTGAAAATGGCTGGGCTTGCAGACTTACTTCATCAGGACTGGGAGACAGTGTACACCATGGCTCAGCGCGAGGTGTATGTGCCTTTGGTGAAGGAATTTTATGACTGTGCTGTTGTGATAAATCACAGACAAGTCATCAAGTCCAAAGTGAATGACAAGATCATCTCAGTGACCCTCAACGACATGGCTGAAGCACTGAATGTGAAGTTGGAAGTTGGTGAAAAATATTCCCCAAATTGGTTTGCAAAAGTTAATGACTGGAAGTGCATTTGGAAGAACCAAGAGGAACCACTGACTGTGGAAGTGGGCAATCTCATTGATGATGTAAAGTTCAACAATGCTGTGATTAGCAAGGTTGTCTTACCAAAGGATGGTGCAAGAAATTATGTAAATGCGCATGCAAGGTACGCACTGTACAAGATCTTGAAAAGAGTGAAAATTAACCCTGCACACTTGATGTGGAACTACTTGATCAACTATCTGGAGAAAAGCCAAGGATACCTTCCTTTTGGCTCGCTGCTGACCGTTATCTTCGAGAAGAAAGGTGTTATCAAAGAGTTTCTGGAATCAGAGGATCGCTTGAATGAAGATGTGATCTTTCCTTCACCGATCAAACTGGGAGATGTGAGCAAGATGAACATTCCCTTCGATGCCTCTGATGTTCCTGAAGAATACCTGCCCAGAACAAGGAAAAACACCAGAGGAAAAGAAAAGGTATCTGATGAACAGACTGTCCAGACAAGGAAGAAAAATCTGACAGAACTGTCCGATGTGTCAAAGAAGGAACCGTCCAAGAGAATCGTTTCTGCAGCACTCCGCATCACACCGTTCCCTGAGGACGAGGAAGAACAGTCCGTTCGAATCAAGATTGTGAAGAGTGGTGAACCATTGCATTCTCAATCCAAACCCATCGCTTCAAGAACCAGATCGGGAAAAGGTTCTCCGCCTGTCAAGATTACTGAACCCAAAAAGCTAAAGAGATTGAGGAAGCAATTTGAAGAATCTCAAGTTCCTGCTGAACCACAACCTGCACGTCAGCAAAGGAAGATTTTCTCTGCTGAACCTGAGGAGCCCTTCTTTGATGAGGACATTGTTCTTCACACAAGGTTAGCAAACTCTCTCTTACCTTATCAAGAAATTCCTTCTGAAATGTCCAACAAAGAATTTCTGGATTCACTGTTTGTTGACAATACTCAAACACCAAACTCCTCTCCAACACATTCACAACATCACACTGAACCATTGCCAAAACTCTCAACCAAACTCTACCATGAACACTGCTTTCATCACTGACCAAACTGCCGTTGCACAAGAGAATGCCTCTGCATTCCAACTTGTTCAATCTTTGCCTAAGTCATTGATTGCCAATGAGCATATGACTTCTACTCTCAAACCGTTCACGAAAGCAAGCACTCTGAAGGCAAGCAGATCCGGTACTGTTCTCTATTTTTCTCAAGCAAGAAAGAGGCGCCTTCAGACGCTAGTGTCCTCTGCTATTCAACGCAGACGCACCGTGAGGACTACCAAGGGGTCGTTCAAAAGCTACCTTAACATTCTGGCAAGAAAGATTGACAAGTCTTCAAGCAATCAGCTCACCACTACATGGAAACGACAAGAGGGTGACAACTACTTGTTCCAACTTCACGCTTGCAAAGTTCCTGATCCAGAGTTCTGGAAATTGAGTGTTCCTGAGGGATATGTTGGTACTCTACCATATTCTCTCATGAATCGGACCTCAGCGCTTTCACTGAAATTTGGAACCTGGGTGTTTGTACTTCTACCCACTCACATTCCTGAAGTCGTTTCTCATTCTGAGAAAGCCCACACTGAAAAAGGAAAGGAGAATATGCTTGAAGAAGCAGATGATACAGAGTCACAAATGAACAGTTCCGCTGATGGAAAAGAAGAAGATGAATCTGAGGGACTTCAAGCTGATTTCAAGACTGAAGGTGGAAGCTCCAGTGCTCAAGTCTTGGCGACTCAGTTTGTCACCAGAGAAGACTTTGAAGACCACCGTGACCACATCAACCAGCAGTTCATGACTCTTGCCCAGAAGATCGATCAGCTGCTGACACGCTTTGGCTAATGGCCAACTCTCTATCCTGAACAATTCGCATTCACTTTTATGTTTTCAGACAATTGTTCACTGTTTATGCATATTTTATCGTTCCACCATGCTTATCGTTTTATAACTAACGTTTGCCTTGTTTACTATGCATATTATACCTTTCTACTAATTTCTTTTCCCTTTTCTTTTTAATAATGCCAAAGGGGGAGAAAATAGGAATTAGGTATTATAGAAAAGTTTAAGATCAAGTTCAAGTTTGTTTCCTTAACACCAAAGTTTTATACAACTCAGGGGGAGTAATATGATTTGAATTTTTTTTTTTTTTATCATACCCAATTCAGGGGGAGCATAAATTCTTTTTACTCTTGATCATTATCCTTTTCAATAAAAATTGTCATTATCAAAAAGGGGGAGATTGTTAAGTTCAAACGTGTTACAACGTGTTTCAATCTTATTTTGATCCTAACAATTTTTATAAATACTTTTCTCTACTAAAATCTAATTCCAGATGTTAATGACATTTTTCAGGAAATATATATTATAAGGTCACATGCTTCAACGAATATGTCTAAGCCTTATAAGGAAAAAGAAGTTTACGCAAGATATGACCGCATCGTCCAGCAAACGAGGAAGACACTCATTCTGTATCGTTTCATGCCACGTCATACCTCAGTATTTCAGAAAAAGCCTTTGAGCGGGAAAGTCAAAATTGTATCTCAACTATTTGCCCCATGCTTTAGTCAGAAGGAAACTAATCCGGTCACGTGCAAACGGATTTACCTTTGAAGAGAGAAGTCTCGATGACCAATGAAAAAGAAAAAGGACAACACGTCAACATCACTTTTCCTAAATGTCTCTCTTCTGCAAAGTAGCCCAAAGCTATCACCACCTACTAGCTGACAAAGTACACCTTTTTGGCTAAAGGATAGCTTTGAACAGCAGCATGCATTTAATGAAGCTACCAACCGGAGATTTGAATCAACGGTTAGATGACATTCACAACGGCTACAAACAACGGCCAGATTTTGTGTCTCAACGGCTACACAACTAGCAAGATCATATATAAAGGACACATCTGAAGATTGAAGAAAAAGAAGAAGAGAAAAATTTATTGCAAGAAAAGAAAGAACTCAGAGCAATTACTTCAAACATTCTTCAAAGCATTAAAAGCTCACAGCAGATTTCCTAAGAGTCAAATCCGATCTCATACCTCTGCTAAATCAAGAGAGAATACCAAACCTTAAAAGAGTCAAACCTCTTCCTTTACTTCTCTCTTAGATTCTGAACTCTTGTGTGTTCCAACGTCCCTTCAGAACCCAAAACACTTGAGAGTTCCAGTGCCATAAATTGTCTACACCAACTCTTTTGAGAAGAGATTTCCTGTAGAACCAAACAATCTTGTTGATTGTAGGAGGAGTCCTGTACAATACTTGGAGAAGTCCGTGTTAATACTAGGAGGAGTCCTGTACAATACTTGGAGAAGTCCGTGACAATACTTGGAGAAGTCCTGTCTAATACTTGTACTGGAGAAGTCCTTGATACTTGCTAGTGAAAATCTTGGTGGTGGCCAAGTACTGGACGTAGCCCAATCGTTTAGGGTGAACCAGTATAAATTCCTGTGTGCTGATCGTTCTGCTTTATTTACTTACTTCCGCTGCACTAAACAGTTTTTGAAAAGTCACCAGAACAGTTTCCTTAAGATCTTATCTTCTTTTCATAAACTAAAGTTTTAACAAGTAATTTTTAAGAACACAATTCAAACCCCCCTTTCTTGTGTTACTTATTTACATATCACGTTTTATCATTGAAAAGGAAGGACCTTGTTGCGCGGACGTGCCACTATCGTTGTTGTAACGCCCATATTTCTCAACTGAGGAATCACATTAGTAACCTGACGAGTCTAAGGACTATTTTGCAATCCTAATATACAAGGGTAAAAAATTTCTTTTTTGAAAAGAACTAAACACTTCATCGCTAAAGCGAATCCACTTATCACTTGTTTGATAGCATAACCCTCAAAATTAAACATGTACCCAACATAATAATATACATAGTCGTAGAGTAATTCACGATATCATAAACATGGTTCAAAATAAGTATGCACACTTAGACAAGTGGCAAAAGCTGGGTTCTAATGACAGTTTTCAGATGGAGAAGACTTAAACATAGTCTACAAAAAGAAAGTTAAACTGCTTCTCCATCGCTACTCCGATGCCTACGATCCCTGTCTCCAACTCAAACATAGCTAAGCTTCGGCGGAAGGACCTCCATCGCCTAATAGCGTTAAGCGCCCAAACAACGAGTAGCAAACATAAAGGGTTAACTCCATGCAATTACCTCACATAAAAAGAGGAAAACATGCTATTGAAATTTAATTACAAGGCATGGTAATCAAACTAACAACTTATATCAAGTTAAATGACGAATCATCGAACAACATAGCATCAGATGTTAGTGCCTTAAATGCGGCTATATGCTGCTACCAAAATGGATCGATCAATAATGTCTCGCAAGACGGGACAGACGAGGAACGAAAACCCCTAAACTGCCACTTAATAACGCCCATAAAAGACGGGACAGACGGAGAACGAAAACTCCTGAATGTCACTTAATAACGCCTATGAAAGATGGGACAGACGGAGAACGATAACTCCTGAATGACACTTAATAACGTCTCGAAAGACGGGACAGTCATGTGGAACGACAACCACTGTAATGCCACTTGGCGTCTCGAAAGACGGGACAACCACGTGGAACCAAAACCAATGGACTGCCACTTTAGTTTCAACCCTATATGCCAAAGTCAGTCAACAACATCTCGTGACTTCATTAGTCACTCGATCAACAACTTCCGATCCAATAATCAAGTGAGAGTAACCACATGCTATTCATATTTCCAACAAGCATAAGTCAATTCAACTATGCATACTAGCTCATCAAGTAGATCAATAAGCAATGAACAATGGCCTAAGCCCAAGAAAAACAAACGTGACTCTTCTCCCTTTTTTTTTTACTAGCTTTGTCACTTACGTGACTATATTATTATTTTATATTTTATTTATTTAATTAGATTTAGGAAGAGAATTATAATAATAATAATATTAATAATACACTCGATTATTCAAAAACACAAGGCACAAATAACCTATCAACTTAAGCTTAATAGCGCTTATTGCTACTAAACCGATAAATATCTAGTTAATTAATCGAATAAATTATCCGGGTCTTACATTAATTTAAGTGATCAAGAAACAAAGTGTCAACAAGAGCACTATCACTAAGTAACATATTAGTATATATGTAAACTCTTTCTTCAAAGTTTACTTTCTTCTTCTTCCACTTCCTCCCTCTTCTTTGTCGTTTCCTCTTCACTGACCGTTCTCCACCGTCTCCTTCAATCACTGTAAGTTTGTATGCAGATCTGGTTTTGAGACGACGCGACCTCCACCTTGTTGTTGTCGTCGCTTTGAACGCCTTCTACAACCTAGGTTTGAGGCCACCTTCGCCACTGTCTTTCTCTAGCACGTTTTATCGTTGAAAAGGAAGGACCTTGTTGCGCCAACGTGCCACTTTCGTTGTCGCCCCTCTACTGCGGTCACCTCTACATATATCACCACCATCCTCCTATACCCCCCTGTTTCTGCTCTGCTTCAGTTCGGATCTGCACTTTTCTATTTTTCCGTGGTGCCAGTGCTGCAAGCCTAACTCCCCTCATTGCCGATGAAGCCACGATATAGGCTTCCTTGAAGGCTATTCATAACGCAACTCGGGAAACTTCGAATATGTTGCGAAATGGAGCGGTTGATTATAAGGAAAGACATATTATTGCTTAGGAAGTCTGACCGGTACACTAATGATCTTAGGCATTTAGGGTCTTTGTTAGATTTTTAGTTTTTTTATTACTTTCATCAGTATGAGTATACATGCTTTGAGCTTAATACTTTATCTATTATACATTTTAGGATCACTTTGTAGAATTTACAAGGGAACTATTTGAGTTCTTGTGCCCCTGTTCGGAGCCATAGAGGCAAATGAGGGTTGGGCTCATTAGCGCCTCTTGTTAACGTTTGCTTGTAACCTCTTGGCTTTCTGCCCATTATCAATGAAACCATTCTCCCTTGACTGAAAAAAAAAAAAGACTTTCTCCTAGTTTTTAGTTCAAAACACGTTGTTAACTAGAAGCTTAAAAAATTCAATTATCAATCAGATGTGCTAAGCAATTTTGCCTTTTTTTAAGAAAAAAATATTTACACATATTGATATTACTCATCAAATAAATAATATTATAATTATTTTTTATTAAAAAATATCATTTAATTACTTCTAGTTCGTCTAATATAACTACGGTTGAACCCTTGAACATTGAAATGATACTTTAATCCAGTGTTTTAAGACTCGGCTCGGACCGACCGGTCTAATCGGTTGGACCGGAACTCGGTGATCTGATCGGTTGTGCATGTCACTCAGTTGGAACCGTTACTAACCGGCCGATTTAATGATCAAGCTGGTAACTCGGCCGATTTTTTATTGAACCAGCGAGTCACCCATTTCTTTTTTTTATTGATTTGTGGATGATGGGCCATATATGGAAGCCCATTTTCCAATTGTCCAGTAATTAATTAACATATTGGGCCTTTCAAATTGTGTTTTTTTAATCCAACTTTTGAAACACGTTGTATACAATAGGAAAAAAACGTGATAATGTGTTTAAAAAGCGTGCTAGGAAGGTTCGAACACAAGCCATAGAGGAAATAAGGAGGAAGACTAACCACTGCACCATCACGATGTTATTGATTATAGACGTATTTTATTATTTATATATCAATATTATATTGCATTGGACATTTTTTATAATTTTTTAATATACAGCGAGTCAAGTAATCGAACCAGTGACCCACTGGTCCGACCAATGACTCAGTGACTCAGTACCCCGATCGAGTCGATGACCGAGCCGAGTTTTAAAACACTGCTTTGATCCGTTAAATCAATGACAATTTGGATTTTAAAAACATTGATTATCTTTAATAAATTAAATTAAAAAGAGAAATTGCATTAAGTAGTGTTAAATTAATGCTTCTTCTTTCCTCTTGTAAAAAAAAAATTAAATGCTTCCTACTGTAACAAAAAAAAAATGCGATGTGCTTAGTTTAATAAATTTGTTGCATAGCATATCAACAGCTATAATAAATAGGGATAAAGTACAGTTGACCTTAAGATTTGGACTAATCAACCACTTTTATGTAAATTAATAATTCTCATGTAGATTAATACTCAATAGTAAGGTTAGTCTAATCACTCTAATGTAAGAGACATAGGTTAGTCTCATCAGTGGCGGATCCAGGACCCCCGGTTAGGGGTTCAAATTTTTCACATGAACACATCAGTAAAAATATAATTAAAAACAACTTTAATATGTTTATACATCAGAAATTATACAAATCATAGTTGTCATCTACGTGATTTCATATTATGAAATCGTTGAACAATTTACACCAACAGTAGCAATTCTTTTCTCCCCTCAATCGAAGGAAAACTAAATAAAATTAAATCTTACATAAAACTTGCAGAAATATATAAAAGCGACTTTTTCTTATTATTTTACTTACTAACGAAAATAGCAGCCAAAATAAGTAAAAACAGAGGAAAAAGTACATGTCACTTGAAATTTTGTATCTACAAATATTTATGTATATATGCACATGTATATGTATGTATGATTCATTAATATTTATGTATATATGCACATGCAAAATATCTTAGTTTAAATTGACCAATTGAGTTGAGAAATCTAAACTGTAAACACCAGAAAAATATATTATTCTCATTGAACGTTTCCAATTCAGTAAAGATCAGATAAATGAATAATTTGATTGTCTTCAAGAATTAAGTAACTAACTCGAAACAGAAAAATTGAAACAAAGGAAGCATAATTTGAGATTGAACTATTTTGCATACGATGATTCTGATTGCAATTCTCACATCTCAGTTGGGTGAGACTTAGGGTAGCGAGAGAAAGAGGATGAGTGGCTAAGTGCGCGTGTGTGTGAGAGAGTGAGAAGATTAAGTCTTTAGTGCAAATAGGTGCAAAACTTAGTCTACTAGTGTAATTTAAAAATTTCAGGGGGTTCAAAAAATATATTATATAAGGGTATAAGTGCAAAAAAAAATTTATTCAGGGGGTTCAATTGAATCCCCTCACTTACAAGTAGATCCGCCCATGAGTCTCATCTCACTTTCTCTACTATTTAATCTCTACTCGTTTTCTTTTTTTCTCTCTTTTTACTGTTTCTTTCACCATCACATATCATAAATGTATGTAGTAATAAATGCCTAATCAAATCATGCAAATTTAGTATATAATTAACATGTCAGATTGAAATATTGTAGAA
Source organism: Lotus japonicus (assembly GCF_012489685.1). Taxonomy (NCBI): domain Eukaryota; kingdom Viridiplantae; phylum Streptophyta; class Magnoliopsida; order Fabales; family Fabaceae; genus Lotus; species Lotus japonicus. Next base: position 35,962,284 of record NC_080041.1, read on the forward strand.
AAGTGAATAAATAAATAAATAAACATATAAATGCTAAGCTTTTGTATTATAAAAAGAGTTTAATGCATATGCACTGACAGTGTAAAATAGTTTTACACAGACATCCAATTGAATTCCGCCAAATCAGAAAATGTCTTATTCTTTTAATTAAAATTAAAGTCAAATGTAATTATCTCTAATATGTGGCATGCTTTGATTGGATGACTGTGTAAAACTATTTTACACTGTCAGTGCATATCCATTAAACTCTTATAAAAAACTTAAGAGTATTCACGGTTTCATTTGAACCCATTTTAAGTGAATCTGTAAAACGATCCAATCAGAATTCATTTAAAACTTAAAAGCTAATCAAAACCAACAATAAAACACTGATATTTAACTAAAAAACAATCTACTTTATTATATTTTGTCATGATGCAAGTGCAAATAGGGGTGCACATGGGTTGGGTTGGATGGATTTGGTCAAAATAAAATCCGAACCGATCAAAATTGTCTGGGTTGGGTTGAGTTGGATTTCACAAATTTCTTCTTCAGACCCGATCCGAACCAACCCGACGAAGTTCGGATTGGGTTGGATGCAATGATTGGGTCGCTATATTAAAATAATAATATATCGGAAATATTCAAAAATCTTGCAAAAATTATTATAAATTCAGAAAAAGTTATAAAAAAATACTAAATATGTTATAATACTAAATAGCATGAAAAAGACACAAAAAGTCATATCAAATAGCATGAAATAATACCACACAAATGACATATAGCTAAATATCATGAAAACATAAAACTTCATTACCAAATGACATGAAACAATCTAACATAAATAGTACCTAAAAAGTGAAAAACAACACTAAATGTCATGGCATGACACTTAACTTAGATGTCTCCAACATGCCAAATAACTATATATAAACATGTAACAAATAACTACGAACAAATACTCTAAGTTCAAATATGACAAATAACTACAAATACTTAAGTCTCAAAGTTTCAAAAGTCATCACTCCGACACTAGCACTCCAAGTATGAGCAAAATTATAAAAAAATTATTATTATATGTATGGATTCTGGGTTGGATTGGATGGATTTGAACTGAATCCGAAATCCGATCCGAACTTGGTTGAACTGTAGTAAAATTCATCCGATTAACCCGATTGTCCGATCCAACCCACATTTTTTCTATTGGATTGGACTGGTTCATTGAATCTACCCGACCATGTTCCCCTGAGTGCAATGCAACCAAATAAATAAAAGAAGACACATTAATATATTTGGCAGAAGAAATGAGGAAGAGAAACTGACAAACGAAACCTGGCGGCAAAACATGAGCTTCCACTGTGAAGCCCCCACAGCGCCGGCCTTACAAATTGAAATGTTGTCTGTTACTCATCACACTCAGAATCTCTTCAACCACTTCTTCATCTTCTTCTTCCTTCACCTTCACAATCTCACAATCTATCATGGATTCACCATTTCCCGCCATTTCTCTCATCATCTTCCTCCTCTTCTTTTCCTCGAAACCTTCCCTGTCAACCACCGTCGGCGGCGTCGACACCATCTCCCGCCTTCTTCAAATCCAGCACCGCGAGAGTTCTCCACCGTCCGTCCAGGAAGCCGCCGCTCGCGGTGTCCTCCTCCGCTTGCTCCCTTCACACTCCTCCAGCTTCCACTTCCGGATAGTCTCCAAGGCATTTCAATTCCTTTTCTTTTTTCTCCTCAGTTTCTTTTTTTGATTAATTAAATTTGTTGTTTACAGAATAAATGCGGTGGCGAATATTGTTTCTCGATTAAAAACCATCCTTCTTTTGCAAGACAAGGGAATCCTCAAATTTTGTAAGTTAATTTACTTTTTTCTACTTAAATAAGGGTTCTGTGACCTAACGGCTACCGGTCGCAGTGGTAAAAAGTAGTTGTTTAAACCCTTTAGGTCGAGTGTTCTATTCCTAGGAGTCGGTCTCTTGGGGAGACCTTTGGCCTACACCACACGCGGGTCGGTTTTGCGAGAGCAATTTAACACACTAATAAGAAATAAGGGTTTAGTGTGCAAAGTATGGAAAAATTGGCACTGAGGAAACTTTGACCTCTTAAATTGATTTATCAATTGCTTGTCTAATGAATTCAGGAGTGATAACTAGGACTTATGATGGTTTTGATTAAATCCTGAACAGAATTGAAGGGACAACTGGAGTGGAGATTGTTGCTGGTTTGCACTGGTATCTAAAGAATTGGTGTGGTTCACATATATCTTGGGATAAAACCGGGGGTTCACAACTATATTCAGTACCGAATGCAGGGTTTCTACCACGCGTTCGCGATGGTGGTGTCTTGGTTCAGAGGCCTATTCCGTGGAGCTATTACCAAAATGCAGTTACTTCTAGCTGTAAGCTACTTCTTTCGTGTCCTCCCCGTATGTTTTTGGTGGTGTTTGTGAAATTGACATCAGAAGATTTCATTTCATTTGATCTTGTTTTTATCTTCTTTTGGTAGATTCCTTTGCTTGGTGGGACTGGACAAGATGGGAAAAGGAAATTGACTGGATGGCCCTGCAGGGTGTCAACTTGCCACTAGCATTTACGGGACAAGAAGCTATCTGGCAGAAAGTGTTCAAGGTCATTTCCCTTTTGATTTGTCTTAAATCATTCTTGATATGGGTTTGGGCGTTTGACATTGTATTAGTTAATCGGAAACTTTCCAAATATGCCTATTGTGCTAAAAAAGTAACCCACAAATCATGCTCCAACGAACTAACTCTGGGCATTGATTGTAGAAAAAATCTTCAGATAAGCTTTACCTCGCCCTACAGTTGATACCTTGCAGTATGCAGGAGTGTCAAAACTAGATTATATCCTAAAGTTGTAGGCATGAAGCTTAGGCAATGCATATATTATCTTGGGTTGAAATTCAATTTTCATTATGAAGAGTGATAGAAGCTAGAATTTAACTCCTGACCACATACTTACAGAAGTTCTAATACCATGTTAGAACCTAGTAGCCCAATGCATAAGTTATCATGTTGGAGCTCAACAACTAAGAATTTAAAATGGTTCCCAAGAACAGCATATATGCGAGGTTTTAGTATTTTAAGATGCTGGCATCAGGAAACAACTACAATAACACATCTAAGCTGTGCAGTGTATAAGTCTATTTGAAAATAGTTTTAACAGATTTACAATCTAATCCCAGGAGAAATATATCTTGTATGGAAGGAAAAGTATTTGTAGATTACAAAGGAAAGTTTACATTAGACGAGAGGACTGTATCTCTGAAGCTAATCCCTGTAAATAAGGTAGTCAAAATGGGGAATTATGCCTTTAATTGGGGAGGGATATGTTAAATGTAAATCGCATAATCTAAGATTTAGCAAAATTCCTATATGTATATATGCGTATAAAATAGAATAAATAAGAAAATAATAACTAGAAACACTTAATAAAGTTGTACTCATAATTCATAGGAATGTAATACTAAAACAGATTTTGTACCAGCCCCAGTCTCAACACCCCCACTTGGCTTACCAGCCCCAATCCGAGTTTCCTGTCATCGGTGGAGGAGCCTCGTCGACGGTGTTGGGACGCCATTGCCAAGTCAATGGGGGAGAGAAGGGGGCTCGCGAACATGAGTGAGGATGAGAAAGGGGGTCAGCTGTTCAAAACATTAGGGGCTTTGGCAGGTCACGTTTAAGAAGCGGGTCAAACTCATGTCACATGGGCCGAGCATAATTGCATAATCGTGATTAAGGGCTATTAAGTGATTTTAATCACATGTAAGGTCAGACTTGGCTGGAAAAGGATTAATTGCGAGTGAGCTAGATATATAAGTTTCCCAGCAAGGCTCTGGTACTGGGCTCTAATGATCTCCAATCAAGTAATTTTTTTCTACGGGTGTTGCAGTGGTCTTCCAGTCTACCTTGCTGGTCTCTTTGAGAAGATCTCAGACATATTTTCTTTGGGAGATAAAGATTCCTTTCTCAGAGTAGGCCATCTCTATCACAAGGAAGTACTTGAGCTTCCCAAGGTCCTTTATTTCACACAAGGTAAAACTAGCTTTCCCCTTAGCGCCTGTTTTTCACGCTCGTCATCACCTGCATCTATCATAGCATCTACATAGACCGAAAGAAGGGTGAGATTGTCTCCCGGAGAATGTTTAATAGAGTATGATCACCTTGGCTCACCAAAGGGAAATCAGCCTGAGTTAGCCTCTCAAACCAAGCATGTGGAAACAGTTTGAGCCCATATAAGGCCCTCTTCAACCTGCACACATTATTCCCTCCTTTATTGCGGCCATACCAGTGGAAATCTTCATATCCACTTCCTCCCCCAGATTTCCATACAAAAATGCTTTTAACACATCAAGTTGATTAGTCCCCAACCAAAATGAGCTTCTAGGGAGAGAATGATCCTGATTGTGTTCATCTTTGCCACCGGAACAAATGTCTCCTCATAGTCTATCGCGTAGGATTGAGTATATTTTTTTTCCATGAGTCTTGCCTTGTATCGATCTAGAGTACCGTTAGATCGGTATTTCACAGTGTATATATCCACCAGCACTCTACTTCCTTCTTGTCCTTTGGCCTTTCAACAAGCTTCCATGTATTGTTCTTCTCTAGTGCGCCCATATCTTCGTTCATGGCTTGAATTGAGTTCTCATCCGTTAAGGCTTCTTGTACTGACGTAGGGACTCTAAGGGAGTCTATGGCTGAATAAAAGCTTCGATGCTGCACAAATAGGTGTTTAATGAAAATAAATAGAGATATAGGGTATTTAGAACATGACCCTTTTCCTTTTCACAAGGAAATCATCTAGTTATCAAGATTAGGTTCACACTCCACACTCTCAAGGATTCGAGTGCGTGCCTCCAGTTCATCTGGCGTTTGGAGTAGCTAATGCTCTTGGACCAGTTCGGGTTTTTGTCTTCTATGAAAATGACTTTCAAAGGGCTGAATAAGATGGTACCCATTCTCTTGGGCTTGCACCGATTCAGGATGTAAGGGTTCGGGTCATTCTCAATATCTTAGTTCTCTGGTTTTTCTATGTATAACTCCTAGTATCTATCTGCATGTAATTTTTCATTTTCTTTTCCATTTGATTCTAATAATGAAGTAAAGATGTATTACTTGATTTAGGTCCATAAATCTTTCATTGGCTAGTTTATTCAAATTTTGATACCGTTAGCTAAGTAATTTTGGATATTGTATAACTATAGTGTGGTCAATGACTCTTTATGTTGACCTCCAGGAGAAATTTAACATGACCATTTCTGATATGGATGATTTCTTCGGAGGTCCTGCATTTCTTGCATGGTCACGTATGGGAAATTTACACAGGTGAGTGGTAGAATTCAAGGGCTTCTTGTTTGAATATAATAATTCATGTTGTTAGCTTAAGCTGCCATAAATTTCATATATTCATATAATTTAGATCGAAGCTAGGATAATGAATTTCTAAGTACTTAAGACATTTCGGTGTTATTATGAAATTGTCAAGTTTGGTGCTTTAAGCAAATATTCTTTCTCTATGCCTAGAGTTTCATTGTCGCCATTCCTGATTCAGATGCCCTAGTTTGAGAGAATGAGTAATTTATTTTAAATTACCCTGCAATTCCAGATGGGGTGGACCACTGCCACAGAGCTGGTTAGATCAACAATTAATCTTGCAGAAGAAAATTATTAGCAGAATGTATGAGCTTGGAATGACACCTGGTACTCATTACTATTTTTCACTCTTCTACTAAAAAGCTATAGATAGTTGTTAATCTTTATCTAAACTATAAAATGACCAAAGAAAAATAGTAAATATTCTTCTTTTGAAGTAAAACTTTCAAATACTAACTAATTGCTTTTCAGTCCTGCCAGCTTTTTCTGGAAATGTCCCTGCTTCTCTGAAATATATATTCCCATCAGCAAAAATAACACGCTTGGGAAATTGGTGAGTACGACTATTATGTGTTGCCTTGAACTTGGATGTAATTAGTGTGCTTACTCAACAACTGCTTTGGTTTTAAGAGCATAACTGACACTGTTTTCAAAATTCAGCTATTGCATATGTAACATTTCTGTAAGAATATTAGGAAGTAGATAATGTCATGTAGTTTTCTATCTCAATATTGTTTCGTATACCAATTTATGATACTTATAAATAAAATATTGACCAATCGACATTCCTTTTGAACAGTTAAATTCGTTAGTTATATATTTGTAAGCAATCTTTAATCATGTTCTGTATCTAGTACGAATCTGTTAAACAATTGACCTGACTCTAAAGAGATGCTTGATTGCCTAATTTTTGGAGGATCAAATTCATAAAACCATCAGCATTGAAGGTCCTTTTGCAATGGAAATGGAAACCAGTAATTGAAGCGGGCTTGGCACAGTTACATACATGTTCAACACCTGTGCACTCTTCACCATCCTACAAGAATGTAAACTTGTATCTCACACCCTCAAAATTAGACAACCTTCTTAGGATGGTGATGCCTAATAAGAGGTTTAATGGCTTTAACCCCCAGTACCGATCACTGAATGTTGTAGACACCCTATGGTTGAATAGCTAACTTATTCATACATACTGAAGCACTTGTGTTGTATCTAATTGAACTTCACCAAATTCTTGACAAAACTAATAAAAATGCAAAAAACCAATCTGCCTAGAATAGGGCACACAATCACTCACACACACACACACACACACACACACACACACACACACACATATGTCAATCTAGAACCATAAACTCAACTCATAATGCCTGAAGAGGTAACAAAGATGCCATAGCCCTGGAACAAGTGTGAAAATCATCAATAAAGATCTCATAGCGTGTAATTGTGTTTATTTTCCTGCCAATGTTTTCGTGAATTAGCGCCACCACACGGACTTCATTGACCATTTTTTCTAATGCTATAGGTTTTCTGTTGAAAATGAGCTCAAATGGAGCTGCACCTATCTTCTTGATGCAACTGATCCCTTGTTCAGTGAGATCGGGAAAGCATTTGTTGAGCAACAATTGCAAGGTTACATACATGCTTCTTTCTAACTTTATAGGCTATGATATATTATAAGACAGGATAAAATGATACATGAAACCCCTTTGCAATAAATATCCAGATATCAATTTCATTGTTTGTGATATTTGATTATCTTTTCCCCCAGAGTACGGAAGAACCAGCCACATATACAACTGGTAAGTTTTTATTTACCCATCAATTAGTTATGGAACTTATGTTTTCATTGTTAAAATATTTCTAGGAATGGGTACATTTTGGTTCATGGAATTTTTTTTTCTGTTAACTTTACATACTGTACATTGTTCTTTCCTGCCATGCTAAGTACATTGAGCAAAGTCAATTCACTGGTGCGAGCTGCTAAAGACCTATATTTAGTTTCATCTGAGGATCTGGGCACATTTGCATTTTTCAGTCTTCCAAGAGACTAAAGAGTCACCCAGGAAGCTAAATTTGTGTGTCTCTAGCTAAATTTGAATTTCATATACTCTATTTTACCTCTACTTTTCATATATTTCATCTCTTGACTCTTCTTACTAAGACTGCATATCATTTGCACAAAGCATGTATCACACATTGGTTCCTGGATATGTTCAGTAAGCATGTATCATTTTATCCTGCATATCATTTGCACAAAGCATTTATCACACATTGGCTACTGGATATGTTCAGTAAGCATGTCTAGAAACAAAGTAAAAATATAAGGTCTCAAGGTTGACCCTTGGTGCATGACTATAGTCATAAGGAAACCTTCACGGCTATAGTTGATTACTTCAATGTAAGAAATTCTAATCACTTTCTTCTCTAAGGTCTTCCACATAACATTCATTTTTTGTCTAGACCACAGTTATCCTCCGGTGGAGGCAATCTTACTTGAGCTGGATAGGTCCATAGAACCTCTATATGTACTGAATTATTTGCATATCCAAAATCAACGACAATCATGTGAGGCCTTCTTGATTTCTGTGATATCTTTCCATCAGTCTTTATAGCAAGTATATAGCTCCCTTGGTCGATCTTCTCAACATATAACCAAAATAACTTCTTGATACATGTGTCTCTTGTCTTAATACCTACTTGGTCACTCTGTTCCAATCTTCATGGTACAACTCACGAGTTTAATCCCTCTATAATTTCCACACTTCATACGTCACTTTTGTTATTGATGATTGGGATTCAAATACTTTTTCTCCGTTCCTTCAACATCTTAGATCTCATAATCTCGTAGAACAACTTTGTGAACCATTTTATGTTTTTCTCTCCTCACTCCTTCCACGCCTCAATAGGTATATTGTCATTCGGAAACATATCTGTTGTAGTTCCAGATAATTTGAGTTATGGTTTGCGTGGACACACACTATCACACTTTACTCTATGCTTTTGTTCATAAAGGAAATGCCCTTTCATTCACTGATGATTGACAACCAATCACAGTGATACCTTTGATGAGAACACTCCACCGAGTGATGATCCACAGTACATTTCTTCATTGGGCGCAGCAATCTTTAAAGGGATGCAGAGAGGTGATAATGATGCTGTTTGGCTGATGCAGGTAATACAAAGTTGTTTTTTTGTGTAGGGGTGAGGGGGTCCTATTATTTAACATTGATTTGATGCTGCCATGTGCTAGCTTTTGTATATAACTATATTTAGCTCAGACTTTCATGCAAGCAGATTTATGTTTGGGTATTCGTTGGCGTCAGTGCTAATGAGCGTTACCACTCACTTTGAGGCAAAAATTGAACAGAACTCTTCTTATGGATTTGAATGAATGTGTTTTCACGTTAACTCAACCAGCATCCAAAACTTAAGCATTGACTAACTCAAATGGGTCCTATTTCATTTATGTAGGGATGGCTATTTTCATATGACCCGTTCTGGGAACCTCCTCAAATAAAGGTACATTTATAAATGCTTCCCAACTTTATGGCTTGTTTTAACAGCAAACAAAGCTTGTATGAGATCTGACTATGTGAACCACTCTTGCTGACTTAATGATTTTCACATTAATTTACTTTTGTATTTGTTTGCAAGGATTTCAATTCTATTGATCCATATCAATCATCATGGTTGTTTCCAATAAAATTTTCTGGTTTCTTAGAATCTCTACAATGCAGAGACTGTTCTTAGCAATCCTTACAATTCCTTTTGTTTGTTACTTTTTCCTTTTCTCCTTTCAGTGCCATTGTAAGTAAATGGCCAGAATCCTCCATATACGTGAAAAAAATGCATTTATAGTCAGTATTCTGAGTTGTGAACTCACCCTGGCTATTCCTTCAGACTTAACTACCATTCATATGTGATTCTTTTTTGTTTCTGTTTTTGTTTACAGGCCCTTTTACATTCTGTTCCTGTTGGAAAGTTGGTGGTTCTTGACCTGTTTGCTGAAGTAAAACCCATATGGATTACGTCAGAGCAGTTTTATGGAGTTCCCTACATCTGGAAAGTCATTTTTCATTTTATACTTATAAATAGAAATAATATTGTCTGTGGATTCAGTTGCTCTGAAGTTACACCCTTCATCGGGAGAACTAAGGGTTTATATCCATGAATGAATACATCAAGAGAATATATTTAAACAACTTAATAGTTTATTATACATGTGCATGCATTTTCTATCACAATCTCAACCGTCAAGTTTCCAATTAATAGTTACAACTCGTCACTTTTCCCTCTAAAGTGAATCTCTCACTTCAAAGGAGTCAAATCCATCTTTATTGATGATTTTAAGTTGGTTGGCTAAAGCCATATACTGGCCTCCACCAACTTGATGCACAAGTCTTTACTCTTCCTTGATGTGAATATATGTGAATATATTTGGTTAAAATTGTGAATATGTATTTTCCTGCATCCTGTACTGTTTGATAACATTCTTCACACACCAAACTTAGTTAGAACTTATCCCAGCTCACTTCGGTGGCCAGCAGCTTAAACAAGTGATTCACTGAGATAGCTGCTTTATATAACTGTCAAAAAATTGTTATATGAAAATGTAGCAACCAACACCAGTGGGCTTCCCTGAAAGTTGTTAGATAATAATATTGTGGCATGTTTTAATTATGTGTATATCTTATATTGGGATATTAAAAATTTGAAGTTCGTTAATGACTTAGATATTTAGTGTACAGATAAACTTATTGATTGCCCAAGACTCTCGTGCATCTTTTTGTTTGCCTTCTTTGTGTTTCTTCATTGATTAGGTATTACGCTTGACAGGTGTATGCTGCACAATTTTGCAGGAAACATTGAGATGTATGGGATATTAGATGCGATAGCATCTGGGCCAGTTGAAGCACGTTCAAGTGTTAACTCAACAATGGCAAGTCATTCTATTCTTTTCTTACTCAATTTCATATTTAGTAGTTTCTCCCTATTGAGTATTGTAGGAATTATGCAAGGAATTTGGAAAGACAAAAGAAGAAAATAAATTCAGAATAATACATATGAAATTGATATGGTACTTCTATAAGATTGTTAGGGGTATTCAAAACCAAATTAATTCAATCAAAACTATCATGAAGCAGCTATCCCAAATGCTTAAGTTGCTTGATTAGGACACATGAATGATTTTATATTATATTTCTAACATACCCCTTCACACAAGAGCATATTGGATTTGAAGCGTGGATGCATGGACAATGCATAGGACTAGGTACCTTTTTGCTTAAATTCAACTTTTTATTAGAATAATGAGGGAAACAAGGATTGAACTTTAAATCATTCTTTGACCGCCAAGTACCTACCAACTCAAAGTAAAGTTTTATCGAACCGCTATAAGACTTGTTATCCTCTATGGTGACGAATGCAAGGCTTTTAGGCGACAAGATGGGAAAAAAAATGAGAATTTAAGATGGATGAGTAGCCACACTAGAAATGACATGTCAATGGTAATGGTGTCGAGTGGTCCATATTGCCGACCTCATTTAATGGGATAAGACTATTGTTGTTGATTACTCTGCTCAGTTACTCTTTCTAAGTAGGAAGTCAGTGCATCTTCATAAATAAATATATAAGCCATCTGAGATATACTATCTACAAGTGTAATTTAGTGTTCAGAGTTCGGACTAGGGTTTATTTGAAAAGAGCCATTTCTTGTTAAAAGTGATCTGTCCAACACGGGCAAAGATCTTTTCAATCTCTTCCTTTCTCAATCATCCTCAGAATATGAAACATGCACTAGATAATGTTATTATTTACACAAGTCATTTAACTAAAAGAATTCAGTAACTTATTTTTGCTTCTTTAAAATCATAAAAGTCATACTTCTAAAACTTATTTGATTTCTGAAGGTTGGAGTTGGAATGTCAATGGAAGGTATAGAACAGAATCCTGTTGTCTATGATCTGATGTCTGAAATGGCATTTCAACACAATAAAATCGATGTTCAGGTATGGTAAATTCTTGGTACCAATAGGCTGCATCTGTATCACTTGTAGTTTTACTATGTTAACTTGCTAGCAGGATCTCCTGGAACCCCCCTCCCTCTTAAAGTGGGCGAACTGTTTAGCGTTATCAAATGTAGAATGCAGTCATTGTTTGTTGCATTTCATATAGGAGACTCTTTCTACCACAATAATTTAATTATCTGCCTCTGCTTTGTCTTTGTGTACTTCGGATGTAATTCTGACATCTTTATCCCCTTCCTTGCATCCTTTGTACAGAACAATCAGAATATATAAACTGCAGTTGCTGATTATTATTATCAAAATCTATTAAATTGTATAGCTGCCTTTTTAACCATTGTGTAAAATCAGCCTAACCAAGGACCAACATACCCCAGCATAGTTGGTAAATTGTTCGGTCCCTTAAGCATGCAGACAAAGATTTGATCCTTAAATGTGTGTGTGGAAAAGACTTTGTTAGGGACATAAGCCCACTTCGGTAATCTCCATACCTTGAAGAGGATTAGTCTCCGGCTAGCAGTTGGGGATACCCTCGATGCACACTAAAAAATCACCATAACCATGGGAACAATATAGTATATTCCTTTTGACAATTTCTTTATCTGATTCCTTTGGTAATGTTATATTTGAGGGATTAACAATAAATGTAGTGTGCAAAGTAGGAACCATAATTGTTTAGCAATCTTACCGTAGCTCCTTAAATTCTCCCGTGCAAAGTGTTTGGTTTCTGCTATTGAAGCACTCCACTCCTTCCACTGAATCCATGCCTTCTTTTATTTCTAATCTATCTTCCCTAAATAGTAATGTTTTCAGACTGAAATGCATCATATTCATTTTTTCAGGTGTGGGTTGATCTATATTCAACTAGAAGATATGGAAGACCTGTTCCTTTAATACAAGAGGGATGGAATATCCTATATCACACCATTTACAATTGCACTGATGGAGCCTATGTAAGTACTTGATTGATACTCCAATTAATTCTGAAATAAAAGACCTTTATGTAATTGTGTTCAACTTCTACTACTACTCATTTACTGTCTTCCCCTTTATTATTGCCCTCTTCCTTTTATAATGTGTTGGATATCATTCTCTCCTATAAAGGAAGTAAATTTAAAGGGCATATCACATTGCTTAGGCGCTTATTTCTCAATCTCCTTTGATCTGACCAAAACCTTTTATATTCAACTCACAACCTCAAATAAACATCTTATTCTCAGTTCCAGCCTTACCTAATTGTACATAAATTAGTATATTATATTCTAGTCTGACCACATATTCTTGGTGTATGGAAACAGGACAAAAACAGAGATGTCATTGTAGCATTGCCAGATGTTGACCCATCCATAATTTCAGCACAACATGAATGGTCTCACAAATCTGGCAAGCCATACTCAGGATCAATTATCAAGGAAATATCTGATTCCTTTGATCGACCACATTTATGGTATTCGACTTCTGAAGTAATTCATGCATTGGAGCTATTTATACTTAATGGAAATGAACTTTCAAGAAGCAATACTTATAGGTGAGAGAAGCTGGTTATATAAGACTTCTCATTCGTGTTTCAGTACTAGCAAATTGTAACCTGCTGTTGTCACCACTTGTTAAGGTTTTATTTGAAGATTCACATTATTTGTTCGTTACTCAGGTACGATCTTGTTGATCTGACTAGACAAGTCTTAGCAAAGTATGCAAATCAGTTGTTCTTTATGGTCATAGAGGCATACCAATCACATGATGTCCACGGAGTGACTCTGCTCAGCCAGAGATTTCTGGACCTAGTAGAGGATTTGGACACACTATTGGCTTGCCATGATGGATTTCTACTGGGACCCTGGTTAGAAAGTGCAAAAGAATTAGCTCAAAATGAAGATCAGAAGAGACAGGTTTGGTTTACTTTTATTGGCATAAAATTGGAAATCTATCTCTCTTATACATCTATTGATGTAACCAAAAAAACATATACAGTTTGAGTGGAATGCTAGAACACAAATAACCATGTGGTTTGACAACACAGAGGAGGAACCCAGCTTGCTCCGTGACTATGGTACGAATAACAGTTAATTCCTTGCTGCATTATTTTAGCATTCACTAGCAGGGTTTGTTGACCCTTTTGCTATAATAATAATAATAATATTATAAAGGCTTGGATAGCCTTTTTTTGCAAGTGTAAACACTCCCTTTGCTCTCGGAATAGCTTCCATGAACATAAAAGAGAAAAGAACAATTAAAGCAGTGTGATGTTGGGGCATACTGATTGTTTGCATGTTGTTCTACTATTTTTCACAGGAAACAAGTACTGGAGCGGGGTTCTTCATGATTACTATGGCCCAAGAGCTGCTATTTATTTCAAATATTTAAGAGAAAGCTTAGACAGAGGTGAGGATTTCAAGCTAAAGGAATGGAGGAGGGAGTGGATAAAGCTTACTAATGATTGGCAAAGCAGTAGGAATATATTTCCTGTGGAAAGTAGAGGTGATGCTCTAAACACTTCTAGGTGGCTATTCAACAAATACCTGAACTTGAGCTACCCTGAGACCAAGATTGCACTGGAATAGTGGACTGAAAGCAAATCAGTGAAATTCTAATGAACTACATTTGCATGTATATTAAACCAAGACAATGCTTTTATTGATCTGGTAAAGTTCTCTACTAATTTTCATTTTCTTTACTCCCATGCCATCTTTTGTCAAAAATACTTTGCATTGCAGATGTGACAAAGGCAAAGGAAACTATGGCTTCCTCAGGGAACATAATATATGTATTGCAATTTTAAAAACCTTGGAGACGGTTATTTTTTCATATTTATGGAAATAAGAGTCCCATCGTATGATCTCAAATAAAATTGTGCAGGGTGCCTTTTTTTTTTCGTCTTGACCAAGGTATCCCATGCCGGCCGTCGTGAGACTAAGCATTCGCCCCATGTCAACGCAATAATCCTTTGAATGGATCAGTTCTTTCATATTATCAATTCTGTTATCAAACACATATAAGGCATTCGAAGTTGTTGGCTAGCTACCACCAAACCCCAGGGACTAGCATTGCCGGTGCATTCTGGTAGGAACAAAACAGCTGGGAATCACACTAAAAAGTAAACGCGCAAGAACAGTGAGACACTTGAATTTCTTCTCAGGGTAGAATTATTCTCTAGAAGATGGGTGGTCCTATTTGTCTTTTTTATTTCTTTTCTGATATTCTATGCTTGACGGTAGAAAAATCACTCAGATTGGTCCCTATCCTCGAACCTTCTAAGAATGGTAGCATAGCCGCCATACAATAAAAAAAAAGTGCCCTCCACCAATCCTAGACTTGGATTGTAAATCCTAGACTTGGATTGTAACGTAAGTGCTAGCGTGTAATGGCCTCTGTTGGTCCAAATTTATCTAAAAAGGAAAATCACTTAGTCAAAAATGGCGTCTTCTAGAAGATTCCAGCAAATAATAAATGGGAAAACGAGTTTTCTTGTGGGATACATTCACGTGTCAAAGTCCACATCATAACATATTCTTAGCAATTTGGTGGTTTGCTTTGTCAACTACGTGTTTTTTTTCCTACTTCTATAAAATGAATTGAGCCAGTTCACAATTCTCCATCTCTAAACGCTCATTTCTAAATACAAGTGCTAGCTAGCTTCTAGTTCTCAAAGCAGTAACCACAAGATTTTTCAGCTCTCTCTCTGTATCTGTGTCTTGCTCTAGAAGAAGAAAATGGAATCATATGGAACAACATGGGCTGACCAGTGGGACGATGGTCCAGACCCTGTGTCTGGTTCAAACCAACACAAAAAGAAGAGCAACGGCAACAAAGTCCTTGGCAAGACCAAGACAGTGGCCTCCACTGGCGTCAAGAAGTTGAAGGAGGGTACCTCTGTTAGCCTCCAATGGATCAAGACCAAGTATAGTAAAACCACCCAGAAACATTAAATTGCATGTACCTTTGTCCTGTCTTCGATTCCTTATACATGTTAATATCTAGTTTTTCTTCTTTTTTTTACCCTATTTTGGTTGGTATCTATGTATTTTTTTTGTTGACTACTACATTTTTTTCTATGTCTTTAGTTTGGCCTTTCAATTCATTTATTCTTGATATGTAAAATAAGTTTAGATGGACATAGCATATTTCAACAAAAAGTGTGTTGAGTGTTTTTTCTTTTTTCATACTTTATGGTGGTTGAGCCATGGACTCTTCATTTTAGTTTATGGTATGTTTGGTTGTGAAAGTAAATGGACAGAAAAAAAAAAATCAATGAAAGAAAAAGAAATAAAAGATAGAGCATTTTCTAGCTTGTTTAGTATAAAAGAAAGTAGAAAGCAATGTACAAGGAAAGAAAATAGTATATTTGTGGGATAACATAGATATCATTAAGTAAAAATGAAATCTAATAATAAAATTTAAATATTTTCACCATTTTTACTTTATGAAAAAATATAAACTTGTGGAGTGTTTTAGTAGAATAGCACAATACTCTCTCCTACAATATTTTCCTTTTTTCCAACGATTGTGATTTCATTAATTAATGGGCCAAGCCCAAGACTTAGTGCAAAAACACCATGGACAATACAAGCACCCTTTTAAACAGGCCCCAAAATAAGTAACAATAAACCTCTATAGGCCTGCTAGCTGAAAATATCCAAAATAGGTACACAACACTTGAAAGATCTAAGAAATTCTAAGATAACATATAAAACATATATAAAAAATAAAATAAAAACACACTAAAAGTCAAGCCAAGTACACTTGAAGACTCTTAAGTGTTGGAACCCTAGGTAATGCGAGATGAAAGAAAGCAGACAGAGAGAGAAGGTGTTAGTAATGGGGTGTGTCGTCCATAAACCATCCTTTGAAAGCCTTGTGACATTGCCCCAATGTTTTCCTTGATACAAAGTCCTAGTTACTAGAAGGACCTTCACCACTAGATAGGCACCCAAACCTGTATGATCCTTCTGGATCCAGATCCAATGCGATTTTGATCCAGATCTAGATTTTCTTGGTTAAATGCCCATGAAGGAATACATTTTTTATATTTAGCGAATGAAGTTTCCATCATGAAAAACAACAAAAGATAAGACTAGACGAACAATTATCGCTTTAACAACAAGACTGAATGTAAGAGAATTGTCAAACCCTAGAACTTGTGTCAAACACTAAGCTACCAAACACGCTTTTAGGCGCTCAATAGTGTCGTCACTTTTGTATTTGGTGTGAAACACTCATTTACTTCCAACAACATTTATTGTGGAAGGTCGAGAAACCAATGTCCATGTATTATTCCCGCGTATGGGTGAGAGTCCATCCTCCATAGAAGTATGTGTGGATTCTTCAAGGTTAAAACCCTTGGGCTCAATATTAGCATGCAAGGTAGCAAGAAGGGAAGTGGGATGTTGGTGCACTAGAGCATAACAAGGATTTGATCGGAAAATACCATGTTGAAATCTTGTCTGAAGGAATGAAAAACGATATAAAGAGGGGTTTGAATAGCGTTTTACAACTAAAAACTCAACTCACTTAAGATTTAAATAAATCTCTTCGAACACTAAAGATAAGAGTGCAGAGATAAGAGATAAGGAAAGCACACAAATGATTTTATCCTGGTTCACTTGATAAATCCCTCAAGCTAATCCAGTCCACCCGTTAAGTTGATTTCTTCCTTCTTAGAATGAAGGCAATCCACTAATCAGAGTTTTGTTACAACTGCACTTGCTACCTGCAAAGTGACTAACAATACACTGACTTAGCTAACACTAAGATTCACTCTCTTAGTCTTCTCTAGGATCCGATCAACCTTGATCTCCTAAAGGTAAAACAAACAACTGTTTGAAAGTGTTGGGTTTACAAATAAGTGCTTCTACAAAAGCTGATAGTAAACACACTTAGTTCTATTTGAAGAAAGATTGCTAAGAAGATTTTGAAATATTTCTTGCGCGTGAGTAAGTTTCTTCAACAGCATCTTTCAATCTTCAGCCTCTTTATATACTCCAAGGATTAGGGTTTGAACGTTGCATGGAGATGCTACCGTTGGAGGGCAGATCTGGAATTTCCAAGTTCTGCTGTGGCTGAATCAATTAGGTGAGGTCGTCAGGAATGGTACAATTGCTTTTGTACTTTGGATAGCGACATGACCTTCAACCTTGTTGACTTCTAATCAGAGTGATGCTTCATCTTGGAACTTGTGAAGCTTGATGATCAGAGTCAGAGGGAAGCTTGGATCCTCTGACCTTTGTACCTTCTACTTCTGGACTCAGAGGAGAAGTACTTGGTCTTCAGAGCCAGCTTACTCTTGGACTTCAGAGTCTTCACTACTTAGCTTCTGATGCTTTAGAGCTTCTGATCCTTCAGAGCGTCTGATCCTTCAGAGCTTCTAGTGAGCTGAATCCATATCAGAGCTTTGTAATCTTCAGATCTTCTGAAGCTTGATCTACTGTTCATATTGAACATAGTACGTGCGAAAGCGTTGCAGAGGTTACTCTTGAGCATTGTGCTTCTGATTCTTGTGAGATAGGTCCAGATTCTTGGCCTGTCATTTGAACACTCAGAAAACAACGTTAGAGTACCATAATTGTTCATACTTAATAGTTAACTTGTAATCATTAAAACATAGAGTTGTACTACTAGATCAAAACTTGATCTTACAATCTCCCCCTTTTTGATGATGACAAAACCAAGTATTTTGATGAACAATTCTTAAACAATAAACTGAATTCACTCAGAGTTTAGAGAATAGAGAAAAACTTATCCTGAGGTGAATGGTTTATGTTGCTCATTCTGAATCCAAGTCACAGCTTGATTCTGAGCTTAGCTCCCCCTAAATCTAGGACTTAATGAAAATATTAGTAATATCTAGATTCTGAGCTAAATCATAAGAGTTCAGAGTGATAATTTATGACATAGACAAGGTGAGATAATCAGAGCGCATAAGTATCAAGAGCAGAGAAAAGGTATCAGAGTCAACTAGTATCACTTCAGAGGAAGTGAAAATGTATTCCTTGTATTTGCCTAGTGACACATCTATGGTCATAAAGGTGGAACTCTTGAATTCTCCAAAAGAAAAAGAGATCACACTAACACAGCTTACACATCAAAAACTGGGTTATACTCCCCCTTTTTGTCATAAGCAAAAGCATGGGGTGTGAAAAACTTAGCTTGAAGTACAAGGTACTCCCCCTTAGAGAAGGTCTAAGTTTAAAAAGATGGAGAAACTAAAAAAAATTAATGAAAACGAATTTAATTAATGCATATGCGGAAGAGTAAATGAAGAGGTTGAACGTTTACCACCGGCGAAGGAGTGAAGGTAAACTTCTGTTACCAAGAAATAATCCTCGAGAAACTGCTTCAGCATTAACTTCTGGAGACTGAATTGAGCTTATAAATAGCGGTTAAACCATATCAGTCTTCACATCTCATTTTCTCTTGAGCTTAAAAAAAATTAAATGGCATCCTTCATTGCAAGTATCGAGCAGTTGAGAAAGAAAGCCTTTGAGGAAGACCTCTTCATCAATGTACGCCATCCAGAGGAACCGAGCGTTTATACCCTTACAAACCAGCTATTGGGCATGCGCCTAAGTCCAGAAATGGACAACATCCTTAGGAGCTTCCTCATATTCATGGAGGAAATGCAAGTTTGCTTTCAGAAGGAGCTGGAGTTGTATGAGGAAATCAGAGCAATAGAGGCGGCTCTGGAGACGGTGGCGGCGAGTCCTCAGAGGCAGGAGCTGCGCCAGAGCTTAGTCCCCTTAGAGTATAGGCAGCATCGTCTGGAGCTTGAGAAAGCAAAGATGCGTAGGCAGTGTAGAGAAATGAGGAAAAATCCTCCCTTTTAATGTAGCAATGCTTGTATGCAATTTCTTATTAATAAAAAATATTTTGGTTGGTGGTTAATGAGTATGCATGAAATAAATTTTATCATAAACAAGTATTATGCAACACATAATGAATATGATAATAGAATAACACGAGAATAGATAAAGAAACAAGGTTCAAAGCAAATAGACGAGAAAAGAAAAACAAAAAAGAAATAAGTCAACAAAGATAAAACAAGAGAGAAGAGAGTTCCTAAAATTAGGGTTTAGGTGTCCTCCGAAGCAGTTCTGTGCACATTTCTTTCAAACTCTAAAGGAGAACTTCATGAGAGTTGAGCCTTTGTTCAATGATATCAATCCTTGAATCTGACTGAGGTTGAGCAGACATTGTAGCTTCATCAGAGTGAGGAACTTGAGCAGATGTGGAAGCAACATCAGTAATTGGAACAATTCTTAGTGCTTCATTTCTGAGTGCCTCAGCTTCAGCTTGTAATAATGCTGCGTATTCCAGAGCTTGCAACCTTGCAGCTTCACGTTGGTCGGCCTCAATCCGTGCAGCTTCTTCTGCTTGTTCTTTCTTCCTTCTGGTTTCTTCAATAACAGAATAGAGTTGTTCTCTCATTAGCTGTTCATTCAGAGCTTCTCTTCGTCTGAGGTGTTGAGTTGCAGCTTCAACACACTTATCATTTTCAGCATTTAGGAAACCAACCATCACCGGAACTTGGTCAACCATCCAAGAACACAAACGATCCCAATCCTCAACAATCATGTCTGGATCCTCACTTAGGTCAGTGCGACCATGCACATTGCGAACCTTTAAAGATGCTTCATGATGAAATGAGTTGATGCAATCAAGGAGGGTGGTTGGTCCAGAGTAGGTGTAGGGAACAAGGGAGAGGTTTGGTTCAGGTGAAGAAGAGTGGTTGCTACTTGCTACCTCAGAGGGAGAGCCAACCTGCAGAGTCTGATGTGCAGATATGTTGGTCTCAGGGTTTTGATGAGAGGTTTCAGTCTCAGGAGTTGGTGATTTGTCTGAGGAATGGTTTGAGACTGATTCAGCATTTTCTGGAAGAGAGGTTTGAGGAGGAGGGTGTGGAGGAGGCATTGAGGCCAGAGGTACCGCTTGGATTGGGAAATCCGGAGCAACCAGAGGTTCTGGCCTTGGTCCAGGGTAGCAGTTTGGACTAAGAACAGTTTTGAAATGTGTAGGAATGTCAGAAATCATTGTTCTTGCAATCTGAAGGAATTCGCGATTAGCTTCAGATTCATTTGAGGGAGAAGAGAAAGGAACATTGGTTGGAAAAGAAACAGAGGGACCAGGAGAGAGAATTTCACGTTCAGAGTGAGTGTGTGTATGTGGTTCAGAGGTGGTTTTATCAGAGGCTTGTGTTTCAATGACTGGTGGTTCAGAGGTTTCTGGATTGTATGGAAGGATAATAGGTGAGGTGGAAGCAGAGGGTTTGTTGGCTTGGAGCATTTTCCAGAGGGGTTCTTCCTCAATGGAAGGTTGGAAGAATGAGGCCCGAGGGGGTGAAGGAGGAGAGGTTGGTTGATTGATTGGTGTGGGTTCAGGATTGGTTTGATTATGAATTGCATCAAGCAAATTAAAATCATCATCTGAAAGAACAACAAACTTACTTGAAGCTCTAGCTGCAGATCTTGTGACTCTGGTAGAGGGTGCAGGTCTAGCAGGCTCCTGAGTTGGTTGCAGATGAGTAACTTGAGTCACAATCCTGACCTTCTTGGCCTTCTTCTGAGGCGGTGGTGCATCATCATCATGGTCATCACCATCAGAGGGATCATTCTCCTCAGAGGCTTCAACTTTCTTTCTCTTGCTTTTCCTCTTTCTGGGAGATTCAAAATCAGGAGGATCTGGGAGAGTCCTGAAGAATTCATCCACATCAATCTCATAGCCTTGTCGTCTCAAATCATCAAGGTAGATTCTGATTGCCTCTGGGTCATCAGCCTTGGACCAGAGGGGGTAGTCCTTCAGATGAGTTCTTCTTCTTGGTCTTGCATCAGCAACTTTGACCTCAGCTTTAGTCTCTATCAGGCCCATTCTTTTCATGGAAGTAGGAGTGAAGACATCCCCAATAATTGTTGTCAAGTCTTCAGTGCATCCTAATTGTCGCAAATCCTTAATCAGTTTGCTCTCAATGAAGAAGTCAGAAAGCAATCTGCCAAATGGTATGTATTTGATTGCAGACTTGGGTGAAGCAGTGGTGCTTGACTTCTTGATGCACTCCTTCAGATAGGAGAAGAGAAAGAAGGGCAGACAGACTTTGCGGTGCTCCTTGATGAAGAAGAGTAACACCTTTTGGGTAAAGTTGATGTAATCTGGAGAGCTTCCCTTTGGCCTTTGATTTATGCAGTTTAGCAGAATCTTGTGCCAGATTCTTAAATCAGGATGAAGATCCTTGGTCTTGCAGTCATTTTTCCCTGGCTTCCATGTAGAGTAGAGAGCCATGTTGACTGCCTCTTTGGTCTTTAGTTTGACTTTTGATTCCTGCAACTAGAATCTATAGCCTTTGCTTGTTTCTGCACCTAGAAGTTTTGCAAACGACTTCTTAGTAATAATGATCCTCTTCCCCAGAACAAAAGACACCACTTGATGCTCATTGCAATCAGCGTGCTTCCAGAATTCCTTCACGAGTTTGTCATAAACGGGACCATGGAGTCTTTGGAAGTACCCTTCCCAGCCTTGAGCTTGAGCTTCAGGACGGAGACAACTCCATTGTCAGCAATATTGTCGAGGTCGAATCTCCATTCAACAAGAACTTGGAGATCTTCTGGAGGGAAGACACATGTAACTGCACATCTTCTCTGAGAAAGGGGAATAACATCTTCTGCGTCTTGGACTTGTGCTTGAGCAATCTCAGTCGATCTGGGACGCAGAGAAGGACCCACTTGCCCTGTTGGAAGACCCACAACCATTCTGGGAAAAACTCTTCCATCGGCAGAATCAGATCGCTCACCGGAGTCAGCTCTTTCAGAATTTGCCATTGTTGAAGTTAGAAGGTTTGGGTAGAATAGAGATGAGAGAATGCGAGAGAGAATAGAGGAAAACGAGGGTTTTGCAAACAGGAGAGAGAAGCAAAAACGTGAATGATGGAGAACGTTTTTGCCCATGAGACTAGGTTACTTCCCAGAAATTGACAATTTCCAGAAGTACTCTTTCTTTCAGTTCTATCTCCAGCATAATCAGCATTGCAATAACCTGAAAGCTTATACTCAGATGTTTTCTTGTACATCAAGCCGAGGTTAGTGATACCTTTCAGATATTTGAGAATTCTCTTAACAGCAGTTAAGTGAGTTTCTCTAGGATCTGATTGGAAACGAGCACATAAATGTACACTAAACAGAATATCTGGCCTAGATGCAGTTAAGTATAGAAGTGAACCTATCATTCCGCGATATAGCTTCTGACATACTTTCCCACTGGCATCTTTTTTCTCCAGAATGCAAGTAGGATGCATAGGAGTCTTAGCAATTATTGATTCTGTCATATTGAACTTCTTCAGAAGTTCCTTTGTATACTTGCTCTGATGGATGTAGGTAGCTTCTGGTTTTTGATCAACTTGTATTCCCAGAAAGTACTTGAGTTCTCCCATCATACTCATTTCAAATTCAGCCTGCATCATCTCAGAAAATTCTTTGCACAAAGATGGATTAGCTGATCCAAATATAATGTCATCAACATAAATTTGCACAATTAAGATATCATCTTTGTAAGTTTTGCAAAAGAGAGTTATATCTACTTTACCCCTTACAAACTCATTTTCCAGAATGAATGAGCTGAGTCTCTCATACCATGCTCTGGGAGCTTGCTTCAGACCATAGAGAGATTTCTTCAATTTGAACACATGGTCAGGGTACTTCTCATCTTCAAAACCAGGAGGTTGGTGCACATATACTTCCTCTGAGATGTATCCATTTAGGAAGGCACTCTTGACATCCATCTGATGAAGGATTACGTTGTGATTCACTGAGAAAGAGATCAGCAGTCTGATTGCTTCTAATCTTGCTACTAGAGCAAATGTTTCAGTATAATCTATTCCTTCTTGCTGACTGTAGCCTTGAGCAACTAATCTTGCTTTGTTTCTGACTACATCTCCTTTTTCATTCAGCTTGTTTCTGAATACCCATTTGGTTCCAATGATGTGAGCTCCTTGAGGTTTCTTAACAAGGTTCCAAACATCATTCTTGGAGAATTGATTCAATTCTTCTTCCATTGCTAAAATCCAGTCTTTGTCTTGAAGAGCTTCATCAATTGATTTTTGTTCAATTAAGAAAACCAATCCCTTCAGACTAAGTAGAGTCTCTTCAGAGGGTCTGAAAGCTGATCTGGTTCTGACTGGTTCATCTTTGTTTCCCAGAATCAACTCCTTAGGGTGAGAGGCAACAATTCTGCTCTTCTTCTGAGGCTGTGGATCAGAGGGACCAACTTCCTCTGGAGTGTCTTCCTCTGGTTCAGCTTCTTCTGGAGCTTTGCCTTTGTCAGAAACATTAATGCTCATATCTGCAAACTTTTCCACTAGCTTTGACTGATCAGAGTCAAGCTTATCGTCAAATCTAACATGAATAGATTCTTCAATAGTTTTAGCATCAGTATTATAAATTATAAAACCTTTAGATCGTTCATAGTAACCAAGTAATAGACATTTAGAAGATTTAGAATCAAACTTATGTAATTTATCCTTAGAATTCAGAGCATAGCAAACACAACCAAAAGGATGAAAATATGAAATGTTGGGTTTTACTTTCTTCCACAATTCATAAGGAGTCTTATTCAGAATTGGTCTCACAGAGATTCTGTTCTGAATGTAACATGTTGTGTTTACTGCCTCTGCCCAAAAGTGCTTTGCCATGTCAGTTTCTTGAAGCATGGTCCTAGCCATCTCCTGAAGAGTTCTGTTCTTCCTCTCAACAACCCCATTTTGTTGCGGAGTTCTAGGACAAGAGAAATCATGTGCAATTCCATAGGAATCAAACAGACTCTCAAACTTGTCATTCTCAAACTCTCCACCATGATTACTTCTGACACGCATAATCCTACAAGCCTTCTCGTTTTGCACTTGGGCAATAAAGGTAGAGAACACAGAATGAGACTCATCCTTGCGGGATAGAAATTTTACCCATGTCCAGCGGCTATAGTCGT
Organism: Lotus japonicus; assembly: GCF_012489685.1. Taxonomy (NCBI): domain Eukaryota; kingdom Viridiplantae; phylum Streptophyta; class Magnoliopsida; order Fabales; family Fabaceae; genus Lotus; species Lotus japonicus. The sequence continues at coordinate 35,986,641 of NC_080041.1, forward strand.
CAACAATGACCATCCCATATCTCTTGCCACCTATAGACTCAGTTTTCACTGGTCCAAAAAGGTCGATATGCAGAAGTTCCAACGGCCTTGAGGTGGAAACCACATTCTTAGCCTTGAAAGGGACTTTTGTAAATTTACCTTTATGACATGCTTCACAAAGAGCGTCTGAAGAGAACTTCAGAGTGGGTAAGCCCCTGACAAGGTCAAGCTTACACAGCTGAGAAATCTTTCTCATACTGGCATGCCCTAACCGTCTATGTCATACCCATTGCTCCTCATTAACAGAAAGAAGGCACTTTACTTTCTGAGTTTCCAACTCAGATAATCTGATCTTATAAGTGTTGTTCCTCCTCTTGCTGTTAAACAGAACAGAGCCATCGATCTGACTTACAGCCCTGCAGGACTTTTGATTGAAGATAATATCATAACCCTTGTCAGCTAATTGGCTTATAGACAATAAGTTGTGATTTAATCCATCTACTAGTAGAACATTATCAATGCATGGACTATTATCAACACCAATAGTACCAAAACCAACAATTTTACCCTTCTCATTTCCTCCAAAGCCAACTTCGCCTTCAGGCTTAAGTTTTAGCTCTTGGAACATATGCCTTTCTCCACGCGAGCATCCACTGTCCAGATACCATGATTGGTGTTTCAGTGGAGCGATCAAGGATATCTGCAACATAGATAATCTTGTCCTTAGGTACCCATTTTCTGGGTCCTTTCTTGTTAGTTACCCCAGAGGTTCTGATGACCTTGGGTTTCTCAACATGATAATGTAAAGGAATTTGAGCATGATATTTAAGCACATAAGGAGTTCCCTTTTTACGAGAGGGTTTAGCAATTTTAGCAGGTAATTATTCAGGAAAAATAGTACCAGAGGGTACAAACTGTTCATGCAGAGGTTTGGCCTTAGGCATAGGATGCTCATTTCTACTTGGTCCAGAATAGCCAATGCCATTCATCCCATTTCTGCTAACGCCATAGATCATTGAAGCCATCAAGCTTCTATCTACGCTTTTAGCTAGGAATCTTTGAAAGGATTTTTCGTATTTAGATTCATTCTTTATATCAGAGGCATCACATGCAACAACTTCTTCTAACTTGACGATTTGGTTTTTAAGCACAGAGTTAGAGTTAACTAAAGCATGATTATTTTCTTTCAGTTCAGAAATAATTTTCTCATGTTCAGTAGAAGTTTTAGAAACGACAGTAAATTCCTTTTTCAACCTTTTATGCTTAGTCAAGAGAGAGTTATATTTATCCATGATATCAGACAAAGCACATTTAAGTTCAGAGGTTGAGAAGGAAGCGAATACCTCATTTTCATCGTCAGAGTCTGGATCTTCCTCTGATGCTGATTCAGAATTAGTTGCTTCTTTTGACTCTGCTTCTTTGTTCTTGACAATAGCCATGAGTCCTTCAACAACTTCTCCATCAGAGTCAACATCCTCTGACTCTGATTCATCAAAAGTCACCATGAGGCCTTTCTTAGCTTTGAAATGCTTCTTTGGCTTCTTGTCCTTTTTCAGCTTAGGACAATCACTCTTATAGTGCCCTGATTATTTGCATTCAAAGCATGTGACTTCCTTTGATGAAGACTTCTTCTGACCAGAGGAAGATTCATTCTTTCCTTTATGCTTTCCAGAGCCTTTGTTCTTGCTCTGCCTGTGCTTCCAGATGCGGTTAAGCCTTCTGGAGATCAGAGTCAGCTCATCATCATCAGAATCTTCAGAGGCTTCTTCAGATTCTTCTTCTTCTGCTTGAAGAGCTTTAGCCTTTTCAGATTTGGATTTCAAGGCTATAGACTTCTTCTTCTGATCCTGATGTTCAGTATGCTTATGAGTTCTTCCAGACTCATCTGATCAACATCTCTTGTGAGCTTCAGAGAAGTTATCAGAGGCATCCAGCTTTCAGGAAGGCCTCTCAGAATTCTCATGACATGATCAGCTGTTGTGTAGCTCTTGTTGAGAGGTCTAATTCCAGCAATGAGTAGCTGAAATCTGGAGAACATGTCCTCAATGGACTCACTGGACTCCATTTGGAAGGATTCATACTTTCTTATTAAGGCCAACGCCTTTGATTCCTTCACCTTCTTGTTTCCTTCATGGGTCATCTTTAATGAATCAAAGATACCCTTAGCATACTCACGATCTGTGATCTTTTGATATTCTTCGTAAGAAATAGCACTTAGAAGAATAGTTCTAGCTTTATGATGCAGTGAGTAAAGCTTCTTTTGTTCTGCAGACATCTCTGATCTAGAGATCTTCTTGCCATCAACATCAACTGGACGCTCATAGTCATCCACTATAATATCCCAAAGATCTGCATCAAAGCCCAGAAAGAAGCTTTCAATCCTGTCTTTCCAGTATTCAAATCTTTGCCCATCAAACATAGGAGGCTTTGTACAGTGGACATCTTTTTGCGTTTCAATGGTGGCAACCATTTTAGTTTTTCACACCGGCTCGGATCACTGAACACTGTTAGGTGTGGTAATCAGAACTTGCGCTCTGATACCAATTAAAGGTATGAAAAACGATAGAAAAGGGGGGTTTGAATAGCGTTTTACAACTAAAAACTCAACCCACTTAAGATTTAAATAAATCTCTTCGAACACTAAAGATAAGAGTGCAGAGATAAGAGATAAGGAAAGCACACAAATGATTTTATCCTGGTTCACTTGATAAATCCCTCAAGCTAATCCAGTCCACCCATTAAGGTGATTTCTTCCTTCTTAGAATGAAGGCAATCCACTAATCAGAGTTTTGTTACAACTGCACTTGCTACCTGCAAAGTGACTAACAATACACTGACTTAGCTAACACTAAGATTCACTCTCTTAGTCTTCTCTAGGATCCGATCAACCTTGATCTCCTAAAGGTAAAACAAACAACTGCTTGAAAGTGTTGGGTTTACAAATAAGTGCTTCTACAAAGCTGATAGTAAACACACTTAGTTCTATTTGAAGAAAGATTGCTAAGAAGATTTTGAAATATTACTTGCGCGTGAGTAAGTTTCTTCAACAGCATCTTTCAATCTTCAACCTCTTTATATACTCCAAGGATTAGGGTTTGAACGTTGCATGGAGATGCTACCGTTGGAGGGCAGATCTGGAATTTCCAAGTTCTGTTGTGGCTGAATCAGTTAGGTAAGGTCGTTAGGAATGGTACAATTGCTTTTGTACTTTGGATAGCCACATGACCTTCAACCTTGTTGACTTCTAATCAGAGTGATGCTTCATCTTGGAACTTGTGAAGCTTGATGATCAGAGTTAGAGGGAAGCTTGGATCCTCTGACCTTTGTACCTTCTGCTTCTGGACTCAGAGGAGAAGTACTTGGTCTTCAGAGCCAGCTTACTCTTGGACTTCAGAGTCTTCACTACTTAGCTTCTGATGCTTCAGAGCTTCTGATCCTTCAGAGCATCTGATCCTTCAGAGCGCCTGATCCTTCAGAGCTTCTAGTGAGCTAAATCCATATCAGAGCTTTGTAATCTTCAGATCTTCTGAAGCTTGATCTATTGTCCAGATTGAACATAGTACGTGCGAAAGCGTTGCAGAGGTTACTCTTGAGCATTATGCTTCTGATTCTTGTGAGATAGGTCCAAAGTCTTGGCCTGTCATTTGAACACTCAGAAAACAACGTTAGAGTACCATAATTGTTCATACTTAATAGTTAACTGAAGGTGCGAAAAACACTAGAAAGGGGGGGGGGGGGTTTGAATAGAGTTTTTAAACAAAAGTTTTCCCCTTTTTAAGTTTTGACAAACTTAAAAATAAGAACTAGGTGCTAAAGAATATGAAGTAGAGCACACAAGTATTTTATCCTGGTTCACTTGAGATAAAAGCTCAAGTTAATCCAGTCCACCCGTGAAGGTGATTTCTTCCTTCTTCTGATGAAGGCAATTCACTAAAATCAATGAATGTTACAACTGCACTTGCAACCTGCAAAGTGACTAACAGTACACTGATTTTCTCACTAGTATACTCTCAAGAAGCTGATCAACCGATCCTCTCAAGACTAGCTAAACAGTGAACCAAACTTGATTCAGTCCTCTCAAGATCCGACCAAACTTGGTCTCTTAAGGAACTTTACAAAGTGTTTGTAAAAGGTTTTGGGTTTACAAGAAATGCTTCTGAAAAGCTAATAGTAAACTCAGCTGTTCAAGAACAATGAAGAAATATTGCTAAGAGATCGGTTAGAATGGATTCAAGAATATCAGCAAGGATTCTTCGCTTCTTTCTTCTATGTTCAGCCCTTATATACTCCAAGGCATATGGTGTAGCCGTTGCTAGGATTTTGTCCGTTGGAGTGGCAATCTTGTAATATCAGACTGCTAGGCTGAACGAGGTAGGTGGCGGACAGGCTATGACAGTACGATGTGTACTATGACAGCGACCTGTCCTTTCACCAGCTGATTTATGATCTGGAGTGCTTCAGATGGACGTTGGTGAAGCTTCTGATCAGAGTCAGACGGAAGATTGGATCCTCTGACCTTGCAACTTCTGCTACTGGGCATGTTCCTCAGAACTTCTGAATGCCAGAGCTAGAATAGCTTGGGTCTTCAGAGCCAACTTCTTGCAGGTCTTCAGAACTTGAGTCTTCTACTTCATGACCGTTTCTTCTGGAACATCTGGTCTTCAGAACTTCTGACTCCGGTTCTCCAGTACCTCTTGAGAGCTTCTATCTTCAGAACTTCTAAAGGATTTGCCACTGTTCTAAACGAACATGGTGAGCTTTAGAACTCTCTTTTGGTTACCCTTGGGTCTTCATCTTCTGATGGAATCGGCTTGGGCCAGAATCAGAACCTGTTTGTCATAACTAGAAAGGACAAACGTTAGAGTACCATAATTGTTCATACTCAAAAACCTTAATTGTAATCATCAAAATATAGAGATGCAACTACTGATCAATTCTTGATCTTACATTAACTTGTAATCATCAAAACATAGAGTTGTACTACTAGATCAAAACTTGATCTTACATTGTCTGCATGCAAGGTCGAATAGTTCTTCCACTGGTGTAGGAACAGACGAGGCAGCAGGAACTGCATCAGTCGTTGAAGTAGCGACGGATGGCGTCGGCGATGTAGGGTGTTTGGTGGATTAGGTGTGACAACATCAACTAGATCTGAGGTAATACAAGATGAAAACGGAGGTGAATTGGGATTTTGCACAGCATAATGGCTAGTGGAACGAGCCAAAACCGCCGAGGCATCGGTTCGATAAATAGTTCATGAAAAGAGGGAACTCAAGAGAATATGTTGATTAAGAACAATTAGTACCCATAAAAGTGAATTGTAACTCATTAAGTTGAGCATGAAGAGTGACATAAATCCTTGAGGCTGTGTATCCATACACTTGAAACCCTTTTGTTGAGTACTATAACCCAAAAATATACATGGCGAGCTCCGTGGACTGAACTTATTCTTCACATAAGGACGCAAACAAGGAAACACTCGACAGCCAAAGGGTTGAAAGTTTTCATACATAGGGTAGACATGAATCAAAAGCTTAAATGGCGTCTGACCAAAAAAGAACTGTTGTTGGAACTTTGTTAATAACATAAACAACAATACTGAAATTTTCAACCCAATAACCAATGGGAACTTGCAAATGATAAAGCATCGAAAGACCAATCTCAAGTATGTGCTGATGTAGGGACATGAAAAACAATAAAGCACACCGGAAGAAGCAAAGAAAGCTATCACTTTGTTATTTGTAAACTCAGTTTTGTTATCACTTTGAAAATCTCTTAATCGTCTATCAAATTGGTTTTCAATAAAGGTTTTTAATTATGGGTATATCATAAAAATCTTATTTTTGTTAAAATGGATAAAATAAGGTAAAACTTGAGAAAATCATCCGCAAAAATAGCGAAGTAGGAATAGCCAGAAACTAAAACAACAGATGTTGGTCCCCATAAATCATAATGATATAAAATGAAGTATGGCAGGTGCACTTAGAATATTATCATAAAGAACAAATGTCTACTTTTGGCTAACTGCCAGGTAGTACAACTTATTAGTTTAGGACAAATCGATGAACCGATAAATTTTCTTGTTTATGTAATTGACTAATAATATCAAATTTTATGTGATTTAAATGTGAATACCAAAGCTCAAACGACCCATGAGTCTACTGCGATTAGAGAGCAGTGAACAAAGCATATGTTCCATGCTCCAACACATATAATCCTTGCTCGCATCGACCTTTGCTGGTATTGTTTCTATTTTCGGCTCTAGAGAGCAAATAAGTCATTAATAAAATTAGCTTTAGCATTACGATCCTTAATCAATTTACTAACAGAGACAATGTTCTTAAAGATAGAATGGACAACAAAAAATCCCAACAATTGAATATGATCATTTAAAGAATGAAAACTAATATGAGTAATATTCAATGCAGCATCGTTCCCCACAAGAGCGTGTTCATTACCAGTATTGGCTTGAGAATCAAACAAGTGATATGAGGATGAAGTGATGTGAGATGTGGCACCATTTTCCCGAAACCTATATGTCTGATTGCACAAATTAAGCAAGAAATTAGCAGTGAACAACTGAATCAAGTCGGCTGAGTCTAACGACTTGTCCCACTGAAGTGGACACTTATGAGCATAATGGCCTTGTTCATGACAAATCTACAAATGTGGAATATAGTATTTGCGGAGACCCTGACCGATACCTTGGTTGTGGCCACGCGAATTACCATAACCACCACCACGATGTCCATTATAGCCATGATGAGAACTGTATGTGGCTGGTGATTTCTGTTTAGGTTGTGGGACTAATGGTGGTAGTGAAGGTTGTAGGTGTAGGAGTGGTTGAATCATCAAGGAAGGCTTATAAAATAGCATGTCCTTCAGCTTCAAAGAGGACGTCACTGAACAACGAAAAGGACACACAATCGAGATGTCCTGTAGAGAAATTTGCATACGATGATCTCATTCCATGAAGAAACCAATGAACTTTGTCATCATTGAAGAAGAGGGGCTCTGACCACGGCTAACTGGTCACATACAGTACAAAATTGTTTTCCATAATCAGTCATCGTCTTAGTACCGCACTGCATATGTTGCAATTCGTCACGGAGCGAAGTTCACATGCCTTGTTGCGCGGACTATAAGCGGCATGCAGTGCATCCCATACCTCTTTTATAGTGACATGCTCGAGGGTCTACAGACATGGTCTCCTCGATTAAAGAAGAAGGAGAAGACTCAATTAATTATGAGCTTGTGTTTTTTGAGTGGAAAACTTAGGTTTGGATACTGCTTCACTTTGACGAAGTGGGATGTAGAGTCAGTGAGAGCAAAGGTTTGCGCGTGAGCGGAAACGGAGAGATTAAACTTGATTCTTCTAAAGGAGAAAATTGGTGGAAAGAGTCTTGATCATGTTGATCATGGTAATGAAAGGGGGGGTTGGTGGTGGTAGTTCCTTGCCGGCATGAGAAAGAAAAAAGGGGGTGCATGGTAGCTATAAAAGATGACGACTAAGAGGTTTAGTTACTAGGGGTTTTGAAACCTCCATGATACCATGTAAGATGGAAATATAAAAATATAAATGTTGGTTACTAGGGGTGTTCATTTTTGTTGCTTTTTTTCAGTGGACTTGAAAACTACTTGAGAGTGAAGCAAGTGACTAGGTACATGTAACGCCCCGACTTTCAGGGGTCACCATCGTAACCTAATAAAGTAAATATGCAATGATTTCCAAATTGGTTTCATAAAAGCGAGTATATTTTTTCTTCAAAGTGTTTCTAAAACATGTCATGCATACTCTCAACTACAAATAGATTTACATCAAGCCTTGAACAAGGCAAGTACCCGAGGGTAAAGGCGACAGCACCCAACCTACAAAATCTAACAAATAGAAACAAACTCAACAAAGGATCTATTATGCAATGACACCATAAATCCGACATACTTCCTACGATCTCCACATTGGGGAACCGCAGGAAAGCAAAGCATCGGAACCTACCCGAAAACTCAAATATAAATTCCTAAAAATCATTAGGCAAGCTTAAACCAATAACGGTAAGCTCTCTAACCCAAGGATCTAGCCTTAAACCCGACTCTACTGTTCAAGTCCTTCACTAATCTTCAAGTTCTCATCTCCGACTTGTACAGAGGTCAAGCTTCATCGAGGGTTCTCCATCGCCTAATAGCGTTAAGCGCCCAAACAACAAGTAGCAAACAGAAAGGGTTAACTCCAAACAAAAAGGGTTAGCAAAGAGAAAAGCATGCTATTCAAATTTAAGTGCATAATATGGCACATAAGCTAGCAACTTAATTCCAGATAGATGACGACATATATCCAACAACATAAAATTAAATCAAATATCAACAATATAGATTTAATCAGATATCAGCAACATAATCACATAGATATAAATCAGGTAACAACAACATAGATTTAATCAGATATCAGCAACATAATAACATAGATTTAAATCAGGTATCAATAACCTCACCAATCTAGGATCAAATCAGATGACAATAACCTCAATAGTATAGAATCAAATCAGATGACAATAACCTCAACAATATAGAATCAAATCAGGTGACAATAACCTCAACAATATAGAATCAAATCAGATATCAATAAAACCAATATAAGTGTCATGTAGTACAACTATGTGTCACTACCAAGATGGGTGAAATCAAAAGCGTCTCGCAAGACGGGACAGTCACCTGGTACGAAAACCATTGATCTGCCACTTAATAACGCCCCGAGGGCCACTCAATATGCCACAAAGGCCCCCACAGTATGTCACACAGGCCCCACACCACGGCTCAAGGCCCACACAGTACAATCCAATAGTACAGATGCACAAATATCAACACAACATATAGTTAGCTACTCAGCACATACATAGCATGTGATTCGGCCTAACTTCAACCATAGAAACCATCAAAACATCAACAATTCTCAGTCCAATAATCAAGTCAGAGTATCAACAATAACCAATGGCCGAAGCTCCGGAAAATGGAGACGCACGTCTCTATTGTTTAACAATGGTCGAAGCCTCAAAACATTTGGCACAAGCCTCAGAACAATCAACATAAGCAAGTATACAACATATAAAAACATGCTAACATTTCAATCCAAAACTATCAAGCTAAACACCTTGATCTCAAAACGCAAGCAGTGCAATTAAAACATGCAGGACTCAAAGACACTTCTATACTGAGTTACCCTAACCTTTTATTCTCATTCCAAACTCGATATCACAGTCCGATCCAAAATCAAGCTCCCGAACTCAGCAAGTTCCCCGGTTCGTCTTCCTCTGTTGTGAAACCTCACAGCTTGTTCCAAAACCTCTTTCCTCAGCTCAACTCGTTCCAAACCTTAAGCAAAATATCATTTCTTAGTCACTAAGAAACAATACAATCCAATAACACTAAACAATAACCGAAAGAAGCTTTCGAAGCTTCAGAGTTTGACATCTAGGCACGAATGGACAACAGGACATCTAATCGCTAAAACGTGCATAACTGGAGCTACAGAACTCGGAATGACACGAAACCAAAGCCAAAATTTCGACAACTGAAAGAGTTACGCTATAGCTCAGGCCATACAAACCCTGAAATTATTTTTGGACACGGTACAACTCCAGCAAGTTTCGGCCATAGCCAAAAATAGGGTTTCTCGAACTTTTTCTTCGATCTAATAATCCTAGATCGAAGAAACCCTGAAAAAGCTATGCACCCTGAGTTACGCTATAGCTCAGGCCATACAAACCCTGAAAAAGCTCTGCGCCTCTCTCTTTCTCTCTCTAGCTCTCGGCCATGAAGGGGAAGAATGAGAGAAAATCTCTTTTTTTTTCCTTTTTATAGGTGAGGCGAAAATCCAAAAAAATCGAGATTTCGCGGTTCCGGTCGTTTTGGTACTTTCATCTGCTGATAAAAATTGAGTATTCGGCGACGGAATTTTGAAACTCAAATCGAGGCGCATTTAATTGAAGAAAACGTCTCAAAGACAGTGTGGGTCGACTTACGCTGAAAAACTACTTTTTTCAGTTGACGTCGGATGAAGAAACTTCCTTCTGAAGAAAGGTTGCAATCATCGAAATAAATGAGGCAACGCTGATTGAAAATTCATTAGAAGCTCCGAATAGAAAAACTCTTCATTCAGGGTCTTAATTAAAGTTCCCGAGAAGTTAAAGTCTAGCTTCGACGGACTTCCGAGAAGAAAAACCTAACGTGCTTACAGTCCAGGGTTTCGTATCAGAATACTGGTCATGGGAAAATTACTCAGAGGTTCTTATTCTTCCTTAAATTCTAAAATTCTCTTAAACAGTGCTCTAGGAGCGGATATAGCCTTTTTCGAACACTCTTGACCTTAGTCGGGTGCGAATATGGCTTGTGCTATCACTCAAAATGACTATAGTGTCATCATCCTTAAACATACTCTGAACTTAGTTATCATATAAATAATATTCAGGACTCGAATAAGTTCGAGTCAGGAGAATAACATATAGTATAAACACTCGATTATTTAATATAATGAAAACAAATAAATAATCTAGTTATTTATTTCGGGGTTTTTCAGTACATATCTCTAATTCTAGTGAACCTTGGGGCTGGTATTAGTCTCCTTCAAAGTTGTGGTAGTTTAATAGCCTTGTAATGTAAATTATAAATTGGAGTTCTATAGCATGAAATATTGTTGGGGCGACCCCAAATGTGGTGGTTGGTACACAATCAAAAGCACAATAACTTCTTAAGTTATAGAACGGTGTAAGGGTGGTAGTGGTGGTGGCGGTGGTGGTGGAGGGTGTTGGTGGTGGAAATTGATTAAATATATTGAAGTAGTTTATATATCACACTCTTATCATGCCTTATCCATTATCTATAGGGTGTATTAAATAATGGTTTAAATACTCTAGAGGCCCCTGAAATTGTATGCCGTATGAAAATAAGTCCCTGAATTTTTTTTTTCCGATTCCGGGTCCCTGAAATTGTTTTTTTAATCTAAATAGGTCCCTACGCGTGTTTTAAGCTGAGGTGGCTCTATTTTTGCCTACTCATAGTTTCCACGTGGCCTTTATTAATATTTTTAATTACACATGGATTAATTAATGAAAAATAAACATTTTAACACTAAAATTGACTCCCTAATTCTAATTACCTTTTATCCCTTCCCTTCTCCCCTCCCTACCTGCTCCTAAGTTACCATTGATGTTCCATCTTCTGCTACAATGGTTCTCCCGCCGACTACCGCCACGACCCTCTTATCCCCCACCCCCACCCTCATTTCCTTTCCGCCCTTCCCCCCCTCATTGTGACAGCCCCAAAATCAGCCACCTCTGTTTTTCTTGATCTGAACTAGAAATGTTGCAGCAAAAACACAGTGACAACCACAAAATCAGCCACCTTAGGTTATATTTCCACTAAAAACGCAGCAAGAGGGAACAAGAACAATAGACCCTCTGTCAAAGTCTGGTTCCTAGATCTGTAAATGGGAGAGCGAGATGAGATCGGAACTTTATGAATATGGGTACAACGTGATAGATCTAGAGATGGAACTGATAATTTCTCCATCAAAGTTCACATCTTTGAACCGACAGAAGCATATCAACAGTGATGAGGCGCGATTTGGTGGTTCCGGCGCGCGACGCGGTGGCCTTGGCTGAAGATCGTGGTGGCGGTGTGACCCTGAGCACGATGGCAAGGAGTGGATGCACAGCTTCGTTCTTCCCTCTCTTCTCACCTCCGTTCTTTCTCCCCTTTCTATCTTAGGTTTAGGTTTGATCTGATTTCATCTGTTACGGATTAGGGATAAAAGGTAATTAGAATTAGGGAGTCAATTTAAGTGTTAAAATGTTTATTTTTCATTAATTAATCCATGTGTAATTAAAAATATTAATAAAGGCCACGTGGAAACAATGAGTAGGCAAAATTAGAGCCACCTCAGCTTAAAACACGTGTAGGGACCTATTTAGATTAAAAAAAATTCCAGGGACCCGAAATCGGTAAAAAAAAATTCAGAGACTTATTTTCGTACGCGGTACAATTTCAGGGACCTCCAGAGTATTTAAGCCTTAAATAATTCATCATTTTAATGTATAAGAGATGATTGATGTATAAGCTTATACAATACAATGTGAGCACCAAACACTGAATAAGTCCATAATGTATTATATAACCTTAGGGCCCGTTTGGTACGCTGTATAGTATAAGACCTGATAGTATAAGACCTTATTGTATTATGCCTGATAAAATTTTAATACTATACAACATTTGGTTATACACTGTATAATTTAGTGACAACAATGGTGGTGTTGTAGTGGTGGTAGTGGAAGGTGATGATGGTGGCAGTGGTGGTGGATGCTGGGGGCAGCGGCGGTAGTGGCGGTGACAGTGATGGTGGATGGTGGTGTTGGTGGCGGTGATGGTGGAGGTTGGGGGCGGCGACAGTGATGGTATGAAGGTATCAAAGATGGTAGCAGTGGTGGAGCATGGTGGTGGCGGCGACGACAGTGGTGGCGGCGGCAACAGTGGTGGCAGTAGTGGCGGCGGTGATGGTGGAGGGTGGTGGTGGTGGTGGTTATAGAGGTGGTGGCAGTGGCGATAACGATGACTAGAGCGTGGTGGTGGTGGCGGCGGCGTTGGTGGTGGTGGTGGTGGTGCCGATAGTGATTGAGGCGGTGGTGGTGGAGGGTGTTGTGGTGGTGGTGGTGGTGGTGACGGTGGTGGTGGTGGTGGAGGTGGTTGTGGTGGCAGCGACAGTAGTGGTGGTGGTGGTGATGCCGACGACGGTGGTGGTTTCGCCGGCGACGGTGGTGGCGGCAGTGACGGTGGTGGTGGTGGTGGTGGTAGTGGTGGAGGCGGTGGTGGTGGAGGGTGATTGTGGTGGCGGTTGATTAAATATATTGAAGTAGTTTATACATTGCACTCTTATCATGGCTTATCCATCATCTATAGGGTGGATTAAATAATTCATCATTTTGATGTATAAGAGGAGATTGATGTATAAGCTTATACAATACAATGTAAGCACCAAACAATGGATAAGCCCATAATGTATTGTATAAGCTTATATTATCATGCCTAATACGGTGTACCAAATGAGCCCTTATACTATCATGTCTAATACGGCGCACCAAACGAGCCCTAAAAGTGATTATTATGAGACTTTTACCTGCAGAACCAGACACGATTGGTTCTGCTTAGTTGTGTATTCTCCCCTTCTTGTAGTTGAAAACTATATAAATTTCTCCTAAATCTTCACAAATCTCAATGTGAGGTTGCATCCAAGTCAAGATGCAATTATGTGAATACACGGTTGTTGCTTATTAAGGAAGAAAGCAATTTCCAGCTATACAATCACAGTTTCTCCGCTATCATGATGCAATAGTATTGATCATCGAGGTTGGGCATTAATGTCACATGAACTATTACCCTTTTTTGCATTTAAGCAAGGCATCCTATGGCATGAACTATTCAGTGTATCCTTCGAAGATACTAGTGATCACAATCAATATATTAACACTAGTTTTTAACCCGTGCCTTGCACGGGGAATTAATATCTTTTTTATTTATTCTATATAGGTATTTGGTTTATTTTTCGTTTTTTGCACATTTGTGATGTAGGTTTTTTTTTTGCAAAGTAATGTGTTTAAGGGTCGAAAGCACATTTAAATTGACGTATGCGCGAAGATTTACAAACATAAAACGATTTATTGAATATTTTAGTAACATGGTCAATATACGAAAAACAAATGTCAAAATGTTTGAAAGTTACCACCGAGGTCAATTTACCAAAAAAAACACATTGTCAACGTGGGTAAAGACATAAAAGTGAAAGTTTAGCACATAGGCTCTTTATTTGTAAACAATCTTGAGGAAATGCTACTAATTCTTTGAAAACTTGATATTTTTGAACATTTCTGCATCGTTACTTCCAACAACTTCTGTTATGGATCCTTCGTTTGAACGACGTTTAATAGGTGTGTTGGAGTCTTCAAGTATAGGTGGAGGTGTGTTTCGTTTAACACTTTTAGTGATTGTTTGCAAAATAAACATATTTTAAAATAGTGATGACCAATGTCTAAAACAAACCTATTTGACAATAGTGATGACCAATACCTCAAACAGAGATTTTATATTTGAATCGGAAATATCAAAATTCATTATGTAGATATAAATAACCATTATTTAGCAATAAGAGTTTATAATTTTACCTTTGTTTTGAATTTTGAAATTATTTGTTGGTCCTTGCAAATTTTCAAGACGTTAAATGCTGGATTAAACCACCTTCCGCATATATCCTTCCCTTCAACCTTGAAAAGAAATTTCTTGTGCACTAAATCTACAATTTCTTGTGGGGGGTGTTCCATGCTCCCGGTCTACATAAATTAAAATGAAAAAATTAATATATTATGAATTAAGTGAGCAATAAAAATGTACCTTTTTTTGACATGACTATGTTTACCTTTTCCATTTTTTCCAATATCTCGTTGCCTTTTTTGTTCATCAGATAACAACCTTCGCGATAAAAAACGGTAAACGTTGCAGATCCAGTATCATCAGCAACATTAAGCAACAATTTGTACCTGATGTAAACATTAATAATTAAATAAATTGAATATTTTACAAATTAATTTATTTATCGAATTTGTAGATTACCTAATGGTAGGAGTGGCATGCTTGTTACATTTTCACAATAATATTGTGCTCCGTCAGAGTATGCTGTTGAGTTACATTCACAGTCATGGTAATACCAATCATTTGTGCTCTCAATTTTCTTAATCGTGGCATATATAATGAATATTGTACGCTGTAGAAATGAATTAAATGCAAAAAAAAAAAATTGTAGTTACAACTGATTGTTAGATTAACAGTGATAATAACATATGTAAATGTAATACTTTTAAATGTAAATACTCAGTAACATGTTTTTTTAAATGGGAAATGATTGTACTTGATTTTGTTGTTATTTTTTTAGATAGTAATTTATTTATAGAAAAAGTAATTAAATTTGTATAGTGTAAAATTTATTTTTCTAAAAGGAGGGATTATAGTGTCTATTGTTTTTATAACTGAATATAAAACACACTATTTAAGATCCATTAAATACGTTTATATAAGAGTTTTTATATTTATTAAATGATAATTAATATACTCGTTAAAAGACCTTTAAGTAGCTGAGTTTTTTTTATTTTCTTTTTTAAATACGGTATTTACTTTTAAATATTTTTTTTAAATTGATTAAAATTTAAGTTTTTTTAAAAAAAAATTAAATAAGTGTTCCAGCATTTTTTTTTTTTAAGAATTGAATATAGTAGCTGTTGTTTTAACTGTTGACTATGAATTAATCTTTTTTAAAAATGTTCAAACTGTGTATCAAAATCTTTTTTTTCCTATTATAACGTTATGAATTTAAAGCAATTAAATTCAATGAAAGAGTATAAGAGTTTATGGTCTAATTAATTGATATTTTATCCCATTATTCATGTGTTGTTAATTTCCCATAATAGGTGATTATTAAATTAGTTTAATAAGTATTTAAGTTTGTAGTTAGTGTTTAAAAATCTCTAACCCCATGGATTTTGTATTGAAAACGCATTTCTGTTTATTGTAATCCTTAACATTATATGTTTATTTACTAAGAGAGTGTGACTATCGCTAATGCCCCGCCCAGTCCTCCTTCTCCTTCGGGTCCTTATTTCAAGCGAGCAAAGAAGGCTTGGCGTCTTGCTCAGTTTGCAGGCATGTCTTTCCCTGGTAGTGATGAAGATGCTATTCAAGGGTTGGCCGAAGTTATTAAAGAAAATTTTCCTTTCATGAAGTAGGGTGGTTGTTCTCTTTTCTTTTGGGTTGTTGTGTTTGTTCCTTGGGTGGTTTGGTGTTTTTTCCCTTCCTTGTAGTTTGTTCTCCTTTTCGTTTATTAATGATTAACTCTCTTTTGCTCTAAAAAAAAACGTTGAATGAAAATCAATGTCTGTTTTTTTTTTGAATAAAAAAATGTCTAATAAATTAAATTAAAAGTGATGAGAACATACCGATCTGCAAGAAACCAAATTTTTAATATTTGTACTTGGGAAAAGCGTCAGGAACTCATCTTTTTTCAGTAACGTTTAATCTTTCAATCACAATGTTCATTACTTGAGTCTGAACTGCGTCACACTCAAATAATCTTCTAAAAAACAAAAATTATGTTGTTATTTGTCATCTAAATTTGTTCAAAGTAATATGAAATCCACAGTACATACATACCTTTCTCTGTAGGACACTGCTTGTGGAATGTCAGGATTGAACATTACTTTAGTGCAGTTTAACCGAGCAGTCAGTTTATATTCCCCTGGAAAAAAAATTAGCGATCGATTGCAAGTTTAAGTTTGAACATGTTGATTTATTATATGGAAGTTTATGTTTGTTTGTTGCTCAAAATTATTAAATGTACCTTGATGAATTGTTACAACTCCAACAATATGATAATAACAACATGTTTGTTGTCTTTTGAATTTAGAAGTGCATCCAATTCGTCGACAAATTAGCCGTATAAAAAACATTTAATTTTTTTGCTGGAAAAAAATTAAATAAAAGTTGTTAACTTTCTGCCGTAGGAATTTAGAGAAATTAATAATACTAATTTGTTATTGATAAAAGCAAATTTATCCTTGAGATTCAATTTCAATGTCTCTACTCTGCGTATGGACTCCGTTCCGCTCAAATCCGTTGTAATTTCCGACGTGCGTTACTTCGCCCATAACTTTTGTTTGAATGGAAATGTCAATACATGGAAGTGTTGATGTATTTGAAGTTATTTAAATGAAGGTATTTACATACCAACTAAGAACCGCTCGTCAAATTTAGAATTTAGAATTTCATGCACGTTGTCAAATAACAGATCACGCTCAGGAAACATATCTTTATATTATGGAATCATCCTTGTTCTACTTTGCAAGTGTATCTTATAGATATGCCTAGATGCACTAAGACCTCGGAAATTATGTCATACCTTAGAAATATTCAAAACGGTATGCCAAACCTTCGGTGATTCTGTTGGCAAAACGTTCATTAAGGTTATGCCTACACTCTGCATGGATTGTTTGACCCTAGAAATGGAGGAGTTTCATATGAATTTATGTCTGTGAATTAAATTAAAATACAATTACATATTTAATAATAGCGAAATTGTTTCTGGTTTACATACATTTCGATCCATCAACAATATATTATAGAACGAACCGTTCTGTCCTTCCTCATCTTCTTCCTCTTCTTCTTCAGCAAACCACGCCCTTATTACTCGAACGACAATAGTCCAATCATGTGTTAAAGGAGTTAGTTGGTCAAGTAGGTTATAGTTCGGATTCATGATGCAAGGAAATTTTGGAGATGAAAACTAACGTCTGTTGATTTTGGCATGAACTTATGTATCAAAGGAGATGTATACTAAAGTATATATATAGGCTCATTGCTCTTCTGTGATTCCTAATTGATTTTGTTTTGATTTATTATTATTTATTTTTTTGTTGAAGCTCGAATTTTTATTAGTATAAGTTGAATTTTTTTAACAAATTAATGCGTTATTCAATTTTTTACTTGATTCCGAATTTTTCATTTATGTATGTAGATTTTATTTACTTTATTAATGCACATAATTTTGTATAATTAATTTTTATAATCAAGTAATTGTAATTAAGGAATTATTACTAAATTGTTGCTTATTTTTTAAAAATAAATCGATGTAATTAATGTACTTAATTGTGATGGATGAATTTTAAAATTAAATCAATGTTATTAATTTTGTTTTTTTTAATTCTAATTCAAAAGTATTTTAATTCGATATAAGTTGTTCACGGTCTAAAACTAACTTATATTTAAAAAGTGAAAACCAATACCTCCGTCGGGGATTTCAAATCTGTAACAGAAATATCAGAACCGCTGGCCTCCTTCATGGAAAAATAAAGTTATGTAGAAATTTGGTTAGTTTACTTTTATGTATATATGTATAACTATAACTTTCAAGTCAAATGTTTAGGGCGTGAGTTGTACTACTTACATTGTGAATGAACTTCATAATAATGTCTGCATCCTTGCAAAAAAATTTAACCGTGTATGTAGACTCAAACCTACCTCCAAAATCCTCCTTAGCCTCGACCTTGAAGAGGAATTGCTGATGCATTATGTCACGAATCTCTTGGGGAATACTCAATTTATCACCCCCCTACAATCAATCCATAATAATTACATTTATGATTACATAGAAATTGAATGTTGTGTTATACACTTTTTCCTTTATCATATTGTAAATATTAAAATACCTTAACAACATTTGCCTCGACATCTTTAGCTGATTTTTGAATAATGGCAAAACCTTCAAAATTAAAATCATGAATTCTGCAGATTCAGTGTCATCGGTCACAGAAACACAAAGTTTGTACCTATGAAGTTTAAATGGAGAAAATGTGTATGATGAATAACTATTCAACGTTAGCCACGTTTTATATTGTAATTACAAATGTACTGAGTTAAATATAGTATAACCTGGGGGTAGAATTTGCAACATGTTTATTGCAATTTTCACAGGACCAAAACCTGCCTTCGTTGTGCTTAACAGATTTGTTGCACTTGCAAGCTTTGTAGCTCCAATCATCAGGGTTGACAATCTCTTCAATACTTCCAAGGACAATGAATATAGTACGCTGGTAATACTTTGAAATTAGATTTCAAAGTCGTTATAAATAAAATTTAAAAATCATTTGTCGAAAGGGAGGTGACTTACTGTTTTACAGTCGACCAAACCACTGATAGTTGTCCTTGGATACAGCTTTAAGAACTCATCTTCCGCTGACGGGCGACTCAGATCTGTTATTTGGCTTAACGTCTGGTTCGACGTTTCATTGTTCTCGGCAAGACTAATAACATACCAATATCTTTGACTTTCGAACATAATATATGGTTAATAACCATATAGAAGATGTCATCATAAACAAAGGAAAAATACCTTTTTCGCAGACAAACAGCATCGGGATGATTCGGGTTGAACAGTAGTTTGCTGCAATTGAATTTCTCCTGAAAATAATGTTTACCACAAATGTGTCAGATATCATGTACGGAAAACAAAATATGAAATAAACAAAAAACATGACGCTGTAATCAAATTAACCTTGAAATGTCCTGAGTTTGGCAAGTAAGAGCACAACAACAACATTGGAAATATTTCCAGCTTGCAGGAAAGCATTCAATTCTTCAACATATTCACCAAACAAAACACATATTGTGTGAGGGCTGAAATTGTAAATGAAAAATAAATTGAGAAAATAAAATATGTGTATCCATAATACATTTAAAAAAAGCATTGAAAACAAACCCTCCAGATATAATTTCAATTTGTATCATTTTTGTAGGCACTCCATTTCGTGAGAACTCAACTTCTGTACCTATGGCTGTAAGCGAGCCAATGACATCTGAAAAAAAAATTATATTTGTTAGAATAATAAAAACCATAATTTGTCGTAAACTGATGAAAGAATCACATAAAATACTTACCAACCAAAATTTGTTGATCAAATGAAGGGCTTAATATCTCTTCAAAATCAGCAAATTTGAAGAGGTTTAGGGGGACCTTTTCAACGCTTACTGGAATGACTTTGGTCTCAAATTTGAAGGTTATTTTATCCTGATTCTTACATGGCATGAAGTCACCAGTGTTGTTTCCTACCATAAAATCATGGATTGAGTACACCCCCCCCCCTTCGTTCATGATCTTGTCAAAACGATAGACATGTTGCTTTCTGACGAAAGCATGAATCTTGTCACCCTATGTGAATTGCAGGACGAACGTTAAATGGTAGTATATAAATTAGAGAATGAAATTTTTTTAAATTCAATTAAATATTTGATAAGTTTTCTACCTTGCCATCAATTAGCAACATGTTGTAGGATAGAGGTAACCCAGACTTGTCTGCGAGTGGACCATGCCAACTTCGAATGACTTGAACAATTAAGGTCCACTTTTCCTTAGAAGGATTGATTTGAGAGAAAAAAAAGTTCATAGTATCAGGAATAGAAAAAACGCAAACTAAGTTAGGATTTCAACTTATGATTTGGATGGATGAATGATATAGTTTGTTAGGTTAGTCTCTATTTATCATGTAGAGGTATAATAGGCAATGATCATTTCCTTCATGAATATTGGTGGGAAATGGGTCTTGGAAATGGGTATTGGAAACCGGTCTTGGAAATTATTTCCTTACATAGAACTTGGCTACCGAATTTTAAAAGTTTTTAAATATTTTTAACTTTTTTTTATAATTTTAAAATTTGAAATTATTTTACAACCAAGGAAAACGGGATTAAGGAAATTCATTATTTAATGCGTAAATAATAATTAAACGTTTTTTTAATTAAGTGTTTTATATATGTAAATAAATAATTAATTTCGAAAATGTTTTACTTAAATAAATATCCAATGCATTAAAATTTATTTAATTATTTTAAATTTCCTTATTTAAAAAAAAATGAAAATAGCATTTATTCCATAAAACATTTAATGTCTTTTATGATTTTAAATAAGGAAATTAATATAATTAAGTGTTTTATATAAGGAAATAGAAGGAAATATATAATTAGTTTCGAAAATATTTTCCTTAGATAAATAGTCAATGCATTAAAATTTATTTAATTATTTTAAATTTCCTTATTTAAAAAAAACCGAAAATAGCATTTATTCCAAAAAGCATTTAATGTCTTTTATGATTTTAAATAAGGAAATTAAAATAATAAAGTGTTTTATATAAGGAAATAGAAGGAAATAAATAAATAATTTCGAAAATATTTTCCTTAAATAAATCGTCAATGCATTAAAATTTATTTAATTATTTTAAATTTCCTTATTTTAAAAAAACGAAAATAGCATTTATTCCATAAATCATTTAATGTTTTTTATGATTTTAAATAAGGAAATTAATATAATTAAGTAATTTATATAAGGAAATAGAAGGAAATAAATAACTAATTTCGAAAAAATTTCCTTAAATAAACAGTTGTTGCATTAAAATTTGTTGAATTATTTTAAATTTCCTAATTAAAAAAACGAAAATAGCATTTATTCCATAAATCATTTAATGTCTTTTATGATTTTAAATAAGGAAATTAATATAATTAAGTGTTTTATATAATAAATAAATAATTTCGAAAATATTTTCCTTAAATAAATCGTCAATGCATTAAAATTTATTTAATTATTTTAAATTTCCTTATTTAAAAAAAACGAAAATAGCATTTATTTCATAAATCATTTAATATTTTTTATTATTTTAAATAAGGAAATTAATATAATTAAGTGGTTTATATAAGGAAATAGAAGGAAATAGAAGGAAATAAATAATTAATTTCAAAAAAATATCCTTAAATAAATAGTTAATGCATTAAAATTTGTTGACTGATTTTAAATTTCCTTATTTTAAAAAAACGAAAATAACATTAAAAAATTAATTTTAAAAATATTTTCCTTAAAAAAATAGTCAATGCATTTAAATTTATTTAATTATTTTAAATTTATTTATTTAAAAAGAAAAATAAAATAAAATTTATACCATAAAACATTTAATGACTTTTATGATTTTAAATAAGGAAATTAATATAATTAAGTAGTTTATATAAGGAAATTGAAGAAAATAAATAATTAATTTCGAAAATATTTTCCTTAAATAAATAGTCAATGCATTAAAATTTATTTAATTATTTTAAATTTCCTTGTTTAAAAAAAACGAAAATAACATTTATTCCATAAAGCATTTAATGTCTTTTATGATTTTAAATAAGGAAATTAATATAATTAAGTGTTTTATATAAGGAAATCGAAAGAAATAAATAAAAAATTTTGAAAATATTTTCCTTAAATAAATCGTCAATGCATTAAAATTTATTTAATTATTTAAATTTCCTTATTTTACAAAAACGAAAATAGCATTTATTCGATAAATCATTTAATGTTTTTTTATGATTTTAAATAAGGAAATTAATATAATTAAGTGGTTTATATAAGGAAATAGAAGGAAATAAATAATTAATTTCGAAAAAATTTCCTTAAATAAATAGTTAATGCATTAAAATTTGTTGAATTATTTTAAATTTCCTTATTTAAAAAAAACGAAAATAACATTTATTCCATAAAGCATTTAAAATCTTTTATGATTTTAAATAAGGAAATTAATATAATTAATTGTTTTATATAAGGAAATAGAAGGAAATAAATAAAAAAATTCGAATATATTTTCCTTAAATAAATCATCAATGCATTAAAATTTATTTAGTTATTTTAAATTTCCTTATTTTAAAAAAATGAAAATAGCATTTATTGCATAAATCATTTAATGTTTTTTATGATTTTAAATAAGGAAATTAATATAATTAAGTGGTTTATATAAGGAAATAAATAATTAATTTCGAAAATATTTTCCTTAAAAAAATAGTCAATGCATTTAAATTTATTTAATTATTTTAAATTTCCTTATTTAAAAAGAAACAAAAATAACATTTATACCATAAAACATTTAATGTCTT
Source organism: Lotus japonicus (assembly GCF_012489685.1). Lineage (NCBI taxonomy): Eukaryota > Viridiplantae > Streptophyta > Magnoliopsida > Fabales > Fabaceae > Lotus > Lotus japonicus. The sequence goes on from NC_080041.1 coordinate 36,009,156, forward strand.
TTATCATTTTAAATAAGGAAATTAATATAATTAAGTGGTTTATATAAGGAAATTGAAGAAAATGAATAATTAATTTCGAAAATATTTTCCTTAAATAAATAGTCAATGCATTAAAATTTATTTAATTATTTTAAATTTCCTTATTTAAAAAGAAACAAAAGTAACATTTATACCATAAAACATTTAATGTCTTTTATGATTTTAAATAAGGAAATTAATATAATTAAGTGGTTTATAAAAGGAAATTGAAGAAAATAAATAATTAGTTTTGAAAATATTTTCCTTAAATAAATCGTCAATGCATTAAAATTTATTTACTTATTTTAAATTTCCTTATTTTAAAAAAAAGAAAATAGTATTTATTCCATAAATCATTTAATGTCTTTTATGATTTTAAATAAGGAAATTAATATAATTAAGTGGTTTATATAAGGAAATTGAAGGAAATCAATAATTAATTTCGAAAATAGTTTTTTTAAATAAAACTTGACTACCGAATTTAAAAAGTAATTATTTTTTTACCTTTTTTTATCATTTTAAAATTTGAAATTATTCTAAAACCAAGGAAAAGGGGATTCATGTAATTAATTATGTAAAAAAAAATTTGATCTTAAAAATGGAACTTATTTCAAAAGCGATTTTTTCTTGAAAATGGTATAAAGCAATAATTTTACATGAATGATATTGATATTAGACTAACTTAAATTGGCTATTAAAAACGGTTTTTTATTTTTAAAAAGGTAAGGTAAAAAATTGTTTTTGATATTTGACTAAAGTTCTTTTTTATATATAATCTTGTTTGGATCCTAACCGTAAAAGGATGACAAAGAAAAGAAGCACCATTGGGCATATATGGATATCTTATTATTATAAATGGTCGGTGAATGCAAAATTGTCAAATATATCAAGCTTGATTCAGCCCACAAGACAAAGTGATGAAGGCAAGGAAAAAATTGTACGTGTAAATCAAAGGAAAAACAAAGTAAATCATGAGAACAATTCCAGAGTGAAAAAAATAACAACTAATCTTGGATTTTATTTGATGAATAAAGTAAATCATGAGAACAATCCTCTCATGTAGATTGAGAAAAATAAAACAACGAAAAGATACCCAAGACAAAACAACAACTGATTAAATTTTGGAATGAATAACAACTGACTAAATATTTATATACAACACCTTAACTTCATTAATTCTATTTGTTATTCTTTCAAACCTAAAACAAACTATGTCACCGCCTCCAATTTCCAATAATTTGCAGAATTTTCTCCAACCAGATCCTATACGCGCATCTGTAGATTTTGACGAAAGCACGTTGCAGGGGATGTCGTCTATCACACCTGTATGAAGTTGTACCAGAGGTGTTCCAAAACTTAAAAAGAATGGAACGATCTGAGAAGGTAACAGCTGAAAAAAAAATGTGAAAACAATTATGAAATTGTAAAAACCATAATAAAACACATTGAAGTTAAAAAAATAAAGGAATACGAAAATTAAACTAACCAATTCGTATTGTGCACATTGACATGCAGTGAGGGTCAGTACCAACTGTGGATGTTTCCATTCGTAAAAAACAACCACTTGAGATCTAGATCTATTTTTCCAAAAATTTAATCCTGTAAAAAAAATTGTTGAAAGGGAATGAGGAGAATAACATATTAGGGTTAATAAAACATGAATTTTGAAGGAATGAGATTAGATTACAATAACATACACCAAAGACATGAAAATTTGATTTCAGATGATTAAACTACACAATGAATATATAAAGTGATATATATGGATATCTTAGAGTTTTGATTTGTTCGCACATACTTTCTCTTCTATTTATTTTTCCAGTCACTTTTCTTTTCATCATTTTTTTTCTGAAACATTATCTATCATATCTTATATTTTTTTTTTTCTACATCTCTTCTAGTGTAAGTTTAATTCAAGTGTGAATAAAACATTAGTAAATTACCTATTCCGTTCTAAAATGGTTGTTGTTTAAGATTATGTACACAATTAAAGAGCTCATTAAATTCATATATAATTTGACTAAAACACTCTTATTTGAAGTTAAGTTATATTAATAAGAGTTAATGATAATTATTGATTAAGTAATTTGTAAGAAATGTGATATGTAAAGTCGGTGAGAGACATTGTAACACTCCGAATACGGCTCGGGCTATCATTCAAACTGACTATAGTGTTACAACTAAACATATATTGAGTAGTCTATAAGGTTTTACTCGACACTTCATCAAACTCTAGTGCAGGTTCCTCTCACACTTACATAGCATCCTAGGCGTGAGTCGGAATTTAATTAATTACTCTAATTCTAAAAATATGGGTCTTACAAATATAACATTAAATGGGGTATAGATAGAAATTGTGATAAATAGTCTTTAATTTTTAAAATAACAATCATTTTGAAAAAAAAATATGTGAAAAGCTAAAATAACAACTATTTTAGAATGAACAGTGCTATATGACACAACTGATTTTTGTCGTGTCATGCACGAAATGCATTTTCTGGCGGTTTCAAACCGCCAGAAACGCATAAGTGCCACAAATTTCAAAAATCCAACTCGCAATTTCTGGCGGTTTTAACACTACAAGCGGCTTATAACCGCCACAAATTGACTTCGTGCATTACACGAGAAATCTGTCTCGTGCACTATGTCATTTTCCTTTTAGAATAAAATGAATATCATGTAATATGAACGGTTGTGTTTGTGAGTTCAGTTTTGAAAGAAAGGAAAGGGGAAGCTTATCAAAAACCAACTGTCCCGTCATTTGAGAGTTTTTTAGAAAGGGGGGAATGGATATGGGATTTTTCCATAACCCTCTAACTCCCTCCAAAACTCTTTCGTTATTTTTTGGAGTGTTCCCCAACTTAAGGGTTCTAGAGGAACTTAGTACTGCTAAACGAGAGAGTCTTACCCATTTTCTCCCTCTCTTGCTCTTCCCTCCCCTCCCTAGTGTATTTTTAGGTGATACTTTTTCTCTTACAATAAAACCGTTAAATTTTATATTATTTTTTGATACATCAGAAAACCGTTAAATTTTATATAATTGCTCTCTTTTTATTTTTTATTTATGAATGAATCGAAATATATAATTGATGATTATGGTGGAGGAAACACAAACTTGATTTATTAACACTCTAATTTTTTCCAAAAAAAACACTCTAATTTTTTCCACTTCATTTTCAATTAATTTTATATTAATCTATTTTCTCTTTTCCTATCATATACAGTAACATATTACATATCATATTTCATTTTTCTTTCAATTTCCTTCCTATCTCTATCCTTTCTTCACCTCTTTTTCATTTAAAATTAAGTCTGAACAAAACAAACATCATTGCAAACTTTTAATAGCAATTAGTAGCAGGTAAAAATGGTTAGTCTTTTCCTTAATTTGATATTTTGTACGACACTAGCATCTCAAATTATTGCTCTTTCCTTTTCCTGTCCTTATCTTAGGTGCGGTTTGGTTGCAAAATTCAGCCAATGCATTGTGCCTGTATAGTGTATACTTACATAGTTACATTCTGATTAGTCATTACCATCATTTTAATTAACTTAAATATAATCTCATTTGAAGTGTTGTTTGTTTGGGAAATTTGAAAAACGTGAATGTGATAAAACTCTTAACATTAATATGAAAAATGAAAAAAATATAAGCATTAATTAAAAGTACAATATATAACTGATTTAATATACTCAGAGATCATTTAATTTTTAATTTACAAAAAATTACTGCTTGGAAAATTTAACAAAGTAAAACAAGAGAAACTGCAAGAGTATCATTCAACAAGAAAGTCTCAAGCTCAAGAATAGTGCAATTAAAATCATTTGAATCATATTTAAATAATAAAAAATTTATGAAAGGTGGAAGATGAATGATTTGATGTGATTAAAAAAATTTAGAGGGACTAAAATTGATACGAAAAAATTTACGTGGTCACCTCAGCTAACTTTGCTCGCCACATGGATAGTTGACTAGTCAAAATTGATGACACGTACGCATAAAGACTTAATTTGTTGAAAAAATATTCTCTAGGATAACATTTAAAGGATTCTTTTTTTCAGGGACACAATTTAATTCTTTTTACAAAGTCTTGGACCTCAAACATATTAAAGACTTAAGTCTTAAAAAATATTTTTTTGTTCTCTTTGTTTGTAATATAAATAATTATCGTTTTTCGAAGTATCTCCTATCCAATAGGTAAGAGACTAATCGCCAAAGTGTAGACTTCTCTCAATAGTTTTTTTTAATACACATGAATCCAGTGATCGAATCCAAAATCATATGCTTAAGATTTAAGAACCTCTTCCACTTGAACCAATGGTTGCTTGTAATAAAATGAGGGCTCATTTGGTGGTCAGGATAATGAGACATGATAGGATAGTGTAATCATATTCTATTGTAAGTCTTTGTTTGTTGCGCTAGCGGAATAAGATAATACAATCGTTTTCCTTATCTTATCATGTCCATCATGTGTAAAAGTTATCTTAATGGGGAAGTTAGGTTAGAACTAATCTTGACAGGATAGGATAACCGTTAATTTGTTATTCTTTTTTTAGTATACTAACCTCCAAATTATTTATTTTAATATGTATAATTTATAACAATATTAATAAATAAATAAATATTAATTTTAGCACTAGTTTTATTATTTAACAATGACTAGTTGTTATTGCTAAGATATAATTACTTAAATACTTACTCATAAATTTAATTAAAAAATAAAATAATTTTTAGAAACATTTATCTACTTATATAATAATTTATAATGTAAATAAAGCATATGTGAAAAAATAATACTTTTAATAATATTTTTAAATTTAATTAATTTATCACTTTCCATTCCTATGTTTAAACCAATTGGTTACTGTTCTGTCCTAGGGTAAGCTTACGTAAGAAGAGGAATGAAAAACAAACCCTAGCAGAGCACTAAAATAGTCAAGATGTAACAAAAAGGGTATATTCTCATTAATTGTTCAAAAGTCTCTAGTACAACTAGGGCCCAAATCTCTATGCATATAAGACAAATCCAAAAGAATCTTCCGGCTGGCTTGCGGGTCCGCTTAAAGGGGAGGGCGAGAATCCTCGGTGCTTCATCAGTTCCCGCCATGTCTTCCTTCGTCCGGCTGATTGTGTGTTTCGGGCCGGCATGGAGGTCTTTATACCCCGCTCGGTCCAGTTACCTATATGATTTTAATTAAAATAGGCTACCTTAAAAAAACTAATTACTAAAAATTAAATTAATTTTAAAATATCGGCTCATTTATAAAAATGTAAAAAAACTAAATTTAATAGACTAATCACGGAGCAAAAAAATTAATTTAAAAAATTAAGTTTTAAATTATATTATGTACTTCTTATTCCATACATTTTTTTAATTTTTATATCATATCCTATCTATTTCAAACACAAGATAGGATAAAAGTTTATTCTACTCTTATCTTTTCATGACCTTATCTAGCTTTCTAGCATATTCTCTTCTCTGCTCCTATCTAACCACCAAAACGGACCTAACTAACAACTAGTCATATATATGGCTAAGGATCTTGGTTTCCGGCGAGTTGTCTTCGAGACGGATTGTCTGGTTTTGTTCGATGCTTGGCGTCGGTTTGGTTGTTTTTCTATTTTGGATTCAATTGTTCAGGATTGTCGTTATTTGCTTTCAAATTTTGATGTTTTTGATTTGCTTTTTGTCCGTCGTACGGGTAACCGGGCGGCAGACGCGCTAGCTACTTTATCTTTTTCTTTGGGTGATGTTGTTTGGATTGAGGAGATCCCTCAACAGTTATTTGGCATTGTCCAAACTGATGTAATGGCCTCTAGGCCTCCTGTTTCTTCTTAATTGAATGAAGTTGAGTTTAAAAAAAAAAACTAGTCATATATAACAAAAATTGCTTTTTTTGCGTGTAATAGCAAAAATTATAAGAAATGAAACCAATTCGGAAATAAAGGGAAAGAAAAGGACAATAAACACGTAATGAATTCTCACTTTTTGAGAGAGTGGCGCGGGTTTTTAACATATACGGACAACGAGGCATGTTGCGATCCAGTTAAATGAAACTGAAACTGCATCCCACTTTCACTTATCTTGTTTGTGAAACCGAAACTGCAGTGACTCACCCTCGCGATAAGAAGAAGACAAATAAACAACACAATAAAACGCAATTGAGATTTCAGCTAGCTCTCATTGTTAAGGAAGCCAGTCACTGCAACTGAGTCTGAGGGACGCTCGTGTTCAATTGGATCTCCAGCATCAACTGCCAATATGGGAATTGCAGAGGACGAGAGGGTCGTCGCTGTAATCATGGTTGGAGGACCCACTAAAGGCATGTTTCCAATCACACATACATTCTTTGCATTTCATTTATGTTTTTCCGCTAAATTGTGAATTTGGAATTTCTCTGTTTCAGGTACTAGATTCCGGCCATTATCATTGAACATAGCCAAGCCACTTTTCCCATTAGCAGGACAACCCATGGTTCATCATCCCATTTCTGCTTGCAAAAGGGTATGCATTAAACATTCTCTCAAAATCAAACTAAATTTATCAGAATCACATGCTTCTAATTATTGTTTGTGACTGCCTCCAGATACCCAATTTGGCCCAGATTTATCTAATTGGATTCTACGAGGAACGCGAATTCGCATTGTATGTATCCTCCATCTCTACTGAGCTTAAAGTCCCTGTTAGGTGAGTAAAGTTGTTTTTCTTTTTAAATTATGTTTTCACTTTAAAAAGAGTTTTTTTTTTTTTTTTTTTACTCCTTATGATCTTGCATTGGCTACTTATGTCATCAATGTTGATGTTAGATACTTGAAGGAAGAGAAGCCTCATGGTTCTGCTGGTGGTCTTTATAACTTCAGAGATCTGATCATGGATGACGATCCGGTTTTTGTCTTTACCTTTGACTTTCTCCATTTTGATAATTGAGAGACTTTCTTTCTTATGTGATTGTGTATTAAGAAGTTTTTGCTGTTTTTTGATATGACTGAATTCTGTATTTTGTTGTTGATGTTGTTATTGTCCTGATGCTTATGCAGTCTGTTGATTATGTTTTGTATGGCAGTCACATATTTTCTTGCTGAACTGTGATGTTTGTTGCAGTTTTCCGCTGCTAGAAATGTTGGGTAATTTCTTTTCTCAAATACAATATAGCACTGTTTGATGCCTGGTTCCTTTCCTCTTTTTCTTATATAATCATCACATATCCTTGAGTTTCTTTGCGCAATAGTGACTTAATAGTCATCTCAATTGGCAGCGAAATCTTCCCTTTTTGCCTTTGTGCTTTCTTAACATCTCTTAAATTATTAACTGTGACATGACGGCTGGCCTTTTCCATGTATGCTTACAGATGCTCACAAAAAATATGGTGGGATGGGAACAATACTAGTCGTGAAGGTTAGACAATTCACAGAAACATTGTTTATTTAGCATGACATTTTGATGATTAGCATCTGATTTTTTTCATCCCTTTCCCCCTTTTGAAGGTTTCTCCCGAGTCAGCCAGCCAGTTTGGGGAATTGGTATCTGATCCAGTCACCAATGAACTCTTGCATTACACTGAGAAACCTGAAACTTTTGTATGTTAATGTGCTTATGCGTTGAATTTCTGAACTAAAATTCAAAAATCTTTCCTCTATATATGCCCTTCTGCTGTTTACTGTCTTATGCTGCCAGCTTACCTGAATGCAGGTAAGTGATCGAATAAACTGTGGTGTGTATATATTTACGCCAGATGTCTTTACTGCAATCGAGGGTGTTTCTACTCAGCGGAAAGACAGAGGTAAGTGAAATATCTTAGGCTGTGACCATATGGATTATTTAAAGAATGTTAACTTTGTATTCAGTTTCAAAACACAAAAATCTTCACTTATGCGATTTGTTCTGGATATCAGGAATTGAAAATAACTTCTGTTTGTCCTCCTGTATGTTAACTCATTTAATCTATGCCATTTTTTTTGCAGCTAATCTAAGACGTGTCTCCAGCTTTGAAGCAATGCAGCCTGACACAAGGTTTGTACTTTGTACTTATGAATAGTAAAACGTTTCTCCTTTCTTTTTTTAACTACTAAGTACTAATGCATACGCTTATTTTTGCATTATTCAATGTAGAATTTATTGAAGTTAGCATAAATAATTTTAAAAGCTAATTAGCTATATCTTCATATCACTTAGTTAGACTCATCAGGTGTTACATAACAAAGCATTTAAGCATGGGATTCTGTATACTTATTGGCTCCAAAATTGAGCAAGTTAAAATTGGAAACTCTGTCACGAAAATTTCCACTATGATCCTAACTGAATGAACAAATCAAGTATGAGAAGGAAAAAGTTTGACTTCCTCTTTCCTTGTTGACATCTGGTTTATTTCCTAATAATTGATTTCCTGAAATTCCTTACAGGCTTGTGTATCTTTTCAGAAATGGTAGTTTTGATATGAAATTATAATATATAAGTTTTTCAATCATGCGCAAAATTGTGTCTTTAGTAATTTGTCATTTTAAGTGGGATTTACCTGCAGTGCAGAGGGTTCAAAACTCATCGGAGAGAAACTTGTGTGTTGGGCTAAGCCAACACCATGTTGGGAATCAATCCCACACCCGAATAGTAAGAGAACTGAGAACCTTACAGACCAAGTTATACTTTCGGGGTCATTTTGGGATGCAACTTGCTTTTCTGGCCTCTGAGACTTGTCTTTCTTCTTATTTTGAAGCTTTTTGTAATTGTGGCTGTGGCATGTTTGTAGTTTGATTTCTATTGTGTGTTTCTTTTGGTACAACTTAAGGAAAATGGATGTTAGCATCTGTTATGTAGAATATCAGCTTTAGTCTTCATATTAGTTTAAGGTACATCATTGAGCCCACATTGAGATCAATTAAGATTTTCAAATAAATATTCATCAAAATATACAGTGAAAATAAGGGTGGTTTACATGGTTTTTCATCACATTTGATTCTGAAGAGTTCTTCTGTAGGAGTCTTCCTTCCAATTATGTCAGATTGGATCAAGATATCCTCACACCTCTTGCAGGGAAGAAACAACTGTATATATATGAAACCATGGACTTTTGGGAACAAATCAAAACTCCCGGGTAAGCTTCAAATATTATGTTATGTATTCATCATTTCTTTAACAGGTGATTAAAATACATGGTGACTTACTGGTTGCAGAATGTCCATAAAATGTTCGTCCTTGTACCTTTCCCAATTTCGTTACACTGCCCCCCACCTATTAGCAAGTGGAGATGGTATTAAGAAATCCTGCATTGTAGGTGATGTTTATATTCATCCATCAGCAAAAGTGCATCCGTCTGCAAAGGTGAATATTCACCTGTTTTTCCTTGATCACTAACTAGAGGCTTAGAAAATCATCTTTATTTCAATTTTTCAGTCTGTATATGCATAATATATTTTGAATTTCTTAACAGCTTATGGTTATTATTTGTACTTCTGGTACATGATACACTTTTACTTATTGCTATGTATTCCAGTTGTATTTTTACCTACAAATTGTATATCTTTGGCCACTTGATCTATGTCATGAACATACGTTTATTTTCAATGATGCACATCATGTAGATTCTCTCACTCATTCCCCCTCCCATTCCTTTGTATCTTTTTTACCGAGATATCCAAAAATAAAAAATAATTAAATAAATAAATCAAAGATGCCATTAAAATACATGTTATGAAAATTGACAATTGTGAATGTGATTGAACAGATTGGTCCGAGTGTATCAATTTCTGCAAATGCTCGTATTGGAGCTGGTGCAAGGCTTATCAGTTGTATCGTCCTTGATGATGTTGAGATCAAGGTAGGTGTATGCATGATTTGGTTAAATGGGTAACCATTTTTGGAGCTTTAATTTTAAATGTTTCATCTTACAGGAGAATGCTGTTGTCATTCATGCAATTGTTGGATGGAAATCCTCTATTGGACGATGGTCTCGTGTCCAGGCAAGTTTAGAAATTTTATAAACTAAATCATCCAACTAAATAATATTTTTCTGTTACTTGAGTTCTCAAGATTGCTCAGAAGCAGTGATAATGATGCGCTCCCTTCCCATTTTCCTATCTGTCAAACATTCCACTCATCTTAAGCCTGCACATTTACGTTTTAGAGTATAACTTAGCCCATTATCATTCAGATAAGATAGCATTATGCATTGTCCTATAACACTGACTTGGAAACTTAAGGTGTCAACTACACTTGCCAAAAAATCCTTGGCCAATTTTGATTCCTTTTTCAGCGAGGATATGTTTATCCTGGTAGATTTAAATGATTTTCACCATTGTGTCGTTAGTACTACCTTGACATTTCAAAATAAAAAATAGACATTTAGCTTTTCACTGGATGAGTTTAGGGTAATCTTTAAATCAAATTAATTTCAGACATGCCTATGAATACAATTGGTGCGCATCTGGGAGTCATTTTTCATGTTGAAAAACTCGCAAGTTAAACTCCCTCCGTCCACTCATATCAATCACTTCAGAATTTTCTGGTTCCATTTATTGTCATGTTAGATAAGTAAGGAGTCATTAATCTTTTTTCGTAACTTTTCCCTTGCCGTTGGTGAGATAGAAGGTTGGTAGAATGAATAATACTGAGTATTGCAATAAAGATGATCAGCTTCTTGCTTGTAATGTTCCTAACTAAAGCATTTATGAATAATGCTACTTGCTGTGCTCAGAATTTTCATCTTCTATCTTCTTTAAATGTGCTTTGATTTGCATGTTGTTTGCTAAATTGGGTTTTCTAAATCAGGCTAGCGGAGATTACAATGCAAAACTCGGGGTCACTATACTTGGTACCATTCCTGACCTTATCTGCATATTGTCTCTTAATTCTTCATTACTATTATTATGAAACAACAAAGTATGGAGTACTAACTATTTAAATCTTATTCCTTTGGTGAAACCAGGTGAATCTGTTACCGTTGAGGATGAAGTAGTGGTTGTTAATAGTATTGTTCTTCCGCATAAGACCCTAAATGTTGGCGTTCAAGATGAGATTCTTTTGTAGATCATCCCCTGCTCCCATTGTTGCCGTCTTCTTTTTCCTTGTTATGGTATTTTGCAGTGACTAATGTTGTATCTAGTCCGGAAACTAAAAGATGTGCATATTATCCATTTGACTACAAAATTGACTGTTTTCGTACAAAATGCTCATAGTTAAAAATGCAAACATTACTGCTTCTATTTTGAGTGTAGTATAAAAATATTTTGTAATGCGAAAGGGGGATGCATGAAATTATAACTGCTTAATTATGGCATGATTGTGTATGAAGTTACTTGATTGTGTTTGTGATTAGGGAGTTGTTATTCAGACCCCTCACATTTATTTGTACCCAAAATAATTCCAGAAATAAAAAAATACCTATGTCGAACGCACTTTGAAAATGCGACCCGTGTCTCACTTTGAAAGTGTGTTAGGTTGCAGGAAAAAAGAACAATTCTAAAAACGACATTGTAACAACGGAAAAGAGGAGAGAGAGGGGAGAGAGAGAGAGGGGAGAATATGGAGGTTGTTGTTGTGGTGGTGGTGGTGGTGGAGGAGGAAAGAGGAGAGAGGAGAGAGGAGAGAGAATGTGTGGATGTTAGAGAGGAATTTTTATAATTTTTTTTTCATTAAGGGTGTTTTAGTATTTTTGAACTTTAAGGGGGGGTCTGAATAACAACTCCCTTTTGAACAAAGCCGGTTCCCCAATTCTGTTTGGGTTGAAGAGGTTTCTCCAAGTCTTCTCTCTTTTGTTTCCTGAATGATGTAATGGCCCGCCCATGTGCCTATTTAGTTGCTTTTTTTTAATGATATTCATTTAAAAATAATAATAATAATAATAATAATAATAATAATTATTATCTATTAAGTATTATGTTAATACCTCAATTATAAATAATATAACTTTTTAATAATTTTTTAAATGATTTTTTTGGTACAGCTCATAAAGAAAAAATAAAGAATCGGAAACCCCGGGCTAAGGCCTCAAAGAAGTGACACCCGAAACGTCAGCCAAAAGAAGAAAACTCTCCAAAGGTTGCTCCACAACCATGAAAGCTTCATACTGAAGAGCGTCATGTTTAGCCAAAAAATTTACACACGCATTCCCCTCTCTTAACACATGATGAAGCACCACATGTCAAGATCTCCCCAAAAGCTTCTTGATGTCCCAAAAGCATAAAGATGAGTCGCAAGAAGCACATAATGCACAAGTTTCACCGCATCCATAGAGTTTGATTGACAATCCACAGAACGCCAACCCCGATCTCAAGCAACAGTCAAGGCATGAAAAATTGTAAGCAACTCAAGATGTAAAATACAAGAATCATCTAGGAAGCCATAGAACCTACGAAGTCATTACTCTGAGTCACTCCTGAAACAACCCCAAAACCTTCCCTTCTCGGATTCCCACAAACACCCCCATCCACATTCATTACGATACAGTTGAGCAATGTCGGAGACCAAGCCACCAACCAAGTGGAACGCGGAACCTCACCAATACCAGCAAACACCGTCAACAAGTCGGATTCCATGAAATTTATTAATTTATAACTTCATTCATTCCTACAAATATATTAAAATAAAAAATGATTTTGGAGAGAAAAGAATGAATGCAACGGTAACATGTGACAGAAAGTAAAGAAAACCTTATCTTATGATATGTGGAGCAATTTAAAAATGCTCCTCTGGTGAACTATGGACCACTTTTAAAATGGTCAATAACATATTTATTACTACCCTTTCTTATAATACCCTTTCTTACTACCCTTACTTATTATGTCTCACTTGCTTTGTCAGGTAGTGTTTGGCATTTTAGACTTATAAGTTACTTTTAAGTTAGAGTTGGGCCAAACACAAATTCATAAAAGCTCTAAAATTTTAAGTAACTTATTTTTTAGGGTTAAAATCTATAATCGTCCCTATACTTTGAGCGAGTTTTGAAAACCGTCCCTCGCCGGAAAATTATCTAAAAACCATCCTCAGACTATTGAAAATAATTTCAACTCATCCCTCCGGCCGCCTCAGGTCCGGCCAGCTCCTTACGTGGCTGTCCACGTCAATTGGGTTAAAACATATAATCGTCCCTGCACTTTGTGCGAGTTTTGAAAACCGTCCCTCGCCGAAAAATTATCTGAAAACCATTCTTAGACTATTGAAAATAATCTCAACTCATCCTACAAAATGCATAGCAACACGGGTCATGAACAAGCAACACATGGTGATGAACAAGCATGCATAATTTCAAGAAAATTTCAAGTTTCAAGCAGCACTAAACACAAATCGTACACTGTCAATTCGAACAAACGAAACCCTAAAATAGAAACAAGGTAGAAACAATCTGATTCAACTCCAAAATAGAAACCAACAACAACAACACACACAACTCGCAAAACCAACAACAACAACACATGATGCCCGCAATTCATATTCAACACCCTCTCAACAACAAAAACCCTAACTTTCAACGGTTAAACGAGAAGGATTGAGAACAACCCTCACAAGCTTCCTTCCCAGTTCTTCATCGCAACCTCGGTATTCTTCGTGTTCTTTGTAGCCTACTTCGTCCTCAGTTCTTCGAATCACCTTCCCCAGTTCTTCGAAGGGTTCGAACGATGATGGTGAATGCAAATGAGAGGGATGGGTTTCGGACAGAAGCTCAAACAGAAGGGATAAGATGTTGATTTTGTTGTTTAGAGTTAATTAGGGGGGAAACTAGGGATTTAGGGTTAATTTGGGGATTCAAGGTTAATTGTGTTAATTCAGAGAATTATGACATATTTTAATTAAAAAAAAGACACGTAATCCTCATTAATTGACGTGGACAGCCACGTAAGGAACTGGCCGGACCTGAAGCGGCCGGAGGGATGAGTTGAAATTATTTTCAATAGTCTGTGGATGGCTTTCAGATAATTTTCCTACGAGGGACGATTTTTAAAATTCGCTCAAAGTACAGGGACGATTATATAAAAAAAAATTCTACGTCGGGTCTCATTAATTGACGTGGACAGCCAAGTCAGCGATTGCCGGACCTGAGGCTGCCGGAGGGACGGGTCAAATTTGTTTTTAAAAGTCTGAGGATGGTTTTCAGATAATTTTCCGGCGAGTGACGGTTTTCAAAACTCGCTCAAAGTTCAGGGACGGTTATAGTTTTTAACCATATTTTTTATAGTACAAAATAGAAAGAAGCTCCTTATTATAAAGAAGCCAGCGAGAGTTACTTTTTACTTAAAATTAACTTATTTGTTTCGGCAATCTCATCCTTGAAGCTCAGGTCGTTGTTTGTTTCCTCGTTGCTAGTCTTCTCTTTGTTCATTCATTGCTTCACATTCGCCGATTGCTTCTTCATCGCCTCGTTCTCGTATTGTGTTATTCTACTAGGTTTCCCTGTTTGTCCCAATCAATCGTGCTTTTTATCTTTCCTTCAAATTGGGTCAACTGGGGGTGACGCCGTGAGGGGAGGTCGCAGCCACGCAACCGCTGGTATGTGGGTCGTATGGCTAAGAAGTATTTTTGAGATATCACTGGGCAATCTGGTGAAGAAGTATTTTTTGGCCGATTGTTTGTTTGAGATATCACTGGTCGATATCTTCATTTAGGATGGGGAGGATGTTCTGACATAAATTTCTAGGGATCAGACTACATAGTTCAGAGAAAGAGGTGTGCGAAAATGATAAACTTGGGTCAAAGCTCATGAAGATGTTCTGCAATGTGCCCAGATGGAAAACCCTTTTCTTCACATTTTTTTATTGGTTATGATTTTTACTGATTGTTCCAGTCAAGATGGGTTTGGCCCATGGAAGCACTTTAAAATTGCAAAATTTCTTGTCTGTTGTATTTTAATCTCTATAACACTGATGGCAAAATAAAAGAGCTGTCAAGATTTGGTTCATGCGACGTGTATAAAGGTTTGCAGGCCAACCATTTGATGAAATGTATAGATGAATATATGTGTGACGGGGGCACAAATTATATCAAACAACTTTTAATTTAAAAGGAGCTTTTAAGTGCTAAAAATTATGAAAACTACCAAACACTTTTATCATTATTTTTAAAGCTCTTATTTTCATCTTTAGCTTTTAAGTAACTTTTAAGCTAAAAATAAGTCGGGTCAAACGCTGTCATTTCATAATTAGGAAAAAAAATTGCCATTTCATAGGTAGTAATATAAATTTTTAATATTAATTAAAGTGATTATTAAACTTCTTCTAAGTCATTTCATAGTGATATTAATTAAATTGTACTTTCGAATGTGTTCATGTAGTTTTTCAATTGAGATTAATTTCTATGGAACCGCATATTCACCTGCGCTGCCTCTCTGAAGGCTTAGAAAAGAATTATGAGTTGCACTGATAGTGTAAAAAGTTTTACACAACTTTTCATTTCTTATTTTAAATATTATTATATTCAAAATTAATTACAATTTATGAGCTAGCAAAATTGAGGCATATGATTGAATGACTATGTAAAACTTATTTACACTGTCAGTCTATAGAAATTAAGCTCTTTTCAATTTGAAGGATAATTTCGTTTGGAAAATTATGGTAGTCCTTTCAACAAATGATTTTTTTAAGGTTTAAACTTGTGTCATCATTTTTACGGAGCGTACTTAACTTGCCTACTGTTAGACCACTCAACTTTTTAAATTTTCCAAGATTCTTACACAAATAATCAAATGATGAATAATTGTAATCATAGGTCTAATAAATTTTTTTTTGAAAAGTGGTTGAATATTAAAATAACTTATTTTATCTAAAGTCGTTAATGAAAAACACTATAGTAATAAAAGGGTGTAACTTGATTTCTTTCCATAAATATCATTACCGTTTATTTTTTCTAGATTATAAAAATACAGCAAGCACAATCAAAATCAATATCAATATCAATATCAATATCAATATATATTAGAAAAGAAGAACTTTTATCAGGCTCATTTAGTGACGTGTCATTCTCACGTGTCATTCTCAGGTTAATTCTTATAAGAAAATTCATTTTTAAATTTTAGATTTGATTAGAATTTAGGTTTTTTATTTCTCAATTTTATCTTAATTTATTTTTAGAGTATTAATTAATTTTTATGGTATTTTTATTGAATTTTCGAATTTTTAATTAATTTAGGATTTTATGAGTTTTAATTCATTAAGACACCGTGGAGGTAGAAGGCTAAGAAATTATATATTTGTGCTGGGTAGTATCTACAGCTTTTTGATAAGTGGAATTTTCTCGTAATGGGTTTTGGGATGCTTATGGCACAACAATTAATTTGTTAATGACATGTGAAGGATATCGTATTTATATATGGGGATATATATATATACCAGTACTTTTACCCGTGCAATGCACGAGATATTCATTTTTGTTTCTTGTGTGTATTTTTTCTAAATTTGTGCTATTTTTCATGTTTATTGAAAGAAAATTTATGATTTAAAAAGACAAAATTATTGTTAGATATAACCAAACATAAATTTGTAAGTTTATTTTCTGCGATGAATATGTATATTTTTATTTTGTAAAAGCGCAATTATTTTATTTCTTTGTTGTTTTTGCCTTTTGTTATGAGCATTGATTAACAATGTACTAATCGCTACAATGCATAAGAAGTCTTTGTCTATACAATATTATCCCTTAAATACTCTCAAGTTTTTTCCAAACAAATTCTGCCCTTGAAAGATGATATGATAACAACAAAGTAGTAAAAAGTCTTTTAAAATAGTTTGTAGTATACCCCAATGCAAAGTTTCTATTACTCAATCAATGTATTCTTTATTGTCTTCTAGTAAGTCCATTGCATAGCACATGCCCTTGTGCCTGCCTATCAAAAAAAATACACATGCCCTTGTGCCTCATATGTGTTCCCTTTGAAATTTCCCAACTCATAAAAATCAAATAATAATAAATAATAAAACCTTTTATATTTATAGCTTTTTTGCTCTTCTTTTCTTTTAAGAGAATTTAATTTTAAGCAACAACAATTGTTCTCTCCAAAGCCTCCAATGTGTGTTTTATTGAATTTGCAGCCATGGACACCTCCTACCTTTATGCAATATGAGAAAATAACTCATTGAATAAGTAACCAAAAATATCAACATATAGTAGCTTTAAACAAAACAAAAGACAACTTAAAGCACCATTTCATTCATAAGTTCTCCTCAGACAACCAAATGAAGAATGAATGCAGAGTAAAAAGGATATGTTAGGACTTAGGAGGCACTGTTAGGCCAGTATAAGGACAATTGTTAGTCAGGCTCAGAGAAATATAAGGGGAGTATGAACACTCTTTGCTTTTCTTTTATGACAATAGCCACTACTGCCATCGTTGCTTCCTGGAATAAGATCAAAATGAAAATGAAACTACCAAGTCTTTAAATATAGCTGAAAGGAAATATGATTAATAGAGAAAGATATGTTTTATTCTCACCTTTGGCATTATAAAAATTCTCTCAGTCATATTTTCTAAAACATTCGGATTGAGTAATCAATGGGAAAAATTATTACTTTCATTAACCACACCATAAACTCTATGTAGAACACATCTCTACAATTACTGGGATAAGATTCAAGAAAAAAATACCATGAATATATATTTGCTTTAGAAAGTTAAGAGAACTCTTCAAAGAAACATCATGCTACAGGGTAATGTTCTAACCAATTCAGAACTGCAATAGCCAATAAATCAATAAATCTAAGTCTCAATCCATCTCAGAACCCACCACTTTATTTATGTAAAATTTATTATTCTGAGCACACAAAAATCAAACAGATTTTTCGATTTCAAATCTACAAAACTGATATGGGGAACGGGGGAATCAAACATCAACACATTACAAAACACACAAAGCGGACCCTTTATTCAAATCCCCCCCCCCCCAATTCAAATAGGCAAATTAAGTACCTGTAGCCTCTGTTTTAAATCAGCATAATCTCCATTGCTCATGATTGGTTTTTCAGGCACATAACCCATAGCTGCTTCTAAGAATTTTTGCTCGTCAGAACCTGCTCGTGTAGTTAACAAATAAAAAATGAGATTATTTTAGTTAATTACAGGTTAGCAGGAAATCATGTATGTATCATTACAGTTTCAGCTCCATACCTAGCATTACAACACTGCTCCCTTCCCACATTTGAGATTATCAAACAGTTCATGGCAGATAACTAAAATGTGACACACCTCTTGAGCACCTTCCATGCCTAATCTATGTAGATCAGGATTTGTGCCAGTAACAGTGGAACCTCCTCGAGTAGCTGATCAGAACAAAAAGTTGGTGGAATAGATCAAGTTAATCGTCCTCTTGTTAAATAAAGCTAAATTAAATCTAACCTTGATAGCGTTGAAGGAAAAAGCACACGTAGGGATAGAGTAAAGGAAAAATCAAGTAGGATAAGGTGGTTAATCAGTTGTTAGCTGTCAATGTGTAAAATATGCTCTAGGAGTATTTCATACTGCAGAAAATAAACCTATTCCGGAGATGGTTCCACCATCACATCCTGCAGCACCTTAACTTATTCAAGAAGATAGGGTAATTGCCCATGGTAAATTATATGCAATTGTCTCTTTATCTCGATATATCTGCCCCTACTCTCTAATTTTATCTTTCCCCTTGTCCTTTTCTCTATCTCTATAGCTTTCCCTCTCCTTTTCTGTATCTTCATGGTTCTCTCGCTCCCTTTCCTCTGCCTTATTCCTATCCCTTTCATTCAACTAAACCAACAAACATGACCATATCAATGTAATTTATAGGGCTGATTTAGGAAACTTTGAACAGAAATAACAATTGAACATGTTACAAATATATAAAAGTTTGAATTCACAGGATAAAAAAAGACAGATATAAGCTTAAAAAAAAAAACAATTCTCCATAGCTATGCTTTGGAAATTTAAGTAATCCCCCCCTGAAGTGATATCATTTGATGCATCACAATCTTGAGTTCCTTCTTTGTAGAGCTAAACATCAAGACATGACTTTTTCACCTGAACTCAAGAAATAAAACACTTGTAAACAAATTAAAAAAAATGACAATCATGGTTTTGAAGTTGGATGAAGTTGACATTTATTCACCTCTGGCGGCATATAGGGATTATCAAGTATTGAGTACCCTCTGATATCTATTTCAAGGCCAAAATCTTCTTCTGGGAGTTTTTCCAACATGATATTCACTTGCAAGACATGACTTTCCATAGCGGAATAAGTAACTGATAAAAAAACTGGGGAAGAGAACACATTAAATACCAAACACTAACTATTGACCTAAATAGGGGAAAAATAGTCTAAATCCATATTTAAAAAACACACCATTACCTTAATTTTAAGTATGCGGCTGAAGTAATAGCAAGTTCAGACATGAAACAAACACCAAAAATAAAGTCATAGGATTTTATTGAATGGAATCACATCAGTTCTAAGTGGTAGGATGCATAAAAGTAAAAATTAAAATAGAGAAATGAAATCATGAGATGAGTTGAAGAGGAGCTTTAATTGTTGACAACACTACCACAAGTCGATTTTGTTAAAAAGGAGAAAGGAAGGAAGAAACAGAAGGGACATGCTAGAAGGAACCAAAACCATCTCGCCCAAAGTCAGAATACCAATAGTAGCAACAGCTCAAAATAAAATCAACTATATACATTCAGAGTGAGTCACTGATGGTTATGTTTTGTTGAAAAGTGAAGTTATTTTTGGACCAGTCATACTTGTGTATGAACATCACTTAATTATCACTTGTGGATAACATGCTGCCTTCTATATTTTGGCTTGCTATACTGATATATATATTTTTTAAAAGGAGGCTATAGCACATAGTTATCATAGTATTATTTTTTCATAAAAGATTAGGCCCTTTTATGCTTCCTCTTATTCTTGTTCAATTTGTTTGTTTGTTTTTTCTCCTTTTTTGAGTGAAAATACATGGATTAATAGACTAAAGTCTTAAACCAAGATAAAAAAAGTTTCAAATCACCCCAACCACAAAGCATGCAACAGCTCGTCTAGTAGACAACAGACCCTTGTAGTACAATGTGAGGAGGCTTGGGAAAATATCTAAGATAGATTATGCTGACCAAAAGAAAGAATATCTTAGCAGAGCAAAACAATAACAATGACAGTATAATCTCAAACATAGTTGCTGTGAGTTCTATTGCCAAATATATCATAAGTGCACAAAAAATATAAGTGGAATAGCCAACACTTGGAGCAGAGCATAGATAAAAGCACAGGTTTTTGGATCAATTTGGGCAGAAACTAAAGAAAAGAAAAATACCCATGTAGTGACTTTTCTTACCAATTTGACTCAAGGAATGATATATCGAAGAAACATAGTGGGGAGAATACAAAGTGGCCAAAAGGGCTAGCTGTGGAACCCGCTATGAATCTGAAAACTTTGTCAGCGGCAAAAGAGCTGGTGGTGAGCCACTGAGACCAATTCAATTCACTGATTGACATTGACCCTTGCGAGTGAAGCTCCTCCATCATTCTGTTTTGTACTATCCAACATGCATTTTAGACTCAAAGCACTTCAAATTAACTGATTGAGAGAGATATGAGGATGCTATCAAACACAATCAGAGAATGGTTTCAATTTTTTTTTTAGTGAAAATCACACTTTACCTGCTCTGGAGTAAAAACAATTCTCTTCTCATAGAATGAATCATAGTTTCCAATCCCAACCTGCCAAAGAAAAGAGAAAAAGCAACCAAAAGCTTAAAAAAAAGAAATTGATGAATCGCCCCAAAACCTGCAGAATCTCGGGCCTGAACATCCATTTTTTCAAGAAACGAAAATAAGGGAAGAGAAAGGACTTGGCGACTTGCTTACCTTGCCCTATTAGACATGCATTGGCGGCAAGTTGGGATCGGATCGGATTCGGATGGGTTTCTATAATATGAATCAAACTGCTACTGTATGTGCAAATCATAGGGATTTTGATTCAGAGTAGAGTACAAAAGCTGAACAAATAACAAAACACAAATTCATTAAAAAATTATGGAAACTTGAACACGCAGGGGAAATATCTCACCTCCATTGTCAGTGACAGTGTCAAGGTGAAAGGAAGAAAAAAAATTATTATATTATAGATGCCCATCCAAATGGGTGGCCATTCAGAGCCGGGTTACATAACCGACGTGTTCAATACTTTCATCTAAATAGGTGGTCATTCAGAGAGACTATGGAAAACGGCACACATAGAACGTTGAAGCGTTTAAAAGGTGATGAGAAACGGCGAAAATATAACCATAGAAATATATTCATTCATGTGCATTGTATTATAAATTTACCAATTTACCCACATGGCTGCAAAAACTTCTCCAATATATATATATATTTCAGAATCAATTTTAACGTGTATGGATCAAGCAACTCGTATATATGTGGATGGAGAAATTTTTTAACGTGTCTCAGCTTGTGTGAATGAGGAATCAACGACAGAGAAAAAAAAATGGAAGAGTAACCTTAACAGTATGTTTGTTTCTAGTGATTTTGAGGGAATGGAAAACACCAGGAAGGAAAAGGGCTGGAAAATACTGTGCTTAGGTGTTTGGGTGAGCCATGAAAAGGGAAGGGGAAGGATAACCGTACCTACTACCTACACAGTGGTCTGTCAGTTTTCCAGCCTCTTGAGGTGAGAAAACTAGAAAGCATGAGGGAACTAGTGGAATAAGACCTAAATGCCCTTTCCCCACATAACCAGTTCTACGGTCCTCATTCACCCTGTATCCCTTTGTTTACTACTTTTTCATTATTATTAGTTGTTCTTTTTACTACTATCGTTTGAACTTTGAACTAGTCATCAATTTGACAAAAAAAAAAGAGTTAGTAATAGAATGTTCTGGTGGGAATAATGGACCCTGTGTTTGTTTTTTCTTAGTATATAAATCCAGTCTATATATGTTCGAGAAACATTTTTTTTTCAGTAAAAAAAAAACTTTTAAATTGGTAAGAAATTGTTTTAAAAAAAGTATAAATTTATTTTGAAATGAGGTATAATTATTATTTTAAATTCACTTTAAAGTTATATATATATATTATTTGGAAAAATTATATATGAAGGGTAAAAAAGTAATTATATATACCACCCATTTTTACTACTCTTACTTTTCCATTCATTCTCCATTGTTTTTCTTTCTATCCAAACAACTTTAAAATCACTTCATTTTCCTTTTATATTCATTCCACTTATATTCTTTCCTCTTATATTCTTTCCTCTCATTTTCACCTCTGCATCCAAACAGAGCAAGGAAAAAGGGAAAGAAAAAAAAATGTTAAAAATGTAAAATGGATTAAAATCTGGTCAACACATTAATGTTAACCAATTAGTTAACTATGGTTTAAAGAGAATATTCTGTTTGAGAATGTTAAATATTATGTTATCCATTTGGCAAAAATGGGGTGGAGTGTAATATTTTAGCAACTTTGGAGTTTAGTGTTATATTAAGAAACATCAGGGTAGTTTGATGTATTTTACTCTATTTTTTATTACTATATTGGAAAGAGGTGCAACTCTAATGTCAAAAAAAGTGCAGTCCAGTAGTTTTCACGTCTAATAAAAAAGGCCCATGTGTAATAAAACCCTAATATATATTTCTAATTTCAATTGTTAGTGATAACACAAAAGTTCAAAAGAATGTCTATTGAATCTGAAAGAGAAACGCAAACAACACAGATATCACCCCTTCCTCTCAGCTCAACCTTCCCCTCCCTTCTCTCCTTCTTAAGTCCCACACTGCGTCAATTTTTTTTCTTGAGACATTCCTAAAATTCAGGGGTAACTAAGCATGGACAAGTCACCAATGTGTCTCCGCCACTGCTTGAAAGTGAATTATGTCATGGAAAATCTCTCTTCACTTTCATGTATGTAATTTATGGCTTATGCTCCATAAACTAATCTCAGTGTAACATTTAAAATTATGTGTCGTACGACGACTAGAGAACTATTAATATATTCGCATACAAATAATTTCATGTTAAAACTAACATAAAAATTAATTTTAATATCATTTCAGTACTTTTTTTAGTTTTTAAAACCAACTTTAGATGTAAATATAATTAACTGTTTGATAATTTTATGATAAAAATATTTGTGCGGAGATTAGAAAATATTAGTACAGATATAATTTATATTTATTTATGTTTAAAGAATTAAAAGTTCATACAAGGGGAACAAGCATGAAAAATCTAATAGAGAAATAAATTTTGATATAATTTCTATACTATACACAACACAATATCATGTTTTTATTTTTGGGCAACTCTCAATTTGATGATTAATTTTTTTGTGCGGAGATTAGAAAACATTTGTACATATATAATTTATATTTATTTATGTTTAAAGAATTAAAAGTTCATACAAGGGGAACGAGCATTGAGAAATAAGTTTTGATCTAATTTCTATGTAACATCTGGAAGCCAAAATAAGTCTTAATGATAGTTTATCTTTTTTGCCACTTTATATTAGTTAATTCAGTATATGCTTACAAAGTACTAGAATTGAGTGTCTGAATTTATGCTCTTTAAATATCTACATCTTTATTATGATTGTTCTTACATTCTTAGTATCTTAAATTTTTTATAATTTAAAATATTGATTGATGTTTCAAATACAATAGACAAATTTCTTGTGCAACGCGCGGGTCAAAAACGCTAGTTCTATACAATACATCAACATAAATTAGAATATAAATTTAGAGTTTAATTTTTATACACTAACGGTGTAAAGTTTTTTTACATCGTCAACCAATCAGATTTTAAAGATGTGAAAAAATATTTCTTTTTATTTTATTTCATTAATTGACGTGGCACATCCTTAAAATTTGATTGGTTGACGGTGTAAAAAAAATTACACCGTCGGTGTATCATCATTTTTCTCACTAATATTTTAGCTTGTGTAGTCGACGACAAAAATATTATTTTTAAGTAACTTAAAATATAATTTTGTAATAGTTACTTTTTAAAAGTATAAGGACGTATAATAACGATATATTTGAAATTATTAATTGTTGTTGTAATTATATGATAAATTTTAAATTTAATTAATGAAACGTGTACAACACTTAATAAATCAGAAATTAATTATATTAAAATTTATTTTACTAATCATACAATACTAAATAAATAGGGGTTGCCTAAATGACTCATGTGGGTTACTAACCCACAACTCAAAAGACTAATATTATTTTTTATAAATAAATTAATAAATATATAAATTCTAACACATTTATCGTCAATGTGATTGGATGATGGATTATTTAACCTAAACTTTCTCATGTGTCATTTAGACAACCCTTTTTATTTCATCTTATATTAACACATTTGAATTTCATTATTATATTTCTTTTACTATGACTAAAAAGATAGCAAATATTTTAACTACATGCTACTATACAGGGTAATGAAATCACCCGATGGACATGGAGAGCGAGAGCGTCGAGAGTGGTGGCCAACCCACCGGGAAACCACCGGAACCTACGCGGAGACCCACGTTTAAAGAGAAAATCCTTGGAAAAGAGACTGTTGAGAAGAACAAGCAGGTGCGCAACCTGGTTGAAGCAGGGATCATGAAAAAAGAACTCATTGATGGGAACAACTTCTTCCAAATGTTTGACTTCCAGGACAAACAGGCCTACGATGAGATTTGCAAACCATGGGTAGGCTGCTTGGTTGTTAAGCTATTAGGAAGGCACATTGGATACAAGGTATTGTGTGATCGTCTGCGCATGCTATGGAAACCGGCTGGAGGTATTGAGGTTCGTGATATCCATCATGGATACTTTCTAGTGCAGTTTGATCTCCAAGATGATCGAGAAAGAGCGATGGCTGGGGCACCATGGATGATCTATGATCACTATCTTGCTGTAAAGCCATGGACATCGGACTTTGTTGCTGCCAACTCGAAAATAAACACGACTGCTGTTTGGATTCGCATTCCTGGACTTGGCTTTCAATTCTATGATGAGAGTATCCTGGTTACGTTAGCTTCTGCAGTTGGGACCCCAATCAAAGTCGATATGAACACAACAGATATGCAGAGGGGGGAAATATGCTAGGATATGCGTTGAGATCGACCTGAACGAACCAGTATTGGGGAGAGTTGGGCTATGTGGAGTGTGGTACAACATTGAATATGAGGGTCTTCACTTGCTATGCTCGAAATGTGGCTGTTATGGTCACCTTGCACGTACCTGTACTGGGAAACCAGTCAAGCAGCCAGCGTCCCAATCAAAACCGACGGCGAATACGGCACCAGACACACCAGTGGCGGCGGCTGCATCTCCAGGGAGTCAGGGACAACAGGGAACCCTAGAATCTGATCATCAAATGTCGGATGGCAAGGATACCGGCGTGATTGGCGCAACCATTGAATGCCCTCCCGCAGCACATGGTGATTGGATGCTGGTTACCAAAAAAGGATGGAAAAATTTGAATGCAAACCAAAAAAAACAGGCATCGAATATTCAGAAGCAGTTTCGAATGCCAGGAGAGAAGTCAGGCGTGAATAAAGGGGTGGAGAAACAGACACTTAATGGGAATAAAGATCTGATTCTGAGTGGGCCCATGCAGTTTAATGCTGGATCAAATAACACGAGTATTGCTGTGATTGGTGCTAACCAGAAAGGCAGGAAACGAGTGAGAAAAGAAACTGATCAGGGCTCCCCATCTGTTGAACGTGGTGAGCCAATCACCCTCCCTGGGATAACTCATCAGCAAGGGAAGCAAGGCAAAGTTGCACCAGAAACCAGGATGACAGGAAACAAAAAAGTGTTTGTGTATGGGGATGGGACCAAATCTACCATGCATATGCAACACCAAGAAGGTAACCGTTACACCCTCCTAGATGATGAGGATGACGTGCAAGGAGATGCCATGGCTATCCAGGTTGTTGGGGCAGCACCCTATGACCCAGGAGCTCACAACGTTGGAGCGTCCCCGCTGGGCACCTCGTGATTGCTGCCCAAGCGGTTCCCCCTTACCAACGATTGTTTATGGATAACACAAATTTTAGTGTTTTGGCCTGGAACATTAGGGGGGGAGCAGGAGCTCGTGGGCAAAGACGAGTTCGTGACTTGATTAAATCGTTTCGTCCTTCTTTATTGGCTATCGTTGAAACTCATTGCCAATTTACTTCAGTTGAAACTTTTTGGAGGAGAGCAGGGTATGAGATGTGTGCTTGCTCGGAGGCACTAGGTCATCGGGGTGGCATATGGATACTTGCACCAATTAACAGGACCTTCACTGTGCGAATAGTGGACATCCACTTTCAAGTAGTATCGGTGTCAGTTACTGTTGATAATAGATCCTGGGTTTGCTCGACGGTGTATGCTAGTCCAAATCCAATTTTGAGGGAAGAACTTTGGGTACACTTGACAACCTTACGTCAACAAATACTGGAACCTTGGCTTGCTTTGGGGGATTTTAACGAGATCACTACGCCGTCCGAGGCTTCTGGTGGGGATTTCTGTCAGGTGCGCGCGACTCGAATGCTATCCATGATAGAAGCTTGTGAATTCATTGATCTGGGTGCTACAGGGAGTAAATTTACTTGGGAGAGGCGACTTAATGGGCGCAACATTCTTTCTAAGCGCTTAGATAGAGCCATCGGGGATATTTCTTGGAGGCATAATTTTCCAGAGGCCTACGTAGAGCACCTTGCTCGTGTGTACTCAGATCACTGCCCCATCCTACTTCGTTGTAATCCTATTCCAGAGGATCGTGGTGCTCGTCCCTTCCGCTTTCATGCGGCTTGGGCAACCCACCCTTCCTATGAGCCCTTGGTCCGGGACACATGGAAGAATCCCCCACCGTCGCTGGTTGGCAAACTCGATAATGTGAGAGCGGCATCCTTGGCTTTCAACTCCAACGTGTTTGGTAATATAACACGGAGGAAGAAGCGGGTGGAGCGACGCCTTCAAGGTATCCAGCTTGAGCAAGAGAGGCGTGAATCAGAGTCCTTACTTCGATTGGAGAGAACTTTGAATGAGGAGTATGAGCAGATACTTATTTAGGAGGAAATAAATTGGTACCAAAAGTCACGAGAGCAATGGGTGAAGCTAGGGGATCGTAACACCAAATTTTTCCACACTCAAACGGTGATAAGGCGGAAACGCAACAAGATTCATGGGATGTTTATTGGGGAGAATTGGTGTTCTGAGCCGGAAGCCTTGAAGGCGGAGGCCCAAGCTTTTTTCACTAACCTCTTCTCTATTGATACTCATGTTTGCAGGAATCATGTTATGGAAATCAGGCCGCCATCCATTGCAACGGAGGATAGAATCGAGCTCATTCAACCTATTTCTTTGGAGGAAGTTCGTAGTGCGGTGATGGCCATGCAACCCTTCAAAGCACCAGGACCGGACGGGTTCCAAGCTTTCTTTTATAAGCAGTATTGGAGCATAACAGGACAGGATCTTCACTCCATGGTAGCTGATGCTTTTACTCAAGGCAAGGGAGAATCATCACTCCTGGAGACACTGATTGTGCTTATCCCCAAGATAGAGAATCCGCTTCGGTTCAAAGACCTCCGCCCAATCAGTTTGTGCAATGTGGCATACAAGGTGATCACTAAGGTCTTGGTTAATAGATTCAGACCTCTTATTGATAAGTTGGTTGGACCTCTCCAAGGGAGCTTTATTCCGGGAAGGGGAACAAAGGATAACATAATCCTTGCACAAGAAGCCATGCACACTATCCACACCTTTAAACGGAGAGGAGGATTGGTAGCTTTAAAGATAGATTTGGAGAAAGCTTATGACCGAGTGAATTGGGACTTTCTCCGAGCAACGCTTTATGATTACGGTTTTCCGCATATCATCATTGACTTGATTATGTGGGGAGTGCAATCTGCTTCTATCTCCATATTATGGAATGGATCTAAGCTTGAGTCTTTCACCCCTCAAAGGGGTCTCCGCCAAGGGGATCCGTTGTCTCCGTATCTCTTTGTCTTGTGCATGGAACGATTGGCCCTTCTTATTCAGAAAAGAGTGGATGAGGGAGCCTGGCACCCACTCCGTATTGCCAAAGAAGGTCTTGGCATTTCACATTTATTTTTTGCTGATGATGTATTGCTGTTCTGCCAGGCGAATAAGGCCCAGATGCGAGTAGTCGCTGACACTCTAAAGGATTTTTGTGAGGCTTCCGGAATGAGAGTCAATTTGGAGAAATCTAGAATGCTTTGCTCCAAGACAATTGCTACTTCTGTCCAAGATGAGTTATCTACCATATTGGGTATTCAAAGGGCTTGCAATCTGGGTAAATATCTTGGGATTCCTCTATTGAAAGGTAGAGTCACCAGAGAACAGTTCCTTCCTGTCATGGATAGAGTGAATGCCCAATTAGCATCATGGAAAACCCGTATGTTAAATAAAGCTGGGAAGCTTTGCTTAGCTAAATCTGTGCTCACATCCCTACCTGTCTACACCATGCAATCACTTTGGCTCCCTCAATCAGTTTGTGATTTTGTAGATAGGAAAATTCGAAGCTGTCTCTGGGCAAAGGGGACGAGCAATCGTGGATGGAATCTAGTGGCTTGGAATGAGGTGGCTCAACCGAAGGAGCATGGAGGCTTGGGTCTTCGGAGTACCAGATTGAATAACATTGCAATGCTTGGTAAATTGGTAGATAACCTCCTGCATGACAACCACAAGCCCTGGGTTCAAGCTTTGACCGAAAGGTACTTGCAAAATAATATAATTCTCCAGGGAAAGTGCAAGCAAGGTGATTCCTATGTCTGGCGGAGCATAATTCGAGCCAAGGATTATGTTGGAAATGGTTTTCAGCCACAGTTAGGGAATGGAGCATCGTCTGTTTGGTATAGCAATTGGCTGGGTACCGGCATAATTTGTGATCGAATACCTTTTGTTTATATCTCAGATACGCAACTAACTGTGGCGCACCTTTGGCGGAATGGCTCGTGGAATTTGGATTGTTTGTCTACCGTGCTCCCGCCTGAGATTAGAGCGGAGATAACGTCTGTTGTTGTACCTCTTTCGAGGCCCCATCCTGATGCTCTTCGTTGGATCCATACCCCAGAGGGGCGTTATACACCGGCTTCGGCATATGACAGCTTGGTGGCTCCGGCGGCTGGAGACTTTGCTGTTTGGAGGAGAATATGGAAATCGAAGGTACCAGAGCGTATTCGCTTCTTCCTATGGCTTGTGGCTCATGGCGCGTTGCCAACAAACGTAAAACGGTTCCAGGCACATATAGCTCAGACTGCAGCTTGTCCCCGTTGTGCAGCCGATCACGAGGACATAGATCACCTGTTCAGATGGTGCCCAGACTCGAGGAGCATTTGGCGCCAATTCCAATCTGTCCTTCCCCCGCTAGCTGTGCAGATTAACTTCTCTTTGTGGCTAAAAGATTTACTTTCTCACCGAAATTGTGTGCTTGGAATTGCAGTCCTGTGGTGGTCCTGGAAGTGGCGGAACCAGAGAGTATTTGAAACACAATCAGCAACTCTCAACCAAGTGCTTCGTTGTGTTCTCAGGGACGAGGCGCTGTGGCGCAACGCTCTGTCACAGCCACATGCAAAACCCCCTCAGTCAAATGTCACTACCCTTCAAGGCTTGGAATCATTGCCGGCTGCGCACATTCACTTCGACGGAAGCTGGAACCCGATGACTGGTCGAATGGGGTGTGCAGCGGTGGTGCGGGACAGCACAGAGCGGTGGGTTTCTGCAGCTTCCTTGAGCACTGGGCCAGGTAACGCGTTCCTGGCTGAAATCCGGGCAATGGAGCTTGCCTTGAAACATGGTATGGAACTTGATTTGGGGGAAGTGATATGCGCATCTGATTGTGCTAACTTGGTTAGTGTTCTTCAATCAGGAGGGAATGTGAGCACATTCTGGGATCAGGACGACATTCAGAGGGTGAAAAAGCTGATGGGGAATTTCCAGAGCTGTACGTTGGTTCAAGTAGCGCGGGAGAAGAATAACACGGCTGATACTCTAGCACGGGAAGCGGCTAAAGTTGGATCGCCTTTGCAAGTGTGGAAGAGGCCACCTTCATTTGTTTCTGCATCACTGTATTTAGATGCTTTGATTTAGTTTTTCTTTGTCGTTAATTTTCCTCTTGTAACAAAAAAAAAACTACATGCTACTATCATGATGAAAATAATAATTGCATTTTGTTTAACAACCAACATATCATGAGCTCACAAAGTAGAATGACCATAAAATATAAATAGGTTAAAATAGAGATAGTTCTATTGTGTATTATGTTCAAACATGGTCCAACCATTAACAAATTTTTACTTTTTAGTATATCTTATTCATAATATGTTTCTTATGTGTTAAAAATAATTTAGAAAAAAATATTTTAATTTGTAAACTAAATTTTTTGAGTGCATAGTAAAAACAAGTCATATATTAGATGTTGAATAAATAAAATTATTTCAATGTCGCCATGATAGAGGAAAAAATACAATTTATTTATTGCCTAAACTCATACTATAATAAAATTTACATTTTTAAATTTAAAATAAATGTTATTTTAATAAAAATGTATATCAATATATGTCTTTGCATTCGCATGTCAAACATCGTTTAAATAAACAAAAATGCTAAATGGAACGACTAATTCATCTTGTGAGTGGCACGAAAAGTGTTTTTTAACTTCCAAAATAATATTCATTCTAATTTTTACTTTTTAAAAATTGAAAATTGCTATTGATGAACTGATAGTGTGCTTGTCGTGTTGCTAAGAGAGTATTGTTTTCTAGCAACCTCTTAAATAAATATAAAAAAAATATGTAAAAGATGTCAAACTTCTGTATGATAACTGGCTTGGCTTTAGAACTCTCTATAGCTTTGCTTCTGTTCGGTTGTAATGGCTTATTCCTTCTCTTCTATTTTTTCCTTATGTGTTGTCTTTAATTTTTTCAATCTTTAACATTAGATTCATAATATATTTTTTCCTTTAAAATAATTTTTCCGCTTATAAATCATCTCCCTCTCAGCTCAGGCTCCTTCCCCTCTTTCTTTCGAGAGAAAGAAACCCGAATCACAAATAATACCAACATGTGATCACCATGGATCGCACCACTGCATCGTCTAATCACCATGGATCGCACTGTCGCAGTTCAAAACTTGAAGCGCAAACGATACATGATCGGCGATGAATATCGTAATACATTGATGGTGGACGATTCTCAACTAGATCTATCTAGGTTCATCATTTCAATTCCGTCGTCTGACCCTATCCACTTAAATTCCTCACAGAATTCTACAAATGTGGCTCATGGGATGTACCATCTACCAGGCACGAACTCAGATCTAATGGAACAATTTCTTCGGTTGCAATGTTGCAATGTTCTATCCTTATGATCATAATGTTGGAACTCATGAACAATTCTCACCGCATCAAGTGAAGAGAATAATCGATATAATTCTTGAGTGAAACGATAGACAAGCGTTTAAGGGAAGAGAATAATCGATACAATTCTTGGGTGAGTGAGTATACTTATTGGTGACGCACTTTGTTTACATTGACCTTGTTCAAGGATGAAGAATAACAAAGTGAAAATAATGAAATGCTCGGTGAATAGTTTTTTATTTAAAGTTTAGATATACAACTCAGTCAAATTCAAAAGTTTTATCATGTTAAAGTTTTGTTAGCTTATCTTAAATAATTAGTTTAAAATTTTAAAAACATTAACATTGTATCACACAAGTGAACGACTATTAGAGGAGAATACTACAATATATAAAGTTAGTTTTTTTGTCCAAATAAAAATGTGTTGTATGCTATAATACTCCATTTACAGTATTGTAGCATTTATATATATATATATGGAGCATATCTAGTGAGAGGAGGGTTTCTTATGTGAGAGTGAAAACAACTATTTTAAACATTTAGATTAAAATTTACGGCTAAAATTGTACATAGATAAAAAATCTCACATGCCTTTCACCCATATCCACCTACCTCAAATTCCTATATAAATTCCTATATTCTATTCTTTTTATCCTTTACAAAATGTCCATGCTGCAAATATATTGTCATCATCTTTCTCCCACAATCAAGTGTTTTTCATGCCACATCCAGCTCCAAACTCCCGGCCTCTGGACATGTTCCACCATGGCATATTGACACTCTTCAATATTTGATTATATTTGTTAAGAACAAATAGTAAATTGATTAGAAAATTCCATCAACAATCAATTCAATTCATGAGTAGACTTGTGAAAAGCGTAAGATGATTCGAAAATTGCAACTATTAAAAGGCTTTATATGAGTTCTGGGAATTGTGCAATCACACTAAAGTAAACTGATAAGTGAAAAGGAGGAAGACGGCTCTCAATTATACAAGCAGATATTTTTTATAGGTAAATGTTAGTTGTTAATAATTGTTAGTAAATTCTCTTCAAGGTTTAAACCCTGAACCTTTTACCCTCCCAAACCCTTATGTGCCCTAACTCTTACCACTTGAGGTAACCTTCAAGGATGAAAGGGATAACATCTTGGACAATGGACACAATCCGGATCAGATCATGGAATTGGATTAGAGCAAACATTAACAAACCCTTCTCTGTCTGAATAGTTTATGACTAATTGAGAGTAGAGGTTCCAATTTGTGTTTTTTTAGATGTATCTCAAGACTTTATCTTTAGGTGGCTCGATCAATGTAATTTGTCATATTGTTAGGGTACTTTAATTGAGGAGGTATTTCTCTAGTTATTTATTGGAGAGGTTGCATTGTCCTAGAGTATTTCCATCTCTAGGTTCTTAAATTTAAGTTTTTACATTATATCTGTGGTTTCGAAGTGCCACGTAGGGGTGTCCACCGGTCGGGTTCGGTCGGTTTCGGGCCCAAAAAGCTCCACCGACCGAACCCGCATGGCATAAAACTGGGCCCGTAACCGACCATGAGATGTGTCGGTTTGGATCGGTTTCGGGTTGGTCGGTAACGTGCGGGTCGGGTCGGTTACACCGGGTTTTGCAGAGACCCTAATTTCATGAACATAGAACCCTAATTTCAGTAAGATGAACATAGTCAGAACCCTAATTTTTCAGTAAGATGAACATAGAACCCTAATTTTTCAGTAAGATGAACATAAACCAAACCAAGAACAAAATCGATGTCAGATCAGATCCGGAGAGAACGATTTCATTGCTTTCCTCATGCGAAATAGATTGTTCACTTCGTCCTTGCGATTTCACATCAGAATCGATGGTAACGAAGATGAACAGACTATTTCGGATCAGAGAAGCATGGAGGATGAAGCATGCAGGTGCACTGTGGTGGTGAAGTGGCTAGGGTTTGAGATATGTGAGGAGATTCTGAGATGTGTGATGGAGATGTCGAAGTGGCGGCAGAGAGGAGGAGGAGGAGAAGGGTGGTGGCGGGAGGATGAGGAGAAGCGTGGTGGCGGCGCAGTGGATGAGGAGAAGGGTGGTGGCGGTGTAGAGGATGAGGTCATGAGGAGAAGGGTGGTGGCGGAGCAGAGGAGTGGCGAGAAGGTAGGGTTTGGAGAGAAGAAGAAGAGGAGAAAGGTGGTGGCGGCGGGGAGAACTAGGGTAAGGGAAGAAGAAGAAATGAAGAAGTGAAGAATGGAGAGTGAAAGAGAGAGGAGCCGGGTTAATACTAGGGTTTGGGTTTGGGGCTTTGCAGTTGGGCTGAATTTTTTTGGGCCGGCTGAATTTTTTTTTTTTATATTAGGTTCGGTCGGTTCGGTCGGACTGGGCTCCAAACTGTAACCGACCGAACCAAACCAACCAGAGCCGGTTTTTTTTAATCCTCAACCCGCCACCCGACCCGCCCGAACCGAGGAGGCCTTTTTTTGTAACGGGCCGGTCGGGTTCGGTCGGTTCAAAAAACGTTGGACAGGCCTAGTGCCACGTGCAATCTAAGCAACTCATAACTCATAAGTAATTTATGCAAATTTCACTTCAACCACAAATTCTTAACTTTGAGTTGTTAACATTATTTCTCTGATCTCACAACACCACATTGTTTTTATCTTTTATTGCCACAACACCACTCCACTTTATAAAGCAAAACTGCTTAACCAAGAACTTGTTCTTAAATTTAAGAACCAAGAACTTCACATCAACACTCTCTAGTGCTTAAGAACCTGCTTCTTAATTCTTAGCCTAAGAACTCACATCTAAGAACTAGAGATGGAGTTGCTCTTGGCTGGCCGTTATCTTATAGTTTAGTAGAATTTAATCCAGTATTGATAGAAAAACTAATGGTAGATTGGTAGTGCAAGGGATTTGGGTGGTTATTGGCTCATGTTGTGCATGCTAAATTCACTTACTATTATAGAGCCCTTTTGTATAGGGTTTAAGCACTGCTTATATTAGAATATATATTTGACTTATAAAATAGCAAAACATGTATAATTGAAATCTATAAAAGATTTTTCCAAAAAGATTGGGGAGCCATGAGCCCCTAGACAAGGGAGAACATGCATCCAACAATGGTTCATCTATTGAGAAAGCTACTCTGTTATTTGACTATGGACAGATGAATTACAAAATGTTCTATGGTCTCTTCCCAGCTACCTCAGAGTACCAAGATTTCCACGCTTCCGTGTAGTGCGAGAAGAGGTCTCTCAAAGCTGCATCACAAGCAACTCAAACATAAGTTAAGTTGAACTTTCAGCAATACTACTCAATCCACTCATTAAAAATTACACAAATAACTTCTATAGATACTTACTTTCCTTGTAATATTAAGTATGTTCTGAAAATCAGTTTTGAAGATAACTAAAATATTGATTTGTTTTATAATTCATATTCCTAGACAAAAAACATGCATTTACTTCATCATCATCACCACCAATAAGAATTGCAACATATTACAAAGTGGAATACTGGTAATACATTTTTCTCACCCTCTTCAACACACTGCTAGCTTATGGATTCACTTTTAGAAAACCAATACTTCATAAACTAATCACTCCCTAAATATACCAACTTTTCTAAAAATAGATTAATCAAAGTGTATCAAAACAACAAAAAGTGATTTTAAAAGTACTGCACGAAAAATATGACCTTATTTTCTTGGTGGGAGCAGATAAACTGCTTTGGAAAAGAAAATTTAACTTCAAAACCCTACAAGAAAACAAAAGCAAAATAATAGAAATATGACTCTAAACTCCCAAATAAAATAGCCAAACACAATACTTTCAACGAAAAAGCAAAATGGTGCAATGTGGATCACTCATTAAATCTGATTGAAATGATACAAGATACAAAATAACATATCAGATTCCATAGATGAGTGAAATGTTACCTAGGTTTTCATACTGAGGACGATGAGCCTTTGCAAGACTCTCCCAATCATGTACCTGCTTCACATTATCATTCTCAGAGGCCCCAACTTTACGCGGAGCGAAAGGGCCAAACTGATAGCACCCTGTAGTCTGTTTTGCATCTTGTTTTGAGTTGCTTTTCTCTGATTGGCCTTGGCAATTGAGATTGTCATGTTTGTTTTCCATGTTAGAGTTCTTGTAAAAGTCCCCCTCATTCATGAACAGATCAACTTTGTTCCTCTTAAAGCTTATGTTCGTGATGTCACTTCCAAACAGCCTTTTCCTCGACTCGTTGGTATTTGGATCTTGGGCTGAGTTCCCTGACTCACTCATTGTTTTCCCTTTCAAACCCAGCCACCTGAATGCTGGTTTTCTTGATTCTGCCATATGGGTCTACATCAGAGGTAAAGTCATTGTGTAAGAATGTAAATGTAGAAAGTTGTAAAACTGAATTTGAAGAGTCAAGAGTGTATAAATGTAGAAAGTTGTAAAGCTGAATTTGAAGAGTTAATAGAGTTCCTCCTATTGTAAAACAATAAAAATCTATCCGCAATCCAAATTCACCCAATAGCCCAGTATGAAGGAGAGACTGTTTATGGTTGAAATTACCAACTTCACATGGACACCAGGACCATAGGTTTCCTAACTGTTCATAACCCTCCTTAGCCGTTCATAACTCCCGAATTAATTAGCCAATCATGACATCATTCAAAGATCTAATAACCACATAATGAATACGAGACGCCCAGTAATTCAAGAGACAACACTGAAGTTATAAGGAACCACAAAAGTCATGTATCTAGCATCTTCACTCTAACACTATTCCTAGGAGCTGGATTGTGTGCTTGTCACTAAGTCTAACTCCTTGCCATTTGGAGAGAACAATATCAAAACTCTTTCATGTTATATTTCATATTTAAACTTTCTAAAATCAATTGTTTACCTGCAAAAGCTACTAGTAGCTTCTCCCAATCACTTCTGCCTCAAATGTGAAAATCTACTAGTAGTTTTCAAAAATATACCAAGTGAGATTTTAAAGAGAGGAATATATGCACCTTTTCAATTAGGTTGATAGAGGATAGCACATTTGCAATATCATACAGGCGTCTGACTTTTGCTGAAAGGCCAAAAGGTCAAGAATATATTATAACTGAAAAAGTTCTAAGCTTCTTCATCAGTCAATGAATAATGAAATAACGAATTAAGCTTAAATTGCTGAACAAACTACTCACTTCTCATCATAGCAGTATCAACATTTCCAAGCAACAACTTTGCAGCATCGTCAAGGGAGACCATTTGAATCTGAAGAGGGAAGGTTTAAAATTATCAACATGATAGAAAGTTTAATAGCTAATGAAAATGATGCCCCAAATTTGGAATGTCTAAGATGGTAAATAGAAAACACTCACATTAGAGCAGACAAAGAGCTTGACAAAATTCTGAGTAAGCAGTGTTAGAGACTTTTCCTTTCTGTTTTCTGCAAAGCATTAACAAACCAGTGTCAAGTGTCAATCCTCAGCATATCAGTACCCTATTTGTAAAAACTGAACTTGTTTTTGTTTTTCATTTCAAAGAAATCATACTTATCCTCAATCCATACCCGTTTCAAGTCCATTCTATAAATGGCAACCATGGCATGATATAATGAATTGTTTTTATAAAACTGATTTTAATTGAAAATTAATCCTAACATGATTGATACAGTTGTTTCAATGAAAAAAACTCTTTTTTAAAGAAACTTTTCTATTAAAAGTCTTAAGAGTGTCTATTTCAAAACAATTCTAATTAATCTTAAGAAAACTTTTATTTTATAAAATCATTAAAAAATGAAATATTTTTATACAACTTTACATTTGCTTGTTTTTTAAATTTGAACACATTTTGAAAACTTTTATTTTAAAAGTTTGTACTGAAATTAATTTACAAAATTTTGAAAAAGTTACATGTTTGCTTTTTTTTTGGGTACAATGTGTTTGCTTGCTTTTTAATTAAAATGTAAAATTAGAAGCAAAATTACTATTGCATAAAAGTAACAAAATATACTGTTTTATCAATAAATAAATAAAAAGAAGAAGAAGATGGAAAAGAAACACACTTTTTTTATAAGCCAAGATACACACATACAAATGCATACATACAGACATTTAAGAACTCAAGATGGTAATTAACAACTTCCAAATCCCAGAATTTTTTTTTTACGTCAAAATGCAATTTCATTAATCAACATAAGCAACGTCCAACAAGAGAATACGCGCCAGACCAAGAGGAAAATCCTCAATCCACACAGAACAAAAATCAGAAAGAGCATATTTCGCTAAAAAGTCCGCCGCGATATTGCTCAATCTCCAAACATGAACTAAACATCAACAAAGAAAACAACTACTAGAAAGACAAATATTTCCAAATACCATTTTGTGAAGACTTGACAAGAGTGGCAGAATCAGAGTTGGACTTGTCATTTTGACTTCCAGTAGCTGGATTAGCTTCTTCATCATACTCATCATCAGACACCTAAATAATGCATTAAACTACAATTTAATTAAATAAATCATAAATTAATTATTAATTGTCAGAATCCTAAATCTACATAATTTATTATTCAAAAAAAAGGCATTAAACAGAACAGAAAATGTAGACAAATTTTCCTACTGACTTTGGCACTGTCATTAGCAGCATCAAATAGATTCTCCTTCAAACCCTCATCCTACAAAATAAAACAAAAAAACCTCAAATCAATGAATGCGAAAATCAGAAATCGCGCACATCATTTAATTTAATTTAACACATTGATTCTAAAAAATTAAAAAATTATAATGACCTTAAGTTCGCGCAACGCCTCTGGAATCACAGCGAAGCCTTTCCAGGTATATTGATTCTTAGCTTTTCTCGCAAGCATCTGAAAAAAAAAAAAACTTAAATCATTAATAAGAAAGTTGAAGTAAAGAGGTGAGTTTAATTTGATGTGAAAGGGAAGAAAACTAAAAAACTGACCCCAACACTCTCCAAGACGTTGACGATATCATAGATCCGACGCCTCTCGACCCCTAATCGTGAGCAGGCATCGTCGAGGCCAATTAGGTGGATACCTTCTTTGTTGTACAAGCTCAAGAAACTGCAGAAGAATGGATCGGAATTAGATGTGAAGTTAAGAAAAAATTGGATGAAAAGAGAAGAAATGGATAAGAATGATTAACAGTACTTGGTGCATAAGAGACCGAGAGATTTTTGCTTTCGATTGTAGGTGTGGTGTCTGGAAGAGGTTGTGGAAGAAGACATGGGTTGATGAGTTAGGTTAGGTTGGGGTTGTGGATGGAGTGAGTGAGTGAGTGAGGAACCAAACAACAGAGAGAGAGTGGGGAAACCCAAATTGTTACTATTTGATTTGAGTTGAAAAGAAAAAGTGGAGGGAGCGGTGAATGGTGATTGGTGAATGTGAATTTTTCGAAGCTTGGTTGGGAGGGATTTGTTTGGTTTTTCAACTTCTGATGAGCGGGAATTCGATTCGATGACGCGCCTGGTGCCTAGGACCATTTATTGTGAAATTCCGCATTGGACCCTCTTGAGCTGAGTGAGTGTAATAGTAATGCCTTTTTTACCTTGATACAAAGCATGATTTACCAATTTCATTTCATCAATTTATTCTAGTTTATTGTGTTTGACTTTGAATAGGATGGTGTTTGTGTTTGGGAGGATTTTACAAAAGGATGCAGGAGAGTATGGTTGTGAAATGGTTCTTGGAGACTAATGGTTTGTTTTAATGCATAAAGGAAAATCAGAGGGAGTAATGTGAGAGAAAATAATATAAAAGACAAGAATAATGTTAAGGGAATATGAAGTGACTTTTAAGTTGTTTGAATTAAGAGAAAAAGAATGGGAAAGTGATAAAGACAGAAATTAAATATTACTAATTTACCCTTACATATTACTGTAATAGGACAAGACCAATAAGCTAAGGGTCTGTTTGGTGCACCGTATTAGGCATGATTGTATAAGCTCATACAATACGTTATGGACTTATTAGTTGTTTGGGGCTTACATCGTATTGTATAATTGTATCCATCAATCCCTTCTAATACATTAAAATGATGGATAACTTAGTCCATCACTCAAAGGGAGGATAAGGCCTGATAAGCTTTGATGTATTAGCTACTTAAAAATATTCCAACCCTAGCCTCATTTATCTTTCTCGTTCATCCACGTTACTCTTCTTTCTGCCTCTCCATCTCTATTGCCTTCATTCATCTTCTTCCTCCTTTCATCTTCCTCTTCATCTTCTTCCTCCTTTCATCTTCCTCTTCATCTTCTTCCTCCTCTTTTCTATTTTTTCTCCTAGCCCCTTCTCCTCTTCTTCCCCCTTTCACCTTTCACGCTGTTTAATTTCCTGCTTACCCCAAAAAAAAACGCTGTTTAATTCCCCCCCCCCCCCAAATTAGGAGCTAGATTAATTTCTCTTTGTGTGGGGAATTTTTTCGATACTATATTCATATGTGGTGATGCCTCTGTGATGTGATTATTTGAAAACTACACTTGGCTGAAGGGTTGAGATGAGAACTAAATCAATTGTGGGATCTGTGGCTCTCGAACCAGAACCCAAAACCTCCACAAAATCACCGCTTCTAACCTCCAACATGAAGAGGAACAACCCAGGAACCCATCAGAGGAAGCTCCGCCGCGATCTGGACGCTTCCTCGGCGAGCAACTCGACCTGCAATCGACTATATCTCTCTTCTCCAACCTCCATTGCCCACGAAAATGTCACCATAGTAATCAGATTGAAGAGAGGAACAATCCCCTTTAGCGTTTTCATCTCCGGCGAATTTCGCCGCCGCTTTCCGCCGTTATCAACCTTCTTCTCCGGCGAAGACTCGCCGAGAAATTTCCAGAACCTGATTTCTGCAAGCTCTCGATCCTCTGGGCTTTCTTTTAACCTCATATCACCAAGATTCAAAGAAAAATAACATTTCTCTATGGGTTTGGCTCAAATCCTTGGTAAAAAAATTCAATTTTTCTTATTATGAATTGGAATGGGAACCAAGGTTGTGCCTCTCTATTACATGATGACAGATAGATAGGAGGTCGTGCTTGGAGGAATGGCACCTGTTCTGATTTGTACTATGTTATTGTGCCACTAAGCATTAGTAGGCTTGTTTTTCTCCTTTTTTTTGTTTTGTTTCTGGACTTATGCTTTATAACATGGGGTTGGGTTTTGGCTTGGCCACTTGAGTTTCTTGGGGTGTGATATTTATTTTAGAATTGAAGTTTTTTAGTTCAAATCTAGAAAATATTTTGGCAAGTATTATAAAGTTTGTTTAAAGGGTATTTTGTTAAAGGGTAATTTTGTACAACTATTTAATTTTTATACTATCCATCATTATTCATCACTTCACCAAACATATGATTGTACTAAGTTAAACAATACGACAAGTTATACAATGTCACACCAAACGCTGTATAGTATTAAATTTTTATCAGACCTTATACTATCAGGCCTAATACAATCATGTCTTATACTATCAGGCCTTATACTATACAGCATACCAAACGGGCCCTAAAAGAATATCATGAGGGTCTCGGACATGTCGCAAAGCCATAGATGAAGGGCGAAGCCTACCACCACGACACAGGATCTGCTCCAATGAAAAACCAAGCAAGTGTTTTTTTATAAGCTAAATATATATTTCAATATAAGCACAATTGGTGCTTAAACTCGTTTAGAAGAAGGGGGTCTATAATAGCAAGTGAATTTACCCCACACACAACAGGAGCCTACATAAAAAAATACCAGAAGTAGGGTTTGTCCACCAAACAGTTGGGGTCGGATTCAAGCCAATAAATTTGATTTTGTCGGGTGAGAAACACCACACCACCAGTACTGCCATCATTCGTTCACAATTTTGTTGGAAATGGGATAACATAGTGGTGGCGGCTAGGGTTTGGTGGAAAGGGGAGAAAGGAAGGGTTTTGGAGCGACGCAACAAAGGAACCTTCAAATTGCTAAGGTATTTTTTTTACCTTTCTCCACTTCAAAGACTAATAATGGGTTGGGCATTCAGGTTGCGTGTCACTAGGTCTTTTTTTTTGCTATAATAATAGGAGCTTTGGTTGAGTAGGATTTCGACAGTTTTTTTTTCTAATCTGAGCACGACTATTTTAAAACCATTAAAACCCATTTTTTGCAATATTTGGACCAAAAGACGGACGCGACCTGACCTAGGAAGAAAGAAAGCCATGGATAGCACAGTTCCAGATTGGGCATCGGTTGGTTGGAGACCCCTAACTAGAAGAATCAGCATATGCCAAGAAGTTGGTCGTGAACTCATGCATGGAGCATCATGATCAAGACGAAGACCAAGGGAGGAAGTGAACCACACCCCTTTGATCACCAGGAAGAACAACAAAGGATGTGAACTAACTCTTAAGTCATGAGGCATAAAGGACAAGACTGATCAACCTTCAAGTCGTGATGAAATAGCTTAGCATGCACCAAGAAGAGATCT
This sequence comes from Lotus japonicus, assembly GCF_012489685.1. Lineage (NCBI taxonomy): Eukaryota > Viridiplantae > Streptophyta > Magnoliopsida > Fabales > Fabaceae > Lotus > Lotus japonicus. Next base: position 36,050,909 of record NC_080041.1, read on the forward strand.
AAGCAAGCTCACCAACATGTTTCTTTGCATCGAGCGATCACCTCATACTGCCACAAGTTCCTCCATAATTTCATATGAAGGGCCGACACCCATGAGGAAGAACCAATAGAACGAAACCTCCAACCACGGATAAACTGGTACCTCCGACCTCATAGAGTAGAGCGCGCGTGGTGTATGTGTATAAGGTTGAAACTCGAAAGTCATTTTAATAACTTTTCCATATTACCCTCCCGCCCGGTCCGGTCTGATTGTACAATTTTAAGCCTGCTCATTTCCATTTCACCCGAGTTATAGCCCAAAAATACAAAAAAGGAGGGAAAAACAAAAAATTCAGAAAATAATCAAAATCCCTAATGTTCAGTCAGTTTCTGGTGAAGCTACCTCAACAAACCTCCACCACTTCTCATCTCCACCTTCTCTCCCCACCCAAATTCCGATCTCGGCTTCCACATCAGTCGCTCACAACAGTTCCCCAACCGCCAGCGCCACCGTCGCCGGAAGACGCCGCCGTAGCAAAACTCGCCCTCGAATCAGACCCCGGAACCCTCGCCGAAGCCCTAGAAAATTCCCCATTCCGATGGACCCCAGAGCTCGTCGACGAGGTCCTGAAGCGCCTATGGAACCACGGCCCCAAAGCCCTCCAATTCTTCAAGCACCTCGACCGCCACCCCACCTACATCCACTCCCCGTCGGGCTTCGAACACGCCATCGACATCGCTGCCCGCATGCGCGACTACACCACCGCCTGGACCCTCGTCAGCCGCATGCGCTCCCTCCGTCGCGGCCCTACCCCGCGAGCATTCGCCATCCTCGCCGAGAGGTACGCCGCCGCCGGGAAACCCCACCGTGCCGTGAGGGTTTTCATTTCAATGCACGAGCACGGTTGCCGCCAGGATCTGAACTCGTTTAACACCATCCTTGACGTTCTCTGTAAGACGAAACGTGTGGAAATGGCTCATAGCTTGTTCAAAACGTTTAGGGGTAGGTTTAGGTGTGATAGTGTGAGTTATAATATCATTGCTAATGGTTGGTGCTTGATTAAGCGAACGCCGATGGCTTTGCAAGTGTTGAAGGAGATGGCGGAGAGGGGGATTTCGCCGACGATGGTTACTTATAACACGCTGCTGAAAGGGTATTTTCGGTGTCATCAGCTCAGGGAAGCTTGGGAGTTCTTTTTGGAAATGAAGAAGAGGAAGTGTGAGATTGATGTTGTTACTTACACTACCATGGTTCACGGGTTTGGTGTTGCGGGGGAGGTTAAGAAATCGAAGAGGGTTTTTGATGAGATGGTTAGAGCGGGTTTGGTTCCTTCGGTTGCTACTTACAATGCTTTGATTCAGGTTTTGTGCAAGAAGGACTGTGTTCAGAATGCGTTGTTGGTTTTCGAAGAGATGGTGGGGAAGGGGTGTGTGCCTAATTTGAATACCTACAATGTTGTTATCAGAGGTTTGTGTCATTCTGGTGACATGGAGAGGGCAGTGGAGTATATGGGGAGGATGGAGAAACATGGTATCAGGCCTAGTGTTCAGACTTACAATGTGGTGATTCGTTATTTTTGTGATGCTGGGGAGATTGAGAAGGGTTTGAGCATGTTTGAGAAGATGGGGGATGGTTCGTGTTCGTGCTTGCCCAATTTGGACACGTACAATGTTCTGATCAGTGCAATGTTTGTAAGGAAGAAATCAGAAGATTTGGTGGTGGCTGGGAAGTTGTTGATTGAGATGGTGGATAGAGGGTTCCTACCGAGGAAATTCACTTTTAATCGGGTGTTGAATGGGCTTGCTCTGACTGGCAATCAAGAGTTTGCAAAGGAGATATTAAGAATGCAGAGCAGGTGCGGCCGTGCTCTTCGACATTTGAAATTGTGAAAACAGCTTTTAGTCTTGCTGGATTTCGTTCATGACACATGTGTTTCTGTGAGCTTCCCCTGCATTACCGAGAATTATGAACTGGTTTTAGGCTCTGCTAGAGAATGGAAATCGTGTTTTGTTACTAGAAAAATGAAAATTTGAGAACTTTTGAGTGACAAAAGTTGCAGGGTATTTCAAGAAAGAAGTATGGATCAACTTCTGTTTCATCAAAACCAATTTGGCACTCAGAAGCTACTCGTGGAAGTTTATTCTTAAAATTGATTTGGATTCAAAATTGCTGCCTATATGTTAGAGATGAACCTAGAAGTCAATTTTTTGGCACATATGGCTTGACATATGGTCATGCAGGATGCAGCTAAATAACCTAGAGTTGAGAACTCCCTGATTCATTGCTGTTAAATGATAAAGTGCCGTGGTTTGTGCAAGCTCTAAGAGTTTAACTTAGTTGAAGCTTCAATCATCTTACTTTCTACTTATTTTTGGCACTCCAAGCCAGTTCTTCTGATTGTTTTCAAATTCTTCTGAATGACTTCCTTTTTCAAGACAAGTGCGTGTTTGAATATTAGCTGAGTGTAACGTGAACAAACTTTCATTACAATTTATAAATATGTTCACTTATTTATGTTGAAGTGCATCCTAATGTCCGTTTGCATTGGTGTCAATGGATATCAAACATAGTCTAAGCTGATTGCCACTGAAATTCATGTGCGGAAGTCGTTTACACTTTTTTTTTATAAGCCAATTTTGCATTAAAAGGGAGTACAAGGGGTACTTCAACCCTTAATACACACAAGAAAGAAAACAAAGAAAAGAAAGGAGAAATACAAACAAGAAACCCAAACCAACAATAACCCCAAAGCTGTACAGAAACAGCAAGGAACCCCTCAACAGATCACCAAAGCCAAATAGAAAAAATGCCAGCAAAAACAGATACGGCTAGCCTAGGTAACCAGCAACCAGACATGGCAATTACAATCCTTTCAGACAAATCAATGGCTGCGTGGACCATTCAAATAAAGAGCAAGTGAGCCCCTTCAACTTTGATCTATTCCACAACCATGAACGCCACTTTATTAGCTCCATAACAGTTGAAAAATCTGGCTCCCCATCTCTGAAAACCGTAACCACAGCCTTCAGCGATCGTGAGCTATGAGCTGATTCTCATAAAGTTATTTGTAATTATTCAGCTAGCATTACGAACTACTACTGTATGTATCTGCTTCAATCCTGAACTAGTGTCTTTGAATTTCACAATCTAGGATTGTTAAGAATCTAAATACTTCCTTATTTTTTTTCTTCCATTATGTCTAGTCTATGAAGCACGGACTCGGACACGGACACGGACGGGAACGCCGACACGGCTAAACTCCAAAAAGTAGGATACGGGGACACGGCTTATATATATATATAACTATATATGTATATATTAGAGATAAAGGATAATATATATATTGAAAAAAGGAGTCAAAGTACAAAAAGCAAGAGGTTATAACCTCTGCAACATAAAACGGTTACGGGAAAGATACAAATGCAGAAATAAAAAGAAAACAGAAGGAACAATAGCCGATAGATGACATGAATGTGAAGAGCCGGCTTGTGATTGAGCCCAAGTCTAGAGCATGCACGATTACATAGAAAAAATAAGACAGTACAACTATGAAATGAGCAGTCCAGCAAGATGAATTCAGAGCTCAGAGTATATATATATATATATATATATATATATATATATATATATATATATATATATATATATATAACATGATAATATGTTCACAAGATCTGATTTGATAAGGTTTTTTTATTTTTAATTAAATAAGGTTTGTTTTATTTTTAATTTATCTTTTTTTTAAGTTAGAAAATAATAAAAAAACAGTTCAAGTGTCCCCTATATGTGTCCAGCCACAAAGTTGTGTCGGCTCAATAAACAAGTCATGTCCAAGCCGTGTCCTAGTCGTGTTCAAGCCAAGAAATAATAATTTTTTATTCAGACACGCCCCAGATGTGTCCGACACGTGTCCGCGACGTGTCGGTGGCGTGTCCGTGTCGTCCGCGTGTCCGACACGCGGACACGCCTCTGTTTTGAAGTATCCGTGCTTCCTAGTGTCTAGCATATGGCACATTTCATTTCAGGCTGCAACTATGACATTAGTAACGGTGACCTCAATGTTTTAGTTCGAAAATCCCAGTTAATGTTTGAAAGCCTATAAGATGGAATTTAGATCTAATGTGAAATTCTTTAAATTTTAGTCCTTTTAATGCAACTATGCCAAGGCCAACAAGAAAATTTTCCCTTTCGATAATTTGATGCCAAGGGTCTATACTTTGTCAAGAATGCTTATAAGGTTGCTTTGGAGTAGTCTACTAGGAAACGAGTTATTGGAGAACTTAAAGAGGAGGATTATTGGGTTATTTGAAGAGTTTTGCTGGCTCATGGATCCTCCTATGTTTAGGGTCTTCATGAGGCCTGCTTTTGGGGGTATGCTCCCTACTCGGTCCAGGCTTCAGCAGGGAGAGATATAAGAATAGAAGAGAGATAAATTATAAATATGATAAGTGATGTGATAGAAGAAAAAAAAAAGGTAAGAGACATGAAGAAAAAATGAGTGTATGTGGGATGACCGGGAAAGAGTGTGGGTTAGTGCTTGTTTAATCTATGTTACAGCAAGATGATGCTCTAATTTTTTCATTGACTCTTCCTGTATTATCATTATTATGGTCCTACTAGATAAATTCTTCATTAATAATTACAGTTAAATGATGTGCAATACCAATAATTAGAATGTCTTAAGTTGATGGATCAAATTCCGAAAGCAACACAAATTCCCCTAAGCATAGGAGGAAGTACTATGTTTTATGAAACAAATATGATATTGGGCGAAAACTTGAGATTGCTTCTCAAGGTAATTCTCGGAGAGTTAAATACAATTATTGTTCAGAAATTATTAGTGGAGGAATATTCAGATTCAAGCTTCATCTTGCAAATGTAATTATTTAGATTGGAGTTGGATCTGTACCAGGCAGGAATCACATTCATTTTCGCAATGGAAGAATTACCTTCCCCCCTATTAGTGCAAATCTTAAGCAATTAGGACTTGAGCTAACTACAGAATAGAGAAAGTCCACTCAAACTAGGAACGGAATTAGCCATTCATTAAGAACATCAGTTTGGACAAGCATGTCCTCAACAGAGGGCATTTTATGACTTTAAAACTGCAGCAATCATCAAATAGGGTATTGTTATCCTCAACCAAAGCAGCATTACATGCTGTTCAGGAAGAGAGATCAACCACATTTTTTTTTAAATGCACGATGATAGAAACTAGTCTTGAACACAATATGCTGTAGCTCACAAATGAAATTAAACCCTGTTTATTGAAATCAACTTAATTGCGACTTGGGTCAGCGAAGAAGCTGTTGATGGAGGGCATAATCTCTCTTGAACTGGTGCGTGCAAACTTCCTGATGAAATGCTCGGTGTATTTCTCTCCCTCAGAAAAGTTATCCAACACTCCTGCAGCTCTGTTCTGCTTGTTCACCCTAAATACAAACAAAGCAAAAACAACTCTCCATTATATTCCCTTCAATGAAAATCCTAGTAAAATATTTTAACAAACAGTCTCCATCATTAGTAGTGAAAGATGATTTTTAACTTTTTTCCCAATTGATGCCACAGACAAGTTACAGTTCATCCAGCTCCTTCTACTTTTATTGACTCAGCCAGTGAAGTAAAGTGTTTTATCTAACCAATTAGTGGAGTCAAAAGCTCCTCACAAATGAATCCTCAGTTCACCTATTTTCTTTCACCATTTCATTTCAATATGTGCCAAAAATTGTTACGGCCATATAACGCATCTAGACCAAAATATTTTAAAAAGTTATTTTCAACTTGTGTGAAAAGAGAGATTAAATTTTAGAAATTTTATCAAAATTGAAAGTTAGTTTGTGTTTACTTATATTTCATAATCATACAAAGCACTTTAAATACTTAAGTCTAATTTATCTATTTTTTGCTGTAGAGACTTTTTTTGGTTACACTGTAGAGATTATTTTAGAGAAAATGCTCAAAATACTTTGGGATTATAAGCTAAAGATTGATTATCTTGAGAAAATTTTGGAAAAAAAAAACTACCCAAACTCATAAAAAACTGCTAAAAGTTATTTTTATTAAAAAAATATCAATTTACTTTTATAAAAATACTGAACAAACAGCTCTTATTTAAAAAAGAGTTTAACACTTCAATTTTTATGCATGAACCAATCAGTCTCACATCAATCAACCAAATTAAATAAAAAAATTTCTTTTTTTCACATCTTTAAAATCTAATTAGTTGACTTTACACTGGAGTGCATCTGTGCATGTACAATTTTCTCTCTAAAAATCAATTCAGATCATAACCCCAATATCTCAAAATTTTTTAAATCGGAAAGATAAATTGCACCCTCCGGAAATTGATCCCTAGACCTCATCATCCCAATTCCCAACCCATATGTCCCCAATATCTCATCTAGACTAAATTAAATTTAAAAAAAAATCAGATAAATTGTAAAGGGTCAAAGAGTAATTAAAATGAGAAATTTAGCAAAAAAAAAAAAAAACAATTGAGTATCGATCCCAATATCTGATAAGTCAAAGCATCACATCCATCCAAACAAGAGAAAAAACCTCACACTCAGAGCAATTTATTGGTCTTAGATAAAGAAAAATCAGAAATTTCAAAGATCTAAACCAACCAATTAAAGAGGAAATTTCAATTGAATAGTGCAAAGAAAGAGAGGTAGAAAGAGAGAGACCTGACTTCAGGGTTGATGCAGATATTACGAACCAGTTGCATCCCACAGATTCCAACGGCAACTCCAACTGCAGCGAACAGCGGGTACACCTGAAACATCAGAGAAAACCAAAAACTCAAACCCTAAAAGAATAATCGCAACGGAAATGGGAAAAATCTGGATCGATCGATGATCGAAACGCACCTCGGGCCTGAGCCAGCGACTTGCCATGGTTGGGTAAAAGAGAGGAAGAGAAGAAGAAGAGCGATGAGAATGGAAGAGTTTGAGAGAGAGAGAGAGAAAGAGAAAGCGTGAGTGGAGATGATGAAGACTATGTAATGAGAATTGAGTTGGATTTATGCGGTTAAAATATTCTCATGTTGCGGAAGACGGGGAATTAGGTTTGGGACCCCACCTATTGGGTTTCCCACCCCACTTTATTAAAAACGGGAATTAAAATTTCGAATTTAATACGGAAAAAACGGAAATTAAAAAACCGTTTTGTGTTTTAGCATATGTGACACATTTTCAACCATTCATTGCATATATAAAAAAATCGGAATTTTAAATTCCGTTTTAAAAACGGAAATTTAATTTCCGTATTGAATAAAGTGGGATGCCAAACTCAATAGGTGGGGGGTGGCAAACCCAAATCCCCGGAAGACGCAATCTTATTGGTTGTTACGACTTACAACTTGGTCGCAGCATGGGTAAGGATTACAAGTCACGCACTGCACACTTCTCGATGAATTTGTATTAAACTGCCAATAGGTGAAGGACAGCTCAACAAGATAGTATTAAATTGCTTAAATGTTTTTTACAATAAAAAATGATAATTGTTTGTGTGATTTGGACATGTTAAATAATACTAAATGCTTTAAATAAATTATCTTAACAATCATTCTAATAAATAAATGAGTTTTAAAATTTTAAATGAATGATAGTTACGGTCAATTATCTTATACTCCCTCCGTTTCAAAATTATTGTAGTTTTAGCTTTTTTGTTTTGTTCCAATCCAAAACCATTGTTGTTTTACATATTTAAAGCACTTTATCTCATTCTCTTCCATTCATGCCCTCATTTAATAGTGTATCTCCCAAGCACCACCTCTTATTTTGACCAATCACAATTCTCACCAATTAGTTTACCAATGATTTTTATTCTCTCTCTTTCTTATAACTCATATTAAATAAGGGTGTTTCAGTCAAATTATAACACCAATTAATGAACTCTTAAACTTTGTGAAAAAAACTAAAACTACAATAGTTTTGGAACGGAGAGAGTATTTGATTTAATTTAAGGATCTTGAATGAATGATGATTTCCAATATTCAAGATTTGGGAAGAAAAAATAAGAGAAAATAGTATACACTTACATAGTAAATTATTTTTACATAATCAAACCAATAAGATTGTATCGATGCAGGAGAAGTTACTTTTTTTTACTTAATTTAATTTAATTATTAAATAATTTTAAATTATGATGTGGCATATTTCTAAATCCTACTATACTATATACTATTTATTTTCGAAACCAAAAAGTGGTAACTCCAAGAAGTGTCATCCTCTCATTCTATGTCTTTCTTCATATGCTTTCTCTCTATACTATAATTTGTAGGTAGATTTTTTTTGTTGAGTATCTAGATACTAGTAGGATTTGAACCTTTGGGAAATTTTAAACCATCAAGTATAATTTAGGCTATCTATACCAGCATAATTTATAGGTAGATGATGTTATATTTATTTTTTCTAATTTTTTAGTAACTTGAATATTAAATAATTTCATATTTTTTGAAAATAATTAACGTATTAATATTGCATTTAATAGTTATTAATGACATTTGAATAATTAATAAGTATATTCTGACTTTTTTCGAAAATAACTACTGCATTAATTTGACATTTATTTGTTTTAAATTACATTAACTCAAAATAGATGTAAAGTATTGATTTGGAAATTAACTCAAAATCTTTGTATTTTATGTTTTCGAATATACATCTAGAAGATTAAAACGGTTTTGATATATTGATTCAAAGCATAACAAATTTTAAAAAATGAATTAGAATATAACCAGAATTATGAAAGAAAAAAAACAACTTCAATAGGTGGTATACGTATTTAAAATTGAAAAATGGGAGAGAAAATATGAAAATATCTGATAAAGTACTTTTATTCTATTAGTGCATGGCGCGAGACCAATACTCATTCTCATTAATTTACAACGTATTTCGCTATGTACGTACAAACTACTCCCAAAATGTCACTCCTCCATAATTGACGCAATCACCTTATCTTCTTGTTCATCCGCACTAGTCTCAGATTCATTGTCGAGGTCAATTGACGGGACATCGGCTTGGACATGAGCACCATCATCATCTTCACTTACATGTGTCTCAACCCTTTCACTTGGTACATCATCTGTAGTAACATTCACAGATTCCATCAGGACCTTTGTGCGTGAATTATACACTCTATAAGCCTTACTGTTTGTTGAGTATCCCATGAAAATGCATTCATCACTCTTGGGATCAAGCTTCCTTCTTGGTTCACGATCAGCCAGAATATAACATTTACTGCCAAAGATATGGAAATATTTCACAGTAGGCTACTTTCCTTTCCAGATTTCATACTGAGTAGATGAGGTTCCTGCTCTAATAGTTACTCTATTGTGAATATAGCACGCAGTACTCATTGCTTCAGCCCATAATTTATTGAGAATCTTTCTTGCATGTAGCATCACCCTGGTGGATTCTTGAAGAGTTCTATTTTTTCTTTCAACAATATCATTCTGCTGAGGAGTATTGGGGGCAGAAAACTCATGACTTATTCCTTCTAAGCCACAAAAATTAGAGAATTTTGAGTTCTCAAACTCTCTTCCATGATCACTTCTGATTCTTATTACAGCACTGCTTTTCTCAGTTTGAAGCTTCAGATATAGCCTCTTGAATATCTCAAAGGTCTCAGATTTCTCTTTCATGAAGTCAATCCAAGTGTACCTGGAAAAGTCATCAACACAAACAAAAACATATTTTTTACCTCCCAGACTTTCAACTTGCATGGACCCCATTAGATCCATGTGTAGTAGTTCAAGGACCTTTGTCGTGGTTGGATGTTGGAGCTTTGCATGGGACATCTTGGTTAGCTTTCCAATTTTGCACTCTCCACATATTCTTCCTTCACCTATCTTCAACTTTGGTAGACCACGAATGGCTTCTTCAGAAATGATCTTCTGCATGCTCTTGAGATTGATATGACCCGGTCTTTGGTGCCATAGGTTTAGCTCATCCACTTTTGATATCAAACATCTAGAGACTTGCGCTTTCTCCGATGAGACCCATATGTAGCAGTTGTCTTTGGATCTGACTCCTTGCATCATCACTTTATGATCATTTGTTGTAACAACACAAATTGCCTTACTGAAAAAAACATCAAGACCTTGATCACAGAGTTGGCTTATGCTGATGAGATTTGCAGTCAATCCTTTAACAAGTAACACATCATTCAGATCTGGGGATCCAGGATTTACCAGCTTTCCTATGCCCTTGATTTTTCCTTTTGCTCCATCTCCAAAGGTAACAAAGTTGCTGGAGTATCCTTTGAGATTTTCAAGATATTCCTTGTTTCCAGTCATATGCCTTGAGCAACCACTGTCAAAGTACCAATCTTCACTTGATGAAGCTCTGAAAGATGTGTGAGCTATGAGGCAAGTGACTTGACCTTTGGGCTTCCAAGTCTTCTTTGTTTGTTTTTCCCTTGAAGCCTTGACTATGTTCTGAGTCTGAGGATAACCATAAAGTTTGAAGCAATAAGGCTTTATGTGACCATTTCTTCCACAGTAATGACATCTCCACGGGTTAGATGTAGCACTTTTCAGCTGAGAACCCCCATGTTGAGGCACATGTTGAGACATCGGGTTGGACATCTGATAGTTGGTGGGGTTATTGAATTTAGATTTCATTTTAGCACCAACAAATTTCTTTGGCCGCTTCTGATTTTCCTTGTTGGCAGTATTGTAATTAAAGCCAATCCCTTTCACGCTTCTCCCTTGTTTGCTTGTTTCAGCATACGCACAGATTTATGAGTGGCTTCAAGTTTATTTGTCAGTGTGACCACTTTTTCTTGAAGTTCAGCGTTGATCAACATCAGTTTGTCCTTTTCTGCAGTGTCAACATTTTTAACCTTTGTATTCCATTCATCAAGATCATCCTACAACTTGTCAATAGTTCCTCTCAGCTTTTCATTTTTTGACTTGAGTTGCTCTATATTATCTTCTTGCTCTTTCAGAAGTTTGCACGCTTCCTCCCATTTGGTGTGCAAAAGCCAGTAAGTCTCCTCTAAGTCTTCATCTGTCATCTCCTCATCACTAGATTCTGAAACATCAACAGTTCCTGAGAAGGCATTAACTCTGTTAGCAGAGAGTTCTTCCTCATCTTCAGTGTCTTCATCTGACCATGTAACAACCATGCTTTTCTTTTGCTTCTTCAAGTAAGTTTCACACTCAGTTCTAATGTGGCCATATCCCTCACATTCATGACACTGAACACCTTTATTCTGACCAGATTTGTCTTCTCATTTGGTCTTTTTCTGAGAATTGAAGGGCTTGGAATTGTCAGTCTTAATGTCATGGACATTTGGCCTGTTTCTTCTATCAATCTTCCTCAGAGCTCTATTAAATTTCTTTGCAAGTAGAGCCAGAGCTTCAGATAAATTCTCACTTTCATAGTCAGCATCATCTCCATCATCAGTGTTGGAGACAAAGGCTATGCTTTTGCTCCTCTTCTCAGGCTTATCACCCAACTTCAACTCATAAGTCTGCAAAGAAGCAATAAGTTCATCAACCTTCATACTGCTGATGTCTTGAGCTTCTTCAACAGCAGTGACTTTCATAGGAAATTTTCTGGTAACAAACCTCAAGATCTTCCTTACAAGCTTCTCATCTGACATGGGTTCTCCCAGAGCAAATGAAGCATTGGACAAGTCGCGCACACGCATGTGAAATTCAGAAATAGTCTCATCCTTAGTCATCATTAAGTTCTCAAACTGAGTAGTAAGCATCTGGAGCCTTGACATTCTTACTCTGGTGGTGCCTTCATGTGTTGTCTTCAAAATCTCTCAGGCATCCTTTGCCACAGTGCATGTGTTGATCAGTCTAAACATGTTCTTGTCAACTCCATTAAAGATAGCATTCAGCGCCTTAGAGTTTCCCAGAGCATCTTCATCTTCATCCTTTGTCCATTCTTCCTCAAGTTTTTCTTCCGCATTTGAGGCACTTCCCTCAGCTTGCACCTTGGTGGGATGGTTCCAACCTTTGACAATGACCTTCCATGTCTTGTTGTCAATAGACTTAAGAAACGCAGTCATGCGAACCTTCCAGTAATCATAATTGGTCCCATCCAGAAATGGTGGCCTGTTAACCGATCCTCCCTCCTTGTTATCCATGAGAACAAGAAAGTATCTCCCTGGAGCTTGTAACACCCCGATTTCCAGGTGTCACTTTAGTAACCAAAAATAATCTTTACGCGGAAAACAGGTAATTTTTTTTCGTTTTCTTTCCTTTAAATCAAAACGATAAGGAAGTAAAGACAAAACCCAACTACTAAACTAACCGATATACATCAAATATAAACATGTACAGCCTCAGCTGCACTTCCACGTCACACACACTCGCAGTGACTCCAAAGTAGTGTACCCGTAGGCAAATATTTACAGATCCAGAAGTGTGAGTGAGAAAAAGTATAATTACAAACCACTAGGAGAAAGTCGGCCTCAAAATGGCCTAAGCAAAGACCCCTATGGTCCGACTGACTCACTGTGATCCCTCCGTAAGAGAACCACACAAAAAGCCATGCATCGGGAACTTACCCTGTCCCAAAAGCAAAACGAATCAGAGCTATTACAGTAACAACCAACTCCAAAAGACTCTAACCACCCATACCCCACACTACTATCATCGACCCTCCCTCGATCAGGCATGAAGTCCGGGTCCTCGTCGAAAGCTTCAGTAATAGTCGTTCCGGTCCGGGTCTTTCCCGCACAACGAATCATCACGAACCGGCTGACAGACGCCTGACAGCAGGCCGACCGCCCAAACACAAACATACAAACAAAGCCAAGGCGCTAGGGTCAACTTACAGAATACAATAGATATACAATCAACTTGTGATAAAGGGGATATATACATATGTTGTATATATATACATATAAGTTATGTATTGCCTACTCTAAGGTATATACATAGCATGTTCTCGAATCTCCTACACAGTTCAATCATTAATACCTAACGATGTTCATCAACATCAAATCATCATAATCTCAACATATGAAGTTAGGTGATAAGGTTAGTCAAACAATGTATCGTCCTCCCAACACACACGTATCCAACTAAACCAATGTTCCCTGTCGTTGCCCTAGGGTAAACGACGATGAAATCTCACGCTTCCATGAAGTCTCACGCTTCAATGGGGTCTTACGCTTTCACGAAGTCTCACGCTTCAGTGAAATCTCACACATTCACGAAGTCTCACGCTTCAGTGAAGTTTCGCGCCTTCACGAAGTCTCACGCTTCAGTGAAGTTGCACGCCTCCGCAAAGTCTCCCGCTTCAGCGAAGGTTCCCGTCTCCACGAGGTCTCCCGCCTCAGTGAAGTTTCTGCTTTCACGAAGTCTCACGCCTCAGTGAAGCTTACTCACTTTCACGAAGTCTCACGCTTCAGTGAAGTTCCATGCTTTCACGAAGTCTCACGCCTCAGTGAAGCTTCCCGTTCTTCACTATGGATGGACCATTCCCGTTATCCATCCTGGATGAACCATTCCCGTTATTCATCCTTGGTGAACCATTCCCGTTATTCACCATATGATATGCACAGGTGAACCATTCCCGTTATTCACCCGATTGATGCAATATGGTTAGCCAAACAACGAATCGCCCTTACCACGGAAGTGTTTAGCTCACAACCCAATCCCAACAAAACCATGAGTTAGTGTCGGTCAATACAACACAACTCCCACCACAAAACCCACAAACAAGCCCAGAGTCTGTGCCGGTCAATACAGCACGACTCGAACAACACTCCCAAGAGTACTAGAGTACTCGGTGACTTTCAATCATCACCATAGCTCACCTTAGTGGCTTTCCCCAATTCCAAAACTCTCCAAACCCACAACAAAAGCCGACTTTTCCCCGTCTTTCGTAAATATTTTCCCCTTTAGTTCTCCTATGATTATTCGTTTAGTAAAAACGTTTCGAATTGAATTAGTCAAGTTATGAGTTTACTTCTCAAAGTCTAAGTCTCCCAGAGTCTCTAGTTTTCGAAATTCTAATCATTCTAAGTTTTCCAAAAACCCTCCAAAAGAAGTTTCCCGGGGAAAGTCTAAGTATTCAAACGAATCCCAACAAATGGCTAAGCCTCAAACCCCTCGTTTGGACTTGCCTAGGGTTGTTCATCCAACCCGAAATGTCAAAGATCACCGGATCAATGAACCTCCACTCCGAAGTTGCATCAAAACGCTCAATTCAACACATCATCAATATCATAAGTTATGAAACAATCATAACAAGAAATCATCATCATATACAACATCAGATAAAGCATAGGTCGAGTTTATCGACGCCTATCATGCAATCATAGCTAAATATAGCAAGTTGCCCTAACCTCGAGCTGTTCCAGCTTCGCAAACAAAGTTCTCCTCAAACAATTGCTCTGAGTCTTCCAAAGTTCCCTCAACTGAACCTCGGAGAAAAACAAAGCAGAATCCAAACAAAATCGATTAGTTCGATCGCAAAACAATACATAAACGATAGACAAAGCATTAAAGCTTCAGAATAGGACAATCAGGTACGAAAAGACAAGTTTTCGAAAACGAAAAACTCCCCCCCCCTTAGGAAATAGCCCACGGCCATAAGGAGAAAAGAGCTTCGGCTCTTTTTCTTCGATCAAATCAGTTAACAAGGTAGTTTTAGGGTAAAACTAAGGCAAAGAAACTGTCAGAACAATTTTCGGACAATCGGGCCGAAATACGACTACGCAGGGGCATTTTGGTCCAAAATAAAGGCTCAAAACTTCAAAGTTTTCAGTTCTGAAAACAAATTTGACAGCAACGATCCTCATGACATCCGTGACAACAAATCCTAAAGGCACGAAGTCAGATTAAGTCTTTTTGACAATAAAGTTTCGAAATGTGAGACAAAAAGAGTTTTGAGTCAATTTTTCAGATCCTGGACAACTGAATCGCAATCAGAGTTTACTGACAGAGGTTTTAGACTCAGGGGAACATAAGGAACATAACCCAAGCGAGAAATCAGAGAAATCGGACAATTTTAGAAAAAGCTCAAAACTTAGAGCACAGAAACGACTTCAGAAACTCAGCAGAAACAACAATCAGAGGTAGGAATCGTGTTAGTTACCTCGATACCTAGAAGTAGGGACGAACTGCACGAAGATTGGTCAAGATTTCGCGGAAATCTCCTCCCCCCTTGCTCTCCACGAATTTGGGCCACTAATGGAGGAAAATGGAAGATATTTTGCTTTTTCGCCTATTTATAGGCGGGCGAAATCGCGGGAAAATGAAAATTTCGCGATTCCGATTTTTGCAGCACGATCACCGAGAAATTCTAAGAGAGATTCTGGCGTCAGAATTCCAGAACTCAAAACAAATATCTAGGATTTGGGAAAAACGATATCCAAAACGCCAAAAGCGGTGTAAGTTAGTCTGTCCCGAAAAACTACTTTTTGCTGTGATCGCCGGACGACAAAACTTCCTTCTGAAGAAAGATTGGAAACGTCGAAACAAATCTGGCAGTGCGGACGGAATCTTCGTTAGAAGTCCCGAATAGAAAAAGTCTTCATCCATTGCTCGAAAATAGGGTTTCGAAGCAAAGAAATTAGCGTCGGCGGACATCCGAAAAGTGAAACCTATCGTGCGTACAGTCCAGAGTTCCGAAATGAAACGCTGGTCGATGGAAAAATAAAGAGAATCTTTAAATTTTCCGAGAGTTCGAAATCTCACTCAAAACGTTGCTTTAAGAGCGAAATAGCCTATTCTGGACACGCTCGCCATAAGGCAGGTGTGCAGACGACTCGCACTAGCTCCGAAAGAAACAACGCCACATTCCTCGAGCAATTCCTGAACTTTCTTTTTCATTAATCTTTCTCAAATATCAAACTCCTGTCACGCTTACACTGATTCCACGCGTGAGTCGGAAATTAACTTGTTCCGAAAATCCAGGTCTTACAGAGCTCACCCAAACAGAACAGGGGTGCCTGCTCTGATGCCAATTGAAATTCTAGTTCCCTTAGGAAAAATGTCCTATGCGATGTCGGGACAATCGATTAGAACAACAGATTACTTAACAGCACTATAAACTCAAACACAAAAGAAACAAGACACAATAATTGGTAACCCAATTCAATGAAAAACTTTCACCTACGTCTGGAGGGCTTCGCCCAAAGAAAGGAAATTCACTATCTCAAGATTTAGGAACTACAGACACTCATGAGCACAACAAGTTCATTGTTCTTTTCCTAATCTACCTAGTGTATTTCTACTTAGTATCTCAACCTAAGTATGAGAGCCCCTCTCACTTTCTCTCAATCACTGCCACAGTGATAGGTGACAACAAATAACAAGAACGTTTGAACAACCAAACTCAACACAGAACACAACCTTACCTTATAGAATCAGAGAGCAAGACCAGTTCACAATTAACAAGAACAAAGCACACCTCACAATCCTAAAACACTTGATCTTCAATCTTAGCTTCGGTGTCTTCACGTTTTAGGTCTTTGTTCTTTTTATACTTCAGCAGAGGCGGCACTAGGGTTAGAAGGGCTGAAGAACATGATTGATCCACACAAATTCAAACGCAATCTTCCAAGATATGATTTGCGTAACAACCAAGTAAAAGATAGAAACAAATCCTCAACCATAGATTTATTCCAACAAAAAACAACCCGAAAACAACTCCCTTCAATCAGTTACTTGAACCTCAAGTAAGAGTACAACAAATCTTTAAACAGATAACAAAGGGACGCACTTTGCACGCTAGCCAGTGGATGGATGTCCTGGCTTCACAGAATCAGATGTCACGACATCTGCTTCGACATCAGGTTGTTTTTAACAAAATGCAAGACAACAAAGGAACAACAACCATGAAGATTTTTCTTCAGATCCTCGTAATGTAAGACTTGGCTTAGCATCTGATGGTTTCAAACCGTTTGGTATTATGAGCACCGCCTATAGTGTGTGGCCGGTTGTTTTAATTCCTTATAACTTGCCTCCCTGGTTGTGTATGATACAACCGAATATTATCTTAACATTGTTTATTTCTGGTCCAAAAAGTCCTGGGATTGATATTGATGTTTATCTTCAGCCTCTAATTGATGATTTAAAGGAGTTGTGGGATGCAGGTATTGAAACCTATGATGCATCATCAAGACAAAATTTTCAATTGTGTGCAGCCTTATTGTGGACAATCAATGACTTTCCTGCTTATGACATGCTATCTGGATGGAGTACTAAAGGAAAACTAGCTTTCCCTTGTTGTCATTCAGAAACCAGCTCATGTCGTTTGAAATATGGTCGCAAGCAATGCTACATGGGCCATCGTAGATTCTTACCTACTCTACACCCTTGGCGTATGAAAAAGAGCCCTTTTGATAACACACGAGAGGTAAAAATTGCATCTGAACCATTAACTGGAGATCACGTGATTGCACAACTGGAGGGTCTTGAGCTGCTGCCATTTGGAAAAGCTACAAGAAAAAGAATTGCAAAAGTAAATCATAATTGGAAGAAGAAAAGTATCTTTTTTGAATTACCTTATTGGAGAACAAATTTATTGAGGCATAACATAAATGTGATGCACGTGGAGAAAAATATTTGTGAAAGTGTTATTGGGACGTTGTTTGATCTTGAAGGCAAAACAAAAGATACAATAAAGTATAGATTAGATTTGCAGCGTATGGGACTCAAGAAACAACTTCATCCTATTAAGATTGAGGATATGTATATGATTCCACCCGCATGTTACACTATTTCTAAGACATAAAAAACTTATTTTTGCCGTATCTTGAAAGATGTGAAGTTTCCTGATGCTTATGCCTCAAACATAGGCTGTTGCGTAAATATAAATGAGCTGAAGATTTCAGGACTTAAAAGCCATGAGTATCATGTTATACTTGAGAGACTTCTTCCCCTTGCCATAAGAGGGTTGATTCCGAAGGATGCTTGTGATCATTTGATTGAGATGTCTTTATTCTTTGGTGACTTATGCTCTAAAGAGTTGAAATTGGATGAGTTGGATCATTTGCAGAATTGCATCGCATTGACACTTTGTAAGCTGGAGCGCATCTTCCCACCGTCATTTTTTGATGTTATGGTTCATCTCTCAGTTCACTTGGCAAATGAAGCAAAAATTGGAGGTCTTGTTCAATATAGATGGATGTATCATGTTGAAAGGTTAGTTTAAAGTTTTTTTATATAAAAAATAAATGTTTTACTTCTCAATATTTATATGTAATTTATTTTATTTATGGTTAGATTTTTACGCATTCTAAAGAGTTATGTGCGCAACAAAGCACGACCAGAAGGTTCCATAGCAGAAGGATATGTGGCTGAAGAATGTATGGCATTTTGTGCCAGATATTTGACCGACATGGATTCTAGGTTAAATCGACCAGATAGATAGATGGATTATGCAAGCGATGAATTTGTTGGTTTGTCGGTGTTCAAAAACAATGGTCGATCTATTGGAGGAGGTTCATGGGAAAGTTTGAGCTCTTCTGATATCCAACAAGCTCATTTTTACATATTGCAAAATTGTGAAGAAGTCAGACCTTGGATTGAGTAAGTTTTTTTCAGTCTAACTTCTATTCATATTTAGTCATAATTAAATATATTTTAATATCTAATTATATTATATATTTATAAAATTTTCAGAGAGCACATGACTAAGATTAGAAATGAAAGTGAAAGGAATGTAGCAAAGAGACACAAGGAGCAATTTTATAAATGGTTTGAAAATGAGGTAATACGATTGACGTGTTTAATATATATTTAAATTTGTTGATCGCTAGCTAGCTATTGAGTTATTGTGATACTTTTTTATATTTACTTTTATAAGATCTTATGGTTCTTACAAAATTTAAATGTAGGTTGTGCGATTACAACAATTGGGTGATACGAGGATTACTAATCAACTAGTAACATTATCTAAAGGACCAGATTTTCGAGTATTCAGTCATAAAGGATATATTCTGAATGGTTTTAAGTTTCGTACAAAAGATGTAGAGAAACACTTGAAAACCCAAAATAGCAGTGTTATAGTGAAAGGAGATGAGTTAACTGGGCATGCTGATTACTATGTGGTTGTTAAAAAGATGACTAAAATAAAATATTTAGATAACAACTTTGTTATACTATTCAATTGTGATTGGTTTGAGGCTCCTTCTGAAGGTCGAAACCAAGGCAGGGAATATAAGAAAGATGACTATGGATTTATTAGTGTAGATATCACAAGGTTATTTTACAAAAATGATCCTTTTATCTTGGGCTCCCAAGCTGAGTTGGTTTACTATGTACAATACAGTGGCAAGGAAAATTGGTATTCAGTGGTTAAAGTCAAACCAAGACATATCTTTGACTTGCCAAATGGTGAAGATGACGATGAATTTGAAGCGTATCAACTAAATGAGTTGAGTGATACACATGGAGAACTAGAAACACCATTAGAGAACCAAGATGAAGAGGCTTTACTTGGAGAACAAGAAGCACCACTAGTGGCCCAAGTTGAAGAGGTTTTAAATAGAGATGATGTCGTAGGGCTATGCTTGGATGAGAGTATTATTGAGAAAGAAGAAGAATTAAAGAGGTTGATGATGCAAGTGACTTTGAAAGTGATATTGATAAAGAAGAATCTGAAAGCGAAAATGATTACTCAGAGAAAGAAGATTCTGACACAGAATAAAAGAAATTTCTAGCTTATATTCTATACTTTTGTATATTTTTTTGGGTAATTATTATTTAGTGTCGGACAAGTATGAATTAGTACTTTTAGTTTTTGAATTTTAACATAATATTTATTCTTATAATTTTATGTTAAAATAATAAATGAATTAATTTAGTTAATTTTAAATATCCCATTTTAATGTGTATAGAGTGAAAAGATTAAATATATACGTAAAATTTGATCCAGATGATTAATTCAAAATTTAAAGTAATAAATATAAGACATTGATTAATGATATTGGATAAGTATTTAAATAATTTATGCTATCTATGCTTTTTATAGACTATCTTTATTCTCTATGTCTAATTCAAATTTTAAAAAGAAACTATAAAGATAAGAAATTTAAGGTAACAAATTTAATAACTTACTCTAAACATTTTCTCTACTGCAAATAACAATTACATATTAAATTTTTATCACAAATTGGTTTTAGTATTAATAAAATTTATAAGATATATAAAATTTAGATGCCAATTTTCTGGCGCTTAGGTTTTGCGCTAAAAATTTCACGCGAGATTCATCTTTGAGTAACGGCTTCTAAGCACTATCTCATGATCTCATCACCTCCCTCCTCACGTTTTAGCCGTCTCATGATCTCATCACAGCTTCCTGCTACTCAAGCGTCATCTGCTTTAGCCGTCTACCTCCCTACCACTGTGAGGTTAGTATCAAAATCCCTTTCCTTGTTGATTGCTGTCTATGGACCTGGTGTCAAGTGCGTGTGGTGTCAGCCAATTGGTGGTGAAGACCTTGATTTTAGTTTGCTTTTAATTACTATTCTGTTTGCTTTTCTGTTCCCAATTTGCAATGGGGTCTTGGGACCAATCTTGCATGTTTATCCATGAGGGGATGGTCTCATGGTTCTGTTGATGCAATAAAAATTTCTTTTTTCTAAAAAATACTAAGTTATATTTTTTGGGTGGGGTAGAAAAGGCAAATTTTGTGAATCTCTGTGCTAATTTTTGAAATCATTTCTCTTGTATTCTGTTTAAGAATCATCTTAATTCAGACAAATCATTTCATATTTTGAGTTGACATGTATGTGCCATTCTATATTATTTCCCATAATGCTTAAGGCCCCAACTTGTTCCTAACCAATGCTTCAATTATATGTTTCTCATGTACCGTTGGAGCAATTTTACCCAATTCTAATGTTTGTTTAATATTCTTAGCCTAGGGGAGGGCAGTGATTAAAAACTATAGGGCATATTTGTGTAGGTTTTTCCAAACTTAGAGGAGGTAAATGTAAACAGACCTGCATGTGATTTTTATTGATTTGATAAAGGCATATAAAAGAGTAGAGCATTGTAGAAGGTTTTATAAAGTAGAAAGGATTTAGGGTCAGGATTATTGTGAGGACAAAAGCAGGAGATACAAACAATTTCAAGTATATTTTGTCCATTATACAAAATGGCAGAGAGATAGAGGAGGATGTAAACAATAGGATCTAAGTAAGATGGGTCAATGGAGGAATGCTTCATGTGTGTGATCTGCATTAGAAACGTGCCGCTTTACCCAATTATGTATATAATGATTTCATATACCATATTTCACTTGTTTAATATGCATGTTTTTGTTTGTATTTAGGAATGGCACCATCAAGCAATGCCACTGACTCAACGGCTGGAAATTCTTCAGCCGCCACTGGAAGTCAACAACAAGGAGGTACCATTGTTTGATTTCTTTCCACTTATTTTAATTTGTTTTCTTAAAAACTTTATGTTATGGTTTCTAAGAAATGAAAATTGTGATCAACATTGGCTTAAAGTGCAATTTGCTAACTGATATAAAGGCATAATTGCCACTGTTGCTGATATATTCATATAGGTCTTGTCTGGACAGTTTGAATTCCTTTAGTTGGCCAAGGATCACCACTTGGGCTGTTTTGAGCTGTTTCCTGTGGTGTCTACTTGTTCCTTGTTTTGTTGGAATTTGGCCTGTACGGTTAGTGGTGGATATCTCCACAGTGAGATCTATCTATTTTTTCCTCTGATTTCTTGTATATGTGTTGGCTATTTAGCTAACTCAACTTGTAATGGTTGGAGTATCCATAGTACTCCCCTTAATATTATATTTGGCTTACCTAAAAAAAATCAGTGTTTTTTTTTAAACCAGACATAGTCAAGTTTCTACCATTTTTGCAATTTTGGTAGGGACTGTTACATGTTTGGGACATTATATATGGAGTGAGTATGATGAATGTGGGTTTCTCATGTTATTTTGATAACATCTCTTGTTAGGTGTCCATCGTTGCCCAATAATATGATATGATTTGTTATAATTGAGCTACATCCGAATTCCACATCACAAATCCCCTGCCCATTGTACCATTATTCCTTATAATTAACCTTAGAAATTACTAATGTAAAGTTACATGTTTTTTGAAAGGTTGGATTATTTGAGTGAGTCATGCAATTAGGATTTATGAGTGTGTTATACACGAGTTATATATAATCATTGCAGAATGTAATGGTGGTAGTATGTTTGTATGATCAAGCATGTGACATTAAATGGTTGATGTTTTGGGGCTATTTTGAGGTATAGTTAGGACCTTCATTTTGTGATCTATCAGTAAGTTAATAACTTGCTTCGCATGGTTTCTTTTCCAATTGTTATTTAGTCAACATGGGCTGGCATTAGTCTAAGTCCATGATTGATGTGGCTTCGTGTAGCATAACTTAATGTTATGTTTGTCATAATATTCTTTTCTTTTTTGGGTAAAATCCAATAGATTGTTTGAAGAAGAAAAAAGCCGGAAGAGGAAAAACCACAGGCATAAGTGTTTCGAAAAGAAAAGAGAAGTCTGCAACTGAAAAATTACATGTGGTTATTCCACCTGGTAAGATGGTGGTTGTAGGACCAGGAGCTCCAGATTTTGTTACTGAAATATCTGTGCAAGTCCAAAAGAGAGTTCCTTTTAATGTCAAGAAATGGAAAAAAGTTCCCGATGAGGCAAAAGATGATATAGTATCAAAAGTTTATGTAAGTTTCACTATTAATTTTTAATTTTTAATTTTTAATTTTTAATTTTAATTTTTAATTTTTAATTTTTAATTTTTAATTTTTAATTTTTAATTTTTAATTTTTAATTTTTAATTTTTAATTTTTAATTTTTAATTTTTAATTTTTAATTTTTAATTTTTAATTTTTAATTTTTAATTTTTAATTTTTAATTTTTAATTTTTAATTTTTAATTTTTAATGTTTGATTTATATAATATTTACAAATATTTTTCCTTTTAATTATTGAGTGCAGAATGCTTTTGACATTGATCAAACAGACCATAACAAAGATGTCATTCTTGCTACAACAGAAAGACTCAACCGAAGCCATAGAGGTAGACTTCATCAACACTTTAAACAATATGAAACAAATGAAATTGCTTTGGAACATAAACCTGGTGAGTTAAGTGAGGGAGATTGGGAGTACTTGGTAGATTATTTTTCAAGTCCTGACTATAAGGTATGTTGGCCATTAACTTTTTTAAAATATAGTTTGGTTATAAATGTGAAAAAAAGTTACTATAATAATTCTATGTGGATTATTTTTAGGCAATGAATGAAAGAAACAAATCAAATAAAGCAAAACAAGCAATTAATCATAGATATGGAAGGAAGTCATTTCAAGCTGTTAGCTATGATGCGGTAAAAAAGAAATATTAAATTGTTTGATTATGAATTGTTATGGAGTTAAAAATTTATAGTGATTATTCTCTATGGCTACAAAAAATTTGTTTTTAGAGAGATCCTGAAACTGGAAATGAGTCTAATTATCAAGATTTATGGCGAATGACTCACACAAACAATAGTGGGGTTTGGATAAATGAGGCTTCTAGGGAATTTCATGTAAGACATTTCAATGATTTATAAATTATAATTAGTTTTAGTTTCAATTTTTGTAATTAAAATTTATGGTTATGGTTTTACTTTTTCTTTAATAGGTGAGGGTTGAAGAAGCTTCTATGCGGATGTTAGAAGAAACAAATGAGGACGTTGAGGAAGATCCTATTATAAACAAGGCTTTTAAATCAGTTGTAGGGGAACGTTCAGGGTATAGTTGTGGTCTTGGTGTTGGAATTCAACCTACAAAGGGAAAATCTACTGCAGGTCTACATGAACAATTAGTGAGCGAACGAGAAAAGCGTCAGGGTGTAGAAATGAAACTGAAAGAAGTTGAGTCTCAACTTCTAGAGGAGCGTAACATTAGAGAAGAAATGGCTACACGCATTGAAGATAGTCAAAAGCAACTTGAAGAAAGGGAAAAACAATTTGAAGAAAGGGTAGAAAAGCAACTTGAAGAAAGAATAGAAAAGAATTTGAGGAAAGGATGACAACCTTCTTCTGTAGAACGCAATTGATAAGTAAGAACACTATTTAAGCGTACAAAAGTTTGATGAGCTGGAAAATTTATTTTCTTATAAGTATTATTTACAATCTTGGATATTAAGTTAATGTTTTGTATATTTTAATAGGCTGGATAATATTCACAGGGTTGAAACTACTAAAAACATGGATTGCACACATGTAAGTTATAATTACTTTTCTTAAGTTATAGTATGCATTTCTTTTGTATCTTCTAATAGTTGAAGTTATGGTATTAAATTATGTCAAAGTTTTCAAAGTAATTTAGGAAGTTTGCTCTCTTATATGAACTGTGTAGGCGGTTGCAGTAGAGGGACTACTATGTGTTTGGTAATGTTGATACCAGCCTCTAATGTGGCTTGCTATGATGCTTGAGGCTATCTTGTCTATTGTGTGTGTATTGACTTGGAATTTGCTTCCTTTGGTCATCAGTTTGGGAATTGCTATTGGAATGGGTAAAATAAAAATGCTGGAGATTATTATAACAGTAGTGGGATGGGAGCATATCTCTTGTGTGCTAAGTCTGTTAATTCATTGTTGCTTAGTAGCACTTTAGGCATTTGCTTGGGCACTTTCTTCAATTCTATGTATTCATTTTATTTTGTATATAGTTTCTACCACTGGTGATATTCTTAAAATGGCTTATAAAAAAATTGGGGTGTGATAGAGACGTGCCTTTATGGAAAAATTGGGTTTAATTGTAAGTGCTGATATCATATTGCTATTCCCCTCATTGTCAATTACTGCTTTCGATGTGCCTTGCCTGCGACTGCTATCTCCTTTGGGATTTATGGTGATATCTGGTTGTTATGGACTTGTTTGCTGTCAAGGCTGGAGGGTGCGTTTTGGTTTTTTTCTTGCTTATAGAGCTGTTCATGGTTGCTGTTTTACCTGCTGGTTCTGCTGTTTTTTTCTCCTGTTTTCTCCTTGCTGTTAGTTGTTTTGCCTAGCTTTTTCTTTTCCTTTGGCTTTCTTATTGTTCTTGCTGTTATGGTTTTGCTCTTCTTGTTCTCACTTGGGAGAGTTTGTTCCCAAGCTTCTTGACTTTGCTTCTATATTTATATATTTATTTCTCCTTTCAAAAAAAAGTGCTAGACTTTTTTTTAACAGGCAAAAGAAACATATATTAATAATAGTATTACCGGTACTTTTTGTTCTTTGTGCACTTTCTCTGGTTTTTGGGTTGGCTATTAATAGTAGCACCAGTAGTACTAAACCAATACAAGATAGTCTCAATTTTGTGTTAATTGCAGGTCAATTGGTGGAGTTTCAACTCACTGATGATGACATACTTGAAGCAATTTTAGGCAAGAAAAGTTGATGATGTGGCTGTCACACTTTATTTATTGATTATGTATGTTTGTTTTTTATTTTGAGAACAATATTTTTTAGGACCCATTGAGTACTGGAATTTTATTTTATTGTATCCAATTATGTTTTTTTATGAAGTATCCAATTATATTTCTGTAGTTTAATTATTTTTCATTAGTAATATCGTGTATTTAATTTTAAATAGTTTTGTTAAGTAAATTAGTAGAGTTGATTGATATTAATTTTAAAATTTGAAAATTTCGTTTAAAATATTCAATATTAATAATTCTAATAATTGATTATAGTTGTTGTCAAATAGTATTTTATAGCCTCAACTTTTGTTCTTGATAAAAACAACTTGTCATGCCTGGTGGGTTTTTAGAAGCTACTGATATTCATCTTTTCTGGTCTTTTCCTGGTGGTTGCTCGCTGGACTTTCGTGTCTAGTTTGGGATGGATACTCGTTGGTGCACCTCGCCTTGTAATTGTTTTTCTTCTTCTTTCTAGTTGTTGCTCTATGCTTTTCTTTGTCTGGTATGTATTGCTTATTCTCCTAGTTTTTTTTCTTCTATATCTGTTTGCTTTTGTTTTGTTCCTCTTTTGTCTTTTTGTTTCCTCACTTGAGAGAGGGTGTTCTCAAGTATCTTTTTTATTCTATTATATATTTCACTTTCAAAAAAAAAAAATTGTCATAACAACTTTGTTAGTTGAGAAAAATACCTTAATGCGACAACTTAAATTGTTGAGAAAACTTTGCTTATAGAAACAATTATCGTTGTTGAGATAAAACACCTTATTGTAACGACTTAATTTGTTGAGAAAAACATTTTTTGCGGCGACTTGAGTCGCTATGTTAGTGGCTTCCATAAATATTTATAGCATCGACAAATTTTTTACTTTGCAGCGAAAATAGTCGTTGTGAAAACATCAACAATGACAGCGAAAATAGTTGTTGTGAAAACTTCAACAATGGCAGCGAAAGTAGTCGTTGTGAAAACTTAAAAAATGACAGCGAAAGGAGTCATTGTGACAACATTAATAATGGCAGCAAAAATAGCTGATGTGAAAACATCAGCAATGACAACGACATCAAATGTCGTTGCAAAAACTTTCCGCGTTGACACTTATCGTGATGACATGCAACGACTTTTTTTCACTGCGAAATGTAGTTTTGCCAACGACTTTTAAAATATCCCAACAACATTTGTCGTTGCGAAAAAACATTTCTCTAGTGTAAACAAGCAAAAAACCTTTTTCTTTAGTTTGCAATAGCATTACTACTAAAGTTTTGGCTATTTCCTTATTTCCTGCAGGTTTTTCTACAGATTTTTACTAAAAATCAAAAATCTGCAAGAGATTCAGTTTCTTTTGATTTTCCTGAAGATTTTTGTCCGTTGGTAATACCTCCATACACTACAACAAAACTTGGTGTTAGCGGTGGTTCTAAGTAGGACTGGCGGCGGTTAAAATCGCCGCCAAGTTGAGCGTCGTAGACATACTTACCGGCAATTAGGAGAAACCCCACGCAATATTTCCTGTTTTTGCTATTTTTTTAACCTGTTTCTAATTTTGTTTACACAATAAATTAATCAACAAAGGGAAAATGTTGTGCTACAGAAAATCCATTCAATCACCACCAAATACATGCGTAAGCATTATCCATCAATTCTATACCATGAAGTTAAGAGTTCTTAACACAATTCCAAAATATAAGTAAGTTATGTTCCACAAAGTGCCCATAACATGTTCCACCAAAAGGAAGTTAACTCAAGAGTATTTTCCACACATGTTCTACGAAGTACATAACATGAAAATTGAAAAATCTAAATAGTCTTTTGTGATGGTGCTCCTTGATCTTCAAATATGACTAGAGGAGAATGACAACCTCGTTTCTCTCGGTGATTCAAAGTTAACAACCTGAAATTAAAAAGAAATTATAGTGTAAGTGAAAGTTATACTAGTTGCTCTAAAAAAGAAAAATGTTTAGAAAATTTAGTATTAAATTCTTTACCCCATTTTCTTTATGAACTTGCATAAGGAAAGCAAGTTGTTTCTTCAAAACATCCATCTCAGCAACTTGTACTTTTAAAGCATCAACTTTAGCAGCTTTTTCCTTCAGATTTAATTTCAGATTACATTTTCTCCATCATACATCATTTTGAAGGGTTGACCTGCTAAAGCTAGGTGTAGTGATCAGAGTTGGAGTTACTCCAAGTTCCATGCTATGTACATACCCAGGACGTTCCTTCCTAAAAGTATCAACAAAGGCTTCATTTTCAGAAGAACAATTTTCAATTGCAGTGAGCAATTGGTCCTGCATATACTGTTGAACAGACACATATATAAAGTGTACCAACCAACCATTGTTGTTAAGTTTCCAGTGACAGTACAAAATGACTAATAATAAAATATACGTACACATTTTCGTCTAGCCTCATCATGAACATAAGTTCTATCATTCTTTTGATGAGAAACAAGATACATGTTTGCTCTACTATACGGTCGTCCATCTTGCAACTCTTATGTTTTTGCACCATATAAACAATAACCATACATTTAAGTCATCCTTCTAAAAATTTCAAATACTAACAGATTGAGTAAGGATCAGAATTTCATATTGGCTCATCTCTCTTTCTTGATAGTGACTTTGATCCTAGTATATGAGGGATCACTTGTTTAGCCCGATTTGCTGCATTTTTTCCAGATATTTCCTACATTTTAAACAAACACAATAATCAACCAATCATATATTCGTCTTACCCTCTGTTTATCACTAAGCTTGTGTTGCACAAAAAGTATCCAATGATCTGGCCCAATCCCTTTTGGGGGATTCTGAATATTTTGTGCCATAGAAACTTCCCAACCATACTTATCAAGGAACAGTTCATATTTGTTGTCTCTCCATTTCTTCCCCAAACTAGTTAGGATAAATTTTTTATGATTATCATCATTTACCACAAATTTTTCCTTCAATAAAACATAATGAAATATGTTAGCACTTCAAACCAAAATACATCAAATGTATTCAATTATTTAAAATTGGTACCTTGATGGTGTTATAACCATTATCCTTGTAATGATCATGTACTATTTTCAATTTCTCATACACTATAGGAAAATTGGAAAAGTTGCTCGCCAAAAGCCCCAAAGCTTGACCCAATAAGCCACCATAATCTCCTACTGGTAGGCTATATGAATTCCACTAGGTCAATATCCTATTTGGAGTTCTTGTTGTCAAGACTTCAGCCGCTCTTAACTTTGATGGAATAATATGACCATTGGGATCTAACACGACATGTAACCGAATATTTAAGGCAAAAGAAGTATGAGATCAATAAACAATGAAGTTGTATAAAAAATAGTGACATATAGATGACATTCACATTCCAGCTAGCATTTTTAGGCTTTCTTTGAGTTGAGGATGAAGCTGCAACCTGTGGCTCATCCTGAGCATTTGTACGTACCTCATTAGGAATAACTGAGTTAGTTTGAACCCCTTCCTGAGATGATGATCCAGTATTTGTTATAGACGTACTATGATTGCTGCCAACTTGTGCACTTGGCAGATTGATTCGTGAAGAGCTAGATTGGTCATTAGATGTTGATAGACACCTGCGAACACGAGTATTGGAAAAGGGGAGCCAAACCAGATTAAGCCAGGAAACACATAACCTTCTAAGGAAAAAAAGGAGCAAATAAAAAACTAAAGGCCAACCATATAACTTTATACCAATGTGAAAATTGACTATAACATGACTCTATGTTGACACATATCTCATTCTGATGCATTTCTTATTCAAATAGTTAGTTTGATTTCAATACATAGCTTATTGTATCTTCCCCTTGACCATTATACGACAAAGGAACATGCAAGTAATTGTTCCAGTGTTCTAGCATTGGCACATATACAACCTAAACAACTAAACAACATAGTCCCTAAAATAGATCATGTTGCAATGCATTGGAGTTATCCACACACTCAATATGATTGAACAATTTTTCTTAGTGCATAACCTTTACATAGCAGATTTGAGTGCAGTTCAAAATTTGGATTTTAAGAATAAGTTGAAACATACAATGGGCAAGAACCAACGTGCTATGATTCAAATGCTGAACACGAAAAACCTACATATGAGACACAAACAAGTCCTCAACATGTGTAACAAATATTTTCCAAAATAACAGAAGTAGATCTTAATCAAATCTACACTAACAACATACAAAAACACCAAATGAATACTTATTGGATTAAATATAGTTCAAGGGATCACTCATTTTTTTATAAGTCAAATTGAATTAAATTGAGCACAAGGGGTGCTCAACCCGAATACATTAAAGAATAAAACACATAACAAACAAAGAGAGAAAAACAAAAGAAAAAACTCAGTACATAAAAATTGAGGACATAATAGATCAACCATCAAGCTCCATCAAATCCCTCTCCCCTTTTATAACCTACAATATGTACTAATTTCAGCAAATAGCATGAGGACAAGCTTTAAATTCTAATTAATTGAAGATCCTCTCCATAAACTAGCATACAAGTACCACAAAAGAAAACAAAATTCAGAATTGCAATAAGAATTTGTTTTTAATAAGATAATTCTAATCAATGTGAAAAAAAATTCTAATCAATGTAGTAAGTCACTGGCTTCCATCATTAGTGTACATAACATGTGAAAGAAACCACCCACAACACAGAGAAATCAATCTCGGTTGATATAAATGCTCCAGTTATGATATTATAAAGGAGCTATGCATTTCTTGGGCCAAATTCCAAACCCATACCAAAGCAAAAAAACACCAAATCCCTTGAATACATTGCAAAAAATTCCAGAACATGCACAAAAGTTAAAAGAGCCTCCATATCCATATTCAAATATCAGACCTTGCCTATGAATTTGTAAATGAGAAATAGGAAAAAAAACTATGAGAGATTGGATAAACCCTAACCTTCTCGAGTGGATCAATCAAGCCCGGGGAGAGTTAATGTCTTTCCTCCTTAGTGTTAGGAGCAGATCGAGAAGCAGGATCACTAGAATGGGTCTTCTTCCCCAAATTCAAAGAGAGGAAAGTTAGGGATATATGTCGTGAGAGAAATATATATAAGCATATTTGAAAGAAAGAGATGCGAGACATGTGAGAAAGAGATGAACACACATACTAGGAGAACGTTAGCGAGATGTGAGAAAGAGATGCAGATCAGAGCTTGGTGAGCCCTCACGATGAGGAAGAGGGAGCATGAAGGTGAGTTATGTTCATAGTGAGTGAGATACGATTGTGAGAAATTTGGGGTCAGATTGAGGTTACACTTGAATGAAAAACTTGGAGGGAATTGAAAATCGATTTTGTAGGTGGGTTTAGATTTTGGAAAATATTGGAGATTGAGGGAATTTTGGGCCGGCCCTTGGCAACCGTCGATAATAAAGCAATAACTTTAGCGACGGTTGAAGCAAACCGCCGCAAATTGTACGTTTGAATCAGGAGCGATGACGGTTGCCCCAACCGCCGTGAATATTTGGCCACTAAATTGCTATTTTGGTGTAGTGATAGGTAACTTATTCTATGTCTAATTCCGTAAGAAATGTTCGTAGAAAAATATGTAGGAAAAGTTTATAGAAATTTGTAGAAACTATTTGTGGCTAAATCAGTAGGAAAAATTTATAGGTAAATATGTAGGAAATATCTTGGCAAAATATGTAGAAAAAGTTTATAGCAAAATCTGTAGGAAATACCTGTGGTTAAATTTGTAGGTGAGTTTCACAGGTAAATCTACATGAAATATTTAATTGTCCGTAGGAAACAACCGTAGCTAAATCTATAGAATTATATAATTTTTATTTGTAATATTACGTGAAATATTTCTAAAAAAATATTAAATTAAATTAAATAACACATTTATATACTTAAAAATTATTTAATTTAAAAGATCAAATAGTATGTAAAGAAAGATTAAATTTCACAAATCCTTATTCAAGTAGGAAAATCAGATGTTTAGATTTTTCCAATATATTAGTAAAGCAAATCTTTAATTTCACTTTGACTTCATCTTTTCATTGTCATGTTAAAATTAAATAACACTCATTCTTAACTCTATCATGTCACAACCGCTGAACTAAATATATAGTTACCAAAATGAGAAATATAATTTTTATCATAACAGTTGTTCCAATCTAAGTGTATAAACATGATTAACAATGTTTTTTTTGTGGTCCTTTGGCCACCAGTCTCCACGGGGGAAAGGGACCCCACGTGACTAATTTGGTTCGGGATACGATAGTGATGTCCCTGGCCACAAAGGTATTATTTTTTACCTCAGAGGGGATCGAACCCGGGCTAGAAGCCTAGGTGAAATCCCTTAAGGAAATGCACATTCACCACTTGGGCCACCCCTTGTGGTTGACAAACAATGTTTACCTAAATATAATTAAGAAACATAAATACAGAGTTAGACACATAGAAGAACAGAGAAATGAAATGAAATTCAAGAAGTGTGTTTATGAAATACCCAACATCACTAGTAAAATCTTTGACACAAGTAAGCATAGATAAATCTTTTATGTAAAATAGTAATACATATCTTATGAAATAAAACTCAATTTGCTATGGTCCAAGTAGCATTGTGATAACTATTATCATCTAGTAATACTCATTCTCATATTCTTCATCTTCACCTTCACCACTATCTTGAGGTGATGATGCTTGGCAAGAAGAAGAAGAAGGAACAAATCCTAAGTGCTTCATTAATGCTACTAGTTACTTTTTAGTCTCATTTAAATCTTTCCTCATCTCCATGTTCTCCTTTCTCGTCTCTAACTTCTCATGTTGCTCTTGTAGTAGTGATTAATTTACGGTTTGAACATGACTTCTAAGCATCAACATCCTCTATAATAGCAAAAAGACGTGTTCCTCGACTTGAAGATGCAATTAAAAGTTTGCTTAAAGAACCATCAAATCCAAAGATCCTCCCTTTCTTCTACCCAACAGAATCTATCCATATATCTACATCTGATGGCATAATTGATTGTTTACTACCATATCCATTCTCTAATGAGTAATGTGTAGAAAACTCCCTAACTTCTTCTTTTCAAACTTTTCTT
Organism: Lotus japonicus; assembly: GCF_012489685.1. Classification (NCBI taxonomy): domain Eukaryota; kingdom Viridiplantae; phylum Streptophyta; class Magnoliopsida; order Fabales; family Fabaceae; genus Lotus; species Lotus japonicus. The sequence continues at coordinate 36,083,330 of NC_080041.1, forward strand.
GCATAAGTTTAAATAAGTAATAAGGAGGTATAATAACAAGTTTAACTTTCAGTTATAAGCTTGTAATATGAGTTAGAGGAAGCAACTAACTATGAGTTAGTTATTCCACTATAAATACTTGTATCAATAACAATCAGTTAGTGAAATCATTATCTGCAAAATGCAGTTATTCACTCACTCTCTCTCTCTCTCTGAAACTCGAGAACTCTCAAGAATGGGAACTAAGTGAACCATAGTAGAAGGGAGGCTCATTTTGTGTAGAATGATATATGTCCATTGTGTGCAATGCAGCAGGAAATCACTCATGCATCATTAATGGATTGTTGTAAGGTGAAGCCTAATTGGAGTCAACTTGTAAGCACACATCAACAACGAGGTTTCTAATGAGGTTTTTGTCCATTTGCGGTTTTCTCATGGATAAAGCACATCGGTAAAATGCAGTTATTCAATCATTATCTGCAATTAAGCTATGCTATGTAAATTCTAGTTTCCACTAAGTGATAATGTAATAGATAGTGTAAACCTACAAATGAGTTGCTTGAGAATATTTAAAAATATCTTAGCATTAGACTAATTACAACTAGAACATTGAGAAGAAGAAAGAAAAAGGATGATACTTACATAAGCAAATTTTGCATGAGGACCTACCCAACTATGATCCTTTCTTCGATGAGTGCGAAAATAAAAATCAGTCAAGGATGGATTTGCTCCAGTTGATCCCCTCTATATTTGATAAATGATTTTTTGTGTCACTAATTTTGTAAACTAAATTATTAAAGTAGTAGAGCATTAAGAATACCATTCTAACTACCAAAAAAATAAAACCATTTTCTTCCAATGCAAACGATGCGGTATTGATTTACCTGTGTAAACTGTGAAGAGATGCATCTGCTATTGACCTGCGATGTATTTTATTTATTTCAGACTTTACTATGAAATGAGAGGACTCCCAATGTGCCTTCAATTCTGCCCATACGTTATCCCCAATCCAATCTGGTTTTCTATCTAAGTTTTTCCGCACTTCTTACAGTAATTGTATCATTTTGGCTACACATCGTTTCTCAAAATTACGTAGCTCCATGTCGTCATACTAATGTGGCCATGCAAACTTTGACTGTAATGAGGATAAAGTGTGATTGTAAACATTCTTTTATCAAACATTAGACATATATCCAAAACAACACAAAATATTGTAAACATTCTTTTATCAAAAATTTTAGGTTTGATTACCTTAAACAAATCAAAAAACTTATATCATTGTTCTATAAAAAGTTGCTTCCATGATGGATGAGCCTCCTCAAGCGTACTTTGTATAATTGCAACTATAGCCCCAACTACCAACTTGTGCTTATCAAACCTATGTACATCAAAACAATAAATGAAAAATTGATAAGACATACTAATATGGATCGAGCGATTGGATTTTTAATGGCAAAAAATGACTTGCAGTCTTGACACTATCATGCTTGCATATCAAGATCTATGTTTTACAATAGTATTGTAGATTCAAACAAGCAAAAAAAATATGGTTTCAAGAAGAAAAAATGTTATTCAATTCATTCTTTTATTTATTTCAGAGAAGCAATGCATACTTACAGGATAGTTCCATCACTTATTTTTGCAGATCCCTTGTTTGGTTGTTTCTAACCCAACATATTATTAAAATGCAACAAATTTCTCTGTAAAACCAAACAAAAATATTCCAATAGAAAATCTGACAGAGTTTGGGGTTGACCTAAAGCAAAAGGGAGCCCAATACAAACAAACAAAGAAAATCTCATACAAGAATAGAACCCATCACAGAAACCTTATAAATAGAGTCAAATTTACATGTACCACAAGATTCACAGTAGATAGCCATGAAACTTACAAGTCAAAGTGAGACAAATTCATGTTAAATCACCTTTACAAACATAGATTCAAAAACATCTCAAAATGATGCTGAAAATGTTTATATATCATTCTAGAATGTCAAAATGGCAAAAAAAGCATATATATCTATACGATCAAGTTTCAGTCATATTGTATAAATTCTGCAGAAATTTCAAAATTACCTTAAGTAATAAGAAAACTTTGAGATATATAACTATTGTACATGAGTATTTCCATTCATATGTTGATTTTGCTTTAAAAGGCTCTGCAAGTTACTGTTAATATTCTTGATTTTAACTTTCTAAAATGTTTGTTATGTGGGTAGGAAAGATCCCAAATTATATAGGATTTTGCCTCCCTTTGTATGCTCTTTAGTAATTTTCTCAATAGTCACTTTTATTCTAATCAAGACCATTCTTCAAATTGAGTTTCATTTAGTTAGAGATTTCAATTAAAATCTCATGGATTAACTTGAGTTCTTCTCTTTCAATTTATCATCCACCAACATTGAAAGCTTCCTCCTTGATAAACTCGTTTGAAATCCTTAGTTCCTTCTAAGGTGAAGTGTTTAGTTTGGGCATCCATGCATAATTGAATTTCACAAGTCTGTATTCAAATTTGTGGGCATTATTTCACTCTTCCTCCCAAATTGTGTGTTACTGATAGAAATTTAGGGTTAGAAGCTAGATAGTTAAGAAGTGTTAGTAGTTTGTTGGTTAGTTAGAGGGAGCATTATAAATAAGAGGGAATTGAGAGAGATTGTTATCTTTTGTATCTTTGGTATCATTTAGGAAACTGGGTTAGGAGAGGAGTTGAGACTCAAGAAGAGTCAGATAACACCATATGAAGAACCCATTTTTCTAGAGCATAATAGAAAAATAATAAGCTATTGTCTAAATAAAAATTAAACAATATTGATAGAATTATTACAATCTAGAGTATTAGTAGATAAATTAAAACATATTATTACAATAAATAGCTATTCCTCTTCATCTTTATTATTATCATCTTCATCCCCATCTCCATCTTCATCTTCATCTTCATCTCGATCTCCATCTTCATCATCATCTTCTTCAAATTACATTTCTACTTCATCATACACCATAATAATCAATGAAATCATTGCCAAGAACTCTAGGCAAATCAACCTCTTCACCTTTCAATTTCATCATCTTGGAGTTGACCAATTGGGTCTTCTTCAATCATTGCACTAACAAGTGACTCCTCCGCTTGGTAAGCAACCTCCAACATAGTTCTGTCATCAACATCTTCCTTGACTTTGTCTTAATAACTATTAACCAATCAACCTTGTTCTTTTGTCATTTGGGAAATGAAGAATAGTAAACCTTTTAGTACTTCTACAATCTCATACTTTGTAAGCCTCCTCGTTCCACGGTTTGAACCTTCAAACCAAGCTGAACCTTCAAACCAAGCACAATAAAATAAAACCAGCATCCTTGTTGTTTGACTAGGCCATTCCAAGTCAAGAATCTCTTGTAGAACATCATGGTAATAATTTGAGGTTTCACCATGTGCACTACCACTAACACTTCCTTCACCGAGCAATTGTATGGAATTTGTATCTATTAATAAAGTAAATAGGCTAAGACTTTGTTACTCTCAAAGGTCCTCTTGTAAAGTCATATAAGTCCAGGTTTTGCAACCTAAGTTGGTGATTAATATCAACCTAATCAATAAAACCAATTGTAAATTATCAACATACTTCTATTTGTAAATAAGTGGAAATAATTGAAAATCAGGCTTATATATTCTCAAACCCTCCGTGTTTGTCAATGACATGATCACTAAGGTTTCCATACATATTTTTCAAAGTTTGGACATATATACTGCATAATATATTAATCTAAATTAGATATAGTTATTGGATTAGTTTAATTGGTAGATATAGAATCACTGCAATCTCGGTATGAGAAGCAAGTAATGCAATATATCTTGGGGAATTTCCTTAGGAGTCTACTTGTATGCACTGCGTGATTTATACCAAGGTGCATTACAAAACATGCATTTCTTCAAAGCTGAATCATTTTGTAATACAACACACCCTTTGATGCCAAAATCCATTTTCTTGCTAGACAGACCAAGCTCCGCTACGAGTCCCTATGCTTTCCATAAGTTAGGAGGTATTACATTCTCAAGATGGCTCGACCCCTTCACAAATTTCATCACATCATCAAAACAAGCCTATGTCATGTTGTGTTTAGATTTTCAGCTCAACAATGCGACCACACTAAACAACTTCGATTATTTTGATCTGAATTCAATAAGTCATAAAATTTGGCATATTCCATATTTAGGGGCTCCTCTTGATTCTGTCTAACATGTTGCTCACAATTAATACTCGCAACATCATCCTCCAAATTTCCATCAAAACAACACTGTTGTTGACTACTAGAACTCATTGAATGCATATCAATATCAACATTTATCTAAGGAACTTCCTTCTCATGCGATGTCCAATACCAATAACCAGGTGTAAAATCTTTTTGGTGAATATGAGAATTCACTTCATCTTGGGATAAATGCCTCTCATTTTTTCAAACATCACAAGAACACCTTATTACACCCTCAGTTATATACTTGGGTTGCCGACAAGAAAAACTTAGAAATTCTTCAACACCTTTTAAAAATTCAGCCGCATATCCCCTTCGACCAGGAAGAAGCCTATTATACATCCAAATCTGATGTGCAGGCATTTCCATTTTCTATGTTGAAAAATAAACAATTTATATTTTGTGTTCTTGCATTAGATGAGAAGAAAGGTTTGTACTCATATCACATGGTAGCACCATATACAATGTGTTTTGTCATTAGATGAGAAGAAATGTTTGAAGCATGCAAAATTTGTAATCAAAGTGATCACGAAATTGAACAGTTGAGTGAAAAGGAACAAAATCTGATAGTAAATGTAAGACCCTGTTTTCCTATATGGGGGCAAAATAGTATTTTCACAATATTAATAGTGTTAGTATTAGTGAATACTATTAGTACCAAATGGTGATGACAAAGTGTGCCGAAAATACTTTTACTGTTACCATGAGGCCAGTCGTCAGATTGAGATGTTACAAATGGTATAAAAGCCAACCTCTCCCAATACGCTGTGGTGAACGAACCAAGCGAAAGTTGGTGGACATGTAACACCTGGGGCCGAGGAGGGCGGGGAGTAAACGTCGAAGTAATGAAGGACGGGCAAGGAAGGACTCCTAATAAGGCTTCAAGGTGGAGGGGCACATGAATGAACCGATCTCGCACCCGAACAAGAGGTATTCTAGGATTGTATGTATATGAGAAATTAGGAGGGCACAAAAGAATTGATTGGTACTACTCATGACAATAGGATACATCTTATTTTTGGAAACCCAACTCATAAAAACTCCAAGGTTAAGTGTGCTTGCCTTGAAGTAATATTGGGACGTGATGATACGCTATTCGCAAGTATATGGTACACTCAAAGTACTATAAAAGATTGTCAAACCACATGGATTGGGGAAACACCAATTCACACAAGCAAGAGTTGTTTAGAACACAAGAAAGTAAAGACAAATTATAAGTTTGATTGGTAGAGAGCTTAGTTTTCATAATCAAAGAAGAGATAATGTTAAGAGCAAACACTTTGGGTTTAGATTCACCAAAACAAGTTATGCTTTAGATAAAAGAGAGTATGTGGATTTCATGGAGTTCATTCTATGGTTACTCTAGCCTAGTTCTATAACTATTGATTCCTCAAGTCAAGTAAAGTTTTCAATTAAATCTCATTAGACTGATTCCTCATGTACCTGTAATTAACTTAATTGAAGATGAAGTTCTTATTTTCAAGCCATTAACTACCAACCCCCACCATCATTCCTCAAGCACAGGTTAACTAATCAATCCTATCTCAGGTCCCCTATTCTAAGCCAAATTTCCATCTGAACTAAGAATAAGTAAAACAACTTGTGTGCACTCAAGCTAATATTGGAACACAGAACATATTAGGGATTCACATCCCAAGTGCTAAAAGAAACTTAGCCAAACATGGCTAAGGAAAACATTATTCTAACTTGAGAAGAAGCCTTAGAAATGCTCCAAAACACCTAACACAAGCTATTGTTTCGAAAAATTAAGGGCATGTTTGTTTGCAGTTTTTAAAACTGAAAACCTGTTTTATAAGAACAGTTTTCAAAAACAGCTCATTTTCAGTTTTTAAAACAAAAAAACCAAAATAGTTAAATGATGTTTTCAGTTTCTGTTTTTAGTTTTCAGATATCATTTTTCTTAATATTGGAAAACATGTCATTCAAACTGTTTTCTTCTTATGAAAACTGCTTTTAAAAATTGTTTATGAAAGAAACTGTTTTAAAAATTGAAAACTAAAACTACAATCAAACAGACCCTAAGATATCAAACTAAAATACAAAAGTCTTATTTATATGCAAATTCTGGCGAGCAGGCACGCATGTGTGTGCCACTTTTGCTTGCATATGCGTGCAAATGTGTCAAGGCATTGACTTGGCATGCATGTGTGTGCCATATATGCACGCACACATGCGACCATCTTCATCCAAGAAAGCCAACACACTGTCTAGGCGTGCACGCACATGCGGCCAAACCTCGCTGGCAGCATCTTTTCTTCATTCTTCAGCTCAAAACTCCCACTTTAATATCTTCAATGCTTGGTTTTGAAACTTCTTGGCCTTTAATCACCTTCATCATTTGCTATTCTTCTCCAAGAAAGATTCCAAGTCAACCTATGATGGACATTTAAGACTTGGGTGCACACTAAATGAACATCAAACCTTCATTTTGTAACAATAGACATCAAGTAAAAGCTATGGAAGTTCAGAAGGTTATTCAACACATGTTCATTATTTATAATTCTCATTTTGCCCTCAAATGCTCTGACATGTTAGACCAAGGACTGTAATGCAAAAAGACTAATTTCTAATGACTAAGTATGCAATTAAAGACTCAAAAAGGACTATTATGCAAATGATGAATACCAAAAGACTTAAACATAACTAAAGACACTAATTAAGAACTAAAAAGAAAAGAAAAAAAAAGAATAGACAAGAAAATAAAGAGAAAAAACCATATAAATCTTGGTCATCATTTGACCTCCTAGGAAGTAGGGCTGAGCAGCGGGCAGGTTCGGGTGAGAAAAGTCGGGTTTGGGCGGAGTTGAATCAAACATATTCAAGGTCGACTCCGACCGTGGTTGGCTTCGGGTGTGTCGGGTCTGGGTGGTACGGGTTAACAGGTGGCTCGAGCGGATCTGTGTTGGTTCAAGCTAGAAAATAGAGTTTAATTCTCTAAGAAAGAGAAAGAGAACCATCAGCATACCAACACCTAACGAAGATGTTAGGAGATGGTGAGGCGGAGTCTCAAATCTCACCCAAAGTTGTGGATGATGGAAAAGCAAACTTGCATGTCGTGATTAGGCATTGATGGGGTGGGGGGGAGTTGATCGTTACTTCTGATGGTGGCGATGTTGTTTCCTTGTGATGAGGAAAAAGGATGGCCCCATTGGTTTGATGATGGTCGCGACTTAGATTGGTGGTAGGTGTAGTGGGCTTGTTTTCAGAAACAAGGAGAAATAATGGTGGTGGAACTTGGACGGATTCTAAGAGTGAGAGGAGAGAAGAAAAAAGAAGAAAAAGAAAGAAGAAAGTGAAAGAAGAAAGTCACACTTCAAATTAATTTGAAATTTAGATAGAAAGAGGGACATTCGTTTCTAGAATTCTAGAATGCAACTTTTCCAAATAAAAAAAAGTAGTTAATATTGATAAAGGTAATAAGTGACATTATGACAATGTTTATTTATATATTCGGTCGGTTCGGGTATGTATCTGTATCATAGGTTGCTGAAACAATGTTTATTTATATATTCGGTCGGTTCGGGTATCGATGGATTTTTTTAACCACACCCATAACCGACCGAACGTAACCATCCCAAGCTACTGTAGCATTTCGAATAAACTCGATTTTCGAGAAAAACCACCCGTTCTCTTTCTTTTTTGCCCACAGGTTCTTTGGGTATGGGTCGTAACGGGTTACGTGCTCAGCCCTACTAGGATGTTTTCGCAAGGAGCGCGCAAGTAAGGAAAATGCGTGCTAGAAAGACTTGTGTTGTTACCATGATGTCAGTCGTTAGATCGGGATGTTTCACATATCATCATCATTTATGTCGCGTTTGAGAAAATAACTTAATTAATTGCGTATTCAATAAATGCTTATTGTATAAGAGCTTATGTCATAAGCGCTTAAATTCAATAAGCTATTTGCGTTTGGGTGCACACATTAAGAATAACTTATACAAAAATAGAAGCGTTTGGATGTATTCTTACATAAGAATGCAATATTTGGATGTGTGACTTCCTGAGAAGTTTTATTAGAGAGAGTGCGAGTGAGGATAAAGCGTGCTGGAAAGACTTGTGTTGTTACCGTGAGGCCAGTCTCAAATCGAGATGTTACGTGTATCATCATTTAGCTTAATTAAGCGCTTATCATATAAGAGCTTATGTCATAAGCGCTTAAATTCAATAAGCTATTTGCGTTTGGGTGTATACATTGAGAATAACTTATACAAGAATAGAAGCGTTTGCATGTATTCATACGTAAGCACTTATTAGTAGTTGATATTACAAAATTAAAATTAAAAACAACATTGAAACCACAAAATTGCAAGGCGAGCAGAAAAAAATAGCAGACCTCAAAACAATCGGAACCAGACCTTTCTCCAAATTTTCACATCTAACAACTCAAAAAAAACTGATAATAACTTTGGAAAATATCTTGGAACACTGGATGAAGAGATCTCACTGTTTAGGGAAAATAGAAGGAAAAGAATGATGTTTACATTTAATATAGAGGAAAAGATGCTCGACTATAGAGAGGAAGAGGTGCGTGACAGGAGGAGAGGAAAAAGGTCTGCGCCGCCGGAGGAGAGGAAGGAGGTGCATTGGCGGAGGAGAGGAAGGAGAAGAACGACGTCTCAGTTAGGGATAGAAGAGAGGAGAACGTGTTATGTATACTTTAGGGTTTCTAAAAATAATTTTAGGGAAAAAAATAATGTAGTGTGAAAAATAAGGGGCTTCAGGATTCGAAGAGAGGATTTCATTTAAAAGTCCGTATAATCTATTCCAATAAGCTTATGGAGATAAGTTTAAAAGAGCTTATTCGATAAGCTCGGTTAAACTCACACAAAAGAGCTTATTTTATAGCATAAGCTTAAATAAGTTGTTCATAAGCTCTCTCAAACGGGCCCTTGGTTCATTCTTTTAATGAAAGCCGATGATTAAAATTAGATATCTTTTTATAATGAGACATAAAAAAAATTAAATTAGGGAAAAAACCATAATATATTAATCTATATAATATACTAAATGAAGGTTTTTTTCTAGAAGATTTTGCCACGTGTCACCCCCATATCATCCTAATAAAAATATATAAATTTTGTTTTTCAATATTAAATCTGCATGTTTTTCAATATTAAATCTGCAATAAAAAAACAAATTTTGAAAATACAGATTTAATATTTTTTCAAATAAAATAAAAACAGAAAAAATCTGCATTCAATTTTTTTTATTCGTTTTAAAAAAACAAAAAACAAGGAGAACCTTTTTTTTGAAAAAAAAATGAGAACCGGTAGGGGAGAAGTAACACATAAAAAAAGTAAAGAAAGTAAACAAATAATCCTCATGTGATCATGTCTCAATATAAGATCTGGTAAATAAAAAAAGTGACGCATAAAAATCAAACAAATTTGTAGATTTGATTTCTCAAAAAAAAAAAAAATTATTTGACTAATTATCCCTTCAAATCTAATTTTTACTCCAAAAGATTTTGATTCATTTTTTATTTTGATTTTGCAGATGTGATTTTTATCACATATCCTTTTGTGCATGTTCACTTTTCTTCTTATTTTGTTATTTACAGCATAATATTTGTCCGAATACCGGATGTACTTGACCCACATACCCGCTACAACTATTTAATAGGTAAGAATTTGTTCTATCTATTTTTTTAATATATTAATATATAGTATTCACTGGATTAACAACTCATTTTTCTTTCACATAAATTATATTTTAACCCTCTAACCAAAAAAAAATTCAATACTTGTCCCAGGTCTAAATTAATTAATTTTGATAAATCTTTTTACACTATATGTCTCCCCTTTCTACCTCCTCCAGTTAGAACAAGAGTTGCTTCGAAAAATTCCTCAGAGGAAAAGAAAGGGGCAAAAATGCAATCCATGTCGCTGACCCTGACCAAGAGGCTCTCTAATTCGAAGCCTCTCTGTAGATTCTCCTCCAACCTCGCCGCCTACTCAACCACCACCACCTCCCCTCCGCCGCCGTCACCTCCGATCTCCGCCGCCGCCAACGGCATCGCCTCCCCTCCCTCCTCTCTCTTCACCGGTCCATGGTCCGCCACTCAAACCCGTGGAATCACGCTCTCTGGATCTGATGTAAGATTAATTCATTTTTCATTGATTCGAATTTTCCATTACGATCCTGATATTTCGCTGTAACTGTGCTTTGATCTTGAGTTTGTCATCGTTACGTTGTGATTTGATGATTCGATTGTAACTTAGGCTCATGCATGCTGTTCCTACTTGTGTTGCAGGTTAGAGTTGGGAATCTCATTGAAAACCGAGGTTGCTTTGAATTTTTGGTTATTGTATTTTGCTGTGATGATTCGATTTGCTATATATATTTTTTTTTGTTATTAACAAGTTCACCTTGTATTCCTATTGTGGTGGATTTTGATGTTGTTGGATATGCTTGCTTCCAGGGCGCGCTTACGAGGTAATTGCTAAGTGCTTTTGAAATTGGTTATGAAATCATGTTTTGATTGAAGCTTGTTGTTTTAATCTAATTTGTTGTTTGGTTATGTATACTGCATTAGGTTCTTAAATCATATCAGTCTCATGAAGGAATGGGAAAAGCTGCTAGCAAGGTTTATTCTGAGATTTTCTTTTTATTCATTTATTTTAATTCTTGAAAAAGTTGTTGAGTATTGAGGCTTAGCTGGCTACTTATTAATTATGAGTACTGTTGCATGTTATGTTTCTTTCGGCTATTCATCGTGAAGGGAATTTGTCTCAGTCGAATGTTGCGTTGTATGCACATGTTTACATATTCAAATGCCCCCTGAATAAGGAAAATATAATTGGGTGGGTGGTTATCAAGTAATTAATGGGTTCATATCTTTCAAAATTTAGTAGAATTAAGTTTGAGAGAGTGATTTCTTTTGGAAATGACATTGTAAAAGTAAGTTTAAAAATATGGCTTTTGTTCTGAAAATAAGATATATTTTCTTTTGATGTGTCAATTTGATATACATTTTGTAAGTCACACTTATAGTGGATTTTTCTTAACAAAGTTGTTAAAATTCTCAGTTCTGTTAAACATAAGTTAAGTTACTTGTATCAGTTCTTATATAGAACAGAAAAAACTAGCCAAACACAATTCACCTCAAACAAAATGAATTTTAACACCAAAGTGTAATTATTTTTTAACTAAAACTGTAAAAAAAAAACAGACTCTTTGTCATTCGACTGTTATTTCTATAGGCTTTTATCTGATGTGAGGTTATGTTTTAACTGAAGGAAAGGCCTTTAGGCCATTATGTGTTGGGAAAATCATTTTAGGAATTTTCATACCAGCTTTATGATATAACATGACACTATGACCTATCTCCACTATCGATAATATGGCGTGCCTTGATATTGTACTTCACCGGTTCCTCTTGCTCTTATAGGGGAAAATTTTCATTAGCAATTGAAGAACTGTTCCCTCAGGACTAGTCAAATGGCTAGTACACAGCCAGCGAGTGTGAGTGTAGGTGTTGGGGCAACTGAACGTGGTGGGTGTTAGAATCTAATTATAGGGTAATGGAACTTGAGTGAGGGGTTTATAAGGCCTCGGGTTTCCAACTACAGTAGCTGCCTTTTGTGGTGTGGTTCCCCAGCGGTTTTTATTAAAATTCTTGGAGACTAACAACTAACAAGTTATCCTTCATGGTCAACTATATGTATATGTGTGCACATTGGATTGAATTGAAGTTACACATAAACAATAGAAAATAATCTTCCTATAGAAGCAGCTACATCAAAGTATTTCCTACCATATAGATGTTAATAGAGCACTCAGCACCCCAATGAGTCATATTGTATGCTTTTCTTTTATTACGTGATTTTCCATTTTAATTACCTACACCAAGTATTGGAGGCTGAATGGAATGAATTCTATATTTGGTGCTGGTAATGCTAAATGCTAAAGTCTTGTTTATTTGTATGAACCAATGACTTCCAGGTTCTACCTCATAGTGTAGCTGGTTATGCCACAGCTGCTACTGCAGCGGGTGAGATCCAAAGGTTAGTTGCTATAATGTGACTCAAAGCATTTTATTGTAAAATTTATCATGCTTTCAATTTTGCTGCAACATCCACTATTGCATTGATGAGCTTGATTATTGTAGTTGTAGAGTCTATTGACATTCTTTAGGAAAACAAAATGAAAAGCTCCTGGGAAACCACACTTCAGATACAACCCCATTAGAAAACACTAAATGTGGCCAGAAATTCCAGAACTCTCGTAGGGAGCACCTTCCACAAGACGCTCATAACAAAGGAATAGACTAATACTAAAATATACTTAAAATAATACTCCCTTTTCTGTAAAGAAAGAAGATAACTTCAAAACTTGAACAGAATGTTAGTAAGCCTGCTAGTTTCTTTATGCCCACCATAAGTTACTGTTACTAATTTTGAAGGTCCTTCTCTACCTTGTTCTGCTAGTACTACATATATTTGGGATTTGGCTCCTCTAAAGGTAATGGGACTCACTTTAGAGGGTAAAGTAAGTCTTCATACCATTAATAGTGATCACATAATTTGAAAAGTAAAAAAAAAAACAACTTGATCAATGGTGTGATGACTTACTTTACCCCCACTCACTTTAGAGGAGAGGGGCCCATATATTTGATAAAAAAGACCACCTTTACCTCCTTACCCCACAGATTAACCAACTTTATCCTTGTTTAGTCATGAAGAAATTGTGGATCCGCAAATAAATTGCATTGCCTGAAGGCCTAAGGAATAGCTTTCTCATACCTTCACTTTGGCCCAATGTTATGAAAATCGAGATCTTACTTAGGATGGGGAAGGGGGTGATAGATTGTAAATCAGAGGACCATAACACGTATTGTAAGGTCCTACTAAAAACATATATTTTAGTATAAAACATGATAATATAATCAATAAGTATAATACTAAAATTTAGGGAAACTTGATTTTTTTTTGTAGTTATTTTATTATTATCATATCTATGTCTATTTTATATCTAATAGTAATTTATAAAAAAATAACAAGAGAACAGAACAGAAAAACCAAACAATAAATAGAAAGCGAGCTTTGGACAGGGATGAGATGGATGGGGTTAGGGTTCTGCGCAGAGCAAGCAGGGAGGATGGAGGAGCAGAGAGATCACGTGACTGATAGGGAATGAGAAAGGGTTAAGCTGAGTCAGGAGTTTGTGTGTGGGGGTGGGGTTCCCACCTGGGTTGCAAAATCCAACTTGCAAGCCGAGCTACTCCGGCCTTCTTGGTATTGTGAAAGATTTACTATTCTCATGATCATATGAGCATGAATGGGGATTTAATATTTACCACACCAAGTTGCAATTTTAACTACAATCCAGCACGGCAAGGGGTGTAAGCTCATAGGATCATGTGATCATACCAGTAAAATGGTGGTCTTGACAACACTGCTTTGGCCAATAGGTTTCATTTGTTCAACATCTCGAGAATGCAGAATTCCCTTTTAGAACCAGCATTAATAGAATGACCTCCGAAAGGACTAAAATTTTCCTGTGGGATATTGGCTGCTTAAACTTAAAGAGTGATAGCCTCAACATTCTGTTGTTGAAAAGGCTTCTTCATTTCTACTCAGTTTTCCATCATAGTAATGGCACTCTTCCTGAACTTTTTGCTTTGCCACTTTAATGATTCCATTTATCACCCTCGACTGTGATTGGTCCAAAAGCTGACATTCATAATCCTCAATAAATAAATGAATTCCATCATCTGTTATAAACCCAGTTGCCTCAATGCTGCAAAAGTAGATTCTTGTCCAATCTCCTCAATTGAGTTTAAATTTGATTTACATGGGCACTTCTAAATTTATTTAAGTGTACTCTAGCCATCTTTGAGGGTAGAGAAAACCACAACTGCAGCAAATGCTCTGCATTGATCTTTTAGGGAATTGTAATGACTTTTAGCACTGTCCTATAACCGGACATTGCTTGAAATACCTACACTTTCATGTTTTTCTGTAGGCTGAAGCCCATTTCAATCTTTCAGTGTACCCAGTGACAATTGGTGGAGCTCTATTGATTCCTTTCCTTTTTACATAGGCTTCAATATTAGAAGTTGTATTACCTTCTCATGTCAGGGCTAGGCTATAGCGTGCCTTCAGCTTGAATTTGAGTTAGAGTTGCTGTAAAAAAAAACATCCAATATAAGTCAATTTTGAGTTTTCGATCATGTGTGGTTTCCACGCACTTTTCTTCATAACTGGCATTTTGTAGATATGGTTTTGTTAATTTCCATTTCTCTCTAACCATTGGTGGGCTTGTACAGCAAGGTACGTAGCAGTGGACTGAGGAGTCAAGGCCCGATGTCAAAGAGAGAGCAGCTCCTAAAAGTTTCTGCAGTTGCCTCCCTTCTTTTATTATACCCAAATGCCTATTCGTTGCTTGTAGCAAATTGCTTTGTATTCTGGCACACTCATGCGGGGATCGAAGAGATTTTAGCAGATTATGTTCACCATGAAGTGACCCGAGAGTTTGTTTCGATCTCTCTCAGATTGTTCCTGATAATTGCAATGAAGGATGTGTTCTTAAATTTGATTTTTGTATAATCAGATAGTGCTTGGTTTGTGCTGACATTGCTTTACAATAAGAGCTCATTGAGGAGCAAACCTGAGAAAACAGTTATTTGTATTTTAGTCGTCTCTCAAACTAGGCGAGTCGCCATGATAATTTCATGTTTTATCAAGTTAATGGATGAAGTTTATAGTTTATGCCATGTATCACCCCTTTGTAGTTATGGTTTATACAATAATATAGGGTTGGATATAAAACACATGCATTGTTGTTGCTATATATTTTGGTACTAAATGCTGTGGAAATAATAGTTTGCACATTTATTTTGTAACATGCATTATAGATTTTTTCCTGGTGCGGTTAGTGGTTTTATTTCTTTGGACAATCTGGGATACACTGACGAATTTGTACTCAAATTTTATGTTAGAATTATGTTAAAAATATTTAAAATTAAACTTTGATACAATTTATGTTAGTACTTTACAATTTCTACTGTCAACTCTTAGAGAGAATTCAAAGTAGAGAACACTCACACTCTTGAGGGTTTCCCTAATATGCAAATTGTGCAAATTGCACAAACACCTTTTTACCCCTTATCCTAGGTTACCTCCCGGTTAATTAGTTTTAATTTTTTATTTTTAAAATATATTTATTTCTCTTTGGCCTAAATGTTTTGTTAATCATACCCACCCCAAATTCCATTTTGGCACAACATCAGATCTGGGTCACAATCTTCTCTTCACCACCCTTCCCATATGTGCAGTAGAATTCAAACCAGTTCCGGAGTTTATGTTGATAGAAAAATTGAAACAGACTCTAACTTCTTGTAAGAGGAGAGGTCTTGTAAAATACTTGCTTTACACTAGTGGATAATCTTGGAAGGAAATCAAGGACATGCTAGACGTAGCCCAAGGGTTAATGGTGAACCATAATAAAAAAAATTGTGTACTTATTATCTTTGTTATTTATTCTTGATGTATCTCTGTTGCTACTAACAAATGAGTTTTTAAGAGAAGGTTTTTCAAAACAATTTGAGTTTGTTGATTTTATTTGGCAAAATTTTTAAACACAATTTAACCCTCATTCTTGTGTTACTTTCTTTCATTTCATAAATTACCAAAAGTTGTATCAAGAATAAAAACCTGAAAACAGTTATACTTTTTAATATATCGAGTTGTAATTCTTAGTACTTTCAAAAAATAAAAAAAAAAGAGTTGTAGTTCTTAGTACATACATTAAAAGCATAAATATGAGCTGGATTTTAGAACTCAGGTGTTCATTGAAGCCAAGAGGATTTTAAGAAATTAATACTTTAAAGGGGATGAAAATTGGGTTGGCGGGAGTGACAATATCAACCCTTTAGACTACTTACAATGGGCTTGTTGAAAAAAATATTAAATAGTCGAAGTGTTGCAATGGAGTGTTGAAGGGGTGTTGAAAGTGAGGTGAATTGTTGGAATTTGAAAATATTAAACCCGTTGAATGAGGAGGGAATGAGGGCCACTTAAAACACTTGACAAAATCTTATTGGTTGCTGTGATTTTTAAATTTTTATCTCATCCTAATTATTTGGGGTCAATTATTTCATAGTAAATTAATTTTAATTTTACTTTTTATTTACCAAAATTCATCATTTTTTTGGTCTATAAATAGAGATCTAGTTCCAATTCCGTAGGATCTAGTGCTCGCCCAATAGAGAGGGATGCAGCTAAAAATAAGGGTAAAAAGAAATGAATTTAAACAATATAAGGAGAAAGAGTTGGAACGATTGGACAAAATAGTCATGAGGCAAGAGGAGGCTAACCAATTGTTGAAAGAAGCTAGTAATACTAAGAAGATGAAGATGTTAATGAAGCTAAGTTCAAAGGAGCATCTCGATGACCGGAGCAAAGAGCTGGTGAAAACGTTGAGCCGCGAGCTGTTTGGAAATTAAATGTTGTCAAGTCATTATTTGTATTTTGACACTTCATGCCTTATCTACTATTTAACTACATTGCATTATTTGTTGACAACTAGATTCGTAGTCGGGGCATGGCCATCAACAGCTAATTGGGAGCACCTCTTGGGGAGCTGTGAGATGACCAGAGCAACCTTTTCCTTCCTCAACTTTCTCCATGGTATAACAGCTGCCCTTTCATGAGTATCTATATCACACGGTTCCCCCACTTGTTCCTATTCTTTACTTTTTCTGGGCCTCCAAATTACCAAACCTAGATTGAATTCTAGTTGGAACTTCTTGAGCAAAGCTTTAATGAACTCCGACCATGTTGCATTTGGATGGTGAGATTGCTACCCAAACCATCAAATGTAAGCATTACCTCTAACAACCTCATCATCCCTTGATAGTTGATAGCTTCCCCTCCTCAGGTATACCAATGGTGTCAAAATGCTGCTCCATGTTGATAAGCCACCACTAAGTGTTTCCTCCTTCAAATGTGGGTATTTTCTTGCGCTTCTCCCTGCACTGTCTCAACATCTCATCCATTCCTGTCCCAAACTCTCTGTTTGACACCCGTTTCTGCTTCACGATCAGAATTCCAATGTACTCAATGCATCCAAGATCGGAGCTCTTATATCAGTTGAGAGGAACTAGTATTTTTAAATACAGTGAATAGGGAAAAGTCCATTGATTGCAGTACAACTGTACAAGTAGCAGAAGAGTCAGCGAAGAGTCAGCGATCCTCCTAATGCTAACAGACCCCAATGCTCTAAAAATACTAGACACGTTTCCTTCTCAACCCCTTCTAATTATAGGATAATTCCTTATTTAATCCAAGTAAGTAACTAACAAACTAATACTGAATAATTCTATTAGCTAACTATACCTATCACTATCTTTATCTAATTATCTTCTCTGTTTGCAGCAAAGGGAGAGAGTACTATTTTTGTATTTATTTTAGCATTAGTCTATCATTTAGTGGTGGGTATTTTGTGGAGGGTGTCAAGAGAGTTTTGAGGAACTTTTTGGTAGATCCGTTTTGTGTTTTCTTCTCGGATTTTGTTTGTATTATAGTTTTCAAGGTATCTTTTGAAGGATACCTTGTCCTTTTTGCATTTTTGCCTTCGTATCTAACAATATTAATTTTTCTATAAAATAAACGTCAGTATTGAATGATTACACTTACAATCAAACAGCAAATATTTTATTTTCCGATGAAGAAAAAAAAAAAACAGCAAATATTTTAGCTGTACATGGCATCTCGACCCTCGAGAATGTTAATAGAATCATACAATAATCAAGCTCACCAATGCAATTGAGGCCTATAAAAAACCAATGCAATTGAGGATGATGCAGTGAAATTGATCGTATGATCAATTTTACCACTCCCGCATTATTTAACTACATTGCATTATTATTTGTTTGGAGTCCGTCAATTTCAACCGCTCAATCTGATTTCTATCCTTATCTATTATTTAACTACATTACATTATTTGTTTGGAGTCCGTTAATTTCAACCACTCAATCTGATTTCTATTCTTATTTATTATTTAACTACATTGCATTATTTGTTTGGAGTCCATCTATTTCACCAACTCAATTTCTTATTTAAATGGGGGCTCATTCTTCTATTGTTGTACCAATACCAAAAATCTCATATTACTAACAAAATATAAACGGATCCTTCATAATTTATTTTTGATATTGAAGCTTACAAAAGGCAGTCTGAAATTGAAGAGAGATATATCATCAACTAGTTCAGGGAGCAACAAAACCAAATAGAGGAAGGATATACACCTCATGTCAAGAGAAAATATCTCAATAAAGATCATGTAGCAGCAAACCAAAGACTGATTGACGACTACTTTGCAGATCAACCTACATATGATGATGCAATGTTTCGTCGGCGATTCCAGATGCGGAAACATGTGTTCCTTCGGATCGTTGGCGACCTATCTAGAAGTGACACCTACTTCACCCAAGGAGTTGACGCAGCTAAAAAAGGAGGTATATCTCCATTAGCAAAATGTACCACGACCATGCGAATGTTAACATATGGTATGGCGGCCGATGCGGTCGATGAATACATCAAAATAGGAGGTACTACAACATTGGAGTGCTTGCGTAGATTCTATAAAGGAATCATACAATTGTATGAGCCAGTGTATCTCAGAGCCCCAACTCAAGATGATCTGCAAAGAATACTCCATGTTAGTGAAATGCGGGGATTCCCGGGGATGATTGGGAGTATTGATTGCATGGACTGGGAATGAAAAAATTATCCTACAACATGGGAAAGTCAATTTACTCAGGGAGATAAGAGAACCACCACTGTTATTCTTGAAGCAGTTGAAACTTATGATTTATGGATTTTGCATGCCTTTTTTGGATGTCCGGGCACATTGAATGATATAAACGTTCTAGACCGTTCACCCGTGTTCGATGATGTTGAACAGGGAAATACTCTAAGAGTGAACTTCTTTGTGAATCAACGTTCGTATAATATGGCATACTATCTTGCTGCGGTATCTACCCTTCTTATCCGACTTTGGTCAAATCAATTAGACTTCCTCAAAGTGAACCAGATAAGTTATTTGAAAAATATCAGGAGGGATGTCGGAAGGACATCGAACATGCATTTGGGGTGTTGCAGGCTCGATTTAAAATCATTCGCGAACCATCCCGTTTGGCTCTCATCATGAGGTCCTGTATCATATTGCATAAGATGATTGTTGAGGATGAACGAGATACATATGCTCAACATTTGATAGATTATGATCAATTTGAGGCAAGTGGGTCTAGTAAACCTAGCCATTTTCGACCGAGGTGCTACCAGCATTGCGAATCATGTGCATGATAGATCTGAGATGCGTGATTCAAATGTACATCACGAATTGCAAGAAGATCTAGTAAAACACATATGGACAAAGTTCAGAATGTTTCGTGATTAAATAGATTGTTTGCTTAGTGTATTGTATTGCATTTTAAGTTTTTTGTAATTTTACTTGTTTTAATAATGACTATCCCTATATCTCGCATTTCTTACTTGCAAGAAAAAAATAATAATTAAGATTATAAAATTAAAAAAATAAATTTCAAATAAATTATTAATTTAATTTCAATCGATAATTGTTATTAATATATAACCACCAAAACAAAAACATAAAAGAAAATAAGAATATGAAATTAAAGCGGTGGGGTAGGGTGTTGAATTTTATTAAACAAAACCATTGTAGTGAGTAAAAATTGAATGTGTGTTGAATTATTAGATGGAAGACAGAGAAGATGATATTGAGTGTAAAAAGTGAAAAATAAGGGTGTTGGGAAAGAGAACTATTGTACATAGTCTTATAACAAACACAAATAGGACCAAACTACTATATCCTAGTTTATCCTTTTAAATAACGAGGGAGAGTCCAAGAATGATAACTCAAGTGGTCCGAGCTAGGGACATAAGGGTTGAGTGACATGAAGGGTGAAAAGTATATGATTCGAACCCTGAGAATGACTAATTTACTAATATTACTAATAACTAACATTTGTCTATAAAAAAACAAGGAGTAGAAAAAAGTCAAAAAACAACAAAATGAAGTATCAAAATTCAAAATCAAAATATGCTTGCAACACAAAAAAAATTCAAAATATGCTTATATTGTTTTTTCACCACCCAAAATATTTTTTTAACCAATAACCATCACTTCACTTGTACACTATATTGATCAGTCTAGCATCGCAATACTAGTCCTCCTCAGAAAAAAGAAACAACAAAATGCAATGCATGTCGCTGACGCTGAGCAAGAGGCTCTCCAGTTCAAAGCCTCTCTGGAGATTCTCTTCCTACCTCGCCGCCTACGCATCAACCAACCACCTTTCCTACGCCACCGTTGATAAGGATTAAGGAACAAAATCAGCAGCAAAAGGAGCAAAGTCAAAATCCCTTGAATGGTGGTGATTGTGAAAGTCATACGGGAAAGAAAGCTGAAACTGATATCAATTGTCACAATTATATGACAGCAAAAATTAAGGAAACAGATTTCTTAAATTGTGGCAACAGTTAGGGTCATTAATATTAGAATATGAGTCAATATATTTCCATATTAGTGAGCTGCATCAGTTGTATATATATCAATTGAGGAATCAATACAAATCAACGCTTCTGCTTTCCTCTTTAACCGTCACCTCCAATCTCAGCCCCGAGACCCATTACTCAAGCCCGTGGAATCACATTCTCTGGATCTAATGTAAGCTTAATGCCATTTTTCTCTAATTCGGTTTTTCCCTTTGCATTGCTGATTCTTCGCTCGTGTTACTATGATCTTTTAGTTTATCATGCTTACTTTGTGATTTGATGCTTTGATTGTAAGTTTAGGGGCTCATGCATGTTGTTCCTACTTGTGTTGCAGGTTAGAGTTGGAAATTTTATTGAAAATCGAGGTCCTATGCTTTTTTTTTTTTTTTCAATTAATTCGTTTTGCTGTGATGATTGATTTGATATTTTTATTTGTTGCTGACAAATTCACTTTGCATTCCTGTTGTGGTGGATGTAATTGGACATGCTTTGCTTCCAGGGCGCGTTTACGAGGTAATTACTTAGTGCTTCAGAAATTGGTTGTGAAATAATTATCTTGATTGAAGCTCGTTGTTTAAATCGGACTCGTCGTTTAGTTTTCTAAATGGCATTAGGTTCTTAAACTATATCAATCTCATGAAGGAGCGGGAAAAGCTGCTATCAAGGTTTGTTCTGAAATGTTCTTGTTTACTTAGTTTAATTCTTAAATAAGTTGCTGAATATTGATGCTTAGTTGGCTACTTATTAAACTTGCTTACTGTTGCATTGTGAGGGGAATTTATTTCTGATTAGGACTTAAGAGGAGTTGAGTGTTCTATGCGTTTGTATACATATTCAAATGTCCTGAAAAAGGAAATGATAATTATTAGGGTGATTAACATGTAATTTCTGTCACTCGAAGGAACTGTTATTTCTGAAGGCTTTCATCTCATGGGACATTAATGTTTTAAGTGAAGGAGATGCCTTTTGGCTGTATGTGTAGGGAAAATCATTTTGAGAATTTAAGCACCCCTTTATGGTATAACGTGACACAATGAGCCAACTCCTCATCTCCACTATTAATATAGTGGTCACCTTGATATTGTACTTCTGTTCTTTTTCATAAGCAACCCAAAACCTTTATCTATTTATCATTTATGAGAAAAAAGTGGAGTTCTATATTGTACACAAAGAACACTTCTGGAGACTAACCACTAACAATTTACTTATA
The DNA here is from genome assembly GCF_012489685.1 of Lotus japonicus. NCBI lineage: Eukaryota > Viridiplantae > Streptophyta > Magnoliopsida > Fabales > Fabaceae > Lotus > Lotus japonicus. The sequence continues at coordinate 36,105,307 of NC_080041.1, forward strand.
TAATCATAAATTCTGTCTTATGTTTTGGTTGTTATAAGCACTTGGAGACTAACCACTAACAAGTTATCCTTTGTGATCAAACTATTAGCAGTTTAATTGAAGAATTTGGTTCAAATACTAACTGGTGATTTTCCATTACATTTATCGTTGGTGTTGATAAAGCACATCAAAGGGTCATAAAGTATGCCTTTTATCAAGTAATTTTCAATTTTAATCATCTACTCTGTATTGGAAGCTGCATTGGATGAATTCTAATTCTACATTTGGTGCTGGTAATGCTAAATGCTAAAGTCTTGTTTAATTGCATGAACTAATGACTCCCAGGTTCTGACTGTAGCTGGTTATGCCACGGTTGCTTCATCAGAGCATGACATCACAAGGTTAGTTATTGTAATACGACTCTACGCGTGAGTGGTAAAATTGATCATACTTTCAATTTCACTGCATCATCCTCAGTTGCATTGGTGAGCTTGATTATTGTATGATTCTATTAACATTCTCTAGATGCCATGTATAGCTAAAAAATTTGCTGTTTGACTGTACGAGTAACCGTTAATGATGTTTATTTTATAGAAAAAGAAATATTGTTAGATACGAAGGCGGTATCCTCCAAAAGATACCAAAAGCTATTAGAGAACAAAGATGTAAAAGCTCCTGGGAAACTATAATACAAACAAAATCCCAGAAGAAAACACAAATGTAACTACTGTTAGAAGTCCCACATTGGCTAGAGATAAGGCAATCAAGTGTTTATAAGGGTTGTGCAAACCTCAACTCTTGAGCTAGCTTTTGTGGTTGAGTATAGGCATCCCAATTTCTAATATGGTATCAGAGCCTATCCTAGATCCATTTGTTGTGTGGAGACCTCCCATATTTGGGCCACCCGTTGTTGTTCCCACGTTCCAGTCTGTTCAATCCTGGACGTGAGGGGGTGTGTTAGAAGTCCCACATTGGCTAGAGATAAGGCAATCAAGTGTTTATAAGGGTTGTGCAAACCTCAACTCTTGAGCTAGCTTTTGTGGTTGAGTATAGGCCTCCCAATTTCTAATAACTACCACAAGTTCCCCAAAACTCTCCTGGCACTCTCGACAAAATACCCACCACTAAATAGATAGACTAATGCTAAAATAAATACAAAATAGTACTCTCTCCCTTTGCTATAAACAGAGAAGATAGTGATAGGTATAGTTAGTTAATAGAATTATTTAGTATTAGTTTGCCATGCCTTCACCACCACTATAACTGCCGGATACTATCGATAGAAAGAGAAATTCAAAAAGCCCTGCTGAACTGCCACCACCCTGAAATCACCAGACTAAGGGTCTCCTATTGAGAGGGGTGGTTATTCAATGACAACAAAAGGTTTTGTGGTCTTTGTTATGTTGGCCAAGTTTCCTCCTCACAAACTGCAGGAGGCTGGCTCATATACAACATCAAAGAGGCTATCAAACATTCATTCATTGGTGATCAAAGAGACTCAATTACTACCAAGTCTGGCCGCTCCTACACCACCAAAGGAACCGTGTGATATAGATACTCATGAAAGGGCAGCTGTTATACCATGGAGAAAGTTGAGGAAGGAAAGGGTTGCTCTGGTCATCTCACAGCTCCCCAAGTGGTGTTCCCAATTAGTTGTGGTTGGCCATTGTTGGTAAATCCGCAAGTGTACGAATCCACCCGGTTTTAAATATCGAACCACAGGATTGTGAGTGACTAAAGTCGGTTTAAGCCTTGAGTATGAAAGTTTGTTTTATTGTAGAAAACATATGTTGAAGTAGTAAAGATAAAATATAAGAAAACAGAGATGGAAATGCTTTGGGTTCTTGTTCAACTAGTCAATTCAAGTACATCATTCTAAGCACATGAACTCATGAATCTCTCCTTGATGATATAGCCTAGTTACTCACTTATTGATTCCTCACATAAGCAATTCTCTCATACTAAAAGCTAAGCTCAATTCCTTATGTACTTAGTCATTTATATGAGGTTTTAGATCATGCAAATTCAGGCCATCAAACCCCAACCCTTCCTCTATTCCTAGTAGCAAGCATAGAAGGGGTAATCCCAAATCGGTTCCCTAATCTATAACAAACTTTCGTTTTGATTATAGAAAAGCATAAAGCAAGCATGCATACAAGCTTAGATTGATATTCAGAAAATGAGATTCAAGGAAAGAAGAATAACATGTGGGAAAGAACTTAAGATTATAACTCAAATATAAAAAGTTTTACAAAGAAAACCAAAGCAATAGAAGAGAGATTAGCCAAGGGCTAAGAACCTGAATTACAAGCTTGGAAGCCTTCTCTCACCCTCCTAGATGATCATCTACCTCTGAATTTTACAAAGTATGAAACGATTATCCAAAATTACAAAAGAAAATGACTAGAATCCTATTTATAGGCAAAATCACGAGTCTGGGCTGTTCCGTGCGCTCAGGCGCCAATTCAGAGCGCCTGAGCGCCAATTCCATGCTGAAAAAGTGCCTCTGGAAGGCAATTGGCGCCTAGGTGCCAATTCAGAGCGCCTAGGCGCCAATTCTAGAAACTGGAACAGAGCAATTGGCGCCTAGGCACCAATGGAGCACGCCTAGGCGCTCTTAACTCGCTAGAAAGCCTTTTTATCTTCATTTTAACTCCTCTTTAAGCCTCCATTCAATTCTCCAAGCCTCTATACCTTCCCTCTTCAGCTGATTCAACCTGAAACCTTGATGAACAAGCTTGGAAAATATCTTGAAACTTAAAGGTCAGTTTTGCACAAAGGCGGAAAACAAGTGGAAATTGCCTAAGACTCCTAAACTCTAATAAAATGCAACTAAAACCCTTATAAAACTACAGAATTACTAAACTAATGCAAATGCACAAATAAAAGTAAAAATGCATGAGAATGCATGAAACACTACATGAGACACAAGAAAAAGACTCAAAACCTACAAGGAAAAACCCTAAAAACATCATATAAACCCGGGTCATCAGCCATGCCCCCACCACGAATCTAGCTGCCAGACAACAAGTCAACAACCCACATGTGGCGGATAGTGGGTTGTCACTTGAGGAGATGCTACGGATTTGCACCAGTAAAGCACACTTTGTTGGCATAAATGGAAGCTCTGCAGAAGGAGAAAACAGGAGTGATACTGACAGTCTGAGCATTCTGCAGATGAGGTTTGATTGTTGTCCTAATGGACCGAGCCCAAATGGAACTTAAGAGATCCCACAAGGAGGAGTTGCAAACTGCAAAGCCTCAAATAAAGTGCAGAACCACCACATTGCTCAGGTGCTATGAGAAAAAGAAGACCAGTGGGACCTGGGAGGACAATTTTTCCATCTCTGGCTCATCATATTTTCAACGGTGGGATCCTGAATTCCTGATGGAAATTACATGTTGGTGATAGTTACTAGTCATGTAAACGTTGATGGAGTTGGAGACTTTAGATAATGGGACCTGGTAGGACTTAATTTATCCATGCGGTAAATGTTTAGGGGGGATTATTCATATGTATCGTTTGTTTAGAATAACAGCAAGTTAGTTTATTATATTAATGAGTAAGGCATATTGCCTGTAAATAAGAAGAGGGGTTCTAAGGGAGAAATGTGTAGCCATTTTAGAGTATTGGGGCCTTTTGGCATTAGTAGGATTGTGAACCCTCAAAGTTATGCTACTTGTAAAGTAATCAAGGTAGTTTGCCCTATTCGTTGTAATAAAGATGCCAGTTCCAACCAGATGGCTTCAAAACTTGAAAAGAAATTTATTAAGCCTGCTAATTGCTAAGTTCTTTATGCCCCTCCATTATCTACTGTTGTTGCTAATCTTTGATGTCCCTTTTCTACCTTCCTCTAATAGTACTATATATTTGACAAAAAGACCTCCTTTACCCCTTAACCCACAACACATTAACCAACTTAATCCCTATTGAATCTAGAAGTTGTTATGGATCAGCAAATAACTTGCATTGCCTAGTGCCTAATGGAAATTTTGAGACCCGGTTTAGGGCTTATTATTTAAATAATATTATTTAATAGTATTTTGTGAATTACATGTGCTATATATGATATAATGGCTTTATAAAAGGTGATTTATTGTTAGAGGCAATATTAGGTCTTAGTCATGTCTAGGCATCGATGTACGCGACATTACGAGTGTTCTGACTGTAGTATTGCTAGGGTTATGCGACAGTGACTTTTTAGGTCAAAATCGGCCCGACGACGACAATGAGTTGGCGAAATGAGTCCGCGAGTAAATTTTCGTGGGCCACACCTTATGGGGAGGTGCTGGACATGATTCTAAAAATATTCCATGAGGGAATATTCATCTCTTCAATTTTTAAGGGTTTTATTTAAATAAAATGAGCTTCTATTTAAATAAAATATATTTAATTATTTTAAACCTATGATTTATTAAATAAATAATTTTGAAAATATTTTTGGAGCCTGGCTTGGTCGAAACCTATGTGAGTATGCATGCAGACTCTTTGGAGGAGCTTGGTGAGTTTGTGTAAAGAAATGAGAGGGGGAGAGGGTCTATTTATACTAGTGAGGAGGGGACAAGGCATTCAAGAGAGGAATGAATGAAAAAATTCCTCCAAAAACCCTTTGAATTTTCTTCCAAAGCTTGGTCAGCAAGGGTTAGTTTTGCAATTTATTTTCTAGTCCAAAACTCTCTTTAAAACCATGCTTTAATCCTGCATTTAATTGGAATTAGAGCCACAACTTTTAAGCATTCAAAGACAAGTCCTTGTTGACCTTAAATGAAGGAATCTTTACTTTTAAAATATTCCTTTTAAAATTAAAACATTCAAAGACAAGTACCTCCATGAGAGTCTCCATTCTTTGATTTGCTCATTCTCCTTTAACACCATAAATCACCTTAAAACCATGAAAATATCTCCCTTCACTCCCTCACTCGTCTTGGGCGCCCATTCCCTTCTTCTCTCCAGATTTTCTTTCAAAAATATCATTTAACACAAGACCAAGTCAATGACATGTGATTAAGTGCATTAACCACCATGTTGTCCCTCTTAATGCACCAAAAAACCCCAAATTTGAATTTCAAAACCTCTTCATCTTTTATATCTCCAAAAATTGACCAAGCCTTTATTAAGGCTCCAAAATTATTTTCAAAATTATTTATTTACCATAGGTTTTAAAATATTTAAATACATTTTATTTAAATAAAAACCTATTTTATTTAAATAAAACCCTCAAAAAAATAGAAGAGAGGAATATTCCCTCATGGAATATTTTTAGAATCATGCCCAGCACCTTCCCTTAAGGTATGGCCCACAAAATTGTCCTTGCCGGCTCGTTTCGCCAACTTATCCCCTTTGTTGGGCGGATTTTGACGCGTACATCAACGTGTAGACATTACTAAGACCTCATATTGCCTCTAATAATAAATCACCTTTTATAAATGCATTATATCACATATAACACAAGTAATTCACATAATATTATTAAATAATATTATTTAAATAATAAGCCTTAAACCGGGTCTTACACACCAGCCGTTGAGGAGGCATGTGTAACATCCCGATCTGACGACTGGCCTCACGGTAACAACACGAGTCTTTTCAGTGTGCTTTGTCCTCACTCGCGCACTTCTTGGGAAAACTTCCCAGGAGGTCACCCATCCCAATATTGCTCCAAGTCAAGCACACTTAACTATGGAGTTTTTATGAGTTGGGCTCCAGAAAAGAAGATGCATCTTGTTGTTATGAGTAGTACCAATCAAATCCTTTATGCCCTCCTTGACTGTATAGTCCCATACCTATATAGCCTCGTAATACCTCTTGTTCGGGTGCGAGATCGGTTCATTCATGTGCCCCTCCGCCTAGAAGCCTGTCAGGAGCTGCTCCTTGTCCGTGCCTCACTACACCGGCGATCACTCCTCGCCCTCGTCAGCCCCGGGTGTCACAGGCCCACCAGCTTCCGCTTGGTTCGTCCCCGAACTACACCGTACTGGGAGAGGTCGGCTCTGATACCATTTGTAACGCCCCGATTTCTCGAGTGTCACACAGTAACCAAGTAACCAATTTTCGTAAAGAATTTTCGTCGATTCAATTATTAATCTTCAATTAATGACAAAGTTCAATTATTGCGAAACTCTTGAAAACCTTACGACTTAAACTTGCGGAATAAATAAAACATAAATTTCTGAATAAAACAACTCTTTAATTGAAAGCAATAATAATTCAACAGTACATAAACTGAAACCTCGGGCTAAAGCCCTAATTCATAATACATCAATAATCTCTGAACAATAAAACTAGTAAATGATAGTTCAGAACTACGTGTCACTCGACCCCCAACAAAGCAAACATCAATCACTCCTCGAGCCACCCACAAAGTCTCTGCCGCTTCTTCTCTGGGCCTTGACTTCTGGTTCAGCACAGTTGCCCTTCGTCTCTGCCTCCACTGATATGACAACTTCACAATGGACGGTGGGGCAGCAACCTCCACATGCTCGGAAGGATCCTCCTATGCATCAACCAACTGTGGAGAGTTCGAGCCGGAGCTCTCATCACCTGGGTGCAGAAAACGGCAAGGCACAAAGGGCATCTTCACCTTGCCCCATTCCATCTTCTGAGTCTCGATGATGTTTCCATGTCGGTCACGTCCGTTGATCGTAGCACTGCCGACGTACAAGCGGCGTACCAGGCTAGAGTCTGTCTGCCAGGCGTTGTCCTTCCCCTGATCAGGAAGATCGATCGTCCATGAAGTCACCGCGGTGAAGATCACCATTTTCGTAAAGAATTTTCGCCGTTCAATTATTAATCTTGTTTTAATGATAAAAGTTCATTTATTGCGAAACTCTTGAAAACTTTACGATATAAATTTGCGGAATATATAAGACATGCATTTAGGAATAAAATGACTTTATAATAAAAGAAACTGTAATTCCAAAGTACATAAATTAAACCCTGGGCTAAGGCCTTACATCAAAGTACATCAAAAATCGGAAAACAACTGATAAAAGATAGTTCAGCACTACGAAACACTCAACCCCCATCATGGCAACATCAGTCACTCGTCGAGCCAACCGCACTATCTCTAGCGCTTCTTCACAGGAGCCCTGACCTCTGGTGCATCTCCATGTCCCTCCGCCTCGACAACCCCAGGTGCATCAGCTACTGCATCGTACCGTGGAGCAAAGTCCTCCATAGGCTCAGCTGGAACTGGAAAGGACTCTAGAGGCGGAGCTGGAAAGTCGCCAATGCGTGCCCACCAATCTGGTGCCCCGAACGCCCGTGAAGAAACCTCCCATCCTGCAACCCTCTGTGGAGAGTTCGAGCAAGAACCCTCATCTCTTGGATGCATGAAGCGACATGGTGCGAAGGGCATCTTGACCTTGCCCCACTCCATGATCAGTGTCTCGACGACGTTCCCGTGCCGGTCACGTCCCGTGATCGTAGCGCTGCCGACATAGATGCGACGTACCTTGGCAGAGTCGGACTGCCAGCGTTGTCCTTGTGCTGATCAGGTAAGTCTATCGTCCACGAGGTCACTGCACTCTTGACCTTCACCATCTGCCCCCCCCAGAATAACACATAAACAAATAACAGGGTCAAATCTCATGTTCTCATATAAACATTCACATAATCATGTAACTCTCATAAATAACAAGGTATGATAAGCATAATTTTTAGGTTATATCTCAGCCAGTCACCTAAGTTTAGTTAGGCTAGCGACCTCACCATTCACACAACCACCTCAACACCAATGGCCATATTCACGATCATCCGCAGATGAACAATTCTCGGAGGGGACACACCGTACAACCCTCAATCATGTGGGGGGACACACCTTGTGATTCTGTGGGCGGACGGTGTGTCCCCCCACATGATTGAGGGATGTACGGTGTGTCCCCTCCGAGAATTATTCATCTGCGGATGATCGTGATTATGGCCATTGGTGTTGAGGTGGTTGTGTGAATGGTGAGGTCGCTAGCCTAACTGAACTTAGGTGACTGGCTGAGATATAACCTAAAAATTATGCTTATCATACCTTGTTATTTATGAGAGTTACATGATTATGTGAATGTTTATATGAGAACATGAGATCTGACCCTGTTATTTGTTTATGTGTTATTCTGGGGGGGGGGGCCCAGATGGTGAAGGTCAAGAGTGCAGTGACCTCGTGGACGATAGACTTACCTGATCAGCACAAGGACAACGCCTGACAGTCCGACTCTGCCAAGGTACGTCGCCTCTATGTCGGCAGCGCTACGATCACTGGACGTGACCGACACGGGAACGTCGTCAAGACACAGATCATGGAGTGGGGCATGGTCAAGATGCCCTTCACACCATGTCGCTTCTTGCATGAGGGTTCTTGCTCGAACTCTCCACAGAGGGTTGCAGGAGGGGAGGTTTCTTCACGGGCGTTCGGGGCACCAGATTGGTGGGCACGCATTGGCGACTTTCCAGCTCCGCCTCTAAAGTCCCTTCCAGTTCCTGCTGAGCCTATGGAGGACTTTGCTCCACGGCACGATGCAGTAGCTGATGCACCTGGGGTTGTCGAGACTGAGGGACATGGAGATGCACCAGAGGTCAGGGCTCTGTGAAGAAGCGCCAGAGACAGTGCGGTTGACTCGACGAGTGACTGATGTTGCCATGCTGGGGGTTGAGTGTTTCGTGGTGCTGAACTATCTTTTATCAGTTTTGTTTTCCGGTTTTTGATATACTTTGATGTAGGGCCTTAGCCCAGGGTTTAATTTATGTACTTTGGAATTACAGTTTCTTTTATTATAAAGTCATTTTATTCCTAAATGCATGTCTTATATATTCCGCAAATTTATATCGTAAAGTTTTCAAGAGTTTCGCAATAAATGAACTTTTGTCATTAAAACAAGATTAATAATTGAACGGCGAAAATTCTTTACGAAAATGGTGATGTTTGGTTTACTGTGTGAAACTCGAGAAATCGGGGCGTTACATTGTGGTATCAGAGCCAACCTCTCCCAGTACGGTGTGGTTCGAGGACGAACCAAGCGGAAGCTGGTGGGCCTGTGACACCCGGGGCTGAAGAGGGCGGAGAGTGATCGCCGGTGCAGTGAGGCACGAACAAGGCCGGCTTCTAGGCGGAGGGTCACAGAAATGAGCCGATCTCACACCCGAACAAGAGGTATTCCGAGACTGTGTAGAGATGGACTATACAGTTGAGGAGGGCATAAAAGATTTGATTGGTACTACTCATGACAACAATTTGCAACTTCTTTTCGGGAGCCCAACTGATAAGAACTCCATGGTTAAGTGTGCTTGCCTTGGAGCAATATCGTGATGGGTGACCTCCTAGGAAGTTTTCCCGGGAAGTGCGTGAGTGAGGACAAAGCGCACTGAAAAGACTCGTGTTGTACCGTGAGGCCAGTCGTCAGATCGGGATGTTACATACAGCACGCATGGAGGAGATGCCTGAGAGACTATTGGGTCCCAGGAGCAGCGCCTGAAGACGATGATACGGGAGGCCGTTGACGTGGCGTTTGAGAATAAGGGTTATTGAGTCGGCGGGGAGAGAGGTGTGTCTGTACTGGGGACTAATTCGAGTGTTTTGTTCCTAGGGCGATAAGTTGGCGAAATGAGTCGGCGAGTACAATTTCGTGGGCCACACCTTATGGGGAGGTGCTGGACATGATTCTTAAAATATTTCATGAGGGAATATTCTTCTCTTCTATTTTTTAGAGGGTTTTATTTAAATAAAATGAGTTTTTATTTAAATAAGATATATTTAATTATTTTAAAACATATGGTTTATTAAATAAATAAATTTGAAAATATTTTTGGAGGGAGGTACTGGACTTCTCTTCTATTTTTTAGAGGGTTTTATTTAAATAAAATGAGTTTTTATTTAAATAAGATATATTTAATTATTTTAAAACATATGGTTTATTAAATAAATAAATTTGAAAATATTTTTGGAGCCTTAATGAAGGCTTGGTCGAATTTTTGGAGATGTAAAAGATGAAGAGGTTTTGAAATTCAAATTTGAGGTTTTCAAATTCAAACTTGGTCTTGTGTTAAATGAGATTTTTGAGAGAAAATCTGAAGAGAAGAAGGGAATGGGCGGCCAAGAAGAGTGAGGGAGTGAAGAGAGATATTTTCATGGTTTTAAGGTGATTTATGGTGTAAGGAGAAGGAGCAAATCAACGAATGGAGGCTTTCATGGAGTTACTTGTCTTTGAACGTTTTAATTTTAAAAGAAATATTTTAAAAGTAAGGATTCCTTCATTTAAGGTCAGCAAGGACTTGTCTTTGAATGCTTAAAGTTGTGGTTTTAATTCCAATTAAATGGAGGATTAAAGCATGGTTTTAAAGAGAGTTTTGGACTAGAAAATAAATTGCAAAACTAACCCTTGTGGACCAAGCTTTGGCCGAAAATTCAAAGATCTTTTGGAGAGAATTTTTCATTCATTCCTCTCTTGAATGCCTTGTCCTCTCCTCACTATTATAAATAAACCTTCTCCCCCTCTCATTTCTTTACACAAACTCACCAAGCTCCTCCCTATTGTAACTGTGAGTTCTTTCTCCCTCTCTTGTCCTTCTTTTCATTTTCTTTTTCTTAGGTAGTTTAGTTTCTAAGCCTTTAGCAAGGTCATTCTCAATATGCTATGTGGTTGCAGCTTCTGTAGATCTGCCACATCCAGAAGAGAATGATTTTAATCGAGTTGCTTAGAGATGTTTATGAATATGAAAGTTTTCTTAAAGAATTTCTTGATGTTCTTATGATCTTCAAACAAAATATTTTAGAAAGAAGATTTTGATCTTATGAAAGAGAAAGTTTTGGTTTTTCGAGGTTTTAAGATGATATTTTCGAAAACAAGGGGAAGGGATATACTATCGCTAACGATTAACTAATTCGTATCGTTACTCTGTTCGCATGACTAGGAAGTTCTAGGTGAATGTGATTCCCGCCAAATCCAAAGTCTTAGGACATTCCCCGATGTGACTAAGGTAAGGGCACTTTGGCCTCGACCTAGAGATATTCTTTGTGATTGTGATTGTTAGAAAGCATTATGCTCGGGTTATCAATGATATATGTGCTAGAAATGCAATAAATGTTAGTTATTGTTTTTATGAACATGCCTATATGACTAGGGTGTTAGCTTCATTTATTGATATTTACTCAAGTTATTATGTTATGAAATTTTGTCCATACGAGACGGACGTTTAAAGGCTTAGGGCCTAGTGATGATGACAGCATGACATGCTTTTGTGGACTAAGTGTCTGGATTGGGCTTGGTTAGCCATGGCTAGTGCCTGGATTGGACAAGTTAATGGTGACATTCAGGGGAGGCCCTAAATAAGGACGAGCAAGATACGACGAGATGTTGGAAGTGGTCTCACCCCCGATCTTCAAGTTGTTGGGCAGTGGTGCGTTGGAGAGGTCCATCCCTGATTGCGGAGTCCTTTTCATTCAGCCTTTCCAAGAGGGATCGACTTATGGATATCCAAAGCGTTTGCATGCATGCTCACATGCATCGACTAACTATGACATAGAAACATGATAGGTTCCCCTATATATATGAACCTATAATAGGGTTATACCTGTGAGTGTTAGAATAGTCACTATACATGCCTTGAGTGATTGTCTTCTAGAAGTTGACCCTTGCTTGTTTGCTTGTCTGCTGTTTGGGGCGCTTAACGATGATGACCCTTGTTTAGTGGTGTTTTTAGGGTCATTTCTTTCTTTGTTTTGAGTCTTTTTGTTGTGTCTCATGTAGTGTTTCATGCATTCTCATGCATTTTTATCTTTCGTTGAGTCTTTACTTCGTTTTGGTAATTTTGTAGTTTTATAGGGAGTTTTCTTGCATTTTAAGTAAGTTTAGGACTTGCATGGTTTTATTGTGTTAATTGAAGGATCTCTTGTGCTAATAAGCTCTTTGAGCTTCTGGAATTTTCCTTGGCTTGTTGGTTAAGTTTGCAGATCAGAAACTGAAGGTGAAAGAAGGCCAAGACGCATGGAATTGAAAGAGGACTTAAAGAGGCTTGAAAGAGGAGTTACAAGAAGCTAAAAAGTCTTTTCCAGCGAGCTTAAGCGCCTAGGCGCTGGGAATTGGCGCCTAGGCGCCAATTGGCCTTCAGAGAGCATGTTTTTGGCTGGAATTGGCGCTCAGGTGCTCTGAATTGGCGCCTGAGCGCCCAGTCTCGACTGTTTTGCCTATAAATTGGTTTTTAGACATTTCTCTTGGAACCTGTTGTCATTTTATCATATTTTCATAAGTTAGAAGAGAGGGTTTGAGTTCTGGAACTTGAGGAGCTTTCTCTAAGCCTTATGTTCCAAGTTTCATCTTTATTTTCTTGTATGGATTTTATGGCCATACTTGGCTAAAACACCTTTTTTGCTTTGGGTTTTTTGTAAGACTTTGAATGTTTTAGCTATCAATCATTTTCTATTCATGATGTTCTGAGTAAACCCTTGAATCTCACTCCTATGCTTTATCTTTCAAGCTTGAATGCATGCTAGCTTTTTACTTTTCTATAATCATAACGATAGTTTTTTATAGAATTGAGACTTGTTGTGAGATTACCTCTTCTATACTTGCTGCTAGGAATAGAGGAAGGGTTGAGGTTTGTTGGCCTGAATTGCATGCTTAGTGCTTCTAACAAATGTTTAGGTTATCAAGAAATTGAATCTATCTTTTGATTAGAAAGAGTTTTCTTTACGAGGCATCGATAGACTATCTAGGCTAGAACGTCAAGGAGAGACTCAGGAATTATTCAATCGCTTTATTACTCGTTCACTTGTCTTTCACATAACTCAAGAAACAACCAATCATTAAAACTGAATTTTACTCGCTTTTCAACCTTGAACTTGAATCTTAAACTGGATTCGCAATCTAATTCCCTGAGTTTTTGGCGCCGTTGCCGGGGAATTGTTTTGCGATTTTTGGTTTAAGTTTTTAGTTTGTGGTTTTATTTTTGTTTTGAACTTGTCTAGAATTGGTGCTTCTAATCTTTCTCTGTTTAGTATCAAACTTTCAGGCTACTCTCACAAGAGACACCGTCATGGATGGCCATATGACGGAGGAGGAGATGCAAGCCCATATTGAGGCAAGAATCCAAGAGGGTATCACCCTCCGTTTGCGTGAACAAGAAGTTGAGAATGCCAACCAAACTCTTCGGGAACTAACTTCGGGGTCCATGAGCTTTGACTATCCCGGAAGTATTGTTATTCCCGAAGGAGTGGGGAACTTTGAGTTGAGACCGACATTCATCAACATGGTGAGACAAAGCCAATATGGTGGAGGTTCTTCAGAAGATCCTCATGCTCATTTGGAAAGGTTCATCCATAATTGCAACACGTATCGGGTGGTGAACGTTCCTTCGGAAGCAATCCGGTTGAGCCTATTCCCCTTCTCTTTGAAGGACGCAGAGAGGATTGGCTGAACTCACAACCTCAAGGGAGTCTCACTACTTGGGAAGACCTTGCAGAAAAATTCACAACGAGGTTCTTCCCAAGGTCCCTCTTGAGGAAATTGAAGAATGACATCATGACTTTCACACAATCCTCAGATGAAAATCTTTATGAGACTTGGGAGCATTTCAAGAAGCTTTTGAGGAAATGTCCTCAACACAATCTCACCCAAGTTGAATGTGTGGCGAAGTTCTATGATGGGTTACTATACTCATAACGGTTTGGCTTGGATGCGGCTTCAAGTGGGGAGTTCGATGCTCTTCCCCCACAAGCGGGGTATGATTTGATAGAGAAAATGGTGATGAGAGCCATGAACTCCGAGAATGAACGCCAAATCCGAAGAAGTTCTTTTGAAGTGGAAACTTATGACAAGCTCATAGCCTCCAACAAGCAACTCTCCGAGGAAGTAGCGGAAATCCGGAAACATATACAGGATACCAAGTCAATTGGAGCAAGAGTAACTTGTTTGGAGTGCAAATTTTGTGGTGAATCTCATGATAGTAACCAGTGTACTGTCAATGATGATGTTAGCAAGGTCAGAACATTGACTCAAGGAGGAAAAGCTCCAACCTCAGAATAAGGTCCTCTTGACCAGCCGCAAATTGTTGTAAAGACGGTTGGCAAGAAAAGTCTTGAAGAGCTGATTGAAGGATTTATTGATCATTCAGCGAGCAATTACAAGTGCCACGAGTTGGCCATAAAGAGCCTGGCGAGTCAATTGGGACAGCTAGCGAAACAAATGTCCGAAAATCACCAAGGTAAGTTCTCTTCCGAAACTTTAACTTTAACTGGGCAAGAAAATACTGCTGTTGTTTCTACTAGGAGTGGAAGAGTGTTACATGAGCCAGAGAAAAAAGTTGAGGGAGAGAAAAATGAAGAAGCTGAGGTAGAAAGAGATGAGGGTGTTATGGAGGAAAGAGCTAGAGAGCCCACTAGGACTAGGGTTGTAAACACTCATACCCCTGAGCTCCGCAAGATTCCATTTCCCAAGGCTTTGGTGAAGAAAAATTTGGATAAACAATTTTCTAAGTTCTTGGAGGTTTTTAAGAAACTCCATATTAATATCCCTTTTACTGAAGCCTTGGAGCAAATGTCAATCTATGCTAAGTTCATGAAAGATATCCTAAGTAAGAGAAGGAAGTTGAGTGAGGTCGATGAAACTATCTTGATGACCGAAGAGTGTAGTGCCACTTTGCAAAGGAAGATGCCTAAAAAGAGGAGAGATCCCGGGAGTTTTACTATTCCAGTGGAGATAGAGGGGTCAACGATGGTAGAAGCCTTGTGTGATTTAGGAGCGAGTATCAACTTGATGCCGCTTAGTATGTTTAAAAGGTTGAACTTAGGTGAGGTTACCCCAACTATGATTTCTTTGCAAATGGCGGATAGGTCCTTAAAAACCCCTTACAGGATCATTGAAGATGTTGTGGTTAAGGTGGATAAGTTTGTCTTCCCAGTGGATTTTGTCATTTTAGACATGGAAGAGGACTCTAAAGTTCCTCTCATACTGGGGAGACCATTTTTATCCTTAGCCACAGGTGAGGCTGAGATTAAAGTGGCTAAGGGAACTCTAACATTGAAAGTGGGTGAAGAGGAGGTCCTCTTCAATATCTTTGACTCTTTGAAACACCGAGCAGATGAGGAAGTTTTCCGGTGTGAAGTAGTGGATGAGCTCGTGTGTGAAGAGTTTGTTAGGATATCTATTAAGGACCCCTTGGAAACAACAATCATGGAGGGGGTGAATGCTACTCTATCTCAATTAGAATCTGTCTCATCCCTTTCCACCGAATGCATGTGGAGAGAAGAGTTAATTAGGGATGAGGAGATTCCGATTGAGGAGAAGAGTGAGCTCAAGCCACTCCCTTCCTCTCTCAAGTATGCATATCTTGAGGAAGGTGAGAATAAACCTGTTATTTTAAATAGTGCTCTCACTCCCTTGGAAGAGGAGAAACTCCTCAGAGTTTTGAGGGATCATAAGTCAGCTTTGGGTTGGACTATTGATGATATCAAAGGTATTAGCCATGCGATATGCATGCATAAAGTTTTGTTGGAAGAAAATTACAAACCTATAGTCCAACCTCAAAGAAGACTTAACCCTTCCATGAAGGATGTGGTGAGGAAAGAGATAATAAAATTGCTTGATGCAGGTGTTATTTATCCAATTTCGGATAGTAAATGGGTAAGTCCCGTTCAAGTGGTTCCCAAGAAAGGAGGCATCACTGTGGTTGCCAATGAGAACAATGAGTTGATTCCCACTCGTCAAGTGACGAAGTGGAGGGTTTGTATTGACTATCGAAGGCTGAATTCGGTAACTAGAAAGGATCACTTTCCTTTGCCTTTCATAGATCAAATGCTTGATAAGTTGGCTGGGCATCAATACTACTGTTTTCTTGATGGCTATTCCGAGTACAACCAAATTTGTGTTGCACTGGAAGACCAAGAGAAGACGGCATTCACTTGCCCTTACGGCGTGTTTGCTTATAAGAGAATGTCATTTGGGCTTTGTAATGCCCCAGCTACTTTCCAAAGGTGTATGTTTGCTATTTTCTCTAAACTTGCATCGAGATTTTTATGGACAACTTCTCTGTTTTTTGTCCAAATTTTGATGCTTGCCTAGGGAATTTAGCCTTGGTTCTGAAAAGATGTCAAGAGACCAACTTGGTCTTGAATTGGGAGAAGTGCCATTTCATGGTTAGGGATGACATAGTTCTTGGACACAAGGTGTCCGAAAAGGGGATTGAGGTTGATAGAGCTAAGATTGAAGTCATTGAAAAGCTCCCTCCCCCGACTAACATCAAGGGTATTAGGAGTTTCCTCGGGCATGCTGGATTTTATAGGCGGTTTATTAAAGACTTTTCCAAATTAGCTAAGCCTATGACCAACTTGCTTGAGAAGGAAGCACCTTTTACTTTTGATGAGAATTGTTTGAGAGCTTTTGAGTCTATTAAAGAGAGTTTGGTGACAGCCCCGGTAATTGTTGCTCCGGATTGGTCTCTACCATTTGAAATCATGTGTGATGCTAGTGATGTAGCTTTAGGGGCTGTCTTGTGTCAAAAGAAAGAAAGAGTGTTGTATGTGATATACTATGCAAGTAGAGTGTTGAATGAGGCCCAAAGGAACTACACTACAACTAAAAAAGAGTTGTTGGGTGTAGTCTTTGCTTGTGAAAAGTTTAGGCCTTACATCTTGGGTTTTAAAGTAATTGTTCATACTGACCATGCTGCTTTGAGGCATTTGTTTGCTAAACAAGACTCTAAGCCAAAGTTGATTCGATGGGTCTTACTCCTTCAAGAGTTTGACCTTGAGATCATTGACCGGAGAGGCAAGGACAATAGCGTGGCAGACCATTTGTCAAGATTGGAAGGTGGGGCGTGCAGCCCAATACCTATTCAAGAGGAGTTCCCGGATGAGAAACTCCTAGCTGTTTCCACCGAGGAACCCCTACCCTGGTATGTACATTTTGCTAGTTTCCGTGTTGCTAGACTTATTCCCCATGACTTGACATGGCAGCAAAAGAAAAAATTTCTGCATGATGCAAAATCTTACCTCTGGGATGACCCTTTCCTTTTCAAAATTTGTTCTGATGGAGTCATTAGAAGGTGTATCCCAGAAGTTGATTTTGAGAAAATTCTTTGGCATTGCCATGGATCAAGTTATGGTGGACATTTTAGTGGGGAGAGGACCGCTGCTAAGGTTCTCCAAAGTGGTTTCTATTGGCCTACGCTGCATAGGGATAGTAGAGCTTTTGTTGAGAGTTGTGATAGATGTCAACGAACTGGTAACATCTCAAGGAGAAATGGGATGCCCCTAAAAAATATTTTGGAAATTGAGTTGTTTGATGTCTGGGGCATCGATTTCATGGGACCTTTCCCACCTTCTTTTGGTTGCCAGTATATTTTAGTGGCTGTTGATTATGTTTCCAAGTGGGTTGAAGCCGCTGCACTCTCAACAAATGACTCTAAGGTGGTGGTTGCTTTTCTAAAGAAGAACATTTTTACTAGGTTTGATGTTCCTAGGGCGATTATAAGTGATGGGGGTACCCACTTTTGCAACAGAGCTTTAGAGTCTCTCTTGGAAAAATATGGTGTAAAGCACAAAGTGTCTACCCCCTATCACCCCCAAACTAGTGGGCAAGTTGAGATTTCTAATCGGGAGTTAAAACGTATTTGTTGGAACATTTTGTCATGCATTTTGTCAAAAACAACTGATTGTCGAAGCAGATGCCGTGGCATCTGATTTCGTGAAGCTAGGACATCAGTCCTTTGCTGAAGTTTAATTTTGTGGGCCCTCTGAAGATTTGCTGAAGATATGTTTTTGAGTTACTTGAGGAGCAAGTAGCTATTTCAGAAGGGTTTTAATTGTTGGGTTGTTATTTGTTGAAACAATCTTTGATAAAAGATTTGTTTCTATCTTTACTTGGGAAAAACGCAACAAGATCTTTGGAGATTCTGTTTTGATTTGATTATTGTTGCAATCTGTTACTTCAGCCCAAGCAAACCCTAGTGCCTACCTGCTGCTGCTGAAGTCTATAAAAAGGATGAAGACCTAAAGCTTGAAGACCACTGAAGCTAATAGAGAGAGATCAAGTGTTTTAGGGTTGTTCATTGTTCTTTATCCTTGTTTCTTGTGAACAAACTTTGCTCCATGATTCTATAAAGCAAAGTTGTGTTCTGTGTTCTTTAATTCTTCAAACTCTGATTGTTGATTGTTTGTTACCAATCACTGTGGCAGTGATTGAGAGAAAGGGAGAGGGACTCTCATACTTAGGTTGAGATACTAAGTAGAAATACACTTGGGTAGATTAGGAAGTGAACTATGAACTGTGGTGTTCATGAGTGTCTGTAATTCCTGAATCTTGAGATAGTGGATTTCCTTTCTTTGGGTGCAAACCCTCCAGACGTAGGTGAAGTTTCACCGAACTGGGTTACCAATCTTCTGTGTTCTACTTTATTATTTTTCTGGTTTTGTTACTGTTAGTCAGTTGTCGAACCGGTTGTCCCAGCATCGCGTTCGACATCTGTCCTGTGCGAGAACTGTATTTACAGTATTCTTGAAAAGGTGGTAGATTCTTCCAGAAAGGATTGGTCAAGGAAACTTGACGATGCTTTATGGGCCTACCGAACCGCTTTTAAAACTCCAATTGGTACCTCTCCTTTCCACTTAGTTTTTGGGAAAGCGTGTCACTTACCTGTGGAATTAGAACACAAGACCTATTGGGCCATAAGGAAATTGAATTTTGATTGGAAAGTTGCTAGCGAGAAGCGACTCTTGCAATTGAATGAGCTTGATGAGTTTCGACTCCGAGCTTATGAGAGTGCAATTGGTGCTGCTCTTCAATTCTAGATTGAGACTCTTCCCTGGGAAACTTAAGTCTAGATGGTCTGGACCCTTTGTGGTCAGGAGGGTGTTTCCTCATGGTGCTGTTGAGGTTGAAAACCCAGAGACCAAGAATACTTTCACTGTGAATGGGCAGAGGTTGAAAGTGTACCAAGGTGGTGAGGTTCTGAAGTTGGAAACCATGTTTTTCAAACCTCCTTGATAAGGGGGATAGTCTACCTAAGACTATAACAATGGGTTGCTTGGGAGACAACCCAAGTTTTGTTTTATTTTGCTTGTTTGGTTGTTGCATTGTGCAGGGATTGAGAACCTAAATTCTGGAGTAGGAGGTGGCTCTAAGGCCTCCATGGTAATTAGTAAAGAAGGTCAACTCTTCCCTTTAGTTTAGCTCATGCATTTCTACATATTTTTTCCTTTGTAGCTTTTATTTTTCTTTTTTTCATGCATTGTTATTTAAGTTTTTGTTTTTGGGTCTTTTACTTCCCTATACTCACACGCTTTTAGCTATAGTTTTGTTTCCTTACATGTGCTGTTTTTTAAAATGCTTTTGTGAATACTTGCTGCTGTTTTTGGGGATGAGTGATTGCATGTTTGGGGAAGAGAGGAGGAGACTTCGGTCTTCCGAGTGTTTCTTGAGAAAAGAGTCGAGGTGAGTCCATTAAGGGTCTATCTTTGACCCTTCACCATAAAATTTCCCTGGAGGATCCTGACTCACTTGCAATTCTTGGTTCTGCATTAATTTCACTCATAGCATGCTTTGTGATTCTTGCTTTATTCTTGAGACTTGTAGGATTTCTTGAGATTCTGAATTAGTTGATTGAACATTGTCTTTAGTTGCCCCACTTGAGCCTTTATGGAGATTTTATTGTAGCCAAGTGATTGGGGCGAATGTTTGGTTGGAATATTGGGGAGTGATGGTCCTTGATTATATTTATATGGAGCTGAAAAATTGTGAAATAGTCTCTTGCCCCAAGAAAAAAATTGAAAAAAAAGAAAAAAGAACTCCTGAACAAAAGCTGGAGTTGTAAAAGAAAAAAAGAAAAAGTTGAAAAAAGGGGGGGTACAAGAGACTTGTGCTAAAAAGTTTATTGTGAAAAGCTCCGGTGGGGTTTTAGAATTGGACCACACTCAATGTGCTTGAAGCCTAGAATTTCCTTAGGGACCAACCACCATCATATTCTACCTAGCCAATGTTTCAGCCCTTTTTAAAGTCTCTTTGAATATTTGCATGTTTGATCTTTGTTGCTATTGAGTGAATGACATTCGGGACCTATGAACTTGCTTGTGTGCTCAGTGCACTAAATCAACATCTCATCCTAGGATTTTTAGTTCTATATGCTTCTCTTGAATGGACTCTACACTCTTCTCTTTTCAAAAGATGCATGAAGTAGGTTGTCGGGTCTTTCTCTTGGAACTAGCTGTGATTCCTTTGTCCCCCTGTTTTTTGTGAAGTATTCCTTGTTGAGAGCACTTGTTTGGGAACATTTCTTGCGCTTGAGGGCAAGCGAGTGTTATTTACGCTCGAGGGCGAGTTGTCGTTGAGTATAGTGGTGTGATGACCCTTGTTTAGTGGTGTTTTTAGGGTCATTTCTTTCTTTGTTTTGAGTCTTTTTGTTGTGTCTCATGTAGTGTTTCATGCATTCTCATGCATTTTTATCTTTCGTTGAGTCTTTACTTCGTTTTGGTAATTTTGTAGTTTTATAGGGAGTTTTCTTGCATTTTAAGTAAGTTTAGGACTTGCATGGTTTTATTGTGTTAATTGAAGGATCTCTTGTGCTAATAAGCTCTTTGAGCTTCTGGAATTTTCCTTGGCTTGTTGGTTAAGTTTGCAGATCAGAAACTGAAGGTGAAAGAAGGCCAAGAAGCATGGAATTGAAGGAGGACTTAAAGAGGCTTGAAAGAGGAGTTACAAGAAGCTAAAAAGTCTTTTCCAGCGAGCTTAAGTTCCTATGCGCTGGGAATTGGCGCCTAGGCGCCAATTGGCCTTCAGAGAGCATGTTTTTGGCTGGAATTGGCGCTCAGGCGCTCTGAATTGGCACCTGAGCGCCCAGTCTCGACTGTTTTGCCTATAAATTGGTTTTTAGACATTTCTCTTGGAACCTTTTGTCATTTTATCATATTTTCATAAGTTAGAAGAGAGGGTTTGAGTTCTGGAGCTTGAGGAGCTTTCTCTAAGCCTTATGTTCCAGGTTTCATCTTTATTTTCTTGTATGGATTTTATGGCCATGCTTGGCTAAAACACCCTTTTTGCTTTGGGTTCTTTGTAAGACTTTGAATGTTTTAGCTATCAATCATTTTCTATTCATGATGTTCTGAGTAAACCCTTGAATCTCACTCCTATGCTTTATCTTTCAAGCTTGAATGCATGCTAGCTTTTTACTTTTCTATAATCATAACGATAGTTTGTTATAGAATTGAGACTTGTTGTGAGATTACCTCTTCTATACTTGCTGCTAGGAATAGAGGAAGGGTTGGGGTTTGTTGGCCTGAATTGCATGCTTAGTGCTTCTAACAAATGTTTAGGTTATCAAGGAATTGAATCTATCTTTTGATTAGAAAGGGTTTTCTTTACGAGGCATCGATAGATGACTATCTAGGCTAGAACATCAAGGAGAGACTCAGGAATTATTGAATAGGAAGGTTTGCTAAAACTGAATTTGTTGAGCAAGAACCCAAGGCAATCTCATCTCTGAAATTTTCAATCGCTTTATTACTCGTTCACTAATCTTTCACATAACTCAAGAAACAACCAATCATTAAAACTGAATTTTACTCGCTTTTCAACCTTGAACTTGAATCTTAACCTGGATTCGCAATCTAATTCCCTGAGGTTTGATAATTTAAAACCGGGTAGATTCTGTGCACTTGTAGAAGAACCAACAAACGCCTAAATGGATCGCCGACTAGTGGACCTCCTTCTACCTAATGCCGACGACGAATTCGTCTGGGAGATAGAAAACTCCCAGGACCGGTATGTGTATAAAGGTCTTGTTCTTCAGACGACCTTCTTCCAGA
Organism: Lotus japonicus; assembly: GCF_012489685.1. Taxonomy (NCBI): domain Eukaryota; kingdom Viridiplantae; phylum Streptophyta; class Magnoliopsida; order Fabales; family Fabaceae; genus Lotus; species Lotus japonicus. The sequence continues at coordinate 36,127,062 of NC_080041.1, forward strand.
GTGGAGAACACGAGAAGATGACAGCCTTCCAGGGCGTACTTCGAATGCCTTACCCGCCCGAGGAGCCCACGCTAAAGGCATCGATGGAGACCGACCCGCCCGAGGAGCCTGAGTACACTCCAGCTTCTCCAGAGTCTACACCAGCCTCTCCTGATTACTCTCCGACTTCACCAGAGCCGGAGCCTACTGCTGCTCCAGCCGTTGAGGAGGCACGCATGGAGGAGATGCTTGAGAGACTCTTGGCTCGCTAGGAGCAGCGCCTGAAGACAATGGTACGAGAGGCCGTTGACGTGGTGTTTGAGGATAAGGGTAATTGAGTCGGGTGGGGAGAGAGGTGTGTCTGTACTGGGGGATCAATTCGAGTGTTTTCTTCCTAGGGCTCGACGCCTCCTTAAAGCCATCATTGTATGTCGATGAGCTTAAGAAAGGTCGAGAACAGTAGTTTCCCTTTACTTTAAATTATGATGATGTAATAAACAACTTTGCCTTTTTAATAAAACGATGTTTATTCAGTATTTACTTGTATCATTTACCTTAATATTATTTAAAAGGGTTTTGTTTCGGCTAAAATTTACCCACATTTTTTGAAAATGTTACTTAAGTGACCCTCGAGAAAAGGTAACTAAAGTGACCCTCGAGAAAAGGTAACTAAAGTGACCCTCACTATTGAAGATTATTTACCCAATATAACGCCCCGATTTCTCGAGGGGCACTTAAGTAATATTTTCAAAAACAGTGGGTAAATTTTAGCCGAAACAAAAACCTTTTAAATAACAGTAAGGTAAATGATACAAGTAAATGTAAATACTGAATAAACTCGTTTTATTAAAACGACAAAGCTTTTATTACATCATCATAATTTAAAGAAAAGGGAAACTATTGCTCTCGGCCTTGCTTAAGCTCATCGACATACAATGATGGCTTTAGGGACGCGTCGAGCCCTAGGAAACACTCGACCTGAGACGGATCCTCCGAAGGGTCGGTCTCCATCAACGACTCTAGCGTAGGCTCCTCGGTAGGGGGTGTAAAGCGAGCAGGAGGGTAGGGCATACGATACTCGCCCTTGTAGTCTGTCATCTTCTGTAGTACGAGATCTTTATACACAAACCGTCCATGGGAGTGGTCTATCTCCCAGACGGAGTCGTCGTCAACATCAGGCAGATGTAGGATCCACTAGCCGACGATCCATCTAGGCGTTAAGCGCCCCAAACAACAGACAAGCAAGGGTCAACTTCTAGAAGACAATCACCCAACTCATGTATGGTGACTATCCTAACATCCACAAGTATAACCCAAGTCTACCATTCGTATATAGTGAAACATATCATGTCTATATGTCATAGTTAGTCGATGCATGTGAGTATGCATGAAGACGCTTTGGATATCCATAGCTGATCTCTCATGGAAAGGCTGGACGAACATGACTCCGCGATCGGGGATGGAACTCTCCAACGCATCGCTGGCCAACAACTTGATGATCAAGGGTTAGACCTCCCTCTTCCAACATACTATCGTATCTTTCTCGTCCTTATTCAGGGAATCCCATGAATGTCACCAATCCAGGCACTTGCCATGGCCAACCTAGCCTAATCCAGACACTTGGTCCACAAATGCATGCCATGCAAGTTGGTCATAATCACTACGCCCTAAGCCTTTCACGTCCATCTCATCTGAACATAATCTCATAACATAATTATAACTTTCATGCATAACAATAAATGAAGCTAACACACTAATCATATAGGCATGTTCAAAATAACATTAGCTAACATTTATTCCATCATAATAATATAGCACATATATCATTGATAACCCTAGCATCATGCTCACTAACAATCACAATCACAAACAAGATTTCTAGGTCGAGGCTGAAGTGCCCTTACTTTAATCACAGTAGGGATGTCCTAACGAATTTTGATATGGCGGGGATCTCGTACTCTTCGAACTTCCTTGTCATGCAAACAGAGTAACAGTACAAATTGGTCAAAGTTTCTCCTCAGCTTCTAAACTTGACAAAACGATAAGAAAATGATCCAAAGTCCTCAAGAAAATGACAAAAGCCTTATATATAGGCAAAATGGGCGAGCCAGGACGCTCAAGCACTGAGAAATCATGCTTGAGCGCCAATTACTCAAGCCCCAAAACGGTAACTTTTAGCTCACTGGCTCTCAAGCGCTATACAGGGGCGCTTGAGCGCTAGCCTTCAAAATCCAGCCTCCGGACTTTCTTTTGAATTGGCGCTCAGGCGCCAGTTGCACGCTCAAGAACCTTTTAAACTTCAACTTTACTCAACTTTAAAGCCTCCATCAAGTCTCCAACCCTTTTGCCCTTCCTCCTTCAGCAGTTTTAGACCTGAAAAACTCGCATTCAAAGCAAGGAAATTATCTAGGAACTTCAAGAGGTTATTAGCACAAAAGCTGTCAAATCAAGTGGAACTTCCATTAAACCCTTAAACTATGCTAAAATGCAATTAAAGCCCTTATAAAACTATAAAATTACCAAAAGCACAAATAAAGATAAAAATGCATGATAACGCATGAAACACTACATGAGACAAAAGGAAAAGACTCAAAACTAACAAAGAAATGACCCTAAAAACAAGGCCAAAAGAGGGTCATCACACCACTATACTCAACGACAGCTCGCCCTCGAGCGTAAACACAACTCGCTTGCCCTCAAGCGTAAGAAATGCTCCCAAAACAAGTGCTCACAAAGGAATACTCAGCACAAAACTGAAGGACTTAGCAATTACAGCTGGTTCCAAAAGAAAAACACAACAATATACTTCATCCAACTTTTAGACAAAGAAGAGTGTAGAGTCCATCATGAGAAGCATATAGATCTAAAATCCTATAATCAGATATTGATTTAGTGCATTGAGCACACAAGTAGTTAATAGGTTCTGGATTTCATTCACTCAATAGCAACAAAGATCAAACATGTGCAAATTCAAAGACACTTCAAAGGGTTGAAATGTTGGCTTGGTTAAGTGCAAGGTGGTTGGTCCCTAAGAAAGACTAAGGATTCAAGGCATATTTTGAGTGTTGTCCAATTTATTAACTCTGGAGCTTCAATTACAAACACTAAAATCACAAGTCTCTTGACCCGTTTTTCAAATTTCTTTCCTTTCATTTTTGGAACTCCAACTTCGATTAGGAGTGTTGTCCAACTTTGATTAGCTCCAACATAATGCAAGGACCAACACTCCCCAATTTCCAACCTATCAACCATGCCAGTTATTTGGCTAAGAAAGAAATCTCCAATAAGCTCAAAATGGGACAACTAGGGACAAATGAGTCAGGAAAGAGTGAATATACAAACCAACAAATTCGGATGCTCAAAAACCTACAAGTCTCGTGAATAGCACAAAGCGTGCAAAGAGTGAAATCAATACAGAACCCAGAAATACGAATGAGTCAGGATACTCCAGGGAAATTTTGTGGTGAAGGGTCAAAGATGAACCCTTATGGAATCTCACCAACTCTATCCGCAAGAGACAATCGGAAGACCGAAGTCTCAATCTCTCTTCCCCAAACATGCAATCACTCATCCCCAAAACAACATAAGTATTCAACAAAAACATTTTCCAAAAACAACACAAGTTAGAGAGAAAAACTACATGCAAAATCATGTGAGTATAGGGAAGTAAAAGACCCTAGAACACAAACTCTAACTAAATGCATGATAGAAAAGAAAAACAAAGGATACAAATAGGAAAATATGCTAAAACTGCATGACCTAAACTATGGGTAAGAAATACCTCAATACCATCAACCTATGAGGATAGATGGGTCGAGGCTTGTCTCTTCCCATGTTGTAGTGTGAGTAGATTCTGTAAGATATTATACTCGCCACATCAATTGGATGATGACCTTTGACGATGCGATAAATTGCAATCAAAACCACCTCTCTCACTTCAGACTTGTGAGAGCTAGGAAACAGTGAGTCCTGCAAAAACTCAGCCCAAACTCTAGCCAGCGTGTCATGTCTTTCCTCAACAAGTAAGTGATATCCTCTCTATCATCCTCTTCCCAATCTTGACCAGGCCTAACCAACACCAACTTCAAATCTTCACGAAATTTCGGTGTGTGGACAAGAAGTAGCTCATGGAAAGTAGACTTCCATGGGAAGAGGGTCGTCTCTTGATCTTCAGTAAGGAGACCAAGGAACTTCCGGATATCCTCAGCTTGGTACGTTATGAAAAATCCTCTAAAACCAAGATGAGTAGGTCGGGGGGTTCAATTTGTGCTCCTGGTCGTCACAGTAGGTGTTCGCATAGAACTCCCTCACCATGACCTCACAAGCTAAAGGATTGGGGTTAACCCAATTCCCCTACTTCCTTGTCTCAATGGCTTCTTGCATACCAAGGGGGTCTTTTCTTCCATCCTTATAGATAACTCTCCGCTCCTTCACACACTCTTTGTGTGCTAGGATAGTTTGATAAAACCCTTCCTTTGTTGCCGATAGGAATCGAGAGCGGTCAAAGCTTTTGGAAGTGGAGGAAGACCCTGTGGCTCTTGTGGAAAACCTTGCTCTCTTAGCAGGCATCTGCACAAAGTTAGCACAACCACATGCCACAAACAAACGCTAGAAATGTTAGTTAAAGACAAAATGAAAACCAAAAGGGGAAAAATATTTACGAAACTAAAGACTTAAGCACCTAAGAACACTCAAAAAGTTTTCTAGAGAATTTGGAAAAAAGAGAAAGACAACCACAAGAGCATTTGCACAAAATCGACTAGAAAAACTCATCGAGGCATTCTAACAAACACCTAGAAGGCAAGAACAAAACTAAACTAAACCACAAAATCCTAAATCACCAAAATCTCAAAATTTCACTCACCCTTCATAAAATTGCACAAAATACCCATGATTAGCATATACAACCCCAAACCAATTTACACAAGCACAAAATCTCTTACCCAAACCCATATTGAAGCTTGCATTGTAGCACCCATGAACAAAGATGAAAGAAGATGGAAAATATAACTTATCTTGAGATGAGAATGAGTGGGTGCAAGTGAAGATGAACTTGATACAATGCAAGGCTTGAGAGCAGATGAGAAAGCTAAAGTATGTGCAAATGAGATGTGGGAGGTAGAAATATGGTATAAGTAGAGTGGGGTGCGGTTTTAAGAGAGAAAGGGAAGTTAGAGAATGGAAAAATGAAGAGTTAGTGGGAGTTTTAAAAGAAACACTGAACCAGAACACGATCTGGGAGCTCAAGCGCTAGATAGGAGCGCTTGAGCGCCACTAGGGGAAAAGAAACAAAAGTTTCTGTTGGATTGGCGCTGGAGCGCCAACCCAGGGCGCTTGAGCGCCCCACCCAGCACAGAATTATTGCACAGAAAGCGCCTAAGCGCCAGTGAGAGGCACTCAAGCGCCAATTAGGCTCAGGAACTTCATTTTTTTTGTCTTCTTTTCTAAAAAGGAATGATATAAAGCAAGCAAAACCATAAATAAAACAAAAACATGGGTTGTCTCTCATTCAGCCCTAAGTTATAGTTCAGAAGGATATCCTAAGCAAGAGAAGAAGATTGAAGGAGGTTGATGAAATAGTGATGTTGATCGAAGAATGTAGTGCTATTCTGCAATGAAAAATGCTAAGAAAGAGAAAAGACCCCGAAAGTGGAAGCATTGTGTGTATTGGGAGTGAGCATGGACTTGATGCCGCTCTCCATGTTTGAAAGGCTTAATTTAGGAGAGGTTTCCCCGATTATGCTCTCCTTGCAAATGGTGGAACGATCCCTAAAAACTCCAAATGGGATTGTGGAAGATGTGATGGTAAGGGTGGACAAGTACGTGTTCCCTGAGGACTTTGTGGTGCTAGATGTGGAGGAGGATGCAAAGATTCCTTTCATTCTTGGCCGACCTTTCTTAGCCATTGGTAGAGCTAAGATTGATGTTGATAAGGGTCCGCTCATTCTCCGAGTGGGTAATGACAAGGTAAGGTTTTCAGTTTTCAATCCCATGTTAGAAACTTGCATTGTTGATGATTTTGTTTGTGATGTGATCAAGAGCTTACCCAATATTCCGGAAGAGACCTCCAAGGTTAAAGAAAGTGATGTAGAGTTCCATCCGGCTCTCATCAAGCTTGTTAGTGGAAACAAGTATGGGGGTCGACGTACGAGAATCTCCATGCCCACATGGTTAAGTTTACCCAAGCTAGCTCTTTTGTCAAGAAGGAAGGAGTGACAGATGATGAGTTAAAGATTAAGCTCTTCCCTTATTCCTTGACAAGGGGAGCTAGAGCTTGGTTTGATGAACAAAAAGATATTGCCTCTTGAGTGGATTTGCTCAAGAGGTTTCTCCTTTGCACTTGTGGTAAGATAATTTATGGTAAGGAATGTCATTCCTAACACCAAAGGAAGGAGAGTCTACCTAGGACTATAACTTAGGGCTGAATGAGAGACAACCCATGTTTTTATTTTTATTTATGCTTTTGCTTGCTTTATATCATTTCTTTTTAGAAAAAAAAAAGACAAAAAAATATGAAGTTTCTGAGCTTAATTGGCGCCAGAGTGCCTCTCACTGGCGCTCAGGCGCTTTCTGTGCAATAATTTTGCACTGGGTGGGGCGCTCAAACGCCAATCCAACATAAACTTTTATTTCTTTTCCACCTAGCGGCACTCCAGCGCCCCTGTCTAGCGCTTGAGCGCCGAAATCGCGTTCTGGTTTAGTTTTTCTTTTTAAACTCCCACTAACTCTTCATTTTCTCACTCTCTATCTTCCCTTTCTCTATTAAAACCGCACCTCACTCTACTTATACCCTATTTCTACCTCCCACTTCTCATTTGCACACACTTTAGCTCTCTCTTCTACTCTGAAGCTTTGCATTGCATCAAGTTCATCTTCACTTGCACCCACTTACTCCCATCTCAAGGTAAGTTCTATTTTCCATCTTATTTCATCTTTGTTCATGGGTGGTAAAACGCAAGCTTCAATATGGTAATTTCATAGTTTTATCAGGGCTTTTATTGCATTTTAGCATAGTTTAAGGGTTTAATGGAAGTTCCACTTGATTTGAGGGCTTTTGCGCTAATAACCTATTTGAGTTCCAAGATATTTTCCTTGCTTTGAATGCAAGTTTTCAGGTCTTAAGCTGCTGAAGGAGGAAGGCCAAGAATCTTGGAAACTTGATGGAGGCTTTGATGTGGAGTAAAGTTGAAGTTTAAAAGGTTTTTTAGCGTGTAACTGAGCGCCAATTCAACAGAAGGTCTGGAGGCTGGATTTTGAAGGCTGGCGCTCAAGCATGAGCGCTCCTGTATAGCGCTTGCGCGCCATTAAGCTAAAAGTTACTTTATTGGGGCTTGAGTAATTGGCGCTCAAGCATGCTTTCTTAGTGCTTGAGCGCCCTGGCTCGCCCATTTTTCCTATAAATAGGATTCTTGTCATTTTCGTTGGAACCTTGGATCATTTTCTTATAGTTTTGTCAAGTTTAGAAGCTGAGAAGGAAATTTGGGGCTTGTGAGAGGCTTCCAACTTGTACTTTTTCAGGTTATTTTACATTTCTTTGTATGGATTCCCTAGCCATGAGTGGCTAGTCTTTTCTTTGCTTTGGGTTTCAAGTGATTTTATGAAGTTTTAGTTGTTAAATCCTATCACTATGCATGAGTTCTTGATTCCATCTTTGTATTTCAATTCTAATATGTATGCTTAGCTTGAGTGCACACTTGCTTAGTTTAGGGACATGAATTGAAATTGATCCTTCTATGCTTGCTACTAGGAATATAGAAAGGGTTGGATTTTGTTGGCTTGAATATGTATGCTTAGAACCTCAAATGAATGATTAAGTACACAAGGAATTGGGCTTAACTTTTAGTTTGAGAGAATTGCTTATGTGAGGAATCAATAAGTAATTAGATAGGCTATAGCAACAAGGATTGGTTCAAGATTTTACATGCCTAGGATAGGTAGACTAGAACGGATTAGATGATCGACAACCCAAAGCGTTTCTACCTTTGATAATTTCTACGCTTTGACCATTGCTCTTTTGACAATACCTTGTCACAATCAATCAAACTCAAAATCGGAATTTTACTCCTTTCAAAACTCACAAGCTTTAAGCTTAAACCCACAATTCTCACTCACATTCTGATGACCCGGATTTAGTAGTGTTTTTAGAGTCATTTCTTTGTAGGTTTTGAGTCTTTTTTCTTTGTCTCATATAGTGTTTCATGCATTCTCATGCATTTTTATCTTTATTTGAGTTTTTGTTTGGTTTTAGTAATTATGTAATTTTATATGGACTTTAGTTACATTTTATTAGAGTTTAGGAGTCTTAGGCAATTTCCACTTGTTTTGGAGCCTTTGTGCAAAACTGACCTTTAAGTTTCAAGATATTTTCCAAGCTTGTTCATCAAGGTTTCAGGTTGAATCAGCTGAAGAGGGAAGGTCTAGAGGCTTGGAGAGTTGAATGGAGGCTTAAAGAGGCTTGAAAAGGAGTAACGAGGAAGCTAAAAAGGTTTTCCAGCGTGTTTAAAGCGCCTAGGCGTGCTCCATTGGCGCCTAGGTGCCAATTACTGTTTCCAGGGTTTTTGGAATTGGCGCATAGGCATGCTTAATTGGCGCCTAGGCGCCAATTGCCTTCCAGAGGCACATTTTCAGCTTGAATTGGCGCTCAGGCGTGCTGAATTGCAGCCTGAGCGCCCGAAACAGCCCAGACTCGAGATTTTTTCCTATAAATAGGATTCTAGTCATTTTCTCTTGTATCTTTTCATACTTTGTAAAATTCAGAGGTAGAGGATCATCTAGGAGAGTGAGAGAAGGCTTCCATGCTTGGCTAATCTCTCTTTTATTGCTTTGGTTTTCTTTGTAAGACTTTTCATATTTGAGTTATAGTCTTAAGTTCTTTCCCACATGTTCTTCTTCTCTCCTTGAATCCCATTTTCTAAATATCAATCTAAGCTTGTATGCATGCTTGCTTTATGCTTTTCTATGATCAGAACGGAAATTTGTTATAGATTAGGGAACCGATTTGGGATTACCCCTTCTATGCTTGCTACTAGGAATAGAGGAAGGGTTAGGGTTTGATGGCCTGAATTTGCATGATCTAAAACCTCATATAAATGACTAAGTACACAAGGAATTGGGCCTAGATTTTAGTATGAGAGAATTACTTAAGTGAGGAATCAATAAGTGAGTAACTAGGCTATATCATCAAGGAGAGATTCATGAGTTCATGTGCTTAGAATGATGTACTTGAATTGATTTCATCTCTGTTTTTCTTATATTTTATCTTTGCAGCATCGATGTATCTTTATCTTAATAAACCAAACCTTCAAACTCAAGGCTTAAGCTGAATTTAGTCACTCACAATCTCTGTGGTTCGATATTTAAAACCGGGTGCAGTGGCGGAGCTTGACCAAAATATTAGGAGGAGCTAAAATAAGACTTTAACACAAACTAATTTTTTATAAGCTGAAATGTATTCAACAATAAAAAAAAATGCTATTCAGACATCATCACAGCAGACCCAAAGCTTCTAATAATAAAAATCAAACATTGACATGCTCTTGAGACTATTACTCAACCAAACATCAATAAAATCTAGTATAAAAAATGTAGTATATAAGAATAGAGAAAATTTCAGAATAAATAAGTATCTAACCTTCTTGTGAGACCTTTTGATACACTTTAACTTCAACCAAGAAAATGGGGTTAAAAAAAGCTTTGAGTTTGAGAGCTGCACACAAAGAATAATGTTAGAGCAAGAAAAAGATTAAAAGAAAATGAAGATAAAAAGGTTGAGTTAGAGTGATAAAGTTAGAAACCTGAAGTTTTGCACAGGTGAAAGTTTGGAAGCAAAGTTGGAAACCCACTAAATCTTGAGGGAAGAGAAGAGGTACCGTGAGAAAGAAATGAAAGCTTCTGGAGGAAGCTCAAAATTTGGGCAAAAGTAACTTTATCATTATTATACTATATAGATATGAGCAGATTGGTTTGACACTATGAATTGTGATGGGAGAAGCTTCAATTTTTGACATACATGTTTGGCCCCACTCTTTTTTTACACACATAATATTATATATTAAATCTTACTACTAGTACTCAAATTTTTTTTTGAGACTTAGGGGGAGCTGAGGCTCCTCCCAGTCACTACAATACTCCGCCACTGACCGGGTGGATTCGTACACTTGCGGATCTACCAACACATTCCCTTTGGTTCGATATTTTAAAACCGGGTGGTATCTTTACACTTGCTGATTGACCAAAAAAGGGCTTTCCTCCCTTGTCACCTTTCCTTAGTTGTTGTTGATTAGGCCGAATTGGTCCACCACTCACTTGTCGGTTTCCCCGACGGTTCTTCATAGCTTCAACCTCTCGAGCCTTCTCCACCAGCACTTGGAACTGGCGAATACCCAAAGGTCTAACAGCTTCCTCAATGTCGTAGCGCAGTTCCATCATAAAACAGTTGCACAGATAGGACTCATCCACTTGCAGCTGGAAGAATCGGAAGTGCTTTGACAGTGCCTATATCTTGGCGGCATACTCTCCGACAGACATGCTACCTTGACGGAGCTTCAGAAATTGTGTTTCCTTATCTTCCCTTGAAGTCTCAGGGAAGTACTTGTCAAGGAATGCCCTCTTAAAGGTATTCCATGTGATCTCTGTGTTGCTTGCTTCCGAACTCTGCCTGGCGCTCCTCCACCAGTACTCAGCATCACCCAACATCATGTGCGTAGCTAGCACCACCTTAGTATTATCAGGGGTCTGCAACACTCCAAATATTTTCTCAAGTTCCTTGATCCAAGGTCAGCCTTTTCCGGATCCGATTCACCACTGAACCTCGGCTAGTCCTAGCGTTTGAAGTCGTTCAACCCCCTAGTCTTAGCCTGAGCTAGCTCTCGTGCTTGCTGCTGATCCCTCCGAGTATGCTCCTCAGCCTCCCGCTGAGCTTGATCAGCATTATTGGCAGTAGTTGCTGCAGCTTGCTGGGCCACTACTTGGGCCAACTGAGTCATAGCTTGAGCCAACTGAGCATTAGATGGGTCTTATCGTGGAGGCATCTTCAACCTGCACAAAAAAATTATCTAAGCCACTGTTCACACACAATTCAAACAAGATTTTTCAGAGTCAAAGGACTCAAAAGGTTGAGCATCATGACAATGACACTCCAGACAATCTCACAAGTCAAGCAAACATCTTAGCAAACAAGTTCTACCCAACTCTCTCAGACTCAATTCCTAGGGACCACTAGCCCAAAGCTCTGGTTTTCTCAATCAAAGCTCTGATACAACAATGTAACACTCCGATTTCTCGAGGGTCACTTAAGTAACCTATTCCAAAAACGTGGGTAAGTTTTAGCCAAAACAAAAACCTTTTATATAACATTAAGGTAAATGATACAAGTAAATACTGAATAAACCTTATTTTATTAAAATGGAAAAGTTGTTTATTACATCATCATAATTTAAAGTAAAGGGAAACTACTGCTCTCGACCTTGCTTAAGCTCATCGACATACAATGATGGCTTAAAGGAGGCGTCGAGCCCTAGGAACAAAGCACTCGAATTGACCCCCAGTACAGACACACCTCTCTTCCCACCTGACTCACTAACCCCTATCCTCAAACCCCACGGCAACGGCCTCCCGTACCATCGTCTTCAGGCGCTGCTTCTAGCGACCTAAGAGTCTCTCAAGCATCTCCTACATGCGTGCTTCTTCAGCGGCTGGTGCGGCGGCGGCAGGCTCCGGCTCAGGTGATGTCGGAGTGTGGGCAAGAGAGGCTGGCTTACATCCTGGCGAAGCTGGGGTATACTCAGGTACCTAAGACGGATCTTCCGAAGGGTCGGTCTCCATCGAAGACTCTGGCGCAGGTCCTCGGTAGGGGGTGTAAAGCGAGCAGGAGGGTAGGGGATACGAAGCTCACCCTTGTAGGCCACCATCTTCTGGTGTGTTCCATTTTGAAAGAAGGTCGACTGTAGTACGAGACCTTTATACACATACCGTCAATGGGAGTGGTCTATCTCCCTGACCGAGTCGTCGTCAGCATCAGACAGATGTAGGTCCATTAGCCGGCGATCCATCTAGGGGTTAAGCGCCCTAAACAGCAAAAAAACAAACAAGCAAGGGTCAACTTCTAGAAGACAATCACTCAACTCATGTATGGTGACTATCCTAACATCCACAGGTATAACCCAAGTCTACCATTCGCATATAGGGGAACCTATCACGTCTCTATGGCATAGTTAGTCGATGCATGTGAGTATGCATGCAGATGCTTTGCATATCCATAGCCGACCTCTCATGGAAAGGCTGGACGAACACGACTCCGCGATCGGGGATGGACCTCTATGGCATAGTTAGTCGATGCATGTGAGTATGCATGCAGATGCTTTGCATATCCATAGCCGACCTCTCATGGAAAGGCTGGACGAACACGACTCCGCGATCGGGGATGGACCTCGTCGGCCCCGGGTGTAGCAGTGCGTTGGAGAGGTCCATCCCCGATCGCGGAGTCGTGTTCGTCCAGCCTTTCCATGAGGGGTCGCCTATGGATATGCAAAGTGTCTTCATGCATACTCACATGCATCGACTAACTATGACATAGAGACGTGATAGGTTCCCCTGTATGAGACACAGACAAGGAGCGGCTCCTGGCAGGCTTCTAGGCGGAGGGGCACATGAATGAACCGATCGCGCACCCGAACAAGAGGTATTCTGAGGCTGTATAGGTATGAGACTATACAGTGAAGTAGGGCATAAAGAATTTGATTGGTACTACTCATGACAACAAGATGCATCTTCTTTTCGAAGCCTAACTCATAAAAACTCCAACGTTAAGTGTGATTGCCTTGGAGCAATATTAGGATGGGTGACCTCCTGAGAAGATTCTCGAGAAGTGCGTGAGTGAGGAAAAAGCGCACTGAAAAGACTAGTGTTGTTACCCTGAGGCCAGTAGTCAAGTCGGGATGTTACAAATGGTATCAGAGCTGACCTCTCCCAGTACGGTGTGGTTCGGGGATGAACCAAGCGGAAGCTGGTTGGCTTGTGACACCCGAGACTGACGAGGGAGGGGAGTGATCGTCGGTGCAGTGAGACACGGATAAGGAGCGGCTCCTGACACGCTTCTAGGCGGAGGGGCACATGAATGAACCGATTGCGCACCCGGGCAAGAGGTATTCCGAGGCTATATAGGTATGAGACTATACAGTCAAGGAGGGCATAAAGAATTTGATTGGTACTACTCATAACAAGATGCATCTTCTTTTTGGGAGCCCAACTCATAAAATCTCCAAGGTTAACTGTGCTTGCCTTGGAGCAATTTTAGGATGGGTGACCTCCTGGGAAGATTCCCGAGAAGTGCATGAGTGAGGACAAAGCGCATTGAAAAGACTCGTGTTGTTACCGTGAGGCTAGTCGTCAAGTCGGGATGTTACAGAAATAGCTTCATCATCAAATCTGATGATCTTCACTTTAGCCAAAAGGTTTAATCTATTGGACATCTAGACAAGGCAAGAATTCCCTTCTAAAATCAGCATTAATAGAGTGAGCTCCTTGACAGAGTAGTTAATAGCGCGCGATCGTGCCGCTATAGCAGAGTAGCGTCGTGTTGCAGCCTCCGGATGCTACAAAGTGTCTCATTGCATCGCGCATAGCGATTGCGGCTGACATCGCTGCCATTTTGAGGTAAATTGCGACGTGAATGTGATGGGCAAGACAATGGCTAAAAGCCCTCGGTTTTAAACCGTTGGGCGACCTTTTTAGGGGCATAATTGGAACTTCCTGGGAAAATTTAGGTCAGAGCCCTCTGAATAACTCTAGTGCCTCTTATTTCATTCGCCCCTGCGCTCCTTGTCTAGTCTCCTTGGAGCTCGCTAGCTTGGAGTTCAACCACCACAACCACCCCCTTCTCTGACAACCACCGCTTCTCCAACGAACATTGTTTCAGATTTTCAAGTGGTTTTTACCTTGCTTTTCAATGGCTTTTAGTTGTATGTTATTGTTCAATACCATGACTTTTATTGCTATTATGAATGTTCTGAATTTTCGGTAATATTTATGATTTTTTAGTATTTATATGTGTATAGTGTTTAAACTATTAATTATATATAAAAAATCAGGGTAGCGGCTATCCTGCTATGCGCCATACCGTTGTCCCACTTTTGGGGCTGGCTGCTATCCGGGATTTGACTACTATGGTCCTAGAAGACTATAATTTTCCTCACTGTGATATTGGCTGCCTAAACATGAGAGGATTGTTTTCCCTAACACAACACTGTGTAGTTGTAAATGCATCTTCATTTTTACTCAGTTTTCTATCGTAGCAATAACATTCCTAAAAAAAATAACATTCATCCTGAACTTTTTGTTGATCAGAATTCTAAAAATGGGTGTCACCACTTTGATAATCCTGTTGATCACCCTCAAGCCTCAACTATAATTGGTTGGTTGAAATGGAACCTCCACCATCTTCATAAAAAAATCAAATACCATAATCTCATTAGTCATTATAAACCCATGTTTGAGGGTAGAGAAAACTCTAGACATGGCCGCAACTGCAGCAAATGCGATGCATTGGTTTCTTTTTGAATTCTAATGATTTTAAACATCGTCCATATGACCAGAAATTTCGGGAACTCCTTCATTAAGCCGAGCATTTTTCCATATGCTGATGCACATTTTAATATTCTAGTGCACCAAACATATAGGTTTGCAAGTTGTTGATTCCAGATATTGTTGATTCTTTTCATTTTTGTATAGGCTTGAAGCTGAAATTATTAATTATTATACTTGTGAACATTAGTTCTTGCTAGTTGTGCAGTAGTTCTTCTCTAAAGTGATGGGGGGGAGACGTGGCAGGCCTGGCTTTTTCAGGTCAAATTGTGTTCTGGATCATTCTAAAACGTGGTCTCTTATCGCTTTTTAGATTTAAAACTTTATTGATTGTATGTACTATCAATAGTAGAAGTTGTATTACCTTCTCATTTTAGGGCCTAGGCTAATCAGTCTTCAAACCGAATTTCAGTCTGGAGTTGCTGTCTTAACAAACTTCCACTTAAGTCTTGGATCATGTTCTTTTCAACCTAATTTTCTTGATAATAAGCCTGTTTTGATTCTTTAATTTCTGTTTTTTCTTTATCCATTGGCATCAAGTTTTGATGCATTTTGGGTATACAGATTTCTAGATGCTTTAATCTTTGTGCTTATCCTAAGTGTTGGTTGATTTTGAGTCAGAAACTGTTGATTTTGTTTATGCAAGGGTAACTAAAAGGGGCATTATATTGAATGTTCGCCTGACAATAAAGAAACATTGAGACACTTATGAATTCCGCAAGTTTACCTTTTTGATGAAAACTGGCATTTTGTAGATATGGTTTTGTTAATTACCATTTCTCTCTAACCATTGGTGGGCTTGTACAGCAAGGTACGTAGCAGTGGACTGAGGAGTCAAGGCCCGATGTCAAAGAGAGAGCAGCTCCTGAAAGTTTCTGCAGTTGCCTCACTTGCATATTTATTTTCACTTGCATTAATTTGCCCCCGTGTGGTTAGCGTTTTTCTCTTCGATTATCCATCTTTATTGTTTCAGATTAATCTGAACCAGAGCATGTCATTTTCGTCATCATCGTCTAGGTCTGGCGCTTCAACTCTTTTCTTTCTCTCTATGTTTTTATTGTGTTAATTTGATTTTTTATGTTTCATGTTTTTTATTTGTTTGAGAAGTTGTTTATGTCAGTATTTTTAATATGAGGTCTCACTAAGCAAATAGAGTTAGAAAGTGTCGAATAGGTTTTTCAATAGTGTTAGAGGAAGAGAGATAATATATGATGAATAATCTAAAATTGATTTTTTGAACTGCGGCTCTTCCGACAACGGACTGACATTGTTATTCCTAATTTCACCTATTGAGAAATATATGGTTTCTTTTTTCAATTTCAGGTCTTTGAAGTCTCCGCTTTTCCTTTGCACTTGATTTTCTATAGTTTTCATTGTGCTGAGCCTGTTTTGAAAAACTTCTTTTGGTTGTTATGGATCTTAGGGTTCCACTGAGTTGTGATCAACGAAAAAATGGTGTTTTTCATTCCCTTAAAAATGATAAAAATACACTTTGATAATTTTTTTTGTAATCTTTGTTATTGGATAAACTTATGTTAATTTCATTAACTAGCTAAGGTTTGCTATTTGTTAGTGAGGTGACTGAGGTCATTATGAAATTTTATTTGACAATAGAGAAGGATGAAAAGAACAATGTCAGATATTTTCCGAAGCTTTATTTTAATAGGCAATTGGAGTAGTAAATTAGTCTTTCCTCAGGGTTCGAACTCTGGACTCTTCACATTTCATCCCACCCAACCTCTATATCCCCTAGCTCTTACCACTTAAGCTTTGACTTGCTTATTATTCTTACCCTGCTCAACATACTTAGACAGCTCAGCATCATTCTTGGCCTGCTCAAAATCCTCCTTAGCTTTTGTTTTCTTTTCCAATGCTTTTTGCCGTTCCCAAACGTCATTAATTTGGATCATAAGAACATATTTTTTACAAACTTTTGATATACCGGGTTTGAAAACTTGGTAAATAAGTTTGAGAGGCTGTAAGGGGTGAAACATGAAAGAGGAAGGGGTATTTTTGGGATTTGGAGAAAAAGTAGGTTGTTAAATTGATTGGGTGGGCTGTTAAATTTAACACTCTCTCTTATTTTTGTGGGGGCAATAGTTTTAATACCATCTCCAATTAATCCTACGTCATCCCTTTTTTTTCTAAATTTCCTTAATACCCTCTCTTAAATTTTTAACACTCTTGAGTATGAAACTGAGTTATATTTAACACTCTTAATGCAACAAGTATTTAATTTTTTTAATTTTAATTTTTTTTCCATTTCGCACTAAAAGTATTAAATATAACTCAGTTTCATACTCAAGAGTGTGAATGAAACAACGAGTGAGTATTTGATTTCTCGATTTAATTTTTTTTAAAATTCCATTTCACACTCAAGAAGAGTTTGAAATACAATTCAGTTTCACACTCAAGAGTGTGAATGCACCAACTGTTGATAATTTTTTTAAAAAAAATTCGTTTTAAATTTTTTTACTTTTCGCACTCAAGAGTGTAAAACACAATTATCCATCTTCCTATGAACCCTTTCAGCCACATTATCGACTTCCTCAATGAGCACAAGAGACATGACTAGCTATCCTGAAATGGAAAAGCGTAAGAATTTAAAAAGAAAAATTTGCACATAAAAGTGTGAAATTCGCAAACAAGAAAAAATTTGCACTTTAGAGTGTGAACAGAACAACAATTTCGTACTCTAATGTGTGAAATACAAACAACAGTCATAAAATAAAAGTTTCACACTTACTAAGTGCGAAAAGTTTCAGACTCACGTGAAACGCTTAAAAGCAAGGAAGAAGATGAAGAGATAATGCACATACATTGGTTCGCACTCACAAAGTGTGAAACGACGTGTAAACACAGAAAACTAGGAGATGAGTGTGAGAGCTGAATGAGGGTAAGCGATATAAAGATGATGGTAGTGGAGAGTAGTTGAAAAGTATGAGAAGGGATATGTTTGGAATGAAATTAAAGTTTAAGGGTATTTTAGTGGTAAATGATTCAAATTAAAAGCTCAAAAAGGCTAAATCACACTGCCGCAAAGCCCAACAAAAAACCAATCCCTCAAAGTCACCAACTCAACTTTAGCTGGCGTCTAAACATAATCCCTGATGTACATTAATCTTTTGCGGCATGGATCCAATTACTTTACTCCTAAATCAAATATGCAGCAAAGCCACTACGAATTGTAGAGTGTTAAAAAAACTTATTTATGATAATGGTTGCCACAGCAGCCATGAAAAACATCCAAAGAGAAAATTTAATTGAAAATGCCAATGTATTCATGCCAAACTCTTTTGAGGTAATGTACGGAATTTGTTCATTCACTTGAAAAAGGAAATTATAGCCTTTTCATAATCCTCATTCTTATGTCATCCAAAGAGGTAAATACAAAACCATTATATTATATATTTGCTTATAGATGATTTCCAATACAGCATAAACCCAAACAAATTCTTATCATCCCTCTGAGACATTTGGCCAAAAAAAAAATTATGAATCAATCATCAGGAAAACCCAGGAATCTATTTATATGCTTGGCCACTGGTGTAGCATCACCTGGAGAGTAAGGGAGGAGTGAATTTAAATCCATATCTGCAATAGTTTGAAGAATTGTTTGAGGACTAGCACAATACAGATGTTTTCTATTGGCCAGTTCTTCTGCAAGCTCACTTTGATGGTTATCCATCAAATCTTCATTTACAACTACAAGTAAAGGTTTGCCGAGCCGCAATGATTCAAATATGCTACCTGACCCTGCATAAAATCAGAATAGCTAGAGTTCAATAACAAAAGCCCCGAATAACAAAAACAGCAAGAGCAAAAGTCACTTGAATTTTCCTACCTGCGTGGCTAATGACAAGAGAAGCAGATCTGAGATGGTCAGCAATACTGGATGAAAAAGTGAAGTAGTCTACAGCCAATGAACCATCTCCTTCAGACTGCATTAAAAAGTTACGAAAGAACAATAATATCAGTAAAAAGAAAGTATCTGCTATAGATAATGATACTTCTCAATAATTTTTCAACAAATAGAATAAAATCATGGCAGTTAATTGTGTCCTTAAATTCAAACAACCAAGTGTTTTAAAAATTTCTCCATATTGAGTTATCTTCTGATAAGAATCTTGGAGAACCATACCGTAAAGCTAGCTGTAGTAGTTAGAGAGCCCAAGGCCTTATAAACCCCATATTAGAATCCCATACTTCCAATCTCATACCTTGCATTTGGATCCTAATATCTTCCTCCATTTCTGAACTTGGTTGCACGGATATTAGTTTTTTTTATCTAATAGTTAAGTTGTTGGCGAGTTTGCTGCACACTAACATCAACTTGGCTTTAATTAGACATAAGCTTGTGCTACTACATAGATGTGTTCATGTGTATCCAATATCCAATCATCAACGCAATGAACACAACTAAACTTTTTTCAGAAACCAACATGGTACAAAGCTCTGTTGTTATCTGCCAACTTTCTTCAAGCAAGCTTCCACAGTTGTCACTTCTTCTGAGAATGGTTGTCAAACTCGCGAGTGAACTCTTAGACTTCGACGAGTAAATGTTCCTTCTTAGCGAAATCAAGTTAACTCAGATGCAGGATCGTTTTTTCCTTAACTCGGGCAGAATTGGGTAGACTTGGCTCAATTTCTGAAACTAACATGGTACAAAGCTCTGCAGTTATATCTCAACTTTCTTAAAGCAAGCTTCCACAGTTGTCACTTCTTATGAGCTACCATCACCTAATTATCTCTCCAAGATTCCTCATACATATTCTTTCTCAATCTCTCAAAGACCCGAATAGGCAAATACCAATCATGATATCAAGTTAAGTCCAGAAAGGTCATTTAGCAAATGTTTTTAGGTAACAATCTCACATGAATTTTCATAGCCCATATCAGCACAAGAATGAAAACATACTCTCCCATTAGAAACTATGTCTATCTCTCTATCAATATCTATGATTTATGAATTTGTACTAAGAAAATATGCAAAAATTATTTGCAAATGTAAAAATCTATTTCCCAAAGAAAGAACTAAAAACAAAAGGAGAGAGTGAACACAGTTTGAAAATACCTTATTAGGAACATAGGATCCACGGCCCATTTGGATGATAAGATGAGTATACCCTTTGGCAAACAACTCTTGTTTAACATTTTGAGAATCCACTGCTCTCACAAGAGCATCGAAACAAGTTGTCCCTACAGTCACGAAAACCACTCTCCTTGTCTTTTGATCCCCTTCCTCATCCTCCATTTACCCACGACCAACCACTCAATTTGTTTTTCTCCAAGAAAAAAGCAGAACCTCAAAGTCTTTACCTTGCAGATCCAAAATAACAGGTCCAAATCCAAAATCATCAACAACAAATCAACAGAAAAAAAAGAAGATCACTTATTATTTACATTAGCAGCAATCTCATATAACCCATTTTCCCATTTTCAATCACAAGAATGTAACAATAAAGAAAAAAAATGCCAAGGCAAGTAAGAGGTGAAAACCAATACCCATGAATTGAAGCACCGGTTCCAAAGAAGAAGAAAAGCTTACGAATTTAGATTGAAGAGAATCGAAGAAGTAATGGGTTTCATGCGGTTTCTCTAGCGTCAGCAAAATCACGCAAAGACCAGCACCTCTCTCTCCGCGTGTGTGTGTGCCACTTGGTTTCTGGTTATGTTCGATGTTGTTGTTCCTGTGGCGAAATGTGTCATTTGTGTTTGTGTTGTGTCAATACAACACTTGATAGTTGATACAAATGGCAAAGATTTATATTTATTTATAAAATGATAAAAAAAAAACATTTATTTTTAACCACAAAGAGTGTCACAAGTGGTGAATGTGCATTTTCTTAAGAGATTTCACCTAGGCTTTTGGTCCGGAGGTCAAAAATAAAAACCTTTGTAGTCAGGGACATCACTACCGTATCCCGAACCAGATTAGTCTTGTGGTGTCCATTTCCCCCGTGAAGACGGGTGTCCAAAGGAAAAAAAAAAAAAAAAAAAAAAAAAAAAAGACAAACATGGTTGATTTCTCGGCTCGCACAAATTTACCATAGAAAAAAATAATAGAGAAAGAGAAGGTGGTAGGTGGGGCCTTGAGAGAAATGATTTAATTGATTGGTGGATTCGCCGCTTAAGATTGCGGCCTGCGAATAGCTAAGCTAACAGTTGTTTGTTTAGCATGTGCTGGGAACTTGGGTGAGTGTTAGCCCGCTCTTTTTTATGTTCTAAATTGGGACCTTGAGGACGTGTTTGCATTTTTTATGCACAATGTGCTTTTTACATGCTACACGAGGTTTACGGGTAAATTGTTTTTTTTTTCTTCAGAAATTCAAACAATTAATATATTAGAGTATAATTAGTGAAATAGTTAATGAATAGATAATATGATTATAGTTGAGTGGATCTAGTAAACTATTCAGTAAAAAAATTAAACTTACTCCATGAATGAGTGCAACTTAAACTTACTCCTTCTCCCAAATTCATTCCCCAACCCTCGATTCGTCTCATTTATCCCATTCATCGCTTTCATTTCTTCTTCATCTTCAACTCTAGTTAGGTTAGGGTTCCTACCATTTCCAGATCTGGTCAACCAATATTCTATAAACCGTACAAAGTAGTTTTTAATCAAGAAACGTGCAATGGACAAAATGATGTTTTACTCACAGTTAGGTAACCAATAGTTGCTCCTTGATTAAGATTTAAGAGCATAGTAAGTAACAACATTTAAATAAGAAAATTCTGAAACAATAAAATGCTAACGGAAATGGCTGAAATCACGAATTCAAATCCTTGGACCGGTAGGAGTCATGGATGAGCCATCGACTTTGTGCATGTTTTTAAAAATTAAATTAAAAATTGAGAAGCAGAAGTATTAGATCTGAGAAGCCATAATCTGATTTTCCTCCTCCCCTTCGTCCACCAAGATCGGATTTTCCCACAAATTTTTCTCACTCACCTAAACCTAGAACAACCTGCAACCCATATCTGAAATGAATTAACCCATATCTGATGGTGGTGGTTGTGAGACCCAAGTTTTTAAGCTTAGAATAAACCGAATAAAATTCTTATTCACGATTAGTTTCAATGTAACGTGAAGGAAAATCTGAACAATTGTTTATCGAATAGAATAAATTTATGAAGAAGAAAGTTCAGGAAAAGGCTAAGGATAGTATTAAAGTCGATATAAGCTATAGCGCAAGTAGTATTCGCTTATACCTAGGACGAGAGCGTTAGTAAACGACTAATTTGCACTTAAATACATGATGGAAACTAATTCCAAAAATCTTCAGAGAAATGTTAGAACTTCTCTTAATCTTTCCATGACAAGCATTTCGATACGAAACCCTGAAATGTACGAACGTCCGATTCCAATTCTCGGAGGTTTGCCGAAACTAAATCTCTGATAACTCAAGAAACTTAAAATAAACGGTCGATGAAGACTTTTTCTATTCGGAGCTTCAAACGAAGATTCCACACGCATACACCTATTTCTCTCGAGGTTTCTAATCTTTCTTCAGAAAGAAGTTTTCTCATCCGACATCAATTGCAAAAAGTAGTTTTACGGGTAAAATCGATTTACACCGACTTTGGATCGTTTGTCTTAGTTCCAAGAAACCTATTCTGAGTTTTGGAATTCTGTCGCCAGAACCTATCTTAGAATTCACAGGGGAAGGCACAGGAAAAATCGGAACTGCGAAATTTTCATTTTTCCGCATTTTCCATAAACTATAAATAGCTTGAAAAAAATCACAATTTTCCAAACCCATAGCCATTGAACCCGCGAGCTTGGAGGAGAAGGAGGAGGAAAAAGATTTTCTCCTTTTCTTGCCTGATCACTGCACCGTTCGTTGCTACTCGAAGACATCGAGGTATAGATGCTATCTCTTACTTCTGATCGTCAATTCTGTCGTTTTTCTCTATGTCCTTCTGTGCTCAAAGTTTTGAGCTTTTTGTAAAATTGTCCAAATAACTCGATTTCTCTGTCTAAACTTATTCCCTGCATGCCCAAGAGCATATTTAGCGGATTACATTTTGCCGAATTGCCGCCGAGTTTCAATTCTGCTCGAAAAACCCATTTTTGGCCAAAGCTTCGTCCTTTAGGCTTAAAACTCTCGACTGAGCTTAGCACTAGTAGGATTAGTTTTCATAAACGTCGTTGGTGACGTCCCCATCAAATCTGTTTTTCGAAATTCCAATTTTGAAATTCCGAGCTAAAAACACTGACCAAAATACCCCTGCGACAGTTTTCGATCCGATAATTTTTTCGAGCTTTAATTCGCCTTAGTTACGACTAATGATAATCTAGGAACCAAGTTTGATCGAAGAAAAATCGGCGCATACAATTAGTGTGTGTGGCCGAGAGCACCTCCAAGGGGGGAGGAAAAATTCTTTTTCAAAAACTTGTCTTATCGCGTTAGAATATCGTACTTCGGAGTTTATGATGCTTCGTGTAACTTTAGTAATTGTTGTCTGCTGAGTTTCAGACTGATTGTGATTGAATTCTGTGGTTTTCGCTCTAATGTTCGTTTGAGGATTTCCAAGGAGCGGAAGGAGGAGATTGTGAAGGAACGCTACAGGATCACACTGGAGGAGCTACAGGTGAGGGCTACTCACTGAATACTAGCTAATGCTTTAGGTGTCGACGAATTCGACTTGATTTATTGTTTATGCACTTGATTGTGTTTGACTGGAAAAAATGTTTTCTGAGGCTTCGGCTGACAATGATGAATATTTATCGCTGGAATTGTTTTTGATATTGATTCACATGCTATGTGCTAAATAGTTAATCTAGGATGTGTTGATATTGATTCACATGTTATGTGCTAAATGGTTAATCTAGAATGTGTTGATATATGTGCCATGACTGTTGGATTGTGTTACTTTGATTATGAAATTACACATATATCTGTTGTACGTCAGAGAGGATAACGGGCAGTTATGCCAAATTTATCATGAGATTTTGGGAAATTTGACGGGACGAATGGAGGTTCGGGCCCTTATTCATATTTTAGTGGATCGAGACCTTCTCTGGGAGTTACTTGGGATTATGGGATCTTTTAAACTCATAAGATTAGAGATAAAACTAAATGGAAACTATTTTACAAGGAAAATTCATAAGACACTAAAAAATCTCTGAACCTTTAAATAATGATAACAATCTCAGATTAAAGCTTAGGGTTTGAATATTAGTTTTGGAAAATGAGAAGTGTCGTCGAATCCAAGTTTTGGGGAAACTAATAAGTTTCTGAGTATGTTAATATTCTTTTGCTCGATGAGCAGTTTTATTATTTGGCTATCTAAAAGATAAGCCAGGAAATTTATAAGTTTCTAAGTACGTTGATGCTCTTTTGCTCGAGGAGCAGTTTTATTATTTGGCTATCTAAAAGATAAGCCGGGAAACGGATAGTTTCCGAGTATGTCGATACTCTTTGCTCGCTGAGCAGTTTTTGACCATCGGATGGAGATGAGTCGGATGATTCGAGAAGTCATCATGAGATAATACACTTTTTTTATATTTAATTGTCTTTTGTCGCAGAATCGACATTTACCTTAGGGTATTCTTTTTATAGACAATAAGTTAGCTAGAACACGTGACGACGTGACGAGTGAGGTCGGAGACGTTGTTTGGCTAATCACTTTGCATTTCATGCACACATTTCTGGGGTTCATACACGGTGGGATGCCGGACCTCGGTGGATTCCAAAATGGTCATAAGACCCGAATTTCAACATAAGAACACTACGGTGATTCTTAGTAGCAGACGGAAATGGCATGCCTGCGGGTATACTGCTGATCTGACTACATTTTGTTTGGTATAAGAGACACCCGAGCGGAAATGGTCCCACTTTGGCCAGTGCTAGGATTGACTCGATGGTGCCCATCCTTCCGGATTGCATCTTGTTCCTCGTCATCTCATTCATGCACCATGCATACTGACTTAGTTGCCGAGTGTGATTGTTACTTGTTAATTTTATTTGATACATGTTAATTGTCATTATTTGTTATTCATATTCATTGGAAGATATACAATTTATAATGCTATCACAAACTTCTAAGTCTAAATAGCTATCCCTTAAACTTTATCTACTGGGTGTATTACTTATGTAATTCTTTGGAGTTGACCCTCGCGCCTTCTGTGTGTGTTTGGGCGGACTACGCCTTTGTCAGATGTCCATGGCGGATTGGTTCACGATGGTCCACCCTTCGGGGGGGACTAGGTTTGAGATGCTATATCAGGAGATCCCCGGTTCATGGGTGGTCGACCCCGCTGGCCACAGAGCGATCTACTCGAGGAGAATAATGGAAGATCGTGTCGACAGTCTGGGACACTTGACGGAGGGAGTTCTGAGGCATTACACTGTCAGCTTCAACCTGCCACCCGGCGTGCACTGTGGACCCGGTGTAGGAGTACCACCACCACCGTCGTCTCCTGACGACGAGGACCCCTCCGAGGAGGAGCCTGTGGGAGGGACTTCATCGGACTCTAGCTCACCTACTGTTGGCGTTGCTGCTGACCTTGGTTCGAGTCCTGGACCCGTGAGACAAGCACATGAGCATGTTGCAGTGGTGAGAGGAGGGATGGTTGCAAACATTGACCTAGTCGTCCTGGATTCTGATTCGGACGATGACCACGCCAGTACGTAGTCGTGAGTGCTGGGGTGTACTCCTCTGGACAGGATTAGGGTAGGAGTAGAGTTAAAGCTCTGGTCGTCATGTTCGTATTTTGGGGCAGGGTAGGTTCCCGACCGTTAACTTTTTGTGTGGTTTTCTTTATGGAAATCACAGAGAGTTGGTTGGACTAGGAGGTCTTATTCAGGCCGTTTTGGACTGACCTACTTTCATTTTGGAGGACTGTATTGTGAACACTTGACCTTTCACTTGGTTTGTACATATTGCCCACGGGCACTACTTTTGGTTACTTCCCGTCACTGCAGGTTACTCGTGACGTGGTTCACTACTTACAGCGGGGGCTGTAATTATATTGTACATTAGTTATGTTTATCTTTCGTTGTAGAGTCTTTATTTCGACAAGTCTTTAAATTCATTTTTTAAACAAATCGAAAAAAAACTATTCACGTTTTTCCGCTTTATTTTCTTTTTGGTTACTAAAGTGACGCCACCGAAATCGGGGTGTTACAATGGTTGTTATCCACTCCATCCTCTTGTCGGTCCTCTCATCGACGATGGTCAAGGTGTCGTTGAGGGTCGACGGTGGCGACTGAGCAGAGAGGCGGTGAAGGAGGATGTTATCGGTGAGAAGGACTTTCTTCAGATATGGTGTTGAAAAATGAAGATGAGATTTCCATTTTCCATCCAAAAACTAACGTTTTCTGAAAAAACCCAGAAAAATTCATTATCTTCAAATATCCCTTCATCATCTTCATCATTTTCTCCAGAAAATCCAGAAAAAAAAATTATCATCTTTCATCCCATAGTCTTCATCTACATTCTTCCGTACCCAGTACAAACAAGCCCAAAATACATTTTCAACAATTCCAGTGGCAGCAAATCATCTTCCACCCACAAAGAGAAAGCAAATCATCCCTTTCGATGCATTTCCATCTTCCATTACCACTCGCAGGTACCTTCTCTGTAACATTTTCAATTGGATTCAACATGCATGTGATTCTCATTCAGTCTAATTTTTCGATCACCTAATTTAAATTGAACTTCATTCTCGCAATTTTTTTCTTCCAGGACAAGATTTAGTGACAAGTGTTTGAACAAGGACATGGTTCTGGACAATGATTTGCTTACCAAGGCTAAAAAGCGTGCCAAATTTTTTATTATGCAATGTGATGAAATAAGACTCAATCTTAGGCAACGGTGGCGGAATACGACCCCAACGACGACCTTGGCGGCTTGACAGTGAAATCTACAACACAAGCATGGTGGTGGCTTCGATATGCTGGGTTCGGTTTGGCTTCGGTCTCCTGGGCTTCAATCTTCACTCTCGTTTTTTAGATCTAGCCATGGAAACCCAATCTGAAAACCCATTCTCTTCTCCAACTCGTGCAACAGTGCGGGCAGAGGATGCCATGAGGAAGTATACGAAGGGGAGGAGGACCAAAAACACTATCCAACGCGTCTTGGCTTCGATCTGCGTCCATCGTCGATCTACTGAAGGCAAAACCCAGACCCACTCAAGGTAAACCCAGATCCAGGCTCTGTTGCGTCTCTGATCTCTTTCTCTCTCTTTCCTGGCAGCGAGCTCTCTTATGATGGTGGTGGTGGCTGAATGAGGACAAGTCCGGTTCAGTTTGTGTGGTTGAAGAAGGGAGAGAATGAAGATGAAGGTGGTGAATATGTTGAGGATGAAGATGTTTGAAGATGTTGAAAAACTTTATAAAAATAGCATTTTTAGTCCTTGATAAATGTGTGCCACGTCAATTAAAATGTGCCACGTAGGAGAAAAACGTTAAAAATTGACGGAAGGACCAAAATTGTTGACGGAGGGTAACGTTTGGGACTAAGAGTGTTATTTTTAAAGGTTAGGGACTACTTTTGCACAATAGACATTCGTGGGGGACCAAAAGTGCTTTTAAGCCTTTTTATTATCTTGACATTACATTATATACCAAGTTGTGAGGCTCCTATTATGGACGAGAAAACGATCATTTGTCCCACCATCATGTTTGTTGGCTCAAATGACTACACGACCCGTGTTCATTAAGTTAGCCAACCAGGATGACTAAACACGAAAATATCATTTTATAATCAACTACCTAACATAAAACTAAGTTATTAGAATTATGGTCAAAGTCAACTTAAGCAAAGTTGAGGCCTCAATGTTACCAAATGACTGATTGACGAATGCTAAATGACCAATATTGTTGTCGAACAACCTGTATAAATAGGTTTGGTTGCACTGCAAGCTGTTAAAACAAATCATTTTGCTCTTCTAAACTTTGAAATTCCCTCCTTAATCTTGAGTTGATCTAAGCACCATATTGATTTTCTAAGTGGATCCTCTCGGTGACACTCATTGCCCCACTGCATTTACCACCAAGCATCACCACACACATTTAAGAGATCACCTCAAGTCCCGCCAGTTCAGCGTCGTGTTTGGCAGAGCAGCAACAACTACACCTTTCAGATGTTTGAGGAACACACCTCAAGCGCCACAACAAACACGGTGTTACCAAGGGTCCCATTGAAACAAAGACCTTGTTGTTCTAGAAAGCCACCATGGTCATACCTTTCTCCGTCGAATTCGCCAATAAAATGTTTAGGTTAGTGAAATTTTTACTCTTTTAAACAGTGTTTTAAGACTCGGCTCGGACCGGCCGGTCCGACCGGTTGGATCGGAACTCGGTGACTTGACTGGTCCGAGCCTCACTTCAGATCGGTTGTGCATGTCACTCAGCTGGAACCGTTATGAACCGACTGGTTTAATGATCAAACCGGTGTGACTCAGCCGGTTTTTTATTGAACTGGCGAGTTACCCATTTCTTGTTTTTTAATTTTTTTTATTAATTTGTGGATGATGGGCCATATATGGAAGCCTATTTTCCAATTGTCCAGTAATTAATTAATATATTGAGCCTTTCAAATTGTGTTTTTTTAATCCAGTTTGAAACATGTTGTATATAATAAGGAAAAAACGTAATATTGTGTTTAAAAAGGTGCCAGGAAGGTTTGGACACGGGCCATAGAGGAAATAAGGAGGAAGACTAACCACTGCACCATCACGATGTTATTGATTATAGACATATTTTATTATTTATATATTAATTTCATATTGCATTGGACATGTTTCATAATTTTTTAATATACACCGAGTCAAGTAATCAAACCAGTGACTCACTGGTCCGACCAATGATTCAGTACTCCGACCGAGTCAATGACCGACCGAGTTTTAAAATACTGCTTTTAAACTTTGTAATTCTCTCATTAAATTTAAGTTAATTTAAACGTGTGACTTCTACAATTACCCTCCTTTCTACAATTACCCTCCTTTTGTTGGGGCTTTCTTTTATATATGATGAGAAGGCTAAATTTCTCTGAGAAATGGATTGGATGGATCCATGGATGCTTAAATTCTACCTCTGTTTCAGTTCTAGTAAATGGGAGCCCCACCAGAGAATTTAAGATGGAGAAGGGGATCCGGCAAGGTGATCCAGTTGCTCCGTTCCAGTTCTTAATTGTAGCAGATGGTTTGAGGGGTATTTTGAAGCAAGCAATTGTAACGAATAATTTTCTGCCATTTAAAGTGGGTTCGAGGGATGTGGTGGAAGTGTCCTTACTTC
This sequence comes from Lotus japonicus, assembly GCF_012489685.1. Classification (NCBI taxonomy): domain Eukaryota; kingdom Viridiplantae; phylum Streptophyta; class Magnoliopsida; order Fabales; family Fabaceae; genus Lotus; species Lotus japonicus. The sequence goes on from NC_080041.1 coordinate 36,155,870, forward strand.
AATATGCAGATGATGCGCTTTTCATAGGAGAGGCAAATATTCAGAACGCAATTGCTTTCTTAGATGCTTTGAGCTGGTTTCAGGTATGAAGATTCATTTTTCTAAGAGCAAGATCGCTGGTGTTTCAATTGATGACAGATTCACTCAGAGGTTGGCAGCTCTTTTACACTGTAAAGTGATTAAACTACCTTTTGTCTACCCAAGTCTTCCGGTGGGGTGCAATCCAAGGAGATTGGATTCTTGGGATCCGATCTTGTCAAAATTGAAGCGGAAATTATCATGTTGGAGAGGTAAGCAATTATCATTTGGGGGGCGGCTTTGTCTAGTAAAAAGTGTACTGTTTGCTCTTCCCTTGTATTATTTATCATTCTTTAAAATTCCAAAAGGGGTGGCGAAAAGATGCAATCATTTCATGGCCAGATTTCTTGGGGGGTTCTGATGAAATTAAGATGATAACATGGGTCAGTTGGCAGCAAATCTATAGATCTAAAGCAGAAGGAGGCTTGGGAGTGAAGGATTTTGAATGCTTCAATAAAGCACTGCTTGGTAAATGGAGGTGGAGGATGATGCATGAACATGACCAGTTGTGATGTAAAACTCTGTTGGTCAAGTATGGTGAGAATCAGCTATCACCTATGGCATCCATTTGGTGGAAAGATTTAATTAAATCTAGTGTGGGTGAGGAGGTTGACAACTGGTTTGATAATAGCCTGTGTTGGAGGATTGGGGAGGGGGATAATACTGAATTTTGGACTGAGGAGTGGTATGGCGCTAGTAAATTTTGTGACAAGTTCCCAGAGCTTTTTCATATCTCAGAACAATAGCAGTTGAGTGTGAAGGAGATGGGCTTTTGGTCCGATAATAAGTGGACTTGGGATCTCAGGTAGAATCAAGAACTAGAGGGAGAACTTCAGGGGCAAGTGTCAAATTTGTGTCGGATTATTTCTTCCTTTGCTCCAGCTAAGGGTGTGAAGGATCATTGGAATTGGGCGAAGTCAAGTGATGGGAAGTTCTCTGTCAGTTCAGCGTATGAAGCAGTGGTGGATCGTAATCCTGATCGTGAAGATGAAGCCTTTAAAATTTTGTGGAAGACTCGGGTACCTTTAAACGCAATTGCCTTGGGATGGAAGATTTTGCTTAATAAGATTCAATCTAAGGAGAACCTATTGAAGAGATCTGTATCTATTGGCGATGCGAGGTGTTCACTCTGTAAACTGTAATGCTGACTCTGAATCTACTGCTCATTTATTTCTAAATTGCAGGTGCGTGTGGAGGGTGTGGAGTTTGATCTGCCAATGGCTTGGCATAGTGCTTGTCTCCCCTGGATCATTGAAGGAACATTTCACTCAATTTGTGTGTTGTAGCTTATCTGGTAGGAAAATGATGTTTTCCTTAATATGGCTGGCGGTGATATGGCAGGTGTGGATCAGTAGGAATGATACTGTTTTTCGTGGGGTCCCTTTTGTGGTAGAGGCAGATGTTGATAAGATTAAATTAAAGACTTGGGAATGGTTAAAATCTAGGAGTAACCAATTCACTTATTCTACTTTTGAATGGTTTATTATTTGCTTGGGGCCTTGGAAGTTTGGTTACGTTGGAATTGGAATTGGATTGATATATTCATTTCCTTTTATTGCTGGGAGCTCGTTTTCTTCTCTTGTGGCAATGTTGGATGTTAGATATATAAGGCAGTCTTTCTTGTTGTGTGGGAAGAAGGTGTTTTGTTGCTTCTCTGCATGTGGCAGCAGTCTACTTACTGGAAGGATATTTTAGGAGTGTATAGTTCTTTGGGATTTATTGCTGGTGATATTAAATTGGTGTTTTATTGTAACCCTCCTTAGAATTACCTTTGATTTTAGATTTGGGTACTTTTTTTCCTTCACTGGGTTTTTTTAAGGGGGTTTTTTCTAATAAGGTTTTAATGAGGTCTCCCTTCTAAAATCTTTTTCTTTGGAGGTGTTAGGTTTTCTTTGGTAGAAGTTGGATTTTTACCTTTGTAAATGTTCTTACATTTAGCTATTTTTCTTTCTTTCTAGCTATATTGAGTTAAAGTACCCCTGACACTTTATTTCAATATTATTCTCATTGCTTATAAAAAAAAAAAAACCTCCTTTCGTGACCATGCACTGTCCCACCGCGTTCACCACCACACACACATGATCTAAGAGATCACCTCTTAATCCTATTCCTTCAGATGCGGAACAGATCCAATATTAATTGGCAAATAAAAGTAAGGTGGAGTAACAATAGTATATTAATGTAGCTCTAAGGCTTCGTTTGGTAGAGTAGGGAGAGATAGAGAAGAGAGAGTAGAAAAGAGAGAAGTTGAGTAGAGAGAAATATGTGAGAAATATAGTAGATTTAAGAGGTTGTTTGGTATGGTAGAAATAAAGGAGAGAGATAATAAATAATGAGGTGGAAGAGAGAGAAAAAGTTAACTTTTAATTAAAAAAATATTATTTCTTATTTTGAAGTCAGAATGCGATTAGTGGCAGTTCTAAACCGCCACTAACTGCTACGAAAATGAAAAAAAAAATAAAAAAGCAATCTAGCCTGATTCTCTTCACGTTTTGTGAAGAGATAAAAAAGTTGAAAAAAGCCATCCTCAAACTCTCTCTCACCTCCATCATTACATAACCAAACAAAGAGAGAAACTCAATCTCTCTCCTATTTCTCTCTCTTCCCTCAATCTCTTCTCCATCTCTCTCCCATCTCTCTCCCACCAAACAAGGCATAAAATCAAAATGGATCAGGAATCATTTGGTGGATGTGAAGCGTAATGGAAGAAAGAAAGGTGAATCGGATCACAGCAGTGAATGAATGATATGCAAAGCAACGGAAGATCTCAGCTCACGGATACGGAGGGAGAGAGAGGACCCACCACCATCTCCTGGCACAGAAATCTGCATCAAAAAGAAAAATGATCCTCTGTGACTGTACAAATCTAATACTAGCTACAAAGTTTTAGATTGATTTTCATACTATTTTTATTTATTTGATGAACAAAAATGACGGTACTACTATATATATTACTTCTCTGAGAATAAAATGCTGTGAGAAGATTCACTTTCTGATATGTTTCAATCCAAGCCTTTATTTTCTTGTTTAATGTGCTGCTATGCAATTGTACGAAATGACCCTACTCAAGTGAAGGCTGATGTCATGCCTACTTTTGGACTAAACCGGGCTGTCTCCATGGCATCCTTGTTTCTCTAATTTCAAATAGGATAATTATATCCAGTGTTATTAAACTCGGACCGGTGATCGATTCGGTCAGGGTACCGGGTTGATGAGTTAATGGTCGAACCACTGAGTCATTAGTTGAATTGTTTGACTCAGTATACACTAAATTTCATTTTTTAAATATTATATATGTACACATATATTAAACTATTAATAGTATATACTATCTTTGTTAACAAAAAAGTATGTATACTATATTACTTAAAAAAATATGTATATGTATACTATATTTATTATATTTGAATCGTTGTATTAATTTATTTATTTTTTTCAAAATTAGAGCTACAATTTATATCCTTTGTATGTGTCTGACGTGAGCCCACACACAATGCAACATATATATTATTTTTAATAAGTACAAATGGGCCATGATGGAAACTCTTGACCCAATTTTTTTCACCCAACTTATAGTAAACCCTAATATTTTCCTTTAGACCTTTACCCTCATTTACACTTCCCCATTATCTAACAGAAGAAGCAGCAGCCGCACAACAGATCTGAGAAATTGATGTTGCAGGGTGAGAAAGGGGCAAGATAGAGGAATGGAAGAGAGACAAGGCCAAAATCGATTCATGAAATCCAAAGAAGAATCAACACACTCTGCTTTGCTTCTGTAACCATTCAATAGTTTCTACAACTTAGTAGCCTTATCCTTGGTACTCTCCCCACAACCCACTTGAAGAAGAACGAGTAGCTTCTAAAACACCCCAACTTGAAGCGCCTCAATCAACGCTCATTCTTCAGTTTTGGAATTTTGACCAACACCCCTTCGATCTGTTCTTCGTTTTGGAGTTTTTTTTTTTTAAAAGAATACCGGTCCAACCGTAGCTCCGGGTCACCGATTTTTATACCGATCCGGCCGGTTCAATCCGGTTCAAGGCGGGTCGATTGCATCCCCGATCCGTTGCTCGACTCGAACCGGTCAGGGGTCCGTTTTCGGTTTAACCGGTCGAACCGGCCGGTTCGAGCCGAGTCTGATAACACTGATTATATCTCCACACTCACTTTTGAGGTGTGGAGAGGTGGAAGAAGAGAGATAGAAAAAATGAGAGAGAAAGATGTGATATGTAATTTAATTGATAAAGAAAAGATAAATAAATAAAATGGAGGTGAAAAAGAAGTGGAGAGGTGTCTATATATCATGACTCATTTCAAACATCATAGAAAATTAAGGAATAGATATGGTTTATTTGGTTTAGAAAAGAAAAATAAATTTTGAAATAGGTTTTAAAAAGTAAAATTAATAGGTAATTTGATGTGATTGAGAGTGAAGAGAATGAGAAGAGAAAATGATAATTTTTCTCCTTTCTTTTAACAATATTGATATAGAATTAAAAGAGATAATTTTTTTATGTTAGATGACATATTTATTATAAATATTTATAAATAAATATGATAATGATATATGGATAAAATAATAATGTGTGTATAATTAACACACTCACCTCTCTCTTGCCTTTCTCTATATGCATAAGTGCTATTCTAACAAACAAAGCATTATGCTCTTTTTTTTTATTTATGAGGAGTTTGGAAGGAAGGAAATCAGTAAAGGAGAATTTGGCTGGAAAAGGAGTTTGAAAGACCCATGAAAATGGATGGGAATGAGAAATTGTACAACATCAATATTGTGTCACTTTTCACGACAAACCCAAGCGGGAAAATAGGTATAAATGAGGGAATTGATAGCTAAAAAATGTGAATGCCTCTTTTATTGTGGGCTCTCTACCATCCATGTCTAAACTTTGTTTGGTCTATGAGAGAAAGAGAGAAGAGAAAATATGAATAAAGAGAAAAATGTGAGAAAGAGCATACATTTTAGTAGATTTTTGGTATGGATATGATAGAAAGACAGAAAAATCATGTGGAAAATTACATTTTATGTCAAAGTGCATTTTTATCCCTCAATATCCATAATGAATAATACTGGCAGTAAGAATAAGAGACCCCACATATAGAAGATCAAAAGGAGAAGAATTAGAAAAAACAAACTTGACTCTATTTTTCTTCAAAATTGATGAGAGAGCAAAAATGTTTCGGGCCCGCCTTTGCCAATTCTCTCATGCCTTCATCACTACATGCCAAATGCGGTGTTTGGCTTCTACTCGCGAATGACCTATGAGTTACAAGAGTCATTGATGAGGTTGCAGAAGAAGAATGTTGCACTCCGAGAGCAGATGGAGTAGAACAAGGCCCAAACGCGAGCAAAGATCGATGCGATTAAGGTTCAATGGGACCCACAAATGCAAGAAATGACTTCATATTTCACTTGCTTAACAATAAAATTTAAGATTTTCCATGACGTAAATAGTAGTGGTGTTGTTATTGTTGTTGCTGCTCTTCGACCTAGTCTAGTCATTGTTATTGATCTTCAACCTACTCCATGTTAGAATATAATATAAAACCATTCATTTGGCCCTTACCCAACAGCTTAAGCTTTTGGGATAAGTGGTTGTTTGACGTGGTATCAGAGTCTTTATGACTTAGCAATCTAGAGTTCGATTCCCGCTCCCCTCACTTTCTAATTAAAAAGTGGAATTTAAGCACATGGTAGGTGGACATGTGCATTCATCCATTCTTCAAGCTCAAATGGCTCTTGCTTGAGGGGGCAGACATGTTAGAATATAATATAAAACCATTCATTTGGCCCTTACCCAACAACTTAAGCTTTTGGGATCAGTGGTTGTTTGACGCTCCATCTCTTGTTGTTGTTATTGCGCTTCAGCCTACTTCAGTTGTTGCTGCTTCTCTTTGTCCTACTCCACATGTTGTTATTGGATCATCTTCACGAGATGCTGCTGTTACTGGTTCTGATTCCCCATATCGTGTTTTTGTATATGATTATGATGATAATGATATATAGCATTTTAGTGCTATCATGTATTTTATTTCTATTAAACAATTTTTTTTTAAAAAAAATGTAAATTTACAAATGGTATTCTCTGACCGTAACTTCTCAGTGCACCAACGGTATAAGAAGTCCAAAACTGTCGATGACTCTATTACAAACGACTATATCTATAGCCATCAGTAAAAAAATTCAATGACTCTATTACCAAAGAATCTTGAAGTATCAGTAAATAAAAAATACTTGCGGTTTTTTGTTAGTATCATTTGTTGTTAGTCGTTAATAAATGATGATTTTCTTGTAATGACAAGCGTAATTTAAAGTGATAGCCTCATTATCACCTTCATATCAAAGCTAATCATGTTGTAGGAGGAAGATGAACATTACATTTGTGGCGCAAAGAGAGGTCTCCATTAATGGTGCTAAGTCAAGTGTCACCCCTCTCTCTTACTCCATTATCAACGTCTATTAGTACATTAATAGTTACTAGTATAAATTCTGCATAGGTCTGTCCACCAGACGAGTTCGAGCGGATTCGAACAAAAAACGCGGGTTGTGTCGGGTGAAAATCACCCAACCACCAGGTCCGCCGTCGACCGTCCGGTTGCCATGGGCTGTTCGGGTTCAGTTTTGGCGGTTCACGGTTTCAGCGGGTGGGCTTGGACGAGTTTAATGTGACACTCGAGGCCGACGAGGGCGGGGAGTGATTGCCGGTGCAATGAGACGCATACAAGGAGCGACACCTGGTAGGATTCTAGGCGGAGGGACACATGAATGAACTGATCTCACACCCGAACAAGAGGTATTCTGAGACTGTATAGGTATGAGACTATACAGTTGAGGAGGGCATACAAATTTGATTGGTACTGTTGAATATTTGTTAAGATTTAGTTTATTATTAGTCATATCTCACTGAGATATAGTTAAGATTTGTTTATCTATTTTAGATTCGTATCTATTTAAATAGAGATTATATCTATTTAAATAGAGATAGGTTTAGATAGATTTAGTTTCTTTCTATCTCTTTGGTAGTCTATATATATATTGTAGTTTTCAGTCAAGTATTAATCAATGAAATACACAAGTAATATTTTATCAAATTCAAGTTGGTATCAGAGCAAGTTTCGATCCTACCGTTGTGAGGGGGTTCCTCCCCCGTGAGCCCCCTCACAGGGGTTTTCAAATCTTTTTGGATCCAAAACTCTTTGGATTTAATTTTTTTTGTACTTCGCTTACGCGCTTGTTAGTTCTAGCAGTTTTCTTACGGTCTCATTTCTTTATGATCATGGTTCCCTTTCTCTTGGAACCCTAGTGATCCTTGTCACGTTCTTGGCAGTCACTATTGGCGTTCAACACTGTCAACGTCTTTCCACTTCCGTTTTCTGAAGTTACTCAGAACGGATCAAAGACACCTCCATCTTTTCCCTAAAGCGTCGTCGTATGTATCTTGAGCAAGGTTGGTCCTTGAGTGGGTGAGTCTCATTGATTAGTGAACACTAAGAATCTGTGGTAGGAATATCTACATCTCTCCCACAGTACCCCCGTTCATACTTATTTGTTGTGGCGCAAGGAATGCAATACGAATTGTTAGTATGGCATGGTCAATAATTCGAGATTGTACTGATTCAGTAATGTGGTCTTTGTATGGTCAATGGCAGGTATTATTTTAATGGAAGCAAGCTGTAGAGTTTGATTAAGGTCTCCAGTGGTGCAGCACCTTTGAATGCAACAGTTATTTATTACTTTGTCCAAACTTCCCTTAATCTTGATTTCATACAAGATACATGAATAATGAGGAAGCCACAATTTCAACAATAGATAAAGATGTTATTCGAGATGTTGTTTATATCGATCAGGGTGATTATATACATATATCTGATCACTTGCAAGGTATTATCAAATACAAGGGATTTCAGATTGCTCCTGCTGATTTAGAAGTTGTGTTAATTTTGCATCCTGAAGTAGTTGATGTTGCTGTTATAACTACCATGGATGAAGAAACTAGAGAGATACCAGGTGGCTCTTTGGTCCAGTCCAATTCTCAATTAGTGTGTTGGGTTGCTCTAGTTTCTTATTTTGGTTTCTTGGTTTTGGTTGACACAATTGTGGTTTTGGAGTTGGAAAAGATTTTCGGACTGTTTTTGGGAATTTCTCTCTCTCCGGTAGCACGACTTCTCAAGTTATATTTGTTACAAGCTATGCATATGACATATATGGTATAGCTTGAGGGGAAGTGTTGGATATTGTCACTGCCGCTGGATTCCAAGCCACGCGCCTCCCATCTCTCTGCGTGCGCGCCCTCATAGCTCCGCTGCTTTGTTCTCGCCGGTCCTCTTTGTGCATCAGCCAGGTTTGGTTTTAAGGATCCTCTATTTTGACGTGTGTTGTGGCGCCACAGTTGTGATCCGGTCTTCCTCTTCCAGTTTGGTTCGTGGGTATGTCGCGTTTTCTCAGCTGCGATGTTTCTCGCTGTTTGAGTTCTAAGTTTGCGTCTCATGGTTCGAGATGCTCTTATTATATTGATCTTGGCTGACTTTATGCAATTTGGTTTTGTTTGGTTTTTGAAGGTGACAGTGTCACCTTCGTTTGTTTTATCTCGATTGTTTTGTTTTCTGGTTTTAGGGCTTCAACTGCGAGTTGCGTTGGCCCACTCTCTAATGTTTGAGAGTTGTCTGTGTCAAAGTTGACACCATTGTTTGTCTTAGAAGCCATCAATCGATCGACCTCAAGTATGTTTTATTTCTGTGTAGTTGTTGTTGGTGAGTTGTTGCTTCAGCCTTGTTTTGTTTTCGGGCGTATTGTTGCTGGTTTTTCGCCCTTGTTTGCTGGCTCAGCTACCCTACGACACTCCAGAAGAATTGGTTTTTTGTCTTGCATCAATTTCAGTCAGATCAAGTATGAGAAGTTATCTTTTCCCTGCCCATGAATTTAGCAGAAGTTCGAAAGAATATTCAATTTGAAGTATGAGATGTTGTCTTTTGCCGCCATGGATTTACTAGAAGTTAGGAAGGTTATTTAATTCAGAGATTCGCCAAGACCGTCATTATTAAGGGATATCTATTAAGATAATTTTCTTCTTGGGTTAGATTTGTTACAAGCTTAAAGCTAAGCAAGCTTTAGCTTGAGGGGGAGTGTTGAATATCTGTTAAGATTTAGTTTATTATTAGTCATATCTCACTGAGATATAGTTAATATTTGTTTATCTATTTTAGATTAGTATCTATTTAAATAGAGATTATATCTATTTAAATAGATATAGGTTTAGATAGATTCAGTTTCTTTCTATCTCTTTGTTAGTCTATATATATATTGTAGTTTTCAGTCAAATATTAATCAATGAAATACACAAGTAATATTTTATCAAATTCAAGTGGTACTACTCATGACAACAAGATGCATCTTCTTTTTGGGAGCTCAACTTATAAAAACTCTAAGGTTAAGTGTGTTTGCCTTGGAGCAATATTGGGATAGGTGACATCCTGCGAAGTTTTTCCTGAAAGTGCGTGTGTGAGGACAAAACGCATTGAAAAGACTCATGTTGTTACCGTGAGGCCAATCGTCAGATTGAGATGTTACATTCAACATTCAGAAAAAAAGGAAAAAAATGAAGATGAAGATAGACACAAGATTCATCATTCAAAAAAATGAAGATTAAATATACATTTCTCCTCTATCAGCCCATTATAAATAAAATCATAAAAAAAGGAAGAACATGTCTGGATCGTGGAAGACGAAATCTGAAAGGTTGCATCTTCATTTGCAAGAGAGGAACCTGAAGCGGTAGTACGACGACTATTGGTGTCAACATCACGATGGTGCGCGGACTCCGGTTGCGGCGGTGTATCTTCATGTGGTGGCGGCGCTGGACCTCAGAGAAGGAAAGGTTGTGGCGGCGCTGGATCTCCATGGGTTGTGGTGAAGGTTTTTTCCACACGGTTTTTTCTACCCGTTCAACCCGAAAATTGACTCGAGATGGTTTTTTTTTTAGTAGCAGGCCGGACGATTGCACATGGAAAAAAATTGACAACCCCCTCTGCATATATATACCCTTCATTGTTGTAAAGCTTTATATGCAAGTTTAGTTTCTGATTTGAAGTTTGTTATGTTTTTTTTTATCAACGTTTGTTATGTAATTAGATTTGTCATTGTAATAATTTTATATTGAAGAGACAGTCTTGTACTATCAGTCAAATCATTTTTTTTAATTTGAACGACAACAAATTTGATGGCATAGAAGGGGTTGATGTTTCCATTCGATAGAAGGTCATTTCGGTTTAGATGCATAATAAGCATGGATGATTTGAAGAATAAGATTCATGTAAAATTGAAGCTCACATAAAACCAAATTCTTTCTACTTTTTGACTTGTAATTTATTTTTTCACTTAATTTAAATAACCTAAAAAGTATCGACCTTTCCTTCCTCTTTCTCTAGTTTCGCTTTCTTTCCTTATACCTTTATTTCCTCTCAGTTTCTTCCATAAACAAACATAGCCTTAAAATAGCATAAAATAACCACCATCCTATTTTCTTTAATCTAACTAACCCTGGAAAACAATGTTCACAATCTAACCACACTTACATTGAGATGGAGAAAGAAAAAAAAAAAGAGAGATATGAGGTGGTATGAAACAAAAAGAAGAGAGATAAGAAGAGAAAGTGAGTGAAAATGAGATGAAAGAAAAAATATAAGAACAAATCAAAGGAGAAAATTATATTTGCAATTCAATTAGACTCACACCTTGATGAGCTATGAAGAAAAAAGCGATAAATGAATGATATGGTAAATGATGTGATGAAAATTACATATAGATAGAAATGAAATGAATGAATCAGATGGAAAAGAAAATGTTCATGAGTGAGGGTGTTTTTGTTTTTCAGTTTGAATCACATTTGCACACGTTTCAACACAAAATCGCATTTCCCTAGGCATCCATCGTGAAAGGATGGTCTAAGTAATGTTTCAAAGTTGGCTTACGTTGAGGGATGCCTGTCGTGGGATGGTTCAGTTGCATTTTTATTGTGATAAGATAAAAACATCCTTCATTCCTTACTATGTCTCCTTCTATCATCAAGGAGCTCGACCATGAAACCACAAATCAGCAAACCATAAGTTCTAGTCCTGAAACCAACAACCTAGAAGCCCGACCGGAAATCTCCACGAATCATTGTGTTCACTCCATTGTCGAATCCTCTATCATGAGTCCCCTACCCTTGGCGAGAGTTTAGGAGTAGCAGTGAGGGAAGAAGAAGGGGAAGTTGTCATATGGAGACTATAGTCGTTCATTTGGTGGTTTACGTCCTTGGCAATGACGTCCCTCCTCATCGTTGTGGTTGAATTTGGTCTTAGATGGGTGAAGATGTTGGAACCCCTCTAAGACGTCTACCTCGCCATTGTCGTAGCCTAAATCCCTCCTCCACACATTTTCCTCCTCCTCAAGGAATATAATGATTCCATGTGCTATTTCATCTGGTTTTGGTATGAATTTAGATTATTATTATTCAAGTTTTTTTGTCTTAAATCTCCCATCAAATTTCTTCTTAATTAGTTTTCATGGGATTTTAATTCAAGATGCATATTTCATCTTTTAAATGTGAAATTCTTCATTTGCTCACATTGAATGCTACCGGAACCTTTTTTTTTTTAACCAATTCCAAGAACCATATATTCTTTGATGGCGAAGAAGAAGCTTTGATGTGGTGAAGGGAAGGGTCTTGAAAGAGTGAATTTAGGGAAGATTGATTTTTTAGTTTTGCAACTTCGACAATGGAGGGGGTGAGGACCATAGTTTATCAAACATTTGGATACTGCTGGCCGCAGGTTGAAAAACATGGTGGCCTGATAATAGCAGCAACACCGCTATGATGAGGGAGATAGATGACAGAGAGAGACAGTTTCGTATCTTACCTTAATTGATCACAACCACTCATTTATTTAATATTATATCCACGAAAACTATTCAAATGACTCAAAATGGTTCACTTTCTTAATGACCTATGGTAGATAAAATGAGTGTGCAAACACACAAACTAAATGTATCAAAACTCTAACACTATGTTTGTTAAGGTAGAGAAAGAGAAAAAAGAGGATAAAGGGGAGAGGGGGAGTGTTGTCGTGTTTTGTTGGCAGGGGAGGAGGTAGAGGGGGTTGATTTTGTGGGTTCTACGACTTCTTTCATTCTCCTCAAAATGAGAAGAGATAGAGCAAGAGTTGAACACCTTTTTTAACTTTCAAATTATATCCTTGTCTATTTATTCAATCTATCCCCTCTTTTATATTTTAATGTTTTTAGTTTTGTTTAAAAATGTCAATTCATACTAAACTAATCTTCTCTCTTCTCATTCTTTATTTAACCAATGAAGGGGAGAAAGTTCACATCATTCTTTCTCTCTATCTCTCTTCTTTTTTCATCATACCAAATAACCTCTAACACTATGTTTGGTAGGGTAGAGGGAGATAGAGAAGAGAAAGTAGAGAAGAGAGAGGTTGGGTAGAGAGAGATATGTGAAAAATAGAGTGAATTTTAGAAGTTGTTTGGTATGATAGAGATAAAAGAGAGAGAGAGATGAGAAATAATGAGGTGAAAAAGAGATAAAAAATAAACTTTTGATTAAAATAATATTTAAAAAAAAGTAAGAAAGTGACGGTTTTAAACCACCACTAAGTATGCCACATGTAGAAAAATAAAATAAAAAACGCAACCCCTTCGTTACTGTTCCTTTTCTCTCCAAATTTGAGAGACCCAAAAAATGGGGTGGGTCCCACCTCTGTAGTCCCTCCTCCCTCTCTTCTCTCTCCCACCAAACAAGGTAACTTTCCCCATCTCTCTTCTATCTCTCTCTTGCATCTCTCTCTTCTAACTCTCTCTTAACAAACAAAGTGTAAATTTACCATATTTCTCCCTTATTTCTCTCGTCTCAATTTCTCTCTTCTCTATCTCTCTTCTCTAAAACAATAATGATATACTCACACCTCATTTTTTCTCCACTTCATTTCCACCTATTTTATTTCTATCCCTTTCCTCTTATCATCTATCACATCTTATAATTTTTTCTCTTATTTTTTCTTTTCTTCCGTTCTCTCCCCCTCTACCTCTCTCCACCTTATTTTTGAGGTGTAAAAGAATAATTATTCCAATCTAAAAACCTCTAAAATGACTCAAAAGCCAAATATCGAGAAAAAGAAAAAAGTTTCCTGTACAATTAATTTCCTTTATGACGCAGCGGCTTTCCCAAAAACCATTGAAAAGCAGTAATTGATTCAACAAAACTGTGTGAAAGTCAAACGTGGTTTTCTCAACCACACCACAGACTACACAAGAGAGAGCCAAAGTGGACCCAAACAAAATATATTCGCTTGGTCCACCCCTGTCTAACCTACACTACATCCAATCCAACGTTACTTCCCATCAAGCGTGTGTGAATTAACTAACACCAGATTTTTCTAATGAGATAAAGTAATGATATATAGACACCTCATCTTTGAAACACTTTATTTCCACCTTTTTTTATTTTTATATCTCCTCTTATCATCTATCATATCTAATACTTTCTCTCTTTTATTTTTTCTTTTCTTTCTATCTCTCTTCATTCCACCTCTCTCCGCCTCAAAGAGAGGTGTGAAGATAACATTATTGTATACTAACTGAAACAGATCTCGAGTTTAAACTGGTATGATAAGAATGCAGTTGCGTTTAATACTTAACCGAAAGAGTTTTGCAATCCTATAATGGTTTGACCCGTCTTGAAATTGTGAGAGCAACGTACAACAACCCACAATAGTCACTACTGTTCACAATCTCAATAAAAATATAAGATTTTGACAGCAGAAGCGACAAGTGCAGGTGGGATAATCCCTTTTGCTGGATTTTGCCGAAAAAACAAACAAGATCTCTCAGATTTCGATTCGAATCCCAAATCTCTCTCTCTCTCTCTCTTTCTCTTTCTCTTTCTCTCACCTTTCATTCCATATATATTATTCCCCTTCCTTTTCACCTTCCCATTCAACTCCATCATCTTCACTTTTCCCATTTATACCCATTTTTCTTCTCATCCACAAACTTCATCATCATTTTCATTTTCATCTTAATTTCGAGATACCCTTTTGATGGATACCGCCGGCGATGTTCTCAGGCAGAGTTTACCCGCAATGGATGCAGGGGAGCTGCATGTGCTTGCTGTTGATGACAGCCATGTCGACCGCAAGGTCATTGAACGGTTGCTCAGAATCTCTTCTTGCAAAGGTAAACATGGGAAATCAAATTCCATGATTTTTGTGTTTTTTTGTTGCATTTAGATTGGTTTCTGATGGTTTTTGGAACTGGGTTTTTGCAGTTACAGTTGTAGATAGTGGAACCAGAGCTTTGCAGTATCTGGGGTTGGATGGGGAGAAGAGCTCAATTGGTCTTGATGTAAGAAAACTTGGCTCTAGAATTGTTTAGATGCATTTAACTTTACTGTTTAATGGTGTTTGTTACTTGCTTGAATTGGAGCTTATGTTGTTGTTTTGTTTGATTGTGGTTGCAGAGTGTGAAGGTTAATCTGATAATGACAGATTATTCCATGCCTGGGATGACAGGGTACGAACTGTTGAAAAAAATAAAGGTGAGATTGAGAATGGTGATTTTGTTTTCTTATCTTGATCATGGAAGAGAAGAAGAAATTAATTGAAATATTAATTGTTAGTTGTTTATTTTGTCTTCTAATTTTTTGTATTCCTTCATGTTAATTTCAGCAGGAGTCATCTGTTTTCAGAGAGATTCCAGTGGTGGTTATGTCTTCTGAGAATATCTTGACCCGAATTGATAGGTAAGCTCTTGATTCAAATTAAAAAGCTACTTTGTTCTGGTATAGTTTTTAATTTTCTAGAAAGCATGTTGTTGTTTAGCTGAACTTTTGAATTCAATTTCTTGATTTGTGTGGTTGTATTTACATTTTGGATGAGGTTTGTTGATTTGCATATGCTCCTAATAACTTTGAATGGATTTGGATCATTTGAGGTGTGTTTGTATTTCTGTTAGTGCAGATCCAATTTGAATGTGCTTTTGACCAATTTGGCAATCCATATCTTTTGTTAATTGAATAAATGTATTTTTGACCAACTTTTACATAGCAATAATTGCTTCTTGTAATGATGTACATACTAAAATCTACCATATCAGAGAGTATCCCTTGTGGGGATTAGAATACTCAATAATAAAGGAAATAATTGTATGGAAGATCACAGGAGATCTTAATAGTAGATATTTATGCCTAGGCTTGCGTTGTCGTGTGGATTAGTGCTCATAATGCTTTAAGCCTTCACAATTACCAATAATATGAAATACTCCCTCCATTCCTATATAACTGATACTTTAAGGTTGTGGCACAAATATTAAGAAGTAGCAATTAATATTCTTGTTTTACTAAAATTACTATCTAACTTCCTATTATACCCTTTATCTCTCTTATCAATTCTAACTTTTCAATTTTCCTACAAACAATAAATGAAGGGCATAATTGATAAAGTAGCATTAATGCTCTCTTGAAATTGTAAAAGTATCAGTTAAATAGGAACAAAAAAAAGAACCAAATTAGTATCAGTTATTTAGGAACGGAGGGAGTATGTCTTAGTGCTAATTTTAAACTTAAAATATTTTTAAATTGAAGCTGATGCCTTAGGATTCGGGTCCCAATAACACATGGCCACTATCCTGTTCCTAAAAATGGAGGTCTTACTTCAACAAAAAGTGCATCACGATGTGTTATTTTCTTTCGATTTTATTTTCTTAATTGGTAGGATTAATCTCTCAATAATCTGATAATGTTAGACACATGTAGTGTTGTGGAACATATTACTTTGCTTGCATTTGTGGCAACAATGATTGAAGCTTGATGAAATCAGATTCCTCTTTGTTTACTAGTCAATTAATTGAACAAGGACCTTGTTGGCATGACAGCAGTTATTGTTATTGTCATTGTTATAATTGCCACATAATTCTCTATTTTATTAACATCATCTAGGAAGCTTGCATTTGTTCCTGAATTATTGGCAAATACTGCCATGTTGAACATCATCTAGGACCTTGTTGGCATGACAGCAGTTATTGTTATTGTCATTGTTATAATTGCCACATAATTCTCTATTTTATTAACATCATCTAGGAAGCTTGCATTTGTTCCTGAATTATTGGCAAATACTGCCATGTTGAACCCACTTTCTCATTGCTTAGTTTTTATGATTGTCAGTTGCTTGGAGGAAGGAGCAGAGGATTTTCTATTGAAGCCTGTAAAGTTGTCAGATGTTAAACGCCTAACAGATTTCATCATGAGAGGTGGAGAGAAGAAGGTTGAACAAAGATGTCAAAAAAGAAGCAGATCAGATGATTGCAGCTCATCTTTATCAACTGCATTCTCATTGGTTTCTCATCCATGCGATCTATCATCATCACCTGTTCTATCAACACTTTCACCATCTGCAATGTCATCAAAGAAATCTAGACTATGATGAGTAGTGATCTTTATGTCTCCATTTTTGCAAATTGTTGATATCCCAAAGCCTCTGATGTAATTTCCGATTCTGAAATATAGATTGCTGACAATGAGTACTAGGATTAGGAACGAGGAAGGGGATGTCAGAATCACTTTTTTGTTTTGGCTTAATTCTAACATTGTACAAAAGATATTTATTGAAAATTAATGAAAACCCTCTATTTTGAAGGGTTTTACTTCAAAATTATGTTTACTTTTGGTCTATATAGAGTGTAGTTCCTCTTGGTATTATTTTTAATAAGCATTTTATTGGTATATGTACCTCCATGGTGCGATTAAACTTGGTTCTCAAGCTTTATGTACCCCCATATTGCTGTCTGAGCTTACCCTACCACATGCAAGCTGTGGAAGAAGGCTGATAACTCAAAAGACAAGGCTTACCACATCTTTACCGCATAAAGCATGCAATCAGAAAGCCAATTGGGTCTAAAGTCAAACTAAAATAATAGATTCACCCCAATATGTGGCTGTCATATTTACACTAGTGATGTTTATTTAGGTCCGTCACTAATGATTGAGAAAACTGTTGATGAACTTGTATTATGTGGTGAAAACCCATTGTAATTTTTGTTGGGAAAAGAGACACTCACTTTGATTGAGAGAGAGAATAAATTGAATGAAGGTTATTACTCACACACTTCCTAGGTTTTTTTTTGAATAATTTGAATTTTTTTATACCAAAACCGAGTGAAGAAAAAAAGATTTATTTGTATGGATTAATTTTGGTCACATGAGTTGCAGGAGTGAACTCGCATGGGCTAGTGAGAATTCAAACTGGGACGAAGCACGAGGTGTCTGGCATGGGGAAGCACGAAGTTAGCTGGAACTCACTTTGACCTAGGTGAGTTACATATCTCGCATGGTGTTAAGTGAATTGAGTCAACTCGCTTTGACTTAAGTAAGTCATTGGAGATCACAATCCCTATATTAAAGTCGTTAGTTTTTGTCAATTTTGCACATCTCTCATCCTCACCTCCAATCCCTCTCAATTTCTTTGGTGCGAATTCTAACATAATTTCCTCTCTCATAACTCTCAAACCTTGATAATGAGTCAAATAATTGATTTTGTCTATTACAATGCTAGGGCTTTCAATGGCAGTGAAGATGTGATGCTCGAAGGTCAGAAGAGGTTCATGCATCTCAAACGCGACACTAGTATGCCCGTAAGATGCTGACTTAGTCACGAGAGCTTTGGGCTGACTCAGATGCTATGTGGTCTATTGGTGTTATGGGCCGACCGGAACACTTCCTTCCATCTATTTACCAATATCTGTCCATACACGCCTCTCCTCAACCAGCGTTGTTGTGCTTTGTTGACTAGTCGTTGGACTTGGGCCTCTAACCCAACCTCGCCTATCAGTCCTCCTATCTGGGTTGTGTTCCATAGACTAGTATACAAGTCTCGAAAACACCAAATATTTTGGAAAAGACGAAGCATGTCTTGTCAATAGGTCAACTTTCATGAGTTGAGAATTGAGATCGGTCAGACCAATAGTTCAGCTATTATCTTGAAATTTATTACTTTCCTACTTTACTTTGAGGAAAGATGATTATTATTATTATTATTATTTGTCTTTTTCCGCAAAAAAACAAATGCAAATCTACCGTCCCTGTATGATAGCTTAAGTGGTAAGAGCTGAGGGCCATATAAGTTGGGTAGGGGGAGATCAGAGATCGATTCCTGATGGGTGCAATTTTTCTTGCTGTCCTGAAGTTGTAACTTTGCTGTTTACAAACCCCCCACATTCCCATTGATTATAAGCAAAGAACAACTTCAGTTTAAAAAGTTTTCTTTCCCCGGTCCAAGGTCAAGTGTT
Organism: Lotus japonicus; assembly: GCF_012489685.1. NCBI lineage: Eukaryota > Viridiplantae > Streptophyta > Magnoliopsida > Fabales > Fabaceae > Lotus > Lotus japonicus. The sequence goes on from NC_080041.1 coordinate 36,174,303, forward strand.
TTACTCTAGAGGATTTACATCTTGCTCCTTAATAATCCGCAAAGGGCTGCTTGCAACTTGCAAGTGAGTCCAAATTCCAGGATGTCATTGTTATAACTGTCCTATGTGATTCTTGTGAGATGACACCATTACTATACTGCATCTACCAAAACCCAATAGGACAATATCCTTAAAACAAAATGTATGCATCTTCAAACTAATTTCAGTCATCAAATTCAAAACCAAACCATCTGTTGTACAATAAATAAGCAACACTCCATCCATTCAACCCAACAACCTAAGCAACAGCTGGAGCAAGATTGTAGTTGCCTCACAAGAAGTTACAGAGAGACGGCATACACCATTTATAATTAAGACATATAAACGTCAATTATATGTCTAATTAACAATTATGAATCAAGTTGGGACGGCTATGCTAAGCTATCACATTGCACCTTCGACAAAGCACTTATTACTCACCACCATTTTTTTATAACTCATTGAAATTGTACAAGTATTGATTAGAGAAAAAATAAAATTTAAGAAAGGATGAGTCATTTTGTGCCTTACTTATATGTGGGAACTTAGTAGACACCCATTTGGGTGTAGATACCAAAACTAGTAGTATGAAAAGAAAGAGAAAAACAGTTATATATATGGGTGTATTTTATGATACATTTATGGAAGAGAAAAAACATCACCCTAGCTTAAATGATTAGATAATATTTTAACATGTGTATTAAAAAATTCTAAGTTATAAAAAATTATTGCGCCAGCTAACACTGAGGTAATATCACCCAACAGTGACTTTTTTTTTGTTACAAGAGAAAGATTAACAAAAGAGAAAAACTAGTTAATTGCATCTAAGTACAGCGATGCGATGCAACATAATGGGTTTAAATTAAATTAACAAACCACTTAATTTTACTAATTGTTTTCATTTTTATCAGGTATATTTTCAACTCTCCATCCCAAAACTTGCCGACCCTATCTGTGATTTCAAGGGTCATCAATTGAAATTGTCATTTTTAGGCCAAATGGTGCTGCTTCTAATATGGCACCAGTGACAACTACCTCATTGAAATTGTCAACAAACAGTCGCTAAATACATTCAAAACATAACAACACAACATTTGTTCTCTTATGCTCTTTTCCTATGGCCCTTCAACCAGATTACTCACTCACATTTCACTCTTGCCTTGAATGTGTTCACCTGAATGCCCATTAGAACATCTCCAACAAACACTTCATCTTCTCACTCCCATCTCAAACTTCGTCAATGTCACCCCCAACTCATGCAATTGCAAAGGCTGTGGTTGCCACTGCTGTGATTACTTTTTTCATTGCAGGGTTTTTCTTCTACTTCTTCCAAAAATTTGTTCTTGCTCGATACCGCCGGCGAAACCAAGTGGCTGCAAGATTTCTTCAAGATCAAGGAGAAAGCCATGTAGATATACAAAAATTTGGTGGTAATGTGAGAGGACTAGTTGTTGAAGAAAATGGGGTTGGTGTTCTTTACATGATGGACTCAGAATGCAGAGAAATGAGAACTGGCTTCCCAAATAGTATATTCAATCCAAGTTTTGAAGATCATGAAGAGGAAAAGAGAATAATAGATGTAATGGTCCAAAGACAACACTTGCAACAATCACCTGAGTTAGCACTTTCTCTTCCACCTCTACCAAAACCTTCACCAATGAATCATGAGAAGAAAAATCAACCACCACCACCACCTCCACCTCCTCCTCCTCCTCCTCCACCACCTCCTCCTCCGCCTACCCCTCCTCCTCCCCCTGCTCCTCTTCTTTTTCGTCGTCCTCCTCCTCCTCTTTTTCCTCCTTCTCCACCACCACCACCTCTGCCTTCCTCTCCCACCACCATACATAGAAAAAGTGCAGCATCACCACCTGGTCCACCTCCACTTCCAAGCAGTGGCTTGTTCTCATCTTTCAAACCCCCACCTGCACCTAAAGGGAAACCAAACAAAAAAATCACCAAAAAGGCTGCAGTGGGGGAGAGTTCAAGAGAGAAGGGTCCTAGCCAAACCAGGTTGAAGCCTCTACATTGGGATAAGGTTCTAGCCAATGTTGATCATTCAACTGTGTGGGATCAGATCAACGATGGCTCTTTTAGGTAATAACTTAATTAGTTATAATTTGACTAGTTTATGTTTATCAAGCTTACATTGTTTTAAGAAGTGCTACATCAACTATATTTGCAAAAAATGACTTTATAAATGGAAGAGCAGTTCTCCTAAACTAGCTTTGGGATATAGTTAGACCTAACCCGAATTCTAATGTCAACTTCACAATTTTCAAGTCCATTTCGGTAATATCTTACTTTATATTGTTTGGTAAGCATATTTTACTTCTTATTAATTTGATTAGTTTATATTTTTCATGATTACATTGTGTTAGGAAGTCTCAGATTGACTAGAGATATGACAAAAAAAGTGCTTATATATGGAGGAGAAGTTCTCACCCTTAAGCTAGCTTTTGGGTAGAGTTAGGTCTAACCCGAATTCTAATGTCTTCTTCACAATTTGAGTCCTTTTCCCTTTTTACAGGGTTGATGATGAACTCATGGAATCACTCTTTGGATACTCAAACAGTTACAAAACTAATGAAACAAAAAAAGCTCTTTCCAACTTGGCCAAGTCCAATTCCAACACACCATCTCAGATATTCATCCTCGAGCCACGAAAATCACAAAACACAGCAATTGTGCTAAGATCACTAGCAGTATCTCGCAAGGGAATCTTGGAAGCACTGCTCGAAGGTCAGGGTCTCAGTGTTGAGACACTTGAAAGGCTCACCAAAATAGCTCCTTCTCAAGAAGAAGAAGCCAAAATCATCCAATTCAGTGGCAACCCAGATAAGCTTGCTGATGCTGAGTCATTCTTATACTACATCCTGAAAGCAGTTCCAACAGCATTCAACCGTTTGAAAGCAATGCTTTTCAGGTCAAATTATGACTGTGAAGTTCTTCAGCTCAAGGAGAACCTCCAAACAATTGAAATGGGTTGTAAGGAGCTGAGAAATAGTGCTCTTTTTCTGAAGCTCCTTGAGGCCATTCTCAAAGCTGGGAACAGAATGAATGCTGGAACCTCAAGAGGCAATGCACAAGGTTTCAACTTGAGTGCTCTTAGAAAACTTTCTGATGTAAAAAGCACAGATGGGAAAACCAGTTTGCTTCACTTCATAGTAGAACAAGTAGTTCAGTCAGAAGGGAAAAGAGAAATTATCTATCAAAAGCACAATGGTGAAATCATACAAGAGGCAGAGAAAGAGTGTCTAATGCTTGGTTTTCCAGTGTTAGGTGGGTTAAGTGATGAGTTATATGAAGCAAAGAAAGCATCGAGCATTGACTACCACAATTTCATTACTACGTGTTCCAATCTCAGTGCTCATGTTGGTGAAATTAGACAGATAATAACATGCTGTGGCAACACTGAGAGAGGTGGATTCACTAGGGAAATAAAAGGGTTCCTAGAGGAATGTGAGGAGGAGCTTAAGGTGGTGAAAGAGGAGCAGAAAAGGATCATGGAGCTTGTGAGAAAAACAAATGAGTACTATCTAGCAGGAGCAATATCCAAAGATAACATGTCAAACCCCTTACAACTGTTTGTTATTGTGAAAGATTTTGCTGACATGGTAGATCAGGCTTGCATTGAACTAAAAAGGAAGATGGAAAAGAAGAGTGTAGGAGGAGAGCCTGGATATTCAACACCACCTTTGTCACCATCAAAGAGGACAGCACTTAGATTCCCTAACTTTGATTTGTATTTTCTGTCAAATAGGTCAGAAGCTACATCTTGCAGCCTGTCAGAAGATGATTTCTGAAGATTGGTGTTGCATTTGTTTGTATCAATGTGATGGTTCCTACAAAATGTTCATTAGAGTTCCTTCTTTGATCATAGATTTGACATGTAAAACTGTAATTTCGACGAACTTTAAAACTTCAGTGGTGATTCGATGTAGTTGAAGCTAATGGTGTCATTTCTGAGTCAGACAGGCATTATAGACTTGGCTTAAATAACTTTCTGATAATTGTAGCTTTTACATTAATCTTTCTTGCCAATTACGGCCGTAGCAACTCGCATTTATCAGTAACTCCGCAGCGTAACGGCAATCGCAAATTAACACCCTGGCTATTGGAACTAGCATTTCTGTTGACGGAGGTTTGTTCTGATGCTTTCTGGATCACCAATCAGTATCATGTGGTTTATCTATATGTTTTCTTGGTTCCTTACCCTTATCTACATCTAAGCTCACATCTCCCCTAGGTGACTCAGTTAATCTCTCATCATCTTCATCTATAGGCTCTCCCTTACTCTCCTCATTATCTCTAGGGCTATTTACTTTATCCTCACTTTTTAAAGTTGTATAATTAATGCACTGAGTGGGGTTTACCCCAGATATTTCAAGAAATGTACCTTGGGACATAGAAGAATAGTTATCTTGTTGAGTTTCTGACTGTTTTATGTTTGGCTAGTATGTCCAATCTAGATGCTATTTGGGTCATGTAATAAAAAAGACAAAGATTACCAAATATTTTCAACAACTTTATTAGAAGAATAAATATATGTGAGCCCTGAAGAGGGGTCACAGCCCTGAAGAGGGGTCACAGCTGCTTTGGGATGCTTGATTCTGATAACTTATGCAGATGAAGTCTGAATCCATTGTCATATTCCTTTGCTAAGGTTTCTAAGTTGATCATATTCCTTTTGTGATTATCATAGAAAGCTCCATCCATTGTCAACAAACTAATATTGATATTCCAAAGATACCTCTCATTATCTCTTGTAGCCTATTTGTTCATACACCCTCATCAGTAACTAACTTCCCCTTCCTCTTTTCTCTCTCTTCAGGCTCAGCATTCTCTCCTATTTTTCGTTTTTATTTTTCCCTATAAACTCTCCAAACTCAAGGCCCATGTACCAACAAAATGGGCCTATTTGGGATTGTAACATTTAGCATTGAGTTAATTTTCTTATTAACTTTTTCCCGGTCATGTAACTCTGTTGATACGCTAGAATATCTCTATCAAAGTAAAATGTTGAAAAAATTGAATTTGTTCTATCAAAGTAAATGGAGATTTAGAGCATACAGTCTGTCTACCTTTTGTATTTTGGATTTCAGTATTGTACTTTTGGTAGTCAGAGTTGTTTTTCTTCTTCTTTGTGTCTGCCATGTTTTCTGATGGAGTAGAGCATACTAGCTTGTGATGTAATGTGTATTTGTGATACTATATTGTAGTGCTCTATCTAGAGTTTGATTCCTTTCATTTGTAAGTGTGGTTTGACTTGACTTATGCCTTAATCTTAATCTTAGGACACCTGACATGGTAGGTTTGTGTCAAACACCCTTATAATTTCAGTAATTTCTTAAGTACAAAACACAAGAACAAAATATTCTGAAGACCCTGATCCTTTCAGACAGAAAGTATATACCAATATGGGTTTCAGGGAAAATGTGACTGACCTTCCAAGCCCACACCCCAATATCACTGCAGACACTTGTCCTGTTTCTATTGGAAGTTCCCCACTTATATTCCAATTTGCAAGTCAACTTGCACAAAGCCTTCGTCAACAATTCTTTATTCATAACAACCATCTCCATGTGGAGCAACTCATCACACACAGATCAAGCTTCCAAAGTCCAACAAGCAAGAAACTGAGAAGCAAGCAGGGAAGAACTGAGACTCATGGCTGCAGGTGAGGGCATAGAAATGAAAGCAGATCAGATTGAGAAGGCATTTTCTACTGCCTGGAAGGCTCACAAGTCACCAGAAAAGCATTACCTTGTTGAAAAGAACACCAGAGTCAACCCTTCAGAAGTCATCATCAGCTTTCCAGCATCAGGTTCTGTCAAGGATTGGTATTCTGGAACAACCTTTGGGGAAACCAAAATAGATCTTAAACTATTTCCCTCACTTAAAAGCATTGGAAACAATGAAGCTGCTAAAGTCAATGAAGCCTTTCTGAAAAGATTCCAAGACATTCTGGACAAATCCGCATTTAAAGATGAGGTAACAACTCTCTTACCAATAATTACTTAGCTCTATTCACTTTATGTGTTTCTTTCCTTTAATACAACCTTAGCATCAATTACACTGCCTGTAGCATAGATCTGCTGGATTTGTTAGATAAGTAACTAATGCTAATAAATTGAAAAATGACATTATGAGTGTTCAATTTATAGTTGATTTTATCACAATGCTACCTCATATAACTTATGCACATGCACCATATTTGGATTAACTTCTATTTCTAACTATTCAAAATCAATTCTGACATTCAAAAGCTACTCATAGAAGCTTCTTCCAAAAATTGACTTTACTTTTAATTAAATTGTAGAAGAATTTCCAAACATACACTTATACGAACTTTTTCTACGTTAGAAATAAATTTCTTATCTCCGAATTAGGAACATAGAGTCATTCAATAGGATCAAAGATAAGAGGAACTGTAGAGAAAAAGTATCTAAACAAGTAATCATTCATCATGAAAAAGATGCTGAAATAACACTAAGTGATTGTTATTTATACAAAAGGTTACCATAGAGCAAAGTAATTAACTAGTAACCATAACTAACTAACCACCTAAGTAAGAAACTAACTAAATCAATATTTCTAATACTCAAAACTGAAGTAGGCCATAAGCTAAAAGTTTATCCAAACTTGGCCATTGTCATTATCAGATGGTATGCAGTTATGGGTTTCCTACTTTCCTTTATCTAATGAAGCATATATATGAATGAATCTGCAGGTAGACAAAGCAATGAGCAAACAAAAGAAAATAGTGTTTACAGGACACTCCTCTGGTGCTCCAATGGCCATTCTTGCATCCCTCTGGACCTTGGAGAAGTACCTAACACCAAAATCTCATAGAGAGATCCCTCTCCTCTGTGTAACTTCCGGTTCTCCCTTAGTTGGCAATCACATATTTTCTCACGCCACTGCGCGAGAAAACTGGTCTCGCTATTTCTTTCATTTTGTCATGAAGCATGACATAGTGCCAAGAATTCTCCTTGCTCCTCTCTCTTCCTTGGACCAAAGCCTTGAACCAGTTTCACAGTTCTTCAACCCCAAATCCAAATCTTTCATGAACGAGTCCATTGGAAGAGTTACAGAAGCTTCAGATTTCTACTTTGCCGTGATGTCAAGTGCTGCATCTGTCACGAGCCATGCTGCGTGCAAGCTAATGGGCACGACGGATGCAGCACTTGAAACACTGGCAAATTTTTTTCCAATGAGCCCTTACAGGCCCTTTGGAACTTACATTTTCTGCATTGCAAATGGAAAGGAAGCAAAGCAAATTGTCGTAAGAAACCCAGATGCGGTTCTGCAGCTCTTGTTTTTCTCTGCTCAGATAAACACTGAAACTGAAGCTGATCAAGTTCCCTATAGAAGCCTGCGAGAACATGTCATCAATGATACTGAACTGCAACAAACGTTAAGAATGCAGAATGTTGTGTACTTGGATCAACTGGGGAAGCTTCCTTTGCCTGAGGATAGTTCAAGTGGTGACACTGCAGAGATTAACATGGCCTTAAATGACCTTGGCCTGGTAAGTAACATTTCCTGCTATTGTATTCACCATAACCACTTACATTCCTTCCAATGAAAGAAAAAGTTCTTGGCCAAAACAACTATATATGCTATAGGGAAAAAGAAATAGACAATTTCAAGTTCATTTCTTTACCTTGTTATCATGGATATAATACAATTATGTACTTGCTCTACATTAACCAATTGCATGAAATGAATCTACAATTATAATAAGATCAAATGATAAAATTTTAGCTAACCATTTATTCCTTAAACCATTGAACATCAAATAGTTAGATTCATGTCTAAACCTAACATAATCACTTCACCACCACAAAATTGAACTCTTAGTAACTTCTTTCAGAACTTCTCCTCAAAACGTGGAAACCTACCAGGTTTGTAAGCACATTATAATTCAATGTTTGCAATGTTATAACTAATTCTCCATTGTCAGAATCAATCAGTTTTTGCCTGTTTAGGCATCTCCTTTCATAATTGGTTTGAACTCCAAAATCGATTATGAGATTAGATTCTGCAGTGGGCATGATCTATTATAGGATTTAATGACTGTATTTCATAAAATTAAAAAAGGACAGCCCGCTGCATCAAAGCCTATGTGCAGTGTCAGGGAAGGATCCGATCACTTGATCTATCGTACTTAGACTTATCCTGATTTTTTACACAAGAGGTTATTTCCATGACCTCAGTCGCATAGCAATAACTTTTTATTGTTGTGCCAAGGCTCAATTTCATAAGATTATTCACTTCACTTTTAAGTCACTTTTATCACTATCCATTTCATCAAAATCAATTAAGGGTGATCCAAACATTGATCATATATATGTGATTATTCCCTGTATGCAATTCCAGAGCACAAGAGCAAGACTGTGCCTTCGAGCAGCAGGGGAGTCAGAGGCAAGGAAACGGGACAACGAGGAAGTAATAAAAAAGAAGAAAGCCTTTGTTGAGGAAAGAATGAAGAAACTGGATGAGTACAGAGAAACAAAGTCACTCCAGAAAGTAGGGTACTACGACAGCTTCAAGATCCAAGATGACATAGAGGACTTCTCAGCAAACGTGACGAGGCTAGAGCTTGCAGGGGTGTGGGATGAGATAATTGAAAAGCTAAGAAGTTACGAACTCCCAGACGAGTTCGAAGGCAACAAATATTGGATAGAGCAAGGAACAAGGTTTCGCCGACTCGTGGAGCCGCTGGACATAGCTAACTACTACCGCCACCCGAGGGAAGGGGCTTACATGGATAAGGGAAGGCCAAGACGTTACAGGTACGCATTTATGATACGTAGACACTAAGCAGTATAAAAAACACCCTACAAATAGTTATGATACAACTCCTTTTGCTTTCTCGTATATCTCTCTTCTTATCACATCATGACACATTCGTTACTTCTCTCATATCTGCATTTCTCGCTCTTCTAACTCTTGGTGTCTACACTCATTACGTGGCTACCCAACATTTTCCAGGTACGCGCAGAGGTGGTTGGAGCATTCGCAGGGGAGAACGGAGGAAGCTATCTCGGAGTCTTGCTTCTGGGCTGAGGTGGAGGATCTTTGGAACATGGCAACAAGTGACAAGAAATGTTCTTTTGAGAATGTAAAGGAAAGGGTTGTGAGAGTAGAGGAGCAGATAAGAGTATGGATTGGGAAGGGTGAATTAGGTAACGATGTGTTCTTGGAGGGTTCTACCTTGGTGAAGTGGTGGAAGTTTCTGCCTTGGCAGCACAAGCAATATTCATGCATTAGAAGTCTTGTTGAACCATGAATAGAGACAAGCATGTGCTAGTGCATTGAGGGTGTGAGCTAATTTTTATTATTATCTTTGTTCAGTTTTGTAATGGAAAATGGTTGGTATGATGTAGACCAATAATGACATATACACACCTCATTTTTAAACACTTTATTTCCGCCTCTTTTTATTTATATCTCTCCCCTAATTATCTATCACATCTCATACTTTCTCTCTCTTACTTTTTCGTCAGCGTCGTTTGCAGAATCATCAAATATTAAACGGAACCTCACGGTAGGAGCTTATCACTATATATTATTTTCTCATTATGGGCTTATTCCACCCAAAAAAATTTGTAGGGGCCTTAACCAAATGACCCATATTTTAGAGGGACCTCCAACATATTTAAGCCAAAAAAAATAATGAATATTATATATAATGTGATGTGAAAAGAAGTTGGGAAATAAAGAGAAAAATTCAAGTGTTTGATGGGTGTTTCCAGTGGGATCTCGATCCTCTCTTGTGGAACTCCCTCCCGCGCTCTTTGCAGCAGATAGAATATTGTTTCTTTCACATCTCTAAGAGAGGTGGAATGGGGAGAGAGATATGAAGAAAAGAAAAAGTAAGAGAGAAAAAGTATGAAATATGATAAATGGTAAGAGTAGAGAGATAGAAACAAAAATATGTAAAAATGAAGTGTTTAAAAAATGATGTGTGTATATATCATTATTGGCAGCAGATATTGCAGCCATTGGATTGATCTAGTGGCAACAATTCATTAGGAGAGAATAAAATGAAAACGTCACTTCCCGAAGAGCAATATATACAGGGTGTTACTACTTTCTTAGAAAGAGTTATCTAAATAACTTATGAAAAAGTTTGGGTTAAATAATTCATTATCAAATTTGACCAATTACATTGAAGATAAGTGAGTTATAATTTATATATTTTATTTATAAAAAAATTCAATTGGTCCATTAAATTGTGGGTTATTAACCCACATGAGTCATTTAGACAATCCTCTAGAAAATAGACTTTAATTAAAAAATAGCGACATTGTGCCTGAAGTAATTCTTTTTTAATTTTGCATAATATCCTTTTTAAATGTTACGTTTTTGTGAAATATTTTTTTTTGACAGAACCTTTTTGTGAAATATGAAAGATGATATTTTTTTATAAAAAAAAATCAGTATATTTTATATGTTTGCTCAATTTTTAATTTAGGTATAACCCTAACGATAGGTACATGAGACTAATCTCTCACCCCACGATAAGCACACTTAGTGATAAAAAATTGACAATTAAGTTTTTTCATTCAAAAAAGTTAGAATCGAACTTCCTACTACTTTCTTAAGGAATAATGTGTTGAAGTACTGCACTAAGTCACTTGAATTTGTTTCTCTTGAAATTTTAATTTTAATTTAACTTTTTTATCTCCTTAAAATAATGTGTATTTAACTTTATATTTTATAAAAAAGAGCTTAATAGATATCTACTGTTAATATAATTTTGGCTTAATTCCAGTTTGGGCCCCTGATGTTTCATAAATGTGCAATCTACACCCCCGTGTATAAAACGTGCGGTCAAGGTCCCTGACGTTTCTAAAACGTGCGATTAACGCCCTTCCGTTAGGTTCCGTCTGTTGAACAAACGGAATGCTACTTAGCACTTATTTAATTTCATTTTTCTAATAAAAAATAATAAAATATTAAAACGTGTAATATTATTTTTTTTTCTTTGATCTCAAGAAAATATGATGTAACAAGCTCCTCCAAATTTGCAGATTGGCAGAAGCCTCATACCCTTCTCACCTAACATTTACCATCAAACACACAAAAATCCAGAACATGAAAATTTGAAATACCCATATGTTCAATTCAATTTTCCATGCGGCGGTGCTGGTTCTTTCTCTTGTAGACATAAGTTTTTTTTTTCCTTCTCCTTTGTATTTGAAGCTTCGTGGGACGGCATCAAAAGAAGAGAAAGAGAAAAATTGAAGAAAAGAGGATAAAAATAACACCACATACTCACAAACACAACCACCACAGATCTAACAAACATCCACAGCCACCGTGAGCACCACACCTTCAAATCTTTGCAGATCAAATTCGGTCATGGCCACTACACCGGTAACACCAGATCGCACTAGATCTCGATTTCCCTCACCTCATTCTTCAAAAACCGCAAGTACCTAAGGGAGATTTTGTCACCAGATCTAAGTTAAAATCTTTAGGAACTTGAACTTGGATTTGATCATCTGGGTTTCGCAGGGAAGGGGTTTTGAGAGGGGTGATTTGGATCCCTATAAGGGCGATTTGGGTGGTGGTGCGGTGGTGAAATGGAAGAAGAAGAGTGCGGTGGCATTGGAGAGGTGGTGGCGTGGGAGTGGGGGCCTGGAGGCTGAAGGCTGAGGATGGTGGTGGGGTCTGGAGGTTGAAGATGATGGATAATAGAGTTGCAGATTGATTGGGGTGAGGTTAGGGTGGTGATTGCAGGTGGGTGGGAGAGGGAGGAGGTTGCAGGTTGGTTGGGTGTTGATTGGGGATTTTATTTGGGTTTGAGTTTTTTGTTGGGAAGTTGAAGAAGATGAGTTAGAGGTTGAAGATGAAGAGAAGCTTTTGGATAAATTTTTGCTTTGAAATAATTTTTATTTTTATGTTTTGAAATAATTTTATTTGAAAAATGAATTTTTAATTAATTAAATAATGTCACGTCAGCATTTTCCGTTTGGTCAAGTGAGGAACCAAACGGATTTGGACGGAAGGGCGTTAATCGCACGTTTTAGAATCGTCAGGGACCTTGACCGCACGCTTTATACACAGGGGGTGCAGATCGCACATTTATGAAACATCAGGGGCCCAAAGTGGAATTAAGCCTATAATTTTTTACACTGATATTCAATCACTTTGTGTCGCGTAGGATGAACGATTACATTTCACTTTAATTAAATTAAATTTTTAAACCTGATATGGCGGAAAATAATTGGGTACCACCTGTGTAAAAAATATTTGTACAAAAATTACATTCATATAAAAAATATTACTTTGAAAATATTTAAAATATTTTTAAAAAAGGAAATCATACAAAATTAAAAGAGATTAATTTATATGCACTAACAGTGTAAAAAAGAATGTGATTGAATGATTGTGTAAAATTTATTTACACTTTCAGTGCAAGGAAATTAAGGCACAGTGTCACTATTTCTTTAATAAAAGTATTTATTTTCTAAGAAACTAGTAGTAGCATTGGGGAAGTGATGTTTTGATTTATTCTCTCCTAATGAATTGTTACCACTAGATCAATTCAATGGTTGCAATATGTGCTGCAGAGAGAGATTTTCCATCAAAATTGCTGATAACATAACCTTGTCTCTCTCTAAACTCTCCCTCTCTCTCGACCTGCTTCGGTTTGGGTGGCCGTCGCGCCGCCTCCTCCTGGCGCGGCGGCAACCCCCCTTCTTCTCCCTCTGTTTTGTCCTTTATTTTTCTTCTTGTGCTAATAAATCAAATCTATTACTGGGATAGCTAAACCAGAGGCCATTGCTTGGGTTTCTTCCGCTCTCCGTGCCTCGACGGCTGCGACCTTGTTTTGCCCTCCTCGCCGCATCTGATGTTCGTCCTTCCGCTTGGAGCTGTTTCAAAGGTTCGAGTTTTGGAGGAGTTGGTTCAAACACTGCTCTGGTGGATCTGTGTTGAGCGACTCTTCTTGATCTGCTTTGCGAATTCTTGCTTGTGATCCACCGTTGTTACAGTGTTAGGGTGCGGCGCCCGCCGTCTTTGGTGGTGTTTTGTGTGCGAGTTTTGACGGCGAGGGTGGCTGCTATGTCTTGCTGTGGTGCAGAGTTCGGTGGGGGTTCGTTCTGGTGGCTTCTTCTTCAGTGAAGTCGTCACCGACGCCGGGGCCTCCAGTTTTGCATATCATCATCTTCCTATAGGCAACGCCATCTTCTTCAAGAGCAAGGCTCTCCAATGGAGACCCTAACCCTGAGTGGCTAGTCTTCTTTGTTCGCTAATTTGTGCTCCTCATCTTCTTCCCTTCTTTATCCTCTTTGACCAGATTTGTGTTTAAATATGTGTCTGGGGTTGCCTCCGCGGTTGGTGAGGAGGTTGGGATTGTGTTGGGGTGTACAAGTTGGGGCTAGAGGAGATCTGTGCGTGCCTGTTGAGGCCAGATCTTCCTGGAGAGTCTTGTTCTTTGCCTGTCTAGATATGTGCATGCCTGTTGAGGCTAGATCAGCTCGGATTCATGGATTCGGGTCTCCTGGCAGTGACGATGGTCTCTACCTGGATCCTTTCTGGTGCCTTTCCTAGTCAGATTATGTGTTCGTGAGTGTGGAGGGTTCGTGGATGATGATGTCAATTTGGGCGTCATTGTTGTTTTTGGGTTATTGGTGCTATAACCGGGTCTTTTGGTTATAGATGGCAGTGATCACTTTCCTACTTTCTGTTTGTTTGATGTACTGTGATTATTTGAGTCCCAATGTCGAGTTGAGCTCTATTTTTGTTGGGTTTGTGTGACGTTTTTCACACCTTGGTCCCCGATATATGCTCTTCTCGTAGGTTTTAGGTGTTTATTCGCCGGGTAAAAGTCTTAGGACTTACTTTGTAGCATTGTGAACTATTCACACGCTGTGTGTTATCTGTACTATCAACTTTATATTATATTATATATATATATATATTCTGTTTTCTAAAAAAAATCTGTTGTAGAGAGTGCTGGAGGGAGTTTCGCGCGCAGAAGATGATCCATTTCCTTTTCGGTGTTGGTAATCTACGAATCTTAACCTTATGAATAGGGGTGGCAATATGGATTGGCGGACGGGCCGAGCTCAACCTGTCATTGGCCCGCCAAAATGCGGATTGGGTTGGACTAGCCCACTTTTAGTATTTGGGTTCAAAGTCTCAACCCAACCCATATTTTGGCGGACTAGCGGGCTGACGGGTTAGCCCACTTAGAGAATATAGTAAAATAAAAAATGTTGTGCAATGAGCAATTAAGAAATCTTTCACGTTTCGTATATTGACACATGTAGAAATTAGAATCATTACAATATTATACTTGTTATTTATCTTTATAGCTTATCAGCTCAACACTTTCTCATCGATGAAAATATCAAACAAATATTTACCGTGAGTTGTTATTTAGAATTGTAACTGTAATCTTAATATCAACTATTAAGTGTAAGTGTTAATAACATTCACCAAATTATTGGTAAATGACATTTTTTTCTTTGATACAGACTTTGTTAATCTTCTTAACATATCAATAAATGTGTTATACAATCATCAACAAAAGTTTACTTCAATCAATAATAATAAGCCAATAATTATATACAATAATGTCATGTAAACATGAAAACTTTAGGTAAAAGTAAATTACAAATAAGGGTGAAAATATGGGTTGCGGGCTAACCCAACCCAACTCACCATTAACCTCAACCCGACCCACTATTAACCCGCCATAATGCAGGTTGGATTGGGCTAGCCCACTTTAAAATTTGGGTTCAAAGTTCCAATCCAACCCGCCAAAAAAGGTGGGTCAAACTCATTTTGTCACCCTACTTAAGAATAAGTGATGATTAAACGTGCAAGAATGATTGTTACCAAAATCTCATTTTCACTATGTAAATCCTTCTATTCTCCTTTTTCAACAAATCTTCAAATTCTTGTGGTAGGTTGTGAAAAAGATACTGTAAAAATATATGTTTTTCAATACATGTTTATGCAGTTGAAATTGTGAAAAGTGATTTATTCACACTTTTGAATAATTTTTAAGGGGTCTTTTTGAATAATTTTTTTAAACCAATCAATATAAATACATTTTTTTTAATTGAAGGGACCAATACAAATTTGGATGTTTTTCTTCCTTGGTCCGTGGAAATTAAGGGGAGATGCACAGCATCATGCAAGTTTCTCCGAACTTGCTACCCAATGCCGTACAGGGATGGGGAACGCGGTAAGGTTATGATACTTGTGGGCTTCTGTGAACCTTCCTTTCACACGCTCTCACGTTCCTTAAAAAAATTCGACCAAAAAAAAAAGAAAAAAACAAAAAATGATTATAGACACCAGGAAAAAAAAAAGAAAAAAAAAATAGAAGTGATAAATGTGATATGTAATGTGATGTGATAAATTAAATGAGATAAAGAGAAAAATAGAATGCTTAAAAGGGTCTATGAAATGCTGATGGTACACATATTATTACTTGTCAGATGCAAGAAAAATATAAATGATATGATACCTCGCCAGGACATTCTTAACTTACCTCACCCAAATATAAAAGGATTCAATCTCATGACTTATTACATACTACATCCGATCTTATTTATAAAAACTAAATGATATGTTTATCTTAGTCTTTTTATAAGAACTAAATTAAAGTTTGTGTCATATTATTTATTTTTTGACACTATTGTCGTTAATAATTTGAACTAGTAAAATATAGTAAAATATGTAGCTGATTCATTATTTACTCTCTTATCCTACTCATCAACACTAATTACACTTTTCTATGCCACTTACACATAATATGACAATGATAATTTTGGAAGTTTAACATTAATTTAGAATTAGTTTACTAAAATGTAACTACTTTAACTTTTTTTCTTAAACTGTGTGGGGTGATTTTTTAACTCTTATAAATAAAATCGGAGGTAATACATGATTTTATCTTACTCCAAATCATATTCAAAATCGACTTATGAAAATTCATTTCCTGAATGTGTTTGGAAATCTTCGAGTGTAAATAGTAAATAAGAAATCTTAAATTAGATAAAAAAATGTTTAATTAATAGTATATAGTTGAAAGGATTTAAATACTCATTGATTTAGATTTTAGATGCAAGATGTGATGTTTTTCATTAATGTAGTTTACTCTTCATCTAATGTGATTATAAAAAAGATATACCTATGTCCGTCTTATGCTATAATCGTGAGAGATACATCTCACGCCATAACAAGAACTACCTAAGCCGTTACTAGGTCATATGTTTTTCATGAAAGGTAGGAAATAAACTTCTAATCTTCACACTCTATTAGACAATGAAGAACAAGCATGCATACTAAAGAAACAACCTAAAAAACATGATGTAAAACCCCAAATGCTATACAAAAGCACCTAATCCAAATACTAGATAAGGTAATTGACTTCTGAGTTTAGAGAAAAATCCTTTCAATCAGCACTCGTATAGAAACAACTCAACTGGCTCTGCTAGGGTTGTAGACAAAGCGATTAATAGGGAAACCTGAAACATGGCTACAACAACGTTAATGAGGGTCCATCAAGCAGAACTGAGAAACATGGGAAGAGAAAGAAGGATCATGAAAATCCCAAACATTCCTCATTTGGAGCTGATAGGGAAAGAGGGGTATCCACACAAAAGATGGAGGCGGCAAAGATGTCGGCAGAGGTGACCGAGGCAAGAGCGGTAGCCAAATCTAGTAGGTAGTAGCTGGTGTTTACTGTCAGGGTGGTACATTGTAGGTGAGGGCGTGGGTTTGCATTGTCTGCTGAGACGAAAGTCGCAAGCCTTATCAGTGAGAGTAGACGTCAAGCATTTTGAGGAAAGGTGGGCGATGGTGGCCAAGATAAAGGGAGGGTGGTAGTGGCAGCCAAAAGAAAAGAGAAAGCAAAAACACCTACTTATTGGGTAATAAACCACCTAATGTAGTAGATACCCACCTTGTGTGGGAAAAAATCTAATTATAACCAAGTTGGAAGAGAACCTCCCTAATAAAGGAAGAGAACCCCCCATGGGGGAGAAACCCCCAATGGGTTGACGATGTGTTTAAATTGGGGAACCCTAGCCGAGGTTCAAGGGAACATAATAGTAGCACTCCACTACCTTCAACTTTGCTCGTACGACACTAAACTTTATTTCTAAAATCTACACTTCAGTCCACCATTTCAACTTTTGTGACGGAATATCAAATTCCGTCACAAAATCTTTGGCTAAATCGTTCCATGATTTATAGAGACATGATTAGTGACAAATTTTATAGAGGAATTTTCCCATTGTAAATTCCGTCACGAATTTACAAAATTGACAACTCCGGAGTTTTTTTTTGCTGTCATGGAATTACTGTCCATATTCTTGCTATAAGAACAGAGGTTATGTTTACATGAGATGTTACTGTGCTTATATGCTATACCTTGTTTTAGCTTATGGGTACCGTTTGGTGATGTGTATTGATTTTGCAGTCTTTCATAGCTTTTAATATGTGTACCCTTTCGGTTAAATTATGATCACTATATCTTCTTTTCAAAAAAAAAATGTTGATCTTTTGGCTGAACATGTGTGGTAATTAATTCAGGGGCAACCAAAAAAAAAACATTACAGCGGTTCCGTGGTGGAACCGCTGTAATAGATTACCAATTACAGCGGTCGACGGGCTGAAACTGCTGTAAAAGAAGACTCAAGTACAGCGGTTATCCTAGAGAACAGCTGTTGTAGGTCTGTATTTACAGTGATTTTATTAAATCAACTGCTGTAAATAATGCATCTTTTACAGCGGCGAAATCTACAGCGGTGGTTCAGGACCGCTGAAAACCGCTGTAAAAGGCAAAAAAAAAACCCGCTATAAAAGGCCTTTTTTGGTGTAGAGTCCACTGTAAAAATGTCAATATTAGTGACACATTCCATCTCTAAAATTGGTACTTAATTTTAAAATATTTGTTAAAACTTGCATTTATTAGTGATGAACTTTGGATATGGAAAAATCAATCACTAAACTAAATAAAAAAAATTAAATTTGTGACAAAAACACCCCTCTATAAAACATGTCACTAATTTCGTCTCCACTATTTATCGACTAAGAATTTTGTGATAGATTCTAATATCCCATCGCAAAACTTAAAATAAGTAGGGTTGAGTGTAAATTTGTGTAGAAGAATGAAGTCTAGTATCATATGAACATAGTTGAAGATAATGAGATGCAATTTACTACTCCCTCCGGTCCTATTTATAAGCAACAAAAAAAAAATTCACATAGTTTAAGAAATGTAGTAAAACTAGATAAAATGCATTAAATTTGTCTTGAATCAAAATAAACTTCCAAAATTACCCTTTGTTATTCATGTTGGAAAGTGGGAAAGAGAGAGAATAATTAATGAGACACATTTTACAAGTTAGAATTAATAAGGGCATCATTGGAAAAAAATAATTAATATAGTTCAAACTTTCATTTGGTTCTTATAAAAAGGACCAAGATTTTTCTTCTCTTTCATGCTTATAAATAGGACCGGAGGGAGTATAACCTATGATATGAAGGTATGTTTCTTTTCTTCATTTATATCCCATTACTAATTGTACAAAATTTTGAATAGTTACAAATTGTGAAGATGGTGATTTTTTGTTTTTGGTACAAAATGCTTAAAGAAAAAAACAAAAGGGAGACCACTATCGCCTCATGAAAAGAGTGCCCTTGTAATCTTCATCCAAAGCGAGCCAACACCAGCAGGGGGATGATGCATGATCACCAACCTTTGAGATGCTCGCACTCCCTCTTTCGCCATGAAATTTGCAATAACATTACCCTCCCGAAAAGTATGATGCAAGGTCACATGCCAAGCTCTCCATAGCAGCTCTAAAATCAGGCTTATTATGGACACATACTATGATACTCGGGCACGCTCCAACGAAGGAGAGAGAGCACCAAAGTGGAATCATTCTGAACCATGATGATTTTTTTGTTATTGTCTAACTATTGGACACAATGATGTGTTTGAATGGGAAACCAGATTAGCCATTTTAATGAAGATTTTATTTCATGCACAAGAATCAAATCTTCAAAGTGAATCAAACATGTAACAAGTAAATCAACCATCGTTTAGTATTAATTTTTCAAATTACCATATAACTAATTAACACCTTTAACAATATTTATTCGGACACATACCATCGTTTACTACATACCATTTTAATATGTAGTTTTAGTTATAGTTATTGTTTAGCTGACCATAAAAATGAGGAAAGTCACGAGCAGCTTCGAAACGCGTAGTTTGATCTGATTGGTCATTGTGCAAAGAAAAGCATATCCAAGACCCTACTTGCCCACTTGGAAGTCTGGCATATGGACTTTATTTATTATATCAGTCATGTCAATATGGTAATTTAACACCCCCCAATTTCTATAGAAACCACCAATTAAGAAAGCACGGAGACTTTGTGTATGTGAAACAAATAGCAGAGTCTTCGTCAATTTAGTAATCTATCCATCTCTCTCCCCCTTAGCTTCTATATTTATACAACAAACAGATGCTACAGAAAGCAAGAAGAACAAACCAATCAAACAATCACTCACAAATATTTCATAAAATTCTGCAGGGTCTTGAAAAAGAGAGAACATGGCTGGTGGGTCACTTGGAGATAACATAGGATTGAAAGAAGATGTTCTCAAGAAGGCATGTAGTTTGGCTTTCAAAGCTTACAAGTCACCAAAGGAGCTCTTTGTGAAAACTTCCATAGATAGTTATGTAATTTTCAGCTTCCCTGGATCATGGGTTGTCTCTGACTGGTTTGTTGAAGGTAAACCATTTGGGGATACTCAGGTAGATCTTGCTGTCTTCCCTTCACTTAGAAGTGTTGGTAATGATGAAGCTGCTTTGGTCAACGAAGCCTTTCTCAAGAGATTCGATCACATACTGAAACATTCCACACTGAAATCTGAGGTATGCTACTAACACCAACTTGTAATTAACTTTGTTATTTGTCTTCCGATTATACTAACATGGTATCAAAATTTATTTTGGATCTGTTTGTTATTCCGGTCTGTGAATTCCTTACTCGAAAACTATATTTTTTTTTATCGGCCAAATTTCCCCTCCAGGGATTTGGACGCTCCCCTCAACTCATATGTTCCCTCGCTCTTACCACTTGAGCTATCATTCGGGGATGACAACTCGATGTGATGTCCAGCTTTGGACGTAAGAGAATCTTTTAAGATCCCAATTGACTAGATATAGAGATGTGCTCAAATAAATCTTTGTATAAATGGTTGGACAATCTTTACTTATAAGCTAGGCCTAATATAAATCCTAGGATGATATATGACAAAAAAAGACAGTTTTTCAGTTTTTACGGTTGTTTCAGTTTCTATGATACTACTTTCTATTTTTGGTTAATTGATTTGAATTGAGCAAAGACTGTTCAAATATGTAGGTGAATAAAGCTGTGGTAGAAGGGAAGCAGATAGTGTTTACAGGACACTCTTCTGGGGCTGCAATTGCCATTCTTGCAACATTTTGGGCCTTGGAAGAGTACCTTAACCCAACCAAAAGCCAAAAACACAAGCCTCCACACTGTGTTACTTTTGGGTCTCCCTTAGTTGGTAATCACATATTCTCTCATGCTTCAAGGAGAGAAAATTGGTCACGCTACTTCATCCACTTTGTTTTGAGATTTGACATTGTCCCACGGATTTTGCTTGCTCCATTCTCATCTATTGAACAAAGTTTTAGTCATATTCTCCAATTATTGACTCCCAAGTCCAAACCTTCTTCCCAAGATTCAGTAAGAAGCAGTTTGACTTCTGAGTTTTACTCCACTGTGATAGGGAATGCATCAACTGTTACAAGCCATGCTGCCTGTAAACTCATGGGGAGCACAAATTTGTTGCTGGAGGCAGTGACAAATTTTGTTGAGTTAAGCCCTTATAAGCCCTTTGGAACCTTCATATTTTGCAATGGTAATGGACAGTTGATTGTGGTGAGAAACTCAGATGCCGTTCTGCAACTCTTGTTCCACACTGCTCAGCTCAGTAATTACACAGAACTTTCTGAAGTTGCCAGCAAAAGCATTCTGCAACATCATGCCTATGAAGCTGAATTGGAGGATAGCTTGGGAATGCAAAATGTGGTGTACTTGGACAAACTTGATGTCCTTCCCTTGTCTGCTAATGGATCTAATGGTGATATTGCAACAATTAGCACAGCCTTGGATGGCCTTGGACTGGTAATCACTGTTTATTTGTTTGTTCTTTAGCTATATATGTAGATGACTAAACCATCATTTTGGTCTTAAAGATATCAAGTCGATCACTTTAGTCCCTGAAAGATGGAAATCATACTTTTCACTCTTTCATGAAAAAGGCGATCAATGCAATCCTTTTGCAAAATCAATTTAGTCCCTAAAAGGGCTAAATCAGTCACCGTTTTCATCTTTAAGGGATAAAAAACGGTAATTTTCTTGTTTCTAAGACTAAATTAAATAACCGACCTGGTGTCTTATATGGGCCAAACTAATGGTTAGCATGTTCGCATCAGTTGCTCTTTCATTAGAATCAGTTCTGGCACTCAGAAGCTACTCACAACAGTTTCTTTTAATTGATTTCCGCTTCAGAATCAATTATAGAATAATTTCCAAACATGCATTTTATGGTTCAAGCCTCAGATTAGGTTGGAACATTTAGCTAACATGTGATGATTTCGTGCCTAAAATTTCAGAGTACTAGAGCAAGACTATGCCTTAGAGCAGCTGGTGAGTTGGAAAACCAAAAAGCCAGAAATGAAATGAAAATCTTGAAGGAGATTGAGAGCAAATCTGTGGAGAGCATGAAGGAAATGGAAGAGTACAAAGCAACATGTCAGTTACAGAATGGTTACTATGACGCCTTCAAGGTGCAAAAGGAGGCAAAGGACTTCCAAGCAAATGTGAAGAGGCTTGTGCTGGCAGGAGTTTGGGATGAGCTCATTGAGATGCTTAAGAGGTATGAACTTCCAGATGAGTTTGAAGGCAAATTAGAATGGATTCAACGCGGAACCAGCTTTCGCTTCCTGGTGGAGCCTCTTGATATCGCCAACTACTACCGCCATTTGAAGAATGAAGACACAGGACCTTACATGATCAGGGCCAGGCCAAAGCGATATCGGTACACACAGAGATGGTTAGAGCATGCCAAGAGGGTGCCAAAAGAAGAAATCTCAGAATCCACCTTCTGGGCTGAAATGGAAGAGCTATGCAGCTGGATTAGTAACAAGAAACCTTTTGAAGATGTGATGGAAAGGGTTCTCCAACTTGAACAAAACCTTAAGAAATGGACTGAATCTGATAAAGGGGAACTTAAAAAGGAGGTGTTCTTAAAGGATCCTACCTTCATAAAGTGGTGGGAAAATCTGCCTCAGGAACACAAGGCAAAATCCTGCATCTCCTCTCTGGTTCAGGTGTAAGGATAAATGAAGCTATTGTTCTATGGTGCTTTTTTATTATGCATTGTTATTGTTGTGCTGGTGTATTAGATAGTTTCTTGTTGTATTCCTAGTATTTAACATCCCTAATTAAGTTTGGAGTGACTTGTGAGGACCACGAATCATCCAGACATTAGGATTTAATAAATTTGTCTGGTCTATGTAAAATTTGTTTGAAGGGGAGCCTTCGTGTAATAGTAAAAAGTTGTTGTTTTGTGACTAAGGTCATGAGTTTAAATTGTGGAAACCGTTTCTTATGTGAAAAAATAAGGTAAGACTATGTACAATAGATAAAGTGGTCGGACTCTTCCCTGAAAAACTACGTAATAGGAACAAAAGTGTTTGGTAAAACTAGCGGTTAAACAAGCTGAAATTGTAAAACGACATAAAAGGACATTCTTGTATAATTCTTTTTATATTTAACATTATTTTATTTTCACGTTAATACCTATATGATATTAATATTAAAATTATTATAAATATTTTAATTTCACTCAAGTTATTTATCATCTTAAAAATATAATATCAATTTTTACTTATTTAATTTTCTATATTTTATTAAAATAAATAGAATAAAACAAATAATTAGTAATTTATAATATAAATTATTTGTTTTATTCTAAAGTAATAATTATTTGTGTACGGGAACGGTTTGCTTATGAGACAAGTGTGATAACTGATAAGTAAATATGATTAGTAAAAAACAAATAAGGCTAAAGGTGAAATTTTAAAAAAATAATAAGCTATAATAATAAGATTTAAGCTTTAAGCTACCTGAGATAAAACTATAAGCTATTGAAATAAGCTTCTTAATCAAACACTTTTATAGAGCTTTTAAGCTTGTAAAATAAGCTTTAAACTAGTCAAATAAGCTATAAGCTAGCTTATGCCAAACATAGCCTGTTTCATTTGGATATGTCATATATTGTCCTTTCTTGGTCTAGCATCCAAATCTATCATGACCTTAGTCGATCATTGCTATGTAAGAATGCTTAACTCGCTTGTTTTTTTTTTTTGGTTACAAAGGGAAATCAAAAGAAACAAGCAACTAATCAACTACATCCTGACAGAGCAGGGGAACAACATATGAGGGTGGGATCTTCCAATCCCAGTTTTTTGTGACCGCAATATTCGCCATCGCATCTGCAACCATATTCTTATGTCGGGGAACATGGCTGACCGTCACGCTCCAATCTCGTTCTAGCAAAGCTCGTCCAGCAAAGATCTCTTCACTGTGCCAGTAGTCAGCTACATCGTCACTGCGTGATAACACCTCCTGCAGCTGCAAGCAATCAACAAAACAAGTGACCTGCCGGAAACCCAAGTCCCACGTGTGAGCAAGGCCACGCTGAAAGGCAAGGAGTTCAGCCTTGAACGCATCTCCTGAGCCAAAATCTGCTGCATAGCCTGATATCCATCTTCCGTTGGGGTCTCAAATTACTCCTCCCCCACCCATCTTGTCCATGTCTCGAAGCCAACTACCATCAGAATAGAGCGTTACTCCTTGATCGCCATGGTTGGCGCTGATGACGTTTGGAGCTGAAGCACGTCCTCAAAGTCTGAACTCGTTAACATCAAGATTAATCCTACGTAACACCTCGCCTGGGGTCCAAGGCGTTTGATCGAATGCGAAGCTGTTGCGCCATTTCCAAACATTCCAAACTACTGCGCAGAACAGAGCATTATTATGCATTTGCAGCTGTGCATATAGCCAAAACCGCTAGAGATGGCAGGAAAACCCAAACCCGCGTGGCCCAACCCGAACTCGACCCAAAATTGTGGGCGAAACCCGATTTCTTTGGGTTTGGGTTCGGGTTTGGGTTTCACCCAAATTTTAAAACATGTTTGGGTTTGGGTGTGGGATTGATTAAACCCGCACCCAAACCCAAAGCTGAAGTTTTATACATGTAATTACCAACCCTCATATATATACTATTAAAGCTACTAAGTAGAGTTTTCTTTAAAGTTACTAAGTAGGCTTATGTTCATGAACTATATTTTTTCATTTGTATTGGAATGATAATGAGGTTTAATCAGCTTATATTCATGTTGTTCTCTTATGTACATGTTGTTTCCAGGTTGATATTTTTGATTTTTTGTCAGTTCGGTGCTCACATTGAGTTTTGGGTTTGGGTTCGGGTAACCCGAAACCAGGGGTTTGGATTTTTGGTTTAACTTTGCACCCATATTGAATTTGGGTTTGAGTGTTAAGTTTGGGTTTGGGTGTGGGAATGGCCAAACCCGCACCCACGGGGCCCATTGCCAACCCTAAAAACCGCAAAGGTGCTGCCGCAGGAACGCCAGCAAGAGAACGAGAAAACTGAGTCCACACCCAAGCTTAACTCGCTTGTTTGTAAAATATTTATATGAAAAAAAATGAGATTGAATTAAACTTATTTATCTAAATCTTTATTACTATATACAGAAATAGAAACTTAATAAGTTCAGTCGCTAAATTAGGTCATTATAATTATCAAGATCATTTCAAGCATCATTACCAATTAAAACTCGTATAAATAAATTTGATCAATCTCATTTTTTCATATAAATAATTTTGTTGAAGTAAATTTTAAAAATTGGTTTCCTTTTTATATGCTATCAAAATTCGATACTAATCAAAGAATAATTCATTACTAATTATGAACATTTTTACCGATATCTTATGAAATTATTCAGATTAAAAAATAATTGTATAATTTAAAAATATCTTTTTGGGTATTGTATGTTTGACTGATTTTTTTTACCATATATATAGAATAAAATATTCATCATACAATTTATTTTATACTTAAAGTTATAATTAAGAACTTAACTATTATCTCTGTCAAAAAAAAAAACAGAACTTAACTATTATCCTTTCAAAAAAATAACTTAACTATTATTATTTGATATATAAGAAATTTTATTATTATTTTTTAATAAAATTAAATCTATTTCAAAAGTACTACTAAAATTTATACTTAAAGAATCGAACTTATTCAATTTCAAAATTGTTTCCTATTTATTTTTCTAACAAATTTGATAACAAATTCTTATATTCCATAATCGTATCATAGAAATAAATTTTAAAAACTTAATTTCCTTTAATCTGCAATTATTTTATTTCGAAATTATGTCCTTTTTAATAACTATAAATTGATTACCAACCCCAGCCCCTAATTATTTCCTTTCCATTTGCCGTCAAAATTCTTAACTAACCAGCAAAATTCTGAATATAAAAATAATTTGGGAAATTTTTAGTTAACTCGAATTATTATAATTAGAAATTTACGAATTTTTTTTTATCTATATCTTATCTTATGTAATCATTTAGACTAAAAATATTGATGTAATTTTTACAAATATTGTTTTAGTTTTTATGTTTTACTGAAATGTAATTTTGTACTATATATATATATATATACACACATCTTTAGTGTCGTTAATTTTATACTTATAATTAGTTTAAAAAAAAATTATACTTATAATTATAATTGTGTTTTACTATTATAATTTTACATTTTCTTTTTCCTTTAGCCACATGTCTCCACGGGGGAAAGGGCCCCCGCGTGACTAATCTGGCTCGAGATACAGTAGTGAAGTCCCTGGCTACAAAGTCACTATTTTTTACATCAAATGAGATCGAAGTCGGGTTAGAAGCCTATGCAAAATCCCTTAAGAAAATGACATTCACCACTTGTGCCAACCCTTGTGGTTACTATTATAATTTTACCTAAGACCAATTGTATGTGTCTTTTTCAAGAGTTACAAATAAATAATTTTTTTTTACTGCTGATGATTAAGAAAATGCACGTTCAATAACAATAAATGTCGTTCATAAAATATGATTAAAATTGGATAAATTTTATAACATATGTTCAATTTATCTTTTTATCATAAATCCGTGCCTATCACATAAAAATACAAGTTGATCCTATTGTCTCCTTATCTTCAATACTTCGTTGTTCATATCATGTGTCTTCCTCTCTCCATTATATAAAAATTTGTTCCATTCCTATAGGTTTCGAGGGAAAAAATTGTCCTTATTTAACTGTCCATTTATAATTTCAAGATAATATTAAACAATTTTTTACCTTGAAATAAATTGTGATATTCGAACATTCCATAAAAAAGCTAAATATCAAAGGGATAAAGAGAGATAAGACATACTCTTTTTAGAGGAGATAATGTGGGAGAATAAATGATACTCCCTCCGGTCCTATTTATAAGCATGAAAGAGAAGAAAAATCTTGGACCTTTTTATAAGAACCAAATGAAAGTTTGAGTTATATTAATTAATTTTTTCCAATGATGCCCTTATTAATTCTAACTTGTAAAATGTGTCTCATTAATTATTCTCTCTCTTTTCCACTTTCCAACACTAATAACAAAGGGTAATTTTGGAAGTTCATTTTAATTTAAGACAAATTTAATGCATTTTATCTAGTTTAACTACATTTCTTAAACTATGTGAATTTTTTTTTGTTGCTTATAAATAGGACCGGAGGGAGTAAGAGATATTTAGAAATAAAATTTTAGAAAAGTAAAATAGGAAAACATATCTTAATCTTCTAAAAATTAACAAAATCAATTACAATCCTTAATTTATATATTTGTTATCTTATCATATCATGCAGTGATATAGGAACAGACAGGTACTACTATAAATATAAACCTCCCCACACGCGCCTCTCCAACAAACACTCATCATCCCCTCTGTAAACCTTGAGAAACAAACACCGGAAAATGTCCAACACCGCCGTCTCCGGCGCCGGCGAGTTCATGCTCTTCGGCGTGAGAGTCACCGTCGACTCCATGAGAAAGTGCGTGAGCATGAACAACCTCTCCCAGTACGAGCACCCTCACGACGCCCCTAACAACAAAGAACACGCCGCCGGCTACGCCTCCGCCGACGAAGCCCCTGCTCCCCTCCCCGTCAAGCTCGCCAACCCCGACCGCAAGCGAGGTTGCCGATCAACACCTTCTAGAATCAACATGTTTTTATTCGATTGTTAAGAATTAAGATCATTAAATTTCAATGTTTTTTTTTTGTTTTCAATATGATGAATGGTTATGGTGGCAATTGATAGCATTGTTGTTGATTTGTTGCGTTGATTTTGTATCAGGGGTTCCATGGACGGAGGAAGAACACAAGCTATTCTTGTTGGGATTGCAGAAAGTAGGGAAAGGTGATTGGAGAGGAATTTCAAAGAACTTTGTCAAAACCCGGACGTCAACGCAAGTTGCTAGCCATGCTCAGAAGTACTTTCTCCGCCGCGCTAACCTCACGCGCCGCCGTCGTAGATCTAGCCTCTTTGACATCACCACCGACACTGTAAACCCCTTTGTTGTAGTCTTTTCTGCGCTTCGAATTTAATGTTTTATTTCATAATCTTAACCGGTATTATTGTGGGTCCTCATAATTGTTCTTGCTTGAGATTGTTGAATTGTTTCTTAGTCTTCAAATCAATAGGCAATACTTCACAAGGAAAACAAATAGCATAAGAAATCGAATGTACAATTGCAGTTTGGTTGTGTATCTAGTGTTTCTTAATTAAATTCATTTGGTAATTGAAGAGGAATTCAACTGAATTTGAAACTTAGAATTTGGGTTAGGCTTAAGTATACCCCAAAGGCTAGCTTGGAGGTGATTATTTGCACTACCCTTTATAGCCAACGCCTGGAGCGTGAAATTTGCTGGACTAAACATCTGCAGGCCAAGGTTGAATATTTGGAGCGTGAAGGTGATACTATTTTTGAATGGTTAGGCCTAACTCTACACTTAAAGTTAGTTAGCTTTGAGGTGAGGATTGTAGTACCCTTTATAAGGACTATATTTATATTGGCCATAATGTATGACCTTAACACTGAATGAATAGAATCACTTGGTTTCGGTATTTGTTACTGAACTTGGAGAATTGGAGAAATACAACATGGGTATAACTCTAGTACCTTATAGTTTTGTTTTCAGGATTTGGCACCTTGGGTAAGTTGACTTATCAAGTATTTTATTGGCTGCTACTTATATTTAATAGATTTTGAAACATCTATAGTAGAATTAATGATCAATAAATGCTGATCAACTCGCCTTGAATATTATACCTAAAGGGTGTCATTGCAACTTCAGTAATTTTTTATGATCTACTATTTTTCTGCATCAGGTCTCTGCAGCCCAAATGGAGGAAGAGCAGATCCAGCATCAAGATAACATGTCCCATTCGTGTCCCATTTACCCTGCAACTGCAACTGAAACCCCTGAAAGTAGCAACCGGAATGGATATCCAATGATGCCCATGTATTCAATGGCAGTTGGTTCTGGAGTCAATTCAGTTCTAGCTAGGAATCAAATGGAGAAACTCACTTTGGGACAAGAAAATGTGGAACAGAATGAGGTAAGCAAGCTAGCCTGTACAATTCCTGCTGTTCCAGATCATAAAGCCTCTTCCAGTGTGTCTGATATCAGTTCCAATACAAGTTCAATTGTTGATCCACCAACACTGTCCCTGGGGCTATCTTTGTCATCTGATCAAAGACAGAAATCACCAAGACATACACCTTTACATGCAGTGCCGTGCTTTAACAATGAAGATAGCATCATAACTGTTGCTTGAGAAAGATGACATAATATATATACGAATATAATGGTTGTGGTGGAGACTTGAGAGAGATGTTAAAGTTAAGGACAATGGATCAGAGATGTTAGGATACACAATGAGCAAAATCACGGTGGGCAGAAGCATCTCCCCTCAGCTTTTGTGACTGTCCATTGTGATTTTGGCTTCATCGTAATTTTTAACCTTAGTTTTCCGCCGTAATAGGTGGCCAAATTTGACCCTTATATTCCTCCTACAAAGGTCCTGTCATGTTCTTGTTAGTTTGGTGTATGACATGAAATTCTTTTTTATTGGGAGTTTTATGTTCGTAGTTGCTGAAAATAACGAAGTTTTCTTTTCTTGTTAGTTGCTAATAATGTTGGGTATGGACTATATACCGAATTTTGATTTCTGGAACTTCTTTTGGGAGGACAGGTTTTCTTTTGCTTTTCTTGGTCAATATTTGGTCTGATTCGCTCCTATAATTAATGTTTATGGTTTTTTTTTTATAAGCCAAAAATTGCATTAAGGGAGTACAAGGGAGACTCCAAACCCATAATACAAATACAAAGAACAAGAAAAAGAAACAAGAAACAAGAGCAAAGGCAAGAAACCCAACTAATTCAAACTTAAAGCAAACAGCCAGTTCTTGTTAGTTTGGTGTATGACATGAAATTCTTTTTTATTGGGAGTTTTATGTTCGTAGTTGCTGAAAATAACGAAGTTTTCTTTTCTTGTTAGTTGCTAATAATGTTGGGTATGGACTATATACCGAATTTTGATTTCTGGAACTTCTTTTGGGAGGACAGGTTTTCTTTTGCTTTTCTTGGTCAATATTTGGTCTGATTCGCTCCTATAATTAATGTTTATGGTTTTTTTTTATAAGCCAAAAATTGCATTAAGGGAGTACAAGGGAGACTCCAAACCCATAATACAAATACAAAGAACAAGAAAAAGAAACAAGAAACAAGAGCAAAGGCAAGAAACCCAACTAATTCAAACTTAAAGCAAACAGCCAACCCCCACCACTAATGACAGCACCAAAAAAAAAACTGTTGCTACCAGAGAACACAAGCAACAAGAAAAGCATTTGTGGCCACAAGAAGAAACAACAATTTCATCACCAAAACCCACACCTATTCCGTGATCCAACTGCCACATAAAACAAGACTCTACCCGCTATATAATCCACCAGTAACGCATTACAGTTCCTGTAATCAAAGAAACAGTTGCATAGACCACTCAAACAGCGAACAAGAAAACCCTCTTAATTTAGCCTTGATCCAATGCCACGACCTCCATTTAATCAGTCCAGCCAAAGTTAAACTGAAGAAGATGATCACGGGTACCCTTGGAAGCGCTGTTAGTATCCCATCCACCCATAGCACCCTCGCCAAATGTCCATCGTCACCGGGCAAGAAAACACAAGATAGCCACAAGACTCCACCCCAACACCACACATCTTACAGATAGTATCTGCTTCTGATGCTAAAACCTTTCGTTTCCATAAATTCTCTAGACACGAAATTAATGTTTATGGTAGTTTTAGTAATCATCAAAACTATATGGTCTATGAGTCTTGTGTTATCCTTGTTTGTCCAAGACAACCGTAGTTCCATCGTGCTTGTGGGGTCGTGATCGCGTGATATTACTCTAGATTGGTCAGGAAATACGAAATACTTATAAGGTTCTCCAATTCACCTGATTATATATTTTGTGTCTATTCAGTGAAGTCATAGTTTTATAGCCTTTGGACACACCGTTCTAATTTAATGTCATTATTTTAAGTATATTTTTAACTCTTATTAAATTTGAGCCATTGAATCTTTGAAGTTTGATCTGACAACAAAAAGTCTCTGATTATATTGAATATAGGGACTTCTGACCATAGGGAATTCGGGTGGGTTTCTCCAGTTTGTTTGCTGGTTAGCCAAACATGAACATAAAATTGAAACTGAAAATGGAATAGTCATTCTTCACAAATATGTATCTTTTTTGAACAAAAAAAAAAAAGTGACTTTTAGAGGAGACAACGCAATAACCACTATCTATAAAGATCCCTAAAAACTAGCTATAAAAATCCCAAAAAACAAGCTATTAACTAAACAACTAAAATATGACACTCTATTTCCTAATGACTAGAGTTATGTTTGAGATGCCTAACTGAAAGCTTATGACCTAGTTGTAAGTTGAAAACTTATAAGTTAGCTAAAAGTTAAAAAGTTACTTGATTGAAAAAAGTATTTAGTAAAACTAGTTGTTTTTTATTTATTTAGTAAAGCTAACTGTTTTTTTTTTTGAAATAAAAATTAGCTGAACAAGCTAAAATGTAAAATGACATAAGACATACTTGCATAATTCTTTTTATATTTAAAATTATTTTATTTACATATCAATACTTATTTGCTATTAATATTAAAATAATTATCTCTTTAAACACCTGTCAAAAAAACATATCTCTTTAAATATTTTAATTTAATTAAATTTTTTATAATATCAAAAGTACGGT
Organism: Lotus japonicus; assembly: GCF_012489685.1. NCBI lineage: Eukaryota > Viridiplantae > Streptophyta > Magnoliopsida > Fabales > Fabaceae > Lotus > Lotus japonicus. The sequence continues at coordinate 36,205,843 of NC_080041.1, forward strand.
ATTAATTTTTAATTTGTTTTCATTTTCATAATTTCATTAATTCAATAAGTTAAATAAAACAAATAACTTTATATTTTAATTCAATAAAGTAAGTTCATAATTGTCTAAATTAAAAAAAAATTAGAATTTTATATTCTATATTAATTATTTCAAAATAAAATAATTAAAGTATAGTATTTTAATAAATATAAAAAGGGAAATAATATAATTTTATTAAAATAATAATGATGTCTTTAAGCTATAAGCTATATGAGTTAGCTTATTAAAAAATCTTTAAACTCTTGAATTAAGCTTATTTACCAAACACTTTTAAAAGAGCTTTTAAGCTAGTCAAATAAGCTTTAAACTAGTCAAATAAACTTTAAGTTAGTTGAAACGACATGTCAAACATAGCCTAAGTGTTGGCCACTAACATTGTTTCTAAAATCAGAAATTATTTTAAAACAATAAAAATTTATCTTAGTTAGTTTAGGAACAACAAGAACACTTAGCAACAACAAGAAACTTCTTTCTTTATGTTGTTGAGTTTGATTCAGCCATGTTAGCGGCTTGATTGGTTCTCTTTTATTGTGCTTGCCTTCGACGGTAAGTCCTGTTGATCTCTGGATCAAAAGTAATGATTTAGGATCAAATGAACCTCGTATACAAGAACACACCGTCAAAAACACATATTCCAACAAATAAACTCAGCAAGAAAGTAAAAATGATCTAAATAACAAAAGCAATCGAAAATTGGCAAATTAACACAATCCCTGGAAACGGTGCATAAAACTTGAAGTAATCCGCAAGTGTACGTGATCAATGCAAAATTTATGCATTTTATTTGTAATTTTATGAGCTTGAATGAATTACTTTTGTGCATTATTTTAGCCACTTAGCTCAATTCTAACCTTTCGCATTTATTTGTATTTTTGATTGAAAAGTGCTTAGTTCTTCCTTTTTAGCTTTTATGACCCTTTGCACTAGAACATGTTGAATACGGAGCTACATATATCCAAATAGGGCGATTAATATGTCATTGGAAAGCTAACTTGAAGCCCGACAACGTTAATCTTCAATAAAATTCGAGAATCAGCCTCTAACTTGGTTAGAATTTCCTTGAAAAGTTTTTGTCGCTAATCATGCGAGTCTAGAACAACCTGCATTAACACAATCATATCTTGGGCTACAAAACTTCGTATTAGGATTCGATTGAAAGCCCGCGAAGCTGACTTAAATATCTATAACTCTCATGTTCACCTCGATTGAAGATTCGACCTTCTTGTGGGACTTGAAAATGCCTGAGTGTTCAACAACTTACTCATTTATGTGGGCCCGATTTTGTGAAGATTTTAAAAAGATTTAGATAACAAGGAATTGTTACTTGATGGATAATTTTATTATTAGTATAAATAAGTGAAGTTTAGAATTTTTTTAGACACCTCTTATCATCTCCTTCTCCGTAATCCTTATTTTCATAGTTCTAGTATGAGTTGCTAAACTCCTTAGTTAGTTTTAGAATTTTTCATATTCTTGTGTTTGCGAACCAAAGGTTCAGTTCTTAATAAATTCAATTTTTCTATTCAAGTTGATTTATGCTATTTAACTCTTGCTTTTCTTGAATATTATTTTGGTTTTGAAGATTTTCGAATTCAAAGTAATTGTGTTTAAATTGTTATTATCTAAGCAAGTTGAGTCAGCTAAACTAATGATGAGACGATGAAGCGATCGTGAGTTCGTTCTTTAAGAACGTAAATCTCTAACGTCGATCGGTTGTTAGCTTTGAAGGTTCCGTGGTCATAGATACTTCTTGTACTTTGAAGTCTTGGTTACTATATTGAATGTTATGATATGAGATTTTCTGTTGCAGCCATCATATGCCATTTGACCATTATAGACACTTGACATTAGTACAACCTTCTCAGCATGACTCCTACAACCTACAGGTAGAAGCACCACCGTGTCTGACGCATACAATATGGGTCATAGAGGGCTGGGGGGACAGCCTTTCATGAAATTCTATGTTTTTTACCAGGATGAACAAACAAACCAAAAAACTCATTATAGTTTACTGTGGGGGGCATAAGTAAAGGAAACGAGGATACATCAAATAAAAGCAAAGGAGACAGATCCACGCGCCGCTTCACGCACGCCGCCATGCCTCGCGTGTTCACCGACATAAGGCGGTCGTACTCGGAGAAGTCGAGGTCCAGGACGGTCTGTTTGGAAGGGCTAAGGATGCTGACGTTGTTGAACATGATGTCAACGTGGCCGTGAGCGTTGACCGTTGACTCCACCAAGTGTTGAACCTGATCCTCGTCTGCTACGTCACAGTGGACATAGGTGCATCTGTGAAAGCCAATGGATGCTGCCACTTGGTTGCCGAGATCATCTTGAATGTCTGCGACTACCACCATTCGTGAACCTTCATCGGCAAACAGACGCGCCGTCTCTTCGCCGATTCCGATCCGCTGGCACCGCCGGTGATTATGGCAACTCTGCCATTTAATTTTAACCTATGGCCACTGTTGTTTGAATTGGGTGCTCCAGCTCCAGCCATTTGCTCATTCTTTGTAGGTTGTGTCACTCACTCGTGCATTGTCGATGTATAGTGCAGCAGCAAAATAAGTAGGTGTCAGACCATTGATGCATGCATCAACCTTGTTCCCGCTACTTGCTTTATACTGGCCAAGAATGACATCCTTAGGTTCTAATTGGCGAATTGATCTCAGAACCTTAACCTGAAAAGAAGCTACCTATTTGTTACCTGAGCTAGTAATGGATAAAATGGAAATAATGCATCTATCAAGCTATCATTTGTAACAAACAACGAAACAACCCTAACATCTTAAGAAGTTTCCTTTGAGTTTGACAACTTCTAAGTATAGTATTAGCGCAATCGTTGTTTAGAATGTTTTAGAGTAATTTCTTTAGAAATTTGCACTTTTTGCATGTCAATTAGGCTTTTTTTTCTTACTTCATTGTTTGAGAATGTTTAGTTAAATTTCTCTAGCTAGGTTGAGGATGGATCTTAGTTCCGAAATGGATGTAATTTATATTTGGATTGAACTCAAGCTTCTTTCTCTAACTGAATGGTTAGTTTTACTTTTAAAGCTTGTGGCTGTTCATGAAATGATTGGATGATTATGCTTACAATTGGGAAATTGTATGATAATGCATGATCCAATCATTTTAGCATATATCTAGAAATAAATGATTACTGGTTGAATTTATAATCTGTGTGTGTACCTTTTCATTTCGAATATCTTCTCCATCAAGGCTAACTGGTGGTTCCATAGCAAGCAATGCAATTGTTTGGAGCACATGACTGTGAACTATATCTTGGATAATCCCATAGCCACCGAACTACCTGAACGAGTAAAAAGGACTAAATGAAGGGTTGTCTAAATGACCCATGAGAAAGTTTGAGTTAAATAACTCATCATCCAATCACATTAGAGATAAGTGAGTTGAAAATAAATTAGAAGTTTCTATTTGAGAATCAATATAGAAATTTAAAAATAACGTGTCTCCTTTTGAGAAAAAGATATATACGCTAAGAAATTAAACTGTATGCAAACGAAACATAAATAAACTTAACAGGTAGTGGTTAATCAGGGGCGGTTGCTTCACCCTTCTTCCGATCGGTTGCTTCTCCCTCAATTTCGAAGTCTCTTTCTCTCTGAGGTATTGTAAAGCTCTTTGACTCTGTCCCTAATCGTCTTGTGGCCTGTGGGTGAGGGGGTGAGTCAGGAAGGGGGCTGACGGACCATGGCACAGTGGGTGAAGGAGGATGAAACGGTGGGTGAGTGAAGAGGGAGCGGCGGTGTGGGCGTGTGACCGGTGGGAGTGTGACTGTGAGAGTGAAGGAGTGAGACTTTGAGACAGAGAGTGAGTGAGAACTGAGAAGCATGCATGCATGCATGTGGTGTGGATGTGGTTGTGGTCTTGTGGAGATGAAGAGTGAGACTTTGAGACAGAGTGAGTGAGGGCGTGAGGAAGAGAGTTGAGAGAGTGAAAGAGAAAGAGAATGAGTGAGGGAGTGAGGCAGAGAGTGAGTAAGATGGGAATGGGACCATGGGGAGAGTGAGAAGCAATTATGTGAATATATAGGCAGATAGCAATAATGTGGTATGGAAACTTATGGAGATAAATTGGAACGTTTATGGAAAGGCTTAATACATCAGAAGGCCCCTGAAATTGTAAAGGGAATCAGTTCCAAGGCCTGAAAAATTTTCGCATCAAATTGGGTCCCTAAGAATTTTTTTTTAATTCAATTAAGGCCAAATCTCAATTTTGTCCTAGTCATCAATTACACGTGGCTTTTATAATTTCATTTTAATTAAAAAAATGAAAAAAAAAATTAATTCCAACTCAATAATTTAATCAGAAAAAAATTTAAAAACTTAATAAATACCTAATCTAATAATCTTTAACTAAACAAGGGTGCTTTTAGTAATTTTCAATAACTAAATATATTTAAAAAATTAAACCCTAAAAGCAGAAGCTGAGGAGGAGGAGCAGGAGCAGCGTGCGACGGCGTGTTTCTTGGAGCGGAGATGGAGAAGGAAGATAGCAGGCTGAGGCACGTAGTTTCGTTTGAGAGGTTAACGGAGGTTCAGTTCATGGCGTGTTTCCGGTTCAAGCCATGGTGGATGGCGCAGAAGATGAGAGGGGAAGCGAGATTCTGTTAGAGACGCGGCTTCTGTTGGTTGAAACCAAAGATGGATCCCACATGGAATCCGATCCTCTACACCATGTTCCTCCCTCTCGTTGGAGGCTCATTCAGAGCTTGTCTTCAGGGGAACCATGAAAACGACGCCGTCGAGCTCTGCCTTGAGAGCGTAGACGCCGATACTAGAGCGGAGGCTTTCTCCCATGCTCTGTTTATCAGCGCTGAGACCGATCCGTTTAAAACCTTCCACCTTTCGCCTCCTCCTCCTCCTAATTATTTTCTTCCCTTTGCGCCTGGGAGCGAGATCCGTTTAAATCATCTTTTTTCATAAATAAACTCTAGTACATAGGCAACTTTTAAGTTGTAACTTGTAACCCCATGTGCTGTGTCTTTCTGCGAGCGGCAAACGTTCTAATGATGAAGAAAAATGAATCTAATTTCTTATGTACCGTCCCTAGAATTAAAGATCTTACTCTATCTATAATTTACATATAAACAAATTGAAGAGGAACAGAATGCTCACATTTTGGCTAAAACCCTCTCTGCCATAATTTCTTCAGTTTAACATCATATTCAAAGACAGGCTGTTTGGTGTCACCGAACTGTTAGTGGTATGGTGCAATATGAAACACAGACAGTGATTGAACAAAGCGCAGAGAATTTTTTAAGAGAAGCTTTCATGTTTCAACCCTGCAAATGCAATGGACCAAGAATTTTTCAACAAAAGAGGTTCGAGAAACAGATGCATAAACAAATCCGCGAGAAGATACAGATAACAAAAAATACTAGTCAACTAGAACCTGCTGGCTCATGAGTATTTCCACTGCCACGTTAAGATCACCATCAGCAGCTGCCAGTGCCACTTCCACCTACGTCTGAAAGCAGCCCAAGACAAGTGCATAAGAAACACAAAATTGAGCTGTAGGTTTTAATCTACAGTTTATGCTCATACATAATAAACAGACAAAATATTAAGTATTAGTTCAATAGTAAGGAATCAAATAGAGAAATATCACAAATAATGAAGTCAATGAGAAAATTGACCATAATCAACATTTTAAAACAAGTTAAGTAATTGACAAGTTCACCAATTGAAAGAAATATAAACCTTACAAATTGCAATTCTAAAAATACATGATTTCGTTGGTAGTTGGTACAATAACCTGTCTCCAAAGATAAATGTCAGAAGAAGTAAAAATGATATCGTAGGGATGTCTTTGTGGCTTTTTTAAAAATATGGAAAAACAAAAGGGATGCAATGACCCCTCTTGAAGTGCTCACCTTTAAAGTGTCATTGTGAAAACGTACTCTGAGTGACATGCCTAAAATCAATCGAAAAGGGGACAGAAAAGCACCTACAACTACAAACATTCCAAGAAGAAATCGTGAAGAATCCTTCATGAATTAGATACCTGCATGACCTGCATGATACGCGGCGAAATAAATGATTTTGTAATTTTGTTATATTAGAAAGTGATATATTAAAATAAAATAATGTGATTTTGTCAAACATTTTGCAGCATCATAACTTATCCTTTTATTTGGACAAAATCACATTAAACTCAACATGACAAATTCTAATTTCGTCATTTATGCATTGATTTTTTCTATTTGCATTCAATCTTAATTATTGTTGGATTACGTTGTAAAGTACATATAACCAAATATGCAATTGTGGCTGCACATCAAAAAGAGAAAATAAGCAGTTTCATTAACGGTGTTAAGAATATCTGAAAATCATCTTGCAAAATCGTTATTATATTATATAATATCTTAAACTATCTTAGATGACCTCATAAGTTGGTATTCATATCTAAATAAATTTTCTAATAAATAGCCATTAAAACTCTTGAATTATCGTAAAATTTATACTTCTTTCCACTTTAATTTTAACAAAGGCCATTTTATATACATTAGATATGTTTAGTATATAACTGATGAGATCATTCTCTCGCGCTTTGGTAACTACTTATCATCATGTCATGTTCCTCCACAAAATATACAAAATTCAAACTCCAATATCAAGAACCGAAGAGAAGAGCTCACCTTGAAGAAATATACTTATCAATCTCATTCTTCTTCTCAGGACCATAAACAGACCATCTTTCATCAAATGCAGTACCATCCCCTTCTTGTACTTTGATGTTTGCATGGTGTGCCATGAATTAGAAAACCTGCTAGAGCCAAAATCACAGTAGTATCATTTTAAAAAATCAATCTGATTCGTTATGAGGATTACCTTGAAGCAAACCAGCATCGTTACCTTCAAAACATTTCAATTTCCAAAATACCTTACCACTACCATCCACAAACTGAGGCTCAATCCTCGTAGCATCATAAATTTTCCCTACAATATTATAAAAGAGAACAATGTTGAGTGCAAACCGTTACATTAGAAGAAATCTTAATCTCTTACAAGACATAAAGTAATCATATATACACACATTTTCTATTTTACCCCAACTAAGTGTGTGTCAATTTACCAAATTAAATCTCACTTTTCTTTAAAAAAAAATAGGAAATTTAAATCAACTGAAATTGAACAACTTACTAACAACATTTTGAGTAAGTGAATGCATGCTATCATGTGAGAAAAGAAACCAGATGTGAAATATTAATAGCATTGAAGATTAATAGTAAGTCATGCAAATAATTAATAGAGTCTACAAGGAAGATTACGAGATACCAACTCATGTTTGTGCCATGTGCAGCAGATATTAACTTAAAGAATGAACTTGAATAAAAGATATAGCATATAAACAACTCATAAACATCGCAACATACTTTTAGGAATCCTGCCCTTAGCCTCGAGCATCTCACTGTGAGCTTGAGCAACTTCAGTTGTTAACTTCAGGACAACAGCATCTTGCTCTGTCGATGACCCAGGATCCCCATTTGAATGAACAGTTTTGGCTGTCTCTTCCAGCAAATTCTGTTTCAAGCTTTTCACCAGTAAGTGACAACATAAAAACACTTTTATGAACACAATGTGACAGTCAAACGAACCCACATGCAAAGAACAGACCACCTTGTTTCTGGTAATTACCTTTTCCTTCGCAACCGCAAATAGAGCTTTGGCTTCTTTCCTCTGCTTCTCAATATTTAAATTTTCCTTTTCAATATGACTCCTCACTTTCCTGAACATATTAAGCAAGTTTCAACCACTTTAAACAAGATCAAAACTAACAGCAGGAAATAAAAAGAAAAGGCTCCATAAAGATAAGTAAAAAAAAAAAAAAGCATATTCTATTTGAGTTTGAAATACTTACTCTGAGTTAAGAACTTCATCACAGATGAAAGTTAGGAGTCTAAGCTTGTCACACAAACTCAAGTTACAATACCCAGAGAGGCCTTCATTGAGCATTTCTACAGGGAAATCCTTGAGCACAAGAGGAGATTGTAAAGCTAAATCCCCCAGAGCTTTCAACCATGAACAGTTCCCATCTACTGTAGTTAAGGATGGAGACCTACAGCAAAGTGATGTAGATAACATGCTTTAATCAAAGACAAAAAACACACAAAAAATGAAAAAAAGAATAAAAAAGGTAAACTGGATCAACTCATGTCCTGAAGCGGTGCGGAGCAGGGTCAAAAGTCTAGTCTGGAACTCAACAGCTAAGGTGTTCTCTCCACTGCGCAAGTTTTGTTTGCGAACTAGTTCTCGCAAAATAGTCTCTGCTTCCCCTTCCTCCATGTTAAGATCCTGATTTCACAGGTAAGAAACCTCGGAACACTTGAGATAACAAAAAAGAATGAATGCAGCCCCATTAAGTATAGAACGAGGATTATTTATGCAACAATACCACCATTATATCTAGAGAATTTAGTGGGTCTGGATAGAACTAAATAATATCCACCAAACAATCAAACATTCAATTAAATGATCAAGTACAAAATAAAGTGGATTTTTCGAGGGTCACTTTAGTAACCTTTTTCAAAATACGTGTGAATTTTTGCCGAAAATAAAGCCCTTTCAAAGCATAATTAAACAATAAACAAATGACTGAAAACATCTCATTCATTAATTTCTCAAAATGTTGAGTGCATCAATTTTATTATGCAAAAGTAAACTAATGCCCTGACCTTTCCTGAGCCCACAACACCCGATGGACTTTAGGAAGGTACCAAGCCCTAGAAAAGAAAAAAGGAACTCGAGCTCACAATCCCCAAAATACAGACACAACTCTCACCCGCCCGACTCAGAGTCCTCTAGCATCGAACGCTGCGTCAATAGCATCCTAGACAAAGGTCCTCATCCTCTGCTAGGCTTCTTACCTTTTTTTTATCCTACAAAATCTCTCTCCTTTCAAAATTAGCACACAAATGGAGCAAAATATAAACCACTAAGATAAACTGAAAACTCACACACAACTTACATGCATGTGCTACAGTAGCATTTGCCCCGGCACTTTGGGCAACTCCAGTCATCCAACAGAACTACCTGTGGTGCTTCCTCCCCATATCTAATTCAACAAAATAAAATCCACAGCACATCGAAATATGCATCACTTACTTATGTACCCTTAACAAAATAGAATAATTCTGAAAATTAATATGATATTGAAAAGAAAACCACGAATATTAAAAACAGCAAACAACTTATTTTGAAAATTATAGAACTTAACACGACTGTAATAGAATACATAAAACACAACTTTCAAATCAAAAGTAAGAAATGATATACAATTAGAAGACACACACACATGGTTAAGAACATTACAACACGACACATCTATTATTTCTTGTTCACATCTGAGTCTAACCTGTTTGAAAGGCATAAACGGCAAAATCTTATTACACAAGGCTTGCCATTTCTCAGATTCTTGCACGAAGCAGCGACGCCCTGGATTTTTCGCCGGCACTGGAAAAAAAACAACAAAACAGTATCATAAAAATGAACTTGAAAATTAAGAGCAAAGAAACACACATATTAGACAAAACAATCTAATTCAGAGATCCATCCACAAACACCATAACCCTAGAACTCCATCCAAGGTTTTAAATTGCAGTTGTGGTTGCGATCTTAATATTGCAAAAGATCACAACTACAGTTGCGATCGCAATCTGAGACTTGTCAGATCTGTATGTAACAACCACAATCGCCATCACACAGACCTGAATTTTACAATTGGTTCATCTATCTGCAAAAGTTTTCATTTTCACAGAATTCCGACCTACCCTTTATATACCCACTTCTGGATTTTGGTTTTTAACAGCATTAGCCACAATCCAGATATGAAAAATAAGCCATTCATAAAACTCTACAAAATCGAGTAAATAGAAGAAAGCTTTAATTTTTATCAACAGCATTCAATCATAACAAGAAATAACAAAAAAGGGGTCAATTCAGTGAAGAAATTTAAAAAATTCATTACTTGGTGGCATGTTTTTCCCTTTTCCTGATCATCGATCCTATTTCCCACAGCTGGAATCCCCCCACCAGAGTTGTTGGCGGCGGTGTTGACAGGCGGAAGAGCAGACATGGTTAATGAAAGAGCAAGAGAAGAATCGCGAAACGAATGAGTTGGTTTGAAGAAATGAATGCTGGTGGTGGCTTTATAGCAGCAGCAACTCAGGAAAACTTTGTCCTTATCCAGATGCAGGGGAGCGGGAACTGGGAACTAGTGTTGAAAAATTGTGGGCAAAATTATAACATTGCAATCTTTGGAGGACCTATATGTGATTTCAGAGTGAATAATCGCGTCTATTGGAATACATGGAAATATTTTGAATAGAATGAATGAGCGAACAATTAAGGGTGAAAAATCGCGTCTGTTCTATCTTGTTTTGGTTTCAATCATACAAATTTCTTAAATCAATCCATACCATATAATGTCAAGTTCAAATCTACCATATGAAATCTATAAAGCATCAATAATCAATAATATTGAGGGTGATTGAAATCATAGGAAGCAGAAGAACAAGTTAGCAGAATGATACCTCGCCGATAAGAACAAAACGTTGGTCCATCCAGAGTGTAGGAACCTCATCGGAGGTCGACAGAACGAACCTGTTGCGGATGGGAGCGGCTGAGGCGGCGAAATCATGCTGGGGTTCCGGTGGAAGTGGTTTCCGGCACGGCGAAGATGAAAAGGAGGAAGAGCATTTTTCATTTTTTGTGTTGGGAGTTTTTTTTGTTTCCTTTTTAAAAACTGATTTTCAACTTTAAATTAGATTCGTTCATTGTTTTCAAAATCGAACGGCTGAAAACTTGTGGAAGATTAATGATTTTTTTTTTCGAAAATGAAGATTAATGATCTATTTGGGTGAATTTTAATGGATGCATTTTCAAAAAAGAAAAAAGAATTAACTAGAAAAAAAAAATTTTTTTTGATACATCGGAAAAGGACAAGAAAAGCGATTAAATAACCCAGAGTGAGTCCCTCAGTAGAAGGACTTCCAGTTCTGGGGGAGGAATCTCCACCATCTTATGTTCTGGTAGAAGTAATGTGGATCCACACTTTGCAAGCCAATAGCTGCATCATTACTTTCCCTATTGCACCAGGATAGTTCAATTCGCCAATCTCTACTAAGTAGCTCACGAATTTCCTGCAAAATCATTCCATGTATATGAGCCATGGACCTGGTCTGATCTTGAACACACGAGACAAGTTCACGACAATCAGATTCACATTGTATCTGTCGCACACCATTGTTCCAAGCTAGTTTGAGGCCATCTGCTAAGAAAGCACTTCCATCAACCCCTGCTGAAATGAACCCTTGTACCCATTTCCCAGCCGAATCACGGAGTAGCCCTCCTCCTCCCATTCTAGCAGTCTCTGGTAGGTAACTCCCATCAGTGTTGAGTTTTAGAAACCCAGTTTGGGGTGGTCTCCAACCTTTATGAAGCATCCCCTGGCCATTCTCAAACATGTCATGTTGCAGGAAGCGAATAAAATCATCATGGTCATGTTGCAGTTTTCTCCAAGCAATTTCCAGGGGCCAGGGTCGATCATCCAAGACCATATTACACCGCCATTTCCATATCCCCCAAATTCCAGCTAGAAATCGGATTGCATGACTAATACGTCCATGGAAATGAATCCATTCCACAAGGTCTAGGTTCCAGAAATTAGGCCAGCTCCACACACCCAATCTACCCCATATTTCTCGGGAATGAGGGCACTCCCTCAAGCTATGAATAATATCCTCTCGAGGCGCCGAGCATCGATCGCACGCTGCCGACGTTGCTAGGTGGCATTTCACACGGTTTGAGTTAACCGGAAGAGCATCATGGAGACATAACCAGGTAAAAATTCGAACCTTTTCTGGAATTTTAAGCTTCCAAATCCAGTTCCACCTTTCCCCAGCAACCTGTATCAATTTCTGCTCTTGAAGCCACTGATATCCCTCTCGGACTGAGTATATCCCTGCATCAGAGCAGTTCCAAGTCCACATGTCTGGTCTGTCTGGAGCCAGCTGCGGCACAATCTTAGTAAAGCTATTCTCCACATCCTCTGGCAGCATGGTCATTATGCGGTTGAAATTCCAGTTCTGGTTATGAATTAAATCCTGTAAACAGATGTTTGTATCGGAAATGTGTACAAAGGGGAGGCGATCAACAATTTTCCCTTGCCCAGTCCAATCTGTGTACCACATTGAGGTTTTTCCATCCCCCAGTCTGTATTTGAATCCATTATGTAATTGATCTCTTGCCTTAATAATTCCCTTCCAGATTGGAGAGGCATTATGACGAGCAGGAACACTTAAAATTGAATGGCCTTGCAAGTACTTATGTGTGAACGTTTGAACCCACAGCTTGTTTGAATTCTGCAGGAGGTTCCACACTGCTTTGCCAAGGAGAGCAGTGTTATGGTCCGCCATGTCTTTTACCCCGAGTCCTCCAGTTTCCTTGTCTTGCGTAACCGTACTCCATTTGACCAAGTGCCAACCCCTGTGGCCATTTCCTCTCGACCAAATAAACCGTCTCATGGTTTGGTTAATACTGTCAATGATATTTCTGGGAAGCCAAAACACCTGCATGGTGTATGTGGGAATCGACGAAATTACTGCTTTTGCAAGGCACACCCTGCCCGCCAAGTTGAGGAGATTGGTCTTCCAGGAAGCTAACTTCCGATTAATATTTTCAATCAGATAGTGAAATCGATTCTTGTTATGTCTTCCCCCTGACAAAGGAAACCCCAAGTATTGTCCAAGGTCATGGACAAAGGGGATAGGAGCAATACTACGGATCTGATCGCGGATGATGGCAGGGACTCGCTTCGAGGAAAGTGCCTTGGACTTGGCCATGTTAATTTTCAATCCTGAATTATCACAGAATCCTTGGAGAGTGTTAGCCACCAACTGTACTTGGTTAGATGAAGCCTGGCAAAAAAGCAAAACATCGTCAGCAAAAAATAAGTGGGACACCGGGGGGCCATTGGGAGATAGCTGAAGTGGTTTCCAATCACCACGATCTACCAATTGATGAATTTTGATAGATAGTCTCTCCATACAAAGGACAAATAAGTATGGCGAAAGCGGATCGCCTTGGCGAAGTCCTCGCCCTGGATGAAAAGCTGGTAGCCTGGATCCATTCCAAAGCAGATTCAGTTTGATGCCACGAACACAATACATGATGAGATCTACTAGTTTATACGGGAACCCGAATAAATGCAAAGTCTCCTCTAGGAAATCCCAAGAGATGCTATCGTATGCTTTTTCCAAATCAATTTTGAATGCTAAGCTCCCCTTACGTGCCTTGGATGTGTTCATATGATGGATAATCTCTTGAGCCAAGAATGCGTTGTCCATGGTTCCGCGACCTGGAAGGAAGCTATTCTGCATGGGGCCAATGATTCTGGACATAATAGACCTCATTCTAGTAACAATGACTTTGGTCAGGAGTTTGTAAGTGACTTTGCATAAACTGATAGGTCGTAGTTCTTTTACCGTGGATGGGCTGTCAACTTTAGGAATTAGAACAACTAGGGTCTCCAACAAGTGGTCTGGAACTGTCCCTTTCTCAAAAGCCTCCGCTACCATCTTCCACACAAAGTCACTAACAATATCCCAATATTTTTTAAAGAAATACGGTTGGAAGCCATCAATACCAGGAGCTGTGTAAGAATCCATGGTCATTAGTGCACGTCTAACCTCTTCTTTGATTGCGGGTTGTGATAGACGCCTTTGTTCTGCCGTTGTCACTTGAGGCATACTTGCATGATCAAAATTGCTCTCCGACCTGGTTGGACCAGCCGCGAACAGGCTTTGGAAATGGCTTTGAACTTCAGTTGCTAATCTGTCTTGGTCAGAGCACCACTCACCATCCGCTAGTTTTAGACGATGTATTTTGTTTCTTTTTTTGCGGATCACTACATGGGCATGAAAGTATGCTGTGTTGCGGTCACCAAATCGGACATTATTACCTCTAGCACGCTGAAACCAAAGTAGCTCCTCTTGTTTGAGTAGATGCCTATATTCACCTTGAAGTTGAGCCTCCAACTGAGTCAAGGCCGAGGTGAGCATGGTATTGAGTTCCCTCTGTACTCCACGCAATCTTCCTTCAACCCACCTCTTTCGACGAAGTATATCCCCAAAAGTTTCCTTATTAAATGTTTCCGAGTCCTGCCTTACACATTCTAACTTGGACATGATGTTGTCCTCCCCACGTTGCCAGGCCAATTCCACAACGCGCTGGTAGGAAGGATGCCCATGCTGCCAAGAATTTAAAAGTGCGATTCCCGCTAGTTCCTTGGTTTCTAGCGCTGTCACAATGGACCAAAAGGGGACTATGATCAGATTGAATCCGTGTGAGAACCTCTACCATTGCATCTGGGAATGCAGTCCTCCAGTCGACATCACACAGGGCCCGATCTAATCTCTTGGATAAGGTGATTCTATTATTATTTTTTCTAAACCAGGTATATTTGCCACCCACCATGCCCATGTCTACCAGATTACAGCTCTCCAGGACTGCTGCAAATCTCTGAGCTCTACTAGGGATGAATTCCCCTCCTCTAACCTCAGATGGTAGGAGGATTTCATTCATATCTCTAACCAATAGCCAAGGAATATTGATTGAGTTACGAATATGGGTGAGATGTTGCCAAAGCACTTCACGTTGGGCTGGTACAGGAGAGGCATATACAGCGCTACAAGCCCAAGATAAAGTATCCCTCCAAATTTCAAAGGTGATCACCTGGGTATGTAGCTGAAGGAGCCGTACAGAGAGGTTGGCATTAGAACGGGTCATGACCCAAATCCCTCCACTGAAGCCAACTGCTTCTGAGATAAATGAAGGGGAGAATCCCATCGTGTTCCAGAAACGAGTAGCTTGGGAATACTGGCATCGCGTTTCAAAGAGTAACATGATGTCTGGCTTTTTATTTTGAATCAATTCTCTGACAAAGAGTTGTCCTGTATCGTGCAATGCACCTCGCACGTTCCATGATATAATTCTTACGTCTTCAAATCCAATCATTAACAACAGATTGATTGGAGCGGGGTTGGACCCCCATGACCCACTTAGGTCAAGCGTGTGTTGGTTGGTCACTGGGCTTGGGAGGCCCACTGTTCTTATTTGCCAATGCACTTGTTTTTTTTTTTCCAGTTTTCCAACAACTGGAAAAAAATTTAAAAGTGATGAAAAATGATAAGAGTTATAATTATAATTATCATGAAAGTCACATTTGATACGACTAAATTAGCTTTAGTTGAATATTTTACTTTTAAAAAAGATAGTATTTATTTGATTTTAATATCAGTAATTAAACTTTTAATTCCTTTCCTATAGAAAATAATTAAATTTTTTTATTTTTGAAAAGACATTTCCTATTTGATTTTTTTTTATCATGTTATAATTTTTGAAAATACGACGTCATATTTTCCTTGCAAAGCAATGAATATTATTAAAGGCATATTTTTAAAATTAATATTTTTTAATTTAATATATCTCATTAATATGTTACTTTTTTTCTTTTAATATTTTTTTTTGAAAGTGATATTTTGTTATTAATAGATATATGTAAACTTAGGTTCTCTCTAATATGCATCACTTTTAAAGTGGTGTAATTTTACACCACCTAACTGGAACTTAACATAGTTGCTAAAAATTTAAAATAATTCTTTTGAAAGTAAAAATTTAAAATAACTTAAAACCTAAATAAATAATTATAAAAAAAAATTGTCAGTTATTTTTCTAATCTAATAAAATAGTGAAATCATCAATATCAATATCAATATCAATCAATCAATATCAATCAATATCAATATCAATCAATATCAATATCAATCAATATCAATCAATATCAATGTTCTGAAAACCGGACCGGTCATTAAACCGGTGAAGGTACTGATTTAAGGTTTAAAGGTTTAACCGGGGTCGAACCGGGGTCGAACCATTAATAGTAAAATAATATTTAAAATATTATTTATTACTAATACTTATCTTATCTCTTAAATTTATACCCAGATTTAAATTTAATTACATGTAATACTATAATGGATATCAAGCAAATAAAATAATATTAAGTTTTACCAAGTTAAGAAATATTCTATGTTTGAATATATATTAAAAAAAAACAGGTGTCCCTTCGTAAGTTTATGGAGTATAAACATCACTTCCACATAATAGTACCATCACTAGTTCTTTTTGGTAAGTGAAAAAAAAGTAACATTGAAAAAAATAACCAGTAGCAAGTGACGTTTGTAATTTTATATACATTGAAAAGAGACAAAGATTTTTAAAAATATTAATATTTCCCATTTTTCAAGATTAGTTTAATTATGAGGGAGGAAAGATTGCCTTTTGTCAGTGGAAAGTTTTGAAAAGTAACATGTGCCGCACGGAATTCGAGCATGTGAGAGAGAAAAGTTAAAGAGAGAGAAAAAAGAACCTAGTTTAAAATAAACCGGTTCAACCTTTGGACCACCGGTTTTTATCGGTTTTGCCGATTTTAGACCGGTTTGAACGGTTCATCTCCGGTTGGATCTTCCACCGGTTTTAGCAGTGTTCCGGACCGGTGCCATGTCCGGTTCCCGGTTGAACCGGTTGAACCGGCCGGTCCGTCCGGTTTTCAGAACATTGATCAATATATATTAGAA